>NW_027202604.1:10763285-11963285 GCF_024711535.1 Dipodomys merriami | reverse complement strand
CATGGACATTTTTTTTTTGTTGGTTGTGGGGCCCGTACTCTGGGCCTGGGCACTGTTCCTCAGCTCTTCAGCTCAAGGCTAGTGCTCAACCACTTGAGTCACAGTGACACTTCCAGCTTTTTCTGATTATGTGGTGCTGAGGAATCAAACCCAGGGCCTCATGCATGCAAGGCAAGCACTCTACCACTGAGATGCCTTCCCAGCCCCATCCTGGACATTTTTAATCTAGCAATTCTTTTCTCCCCCATCTTTGTTCAATATCTCCTCATATTCTGAATAAGTGATTAGGGGGATTCCTTTAATTAAAACATAGTTTTGTTCAAAAACAGGTCTTCTGTTTTTTATGTTCCCTCACCTTACTCTGCCCAAAGATGATGGTGGAAGACCCATAGAAACGAAATACTTTTGTTTTCTAAATACACACTTAGAACCACACAGCTCTTTCTTATAAATTAGGACAGAAACTATTAACTGTGTTTGCTGCTTTAACTTTTCAGTTGGTATGACACAAATACCTGAGAGAAACTGTTTAATAGAAGGAAATATTTATATTGGTTCAAGGTTCCTGAGCTTTTACTTAGTAGCCGCAGCTCTATGTCTTGGTCTGAGATAGGGAAAGCATCATGGTGCCAGAACAGGGTGAAGCAAAGCTGCTTACTTCACAGAGGCCAGGGTGCAGAAAGGAGGAGAAAGGAAGAATCCAAGGACAAAATACACCCTTCCAAAACATACCTCTAGTGATGAACTTCACACAAATAGGCCCTATCTCCTAATAAGCAATTCAGCTATTAACTCATCAGTGGTTTAATTCATTCATAAAGTTAACACCCTCATGATTCAAACACTCTTCAAGATTGACACTATCTGGGATTAAAACTTCAACACATAAGCCTTTTGGTTGGTCATTTCATACCCAAATCATACATTCATCATCCACTGTCAGAACACATAGAGACTTTTGGCATTTAGGAACAGTGTATTTTTAAGTTACTTTTTTACTAGCATGCATTAGTTGTACAGGAGTGGTTTCACTGTGACATGTCAATCTGTGCATGAAATCTATGCTGGTCAAACCCACCTGCTCAGTCACTCTTCCCCACTCCTCCCCCCAAAAAACTTCAATGGGTTGCATTATTCTATTTTTATATATGCAAATATAGGACTTAGGCCACACTAATGCTCATTCACCTTCTCAGTATATAGTGGGAGTTAGTGTTGGGATAAAGATACTCACCTCCTGGAGCTCAGGGAACAAAGAGTACTTCTCCTGTTGGTACCTGACCTCCAACAGATCCTTTTTGCAGTGGGAAAGCAAATTATTTCACAGACAGAGATGTTTTTTCTGTATTACATATTGTTTGTCATTAAAAATACATTTATAATTATAGATGAATCTACTTAAAAAATAAGCCAGGGATCAGTGGCTCAGGCTTGTAACCCTAGCTACTCAGGAGGATTGCAGTTTGAAGCTAGCCTGGACAGGAAAGTCTGTGACACTCTTATTGCCAATTAATCACAGGTAAAGCTCAAAGTGGTGCTATAGCTCAAGTGGTAGAGCCTTAGCCTTGAGAAAAATAAGCTTAGGGACAGTAGCTAGGCCCAGAGTTCAAGGCCTAGGACTGGGAAAAACAAAACAAAACATGTTTTTTTATACAGCACCTAAATTTATTATTCTTATTTTAAAATGTATGAATAGATAATATTTATTAATAATATGTTTATATTTTGAAACTTCTGGATGAATATGAATATTTACAGACAATAAATTTGTTCGTTGTACTGAGGGTTTGAACTCAGGAATTTTTACTTGCTTAGCAGGTCTGTACCATACAAACCATGTCTCTAGATGATTTTGTTCAATTCATTTTTCTGATAAGATCTTTCTTGTTTTCCTCCTGGACCAACCTTGACCACAATCTTTCTCTTTATACTTCCCACTTTAGCTGGGATAATGGGCATGTGCCACTCTGTTTGCATTTTTCTGTTGAGATGGAGTCTCTAAAGCTTTTTATCCAGGCCGGCCTTGTGGCTCAATCCTGATATCTGTCACCTGAGCAGCTGAGGACTGAAGGAATTATCTACTGGCCCCAGGCATAGAAAATGATTTAATCAACAGGAAATTTTGAGGCTGACTTGCTGCCTACTGTTAATAATTTGAAAATATATAAAAATGCAAATAATATGAAACAATTAAGCAGATTAAGAAGGAAATTAATGTGTTTCTAATTCAAGGGAAAAAAACATTACCAATGTGAGTGCACACATCATTCAAAACTTAGTTTATTACACTAAAAATAAAACACGGAGAGTAGTATGGTAACCAAGGGCCTTGCCTTCCCTGCCTTAGCTTGCTCTTTGTTCTAAGCTCAGCTAAAAGCACTGTGAACTCCATTTTGTACCTCTAGCCCCACAGGGATACAGGGAGAACCAATGGAGATAACTGCATAGAATGGGCTTTTTACAGGTGTGTGGCCTAGAACTGGCTCATCCCTGAGACAAAACACACACACACACACACACACACACACACACACACACACACACACACACACACACACACACACACACACACACACACACAGAAAGAGTCATGGGCGTCCAATAGGGAGCGTCCTATTGGCGTATCACAACTGCACACTTCTGTACAACTATGGAAGGAAGCCAGATCCTAGAGCATCCTCTTCACTCCCCCTTCTCTGGGGACTACTGTAGGATGAGGGGCCCTGCAGACAGGCTTAGTTTCTTCCTTGAGGCAAAACCAAATTTCATTAGCTAATCACAAAACAAAGGGTTCTAAGCCACTCTCCTCACTGCACATTATTCTAGCTACTTCAGGTTTCTATCAAGTCGAGTTGAACATGCCAGCATGTCATTTTTGTTATTATTCCTCCACAGAGATTGCCTAGGTGCTACCCATTCCTGGCTCCTCTGTGAGGATCTGGTGATATCTTTAATAAAACATCTTTCCTTTCCATGTATCTCAAGGCTGATACTATCAATAACCTGTAAAAAAAATCACAGGGACACTTCTCATGTATTCCTTTCCTTCCTTTGCTTGGACAATAGAAAGAGATGCCCTATTGTTGGGTAGGGAGAGACTCTGGGCAGCTCCCAGAGATGACAAATGATCTATTAGCATGTTCCTCTTTCCTTACCCATTAGGAGCCTGAGCTAGCACTGGGCTTCTCATTTCCTCACACATGGATCATTTGACAAGCATTCACTGGTGAGAAGAAGGAAGAAGTCAGTGGCCAAGAATCTGGTCTAACACTGACTTTATGACAGAAGCATCCCCTATAGCAAGTGCTACTGCTTATATCTTAGTTCAACCTGGATATAACTTCTGGAGATATGCCAGCCGTTTGTGAAAACCAGCTATATTAACAAATGATTGAAGTTGAAGGTTATGCAGAGTAAAGGTCTAGCCTAGGTATTGAAGGACAGCTCGAAGCAGCTGGCGCTCCATATTTGTTGAATTAATTCGAAGTGTCACCATAATCTCAACTTCTGTAGTATCACTGGCTGTGCTGACCTTGTGGCTTGAAGCATTTCCCCCGAGTCTTGCACCTGCCAGACCTGCAGTGTCCTTGCTCATCAGCCAGCTGTCAGTCAGCAGCACTTAGAATTATATGGAATCTGATTCTAGAAATTAGGTAATACACAAATGTGGTAGGAGATGGGGGAAAGATAAGTCAAAAATGACCAAAGAAAATCCACTAGACATGGAGGGCCTGGACTGATAAAGCTGAACTATCGGGTGGTCAGAGGATCAAACTGCTCTAGCAGGACTTCATTATGAGCATTTCAACTGGGGGAAGATAGGGAGGGGTAAGTGGTAATAAAGAGGGATGGGGTAATGGTGATTAAAAACAAGAGTCCTTATTGTCTTACCTATGTGGCTGTAACCCCTCCCCCCAGCTCATCACCTTTGCAATTAAAAAAATAAATTGAATTAAATGAATTAAAAAAGAATAAAGTAAAATCATATTATTAATACAATAAAAATCATTCTATTAGTATGCTATAGCCATTCCTGTGGCCGCATTAGTGGAGATGGAGAAGCAAGGGGACATGTACATTGGAGTGATAAAGGGAAAAATACACATTTCTCCCAATGTTGCTATTGGATGCCAGTTCTAAAGATGAAAGGGTTGGGGCTTTGAAACCCATCAAGGGATGAGTAATGAGGTGTAACTCAAACTATTGAGCTGGAACTCAAAAATTGTGGCAGAGAATAAGGTCATGCTATCAGTTACAGAAGAGTAGAATTAACATCACAGCATCTGAAAGTCATACATGTTTTGTGAACAACCACCTGAAAGAACTGTTCAAAACAATGAAAGAAAATTAAAGAGAGGAAAATAAATAAGAAGAAAATAAATAAGAGATGTTGCAACAAAAGAACACCAAGTCCAAGTTCCTGAACATAAATATTTTAAAAATATTATTCAACCATTATTATTATATTGAACAGATATGTCTTGGACAGTTTTGTAGTTTCTAAATAGCTGTAAAATAATTGCTTCTTTTACTTATATAATTTGAAGTTCTAGGAGAAAGACATCTCTCATTAAAAGATTGATTTGCTTGCATAATTACACACGTGACATGAAAATTGGAGAGTGCTGTTTCTGAGGTTGGCATTGTTAAGAATCATTAGGGAGAAAAAAATGAGCAATGTATTTGTGTCTTGTCATAGCTCAAAGACAGTTTCTAAGGCTTTCTCAAAGCAGATACCAACTTAGAAACGATGTTATACAAATCTACAGTGACTTCATTTTGTGTTACCAGTGATTGCCCTGCTGAGCTAAAATAAACTGCTGTATTATGTGACCTATTAGGCATTTTATGACTTGCTTCCTGTCAACTTGAACATAAGACATTTATTAAAGATTACCCTGAGAAGATTCTGACTACCACAGATGTTATTTTTACAGAGATGACAGGTTGCCCTTATGTCTCTAGCCATAAAAGGAAACAGTGGATAAATCCAAAGCCAGAGAGGCAAACTCAATGGGCAAAGTGGTACACGAAATACATGAGTAATCTGCTTTTCCCTTTATTTTCCTAATGACTGTGCTTTATCTCTAACAGCTTCTAACTGATGTAAATAGGAAAGCGAGGACATTAAAAGAATATTCCACCGAAGAAAAGATGGTTTCTTTATAGTCACATTAGGGGCCTTTAGTGTGATCTAAGCCTTCACAAGTTATGGCTGAATTGATGTATGTCAGAAAGTGGGAAACTGAGAGCTACGAAAGCCCTTCTGATCATAGGCATCATTGATTTTTGTGAAGCATCCTTTGCCATGGAGAAACTTATTTAGCAACTTGGATTCTGTTTTCATAAAAAAAAAATGCATTTTCAATTTCTTTCTCTGGTGGCATAATCCTCTCCTGGAACAGACACATCTCAGCTCTTCAACAACCAATGAGTGAGCACCCAGAAAAAAAAAAAAAATCAATGTCTCATGGGACATTTCTTGCCTTCTTAGCAGCCCGTCCTGTTGCCTTTCTGCTCTGGTGGTGTCACTGAGCACAAAGACCAAGCAGCCATGATCTTCTGGCGCCCCCTGGTGAACAGAGGGGGAAACCATTTCATACAGCTTTTCCTCCCCTCTTTCCTCCCAAGCAAGGAAGCAATGTTGTGTGTGTGTGTGTGTGTGTGTGTGTGTGTGTGTGTGTGTGTGTGTGTGTGTGTGTGTGTGTGTGTGTGTGTGTGTGTGTGTGTGTGTGTGTGTGTGTGTGTGTGTGTGTGTGTGTGTGTGTGTTTCCCCCTCGTTCCAGACTTCTTATGGCTTCATAATCAGTTTCAGAAAACAATTTGTCTTCTGTCTGTGCATAGTATTTAATGATAAACTAGTTCACTGAGTAGATTGAAAACATATGCAACTGGAAAAAAACAAAAAGCATTTTTATTTCCTGCCCTGTCACTTCAGCTTGCAGCTCTTTCTCTGCTTACTAAAGATGTTTCTGGAGGACATAATCACTCTTTTCTCATGTTCAGTTATTAAAAATGCCTTATTTAGTTTTGCAATCCTCACTTGAAGAGCAAACCGCTCTTGGGAATCCCCAGATACTTTTCAAGGTTTCTCCCATTCCACCTGGCTAGTTTAACTGTGTCATGCTCATTGACTTTTGCCTTGACTTTTTCAGAAGCAACCTGTGGACGGCAGCACGTAGAAAGAAAAGAAGCCTCATGCTCACACTTGGCCTTTTCATTCAAAGCTGCTACTCTACCCCTTGAGCCATACCTCCACGCCTGGCTTTTTGATGGTCAGTTGGAGATAAGATTCTCATGGACTTTTCTGCTTGGGCTGACTTCACACCATGATCCTTAGATCTCAGCTTCTGAGTAGCTGGTGTGAGCCACCAAACCCCAGCCAAAACATCTTTTTATGACTGGGTACAATTTGTGAGCAGTGTTTTCTTCTGATTTGGTAGATATTTGTATGCTGATTTTCTTTTTGCGGTAGTATTTTATGTTCTTTGGCAATTCCATCCATCTGTTCCTCATCAATCCCACCCATCCACAACATAACCTTTGATTTACAGTCCTCTGTTTTGCCTAATCAGAGCAAGAACATTAAGCTTTTTGCTCTAACATATCACTATAAACTTCACAGATGCACCCAGTTAACTCTCCAACAAATCAATCTTCACCAGGCCCAGCCAGGCAACCTTCTTAAGGAAATGGCCCATCAGGTTGTCTCATACCTGGATGCTATTGATCACTCTGTGCTGGAAGGGAAACTCACTAACCCCTGAGACACTGATAGGACAGTGAACGTTACAGCCTGGCATTGCCCTGCTTTGGAGTTCTGTGACTGCCTCTCACCTTTGGTATTTTCTAGAACTATTTTAAGTCAAGCAGAGAGACAGGCACTCTGTGAATAGCCGAGGTCCGTTTGTGTTTGTGAATTTTATTTTGCTGGCACTGGAGATTGACTTCTGGCCCTCAAACTTACACTGCTTACTTACTGATAGCTAGCCCTCTACCACTTGAGCCAGTTTTTTCTCTCCTTCCTTCCTTCCTTCCTTTCTTCCTTCTTTCCTTCCTTCCTTCCTGGTTGATTGCAGATAAGTGTCTTGATTGGTCTGTCCAGGTTGGCTTTGAATTGTGGTTCTCATATTTTATCCTTATGAGTATCTAGTGTTATAGTTGTGAACTATGAGCACATACTGGTATCTGGTATCTGAGTTCAGGAATAGATATGACTGTCTGTCTTTACAGGGTTTGTCTAGCTGTGGAAAAGATGTTCTTCTTGCTTTCCTAGAGTTTCTGATCCTCTGCTAATGATTCTTCAATGAGTACCTTTCAGCCTCAAAAAAGGGCAAGCCAAGAGCCAGTGACTCATGCCTGTAATTCTAGCTATTCAGGATGCTTAGATCTAAGGCTCGTGGTTCAAAAAAAACACAGGTTAGGGAAGTCAGTGAGACTCTTATCTCCAATAAACTACCAAAAAAGCTGGAAGTGGAGCTCAAATGGTAGAGTGCTAGTCTTGAGAAAAAGAACCTCAGGAACATCACCTAGGGCCTAAGTTCAAGCCCCAGAGAAGTAACACTAACACACACACACACACATACACACACACACACACACACACACACACACACACACACACACAGAGAAATAAAGCAGGGGCAAGAGCTAAAACTTATTAAGTCTACAACTTTCTAAGTTAGGTCACCTTCTGCATTTTAGTGTACATGTTCATCTTGCATAATTCAGGTTTATGTGATACTTCCTCGTCAAAGGACTAGGGACAGAAGCAGTTGGCCACTCCTTGGAGAATCTCACGAGTGATTATGATTCCCATGTTTGAAAACTTCAGCCAAGTTTTAGAGACATGGAGAAAGGCCCTACCGTTCAAATTGATTCTGCATTTCTTCTTGGTCTTCTAAGATAGCTCAGAAAAAAATCTCAGCATTTTTCCTTCGCATTTCTACTATAGCAAAAGTGATCAGGGTGCTGAGATTTTAAGCTATGGTTGACACAGTTAGATGTTTTATATTTGGAGAGATGGCAATAATTTTAAGAGGTAAGTATAGCACATACCCATTATATAGATATGATATTGTGTAGGTATAACAATCCAGTCAGCAAGGTTGAGGAAAGTTGAGGTTGACTAAGTTATTTAAAGAATTACAGTTACTAAGAGTGCTCCATTGTGTCCATATACTGCATTTATCCTCCATTCACCAATTTGTGGACACTTAGACTGCTTCTGTATCTGGCTTTTGTGAATAGTACTTCAGTGAATGAGGGCATGCAGGTGTCTTTTCAGATTACTGGTTTCAAGTCCTTTGGATACACGGGGGGAGAAAAGCCTTTGGATCCAACAGGGAAATCTATATGTATGTATATATGTATGTATGTATGTATGTATGTATGTATGTATGTATGTATGTATGTATCTATCTATCTATCTATCTATCTATCTATCTGGGGAGATCACTATATATGCATTATGTACATGCACTAGGTAATTCAAGTTTTGTTTTTATTGTTTGATTTGAGACAATCTCTTGAACTTATTGCATAGCCTAGACAGTCCTCAAACCCATGATCCTCCTGTCCTAGCCTTCTGAGTACTGAAATTCCAGGCTCTTCCTATTAATTGAATAGTTCTGCTTGTCACAGACATATACTAGTTATTACAAATAAGGGAAACCATGGGACCTATGTTTCTTTGGGTCTGGCTTACTTCACTTAATATAATTTTTTCCAAGTCTTTCCATGTCCTTATTTTCCTCCCCAAAATTAGTATGCACCACCAAAAGCTCTGTTCCTTGTCCTTTCCTAATTGACTGTCAGGTTTCTTAGATAATAGCATTCAGGTTAGCGAATAATCTCTCTCCGCCTTTCTGAGGGGAATCGTGTCGGGTCTGGGGAAAGTGCAGAGGCCTTGCCGGAGCTGCTCACCCTGCAGGCGGATGCATGGACTCTTTCTAACCCAACCTTGTGACACCTGCCTTTTCTTCAAAACACAACTAGCAATGAGATGCAAACTGTGACAGTGAAGTATACTGCCTTCCACCAGGTTCCAGCTTGGCTTCCCAGAGACTCTTGAGTTGGAGATTGGACGACAGGAAGTGTGTCAAGGCATGCTCTCAGATGAGTTATCGTGTGTTAAAGCAAAGGAAGAAGCATTGCCTAGAGGAAACACTCTGACCATCCCCACTAGGAGCCATGTTATGTGGGGATGCCTTTTCAGAGTTGTGCTGAGCTGTTCAGGATGGTATCTGTAATAGTCTCACATGAGCCTGTGATGGATGGAAATGGGCTGCCCAGAGAGCACAAGTATGGCTTGGGGTAAAGGAGCTACTTTGCCCTGAGTATAATTTCTCAGGAGAAGACCAGATGATACAGGGGTGGGTATCAGTGTGCAAGAACCCAGGAGTTGGGTCTTCAGTCTCCATGGGAGATGTGAGCACAGCCCTGTCTACAAATACATTAACCGTGTTGTCATGGCCACCTTCAATTTAACTACTCTGAGGGATTTTGTAGCATTTAGTGGATTTCAGTGGTTTTCCCAAATGTTATATGAAGTTTTTCTTACAAGAAAGTCGATTGCAGATTCCAAATAAATAGCTTTTGGACCCAGTTTTGGGATGAATTTGGAAATTAGATTCTTTATAACTCTCAAGCTTTGTACCATTGTATTGAGACAAGAAGAAACAAAATGATATACACTGTTAGCTTCTCATTGATGAAAAAATACACTAAAATCAGCGTATTGTTCACACATAGAAAGTTGTTTCAGCCTCCCAGTAAATGATCATTCAGGTGAAGGCACTGTGATTAATAAACCAAAACTACACACTAAGTGGCTAGTTCAGGGTAAGTTGATGTTAGGGAAATGAACCCTAAGATATGTATTCAAATGGTTTTTTTTCTTTCATGCAATTGTTTCTAACACATTTATAAGATTATTTATTTTTTGCTTTGTATGTCCCTCCCCCACGGTATAACCCATACTTTCACTGTATTTGATGTCGGTATAATTTGTGGAGGGGAAGGGAAAAAACAAATCGTTTAAATAGGGATACAGGTGGACCCATTGCAACATTGAGATGTACAAGTTGTTATGTTGAAAATGAACTTTACAACTTTGGTGCCGGTGGGGGGGGGAGGATTGGGGGGGAGATTGGCAGAGGGGAGGATGGGAAGGGGGGATGGGAAGGGGAAACAAAGGAGGAGGCTACAATGCTTGATAAGAAATGTACTCATTATCTTGCCCATGTAATTGTAACCCCTCTGTACAGTATTTTCACAATAAAAAAAATGTTGTACGTCAGTTTTAGTTTGCCATTGCTGTGTAACAAATTTGCCCAAATAAGTGAGCTAATGCCCAACATCTTTCCTCATTCAATTTCTGTGGATCCTGAGGCAATGAGTGGCTTTTTTGTTGTTTTTTGGCCAAGGTCTGGGACTTGAACTCAGGGCCTAGAGCATTCCCTGAGCTTCCTTTTGCTCAAGGTTAACACTCTACTACTCAAGCCACAGCACCACTTCTGGCTTTTTCAGTGTATGTAGTACTGAGGAATTGAACCCAGGGCTTCATGCATGCTCAGCAAGTTCCCCACCGCTAAGCTACATTCCCAGCTGTGCATAGCTTTGTTGGATGACTAGATCTGGGAGTTTCTCTCTGGGTTGTGGTTAGGACACAGTGCAAGCAACAACTATTGGGAGGCCTCGCTGAGGCTGGGGCATGTACTTCAGTGGAGGGTCACTCCCTGGCTAGCGACTGCAGTTTGGTACCTGGATTTTCCCACATGGCTGCTATATCTTCACCATGTGGCACCTGTTTAGTATCCTGAACAAAACAAGTAGAAGACTACCATGTCTCATAAATTGTACATTACCATTTCTACGCTGGGAAAGCAAGTTTTAAAATCTGGCTTATACTTAGTGTAAGTGATAATATAGTGCATCTTTGGTAGGCTAAGAAGGGGGGAGAATCATTTACTAACTGTGGACATATTTTTAAAACCCTAGAATGTTGAATATTTTAAAGCAAGGTGGGAACAAGTTATATAAGCAGGGCAGTGTTGGAGGGCTAGGTAGAGGAGGGAAGGGTGTGGTTGTGGTAGGATGGTTGGAAGGCCTCTCTGACCAAGGTAGCATTTGGTGTGTGCCTAGGGTTAGCATTCATTGTATGGATGAGATGATAGCCATAGGAAATAATATTAGAAACGTTAATTGGATATGAGATCCCAAGATTCCTGTGGCTCATAGGATTTGGAAAGACTGGGTTTTCCTGTCAGGGTCTTAAAAGCCCAGAGAATCTGAGAAAAAGAGAAGGACATGTTTATAAATATATATATATATATATATGTATATACATATATATATATACATACATACATACATACGTGTGTGTGTGTGTGTGTGTGTGTGTGTGTAAGTTCCAGCTGTAGTTTCTGGAGAATAAAGTCTTAGCAGGGCTAAAGGGAAGCATGGTTCTTACTATGGCTATGACTATAGCCATCTAGAGATGGCAATGTGTTAGAACTAGTGAGAATGTGAAAAGGAGAGGGAAATATTCAGACTTACACATTTCAACAGGAGAGAATTAAAGTAAGTAAACATTTTCGGGCTTAATCACTACTGAGTGTTCAAAAGGACTTTACTTTTCCTTAAGCTCAGTGATGAAATGCTTTGAGATTTCATTTTTTTCCCAAAAAGGTATTTCAGAAGATAAGATTGGTGTAAGTAATGCTTTAGAATTGTTGAGACTTCATTAATACTATCCCCTTTATCTAAGCTGCAGCCACTTGAAACTACTGTCAGAGAGAAAGCCATCAATACCTGCGATTATCAGTTCATGATGCATTTGTGTGACAGTTATTTAGTAAGGTGTCATTATTTAATTTTTATTTGATATGAAATTAACCTTATCACCAGTCCAGTTTCTTTTGATGACATTATTTTTCTACTGTACACTAAGAGCTAAAAGACTCTTTGTTGAGTAATTTGATCAATGAAGTAATTAAAAATGAAGCTCAAAACTCTTGATTCTAAAATTAATAGTCGTTATTTTTTTTTTGTTAATACAGACTTGACTGGATGGCTTTTCCTAATTTGATTTCCTTTTTTTCAAACTGAAGGATGCTTAGCTAGTCACAGTTTATTGAGTGATGCTTATCTTTATTTTTCTAATCATCCAAAATTTGTTTCTTTGTGTCATCATTGTTTGTCTCTTACCCTGTTTAAAATGAGACCTAAACTGAATTCATTGTTCATACATTTTAGGAATATGAGCAGACTTCAAAGGTAATTTCAGCAGAATTTGCTAGTACATTTAGCGCATTAAAGTGCCATTTATATTTCTTGTCATTTTGTTTTCATTTTCATTTCTGAGTTTGGTGAAATAAAATAGATTAAAAAATCAGAACTTTTGATGAAATAATAAGTTTAATTTACTAACTTTTCAGTGAATTCTGATTACACATAGCATCTCAACATCATAGGCAGAGTTCTACAAGAGATGTGATATGTTAATTGGCCCACAACATTTTTTGGGGGGGGTCCAGTTGTGGGGCCTGAACTCTGGGCCTGGGGGCTGTCCCTCAGCTCTTCAGCTCAAGGCTAGCGCTCTACCACTTGAGCCACAGTGCCACTTCCGGCTTTTTTCTTTTTGCTTATGTGGTGCTGAGGAATCAAACCTAGGGCCTCATGCATGCAAGGTAAGCGCTCTACCACTGAGCCACCTTCCCAGCCCCCCGACAACATTTTGAAGGCGCCTGGATCCCTGATTGCTTTCTGCAAGCAGGAGAAGACCCAGAGGGGTAATTCATAGACAAGTGCCAGTTGTTGATTCTTTTAGTCATAGCTCCAATAAATGATAACACTCAGAAAAGATAGACTCTGATTTTTCTTCAATCAATTAATAAACAGATGTTTGATTTTTACATGGGCAATGAGAAACTCATTTAGTAAGTGTTAACACAGTTGGAATTACTCATGTGAATCAAGATTTAGAAAATGGTATTTGGTTAAAAGCAGTAAAAGAGAAGCGAGTTGCTCTCCATCAATGGTCTTTCTTTAAACATTCTAGACAACAAACATGGTGAACACCTGCTAGAGAGTTGTGCATTCTGATTAAATGTCAGCAAATGGCTTTATGGGGAATTCTAGCCAATCTGGAATGTCTTTTCTAAAAAGCATCACACACACACACACACACACACACACACACACACACACACACACACACGCACACACACACGCACACACACACACACACACACACACATATAACAGGCCACCGAGACATTGTCTTTTTAGAGGATGATTCTATTTAGTGGTGAGTATAAGTGATGGAGAGAGTGTGAAGATGTATTGAATACTTAATGAAACTGCCAGAAAAATGGTCACTTTTAGAAGAAGAAAAAAGTTTTATCGGTTCAGCAGAAATGTGCGTCAGTGCTTTGAATTGAAACCCTGCATGAATATCTTTCTTCTCAGTGGCCCTTTATTTATTCCACTTAGCAGGTCCCCTGCTGCCCACTCCACTATCTTGTGCATAGGACCTATTGTGCTGAGCCACGGTCATCAATTCTTTCCTCCCAGTCGAATTGGCCGAGGTTGACAATTATTATACTAACAAGTGCCTGTTCAGTAATGTTCAGCCATTCAGATTTCTCCCTCATTATTTTTCTTCCCTGGAGGCCAGGGATATGAATTGTCCTCAGCTCCTCACCAAGAGCTTAGAGATAGAGCAATTTATTCCCGATCTCAGCCCTGATTTTGTCTTTGATTAATTGCAAAGGAGTTTTGAGTCTCACTACTCAGGAGCAGCTGGGGTTCCCAGGAGTCACGTGTGGGACCAGAGGCTGCTCTACATCCCGGGGCTTCTGAATTTCCTGATGGGAGAGGATGGTTGGGAATCTGAAATAGAAAGGTGAAGTCTGTAGAAGCACAAAACTTCCTGGAAACTATCACCTTACTTGAATGGTAGAAATGATCATAAAACATGTTGGAATGTTCTTGTACCACGGGATGATGGGAGAATGGAAAAGTTTCACATACAGAGCTCTTACCTCAGGATTTTATCCACCCTGCTGGCATCAGATGAAGTTGAAGTTTCAGGAAAGAAGGGAGTGTGCAGGACTTCTACCAGGTTTCCAATGGAAGAAGCTATTCTGGAGGCTATGGACAACTTAGGACTTTCCTTCCTTGTGTCCTTTGTTGTTACAGTACCAGAAGACTTCTATACTGTATGATACTGTATTATATTAATTATGTTATTATATTATTTGTTATATCATATCATGTTATATCCTTTTTTCTCCTCCATTCTTCACCACATATCTAGACCATTTATAACAAGCCACCTCAAAGAACAGTTCACATATATCACCTTTTCTTTTTCTTACCAAGAGAACCAGGTCTTCCTCCTCCTCCTCCTCCTTCTTTGCTTCCTCCTCTGCTTCTCCTCCTATTCATCTTTTAACTTTGGTGTGAATTTGTAGAGCTTAGAATAAACTAAAGGCCAAAGGTTGTGAGCATGACTCAAAATGTTTTTTGGATAGTGTTTCTAGCTAATTTTACCTGTTCTGTGTTCTCCTTTTTTGTATTATATATTCGGTAAAAGCACATTAAATTGTCACTTTGGTAAAAAAAAAAAAAAAAAAAGAACAGCTTAATACGTACGCTTCCATATTGATATTGTTCAAAGTAATGTCCAATATTTCAATGCAATCTAATTAGTAGGACTAGAGGTGTGTGTGTGTGTGTGTGTGTGTGTGTGTGTGTGTGTGTGTGTGTGTGTGCACGCGTGTGCACACACCAGTCCTAGGGCTTGGACTCAGGGTCTGGGGACTGTTCTTGAGTTTTTTTACTCAAGACAGGAACTATACCACAGCTCCACTTTGACTTTTTAGTGATCATTTGGAGATAAGAGTCTCATGGACTTTCCTTCCCCAGGTTGGCTTTGAATTGTGATCCTCAGATCATAATCTCCCTAGTAGCTAGGGAGTTATGAGCCCATGGTGCCTGGTTATAGTTCATTTTGAATAGAGAGAATGAGAAAAATTGTCTAGAATGGTAGGTTGGAGACAGAGAAAATTGGATGTCATTATAAGAAATTTATCAGAGACTAGATAACTAGCCATCTGATCTACCAAAAATGCAGTATGTTGATGTGTGTTGCCATTTGATCTAATTTTATGATGTCACATTTTCTTTTCTTTCCCAGCACCAGGATTTGAAATCACTGCTTCCTACTCTCATTCAGCTTGCTTGTTCAGCTGTTGCTTTGCTACTTGACTCATACCTTCACCCTGGCTTTTTACTGGTTACTTTGTAGGAGTCTTACAGACTTCTATCTATGCTGGCATTGAACAACAATAGATCTCAGCCACTTAAGTAGCTAATATTACAGATGGAAGCCACTAGTGCCTGGCTGATGTTCACATATCTAAGGGTAGAATTCCATCATCTCTAAACAATGGGCCTGTTTATACATATTCTTCCTTCTGTTTAAAATATAGTCAAACCAAAAATTGTTGAATGAAGAAAATGTGTTTTATATTCACCATGGAGTTTTATTCAGCCAAACAGGAAGTGACACATATTATGTCATTTCTAGGAAAATGGATGTTAATGGGGATCATAATTTTAAATGACAAATTTTACATATTTTCTATCATATGGAATCCTATCTTTTTTTAAAGTAGGAAGGGAGACAAAACAGGGAAATAGGGGTATATGAGTATGATTATGTAAATGATTTACAAATAGGAAAATGTAATGAAATCCACTATTTCATATAATTAATAAAATTAATAAAAAAGAGTAAGACATACAAAATTAGTCCATTGGAGCTCTTTCCCCATGAAAATCTGGGACATCTCTCCTTATCCGGAACCCCCCCCCCCATATATTTGAAAGTATTCTATTCTTTGTGGCTAATTCTTGATATTTAAAGATGGGCCTCTTAATTGCTGCACCATCCCATAGAATCAAAATGAATTCAAAATAATAGTGAACAAAGAATCTGCTGATGAATGTTTCCAGAAGCTTCCATTCCTTATTACAGTCATATTGATAGCTTTAGAGGTTTCTCCATTACTTTTTGCTACAACTTTGGAAAATGATCTTCCTTCTGGCTCTTTACAAGTTCTGCAAATGGGCCTTTCATTATTTCACTTTGTGTTAGTACTTCGTAGTAAGAGCTCATAACCCTTATAGACCAATACATGAATGATGAGGCATTATAGAATTGAAAGGCAAAGTTACTCATTATCATTTAGAGTATATCTCCATAGGATCTCTCCTGATGATGCTTATAATTATCTTACAAGATGTGCACACAATCATTATATACATTACCATCATGTACATTTGTAAAAATTAACTGTAGAATTTAGAGCATGTGTGTGTGTGTATGTGTGTGTGTGTGTATGTGTGTGTATGTGTATCTTAATGCTCATTAATCTGTAATGCTTATCATTCACGATCAAGATTTAAAGTTCTCTGGAGGCCTGGCTCACGTAACAGACGTATCTAGCAAGCATGATTGCCGGACTTCAAGCAACAGTACTGCCAAAAAAGAGGAAAAATCAATCTTGATACCTAATATTTTCACTACTCTTTTTCGATGGGTATTTATTTATTTATTTTGGATGGGTCTAAAATAATTAAAAATAGGACTCAATTATAAGTGTCTGAATATTTAATTGATTAAGCCACGAGGAAAATGAAGGTGTTTGAAGCTCTGCAGTAGAATAAAATTTACACTGTTCCAATTCTAACTGTTCTCTGTATATTATGTCACTGAGCTCTCTTTAGCAGTTCTGTGAATAGCAATATTATTACTATCCCACTATTATCTCTGCTTTTTTTTGTTGTTGGTCCTGGGTCTGGGCCTGGGCACTGTGCCTTAGCTCTTCAGCTCAAGGCAGGCACTGTACCACATGAGCCACAGCACCACTTTCAATTTTCTGATGGTTAATTGGAGATAAGAGTCTCACAGCCTTTCCTGGCCACTAAGGTTCAGGATTGTTACAGGAGGAATGTAAAGAGAACCAGCATGCACAATCAGGTGCCCATTCACAACGTTAGATTTTGTTACTAGTACTGGAGAGCAGGGCTTTGTCTAAAACAAGAGAAACTTATACAATTAATTAACTTAGTAAATCAGCAAATGCGTGGAAAGGATAGAAATCTTCCATTTTCTCCCATGCAGCAGAGGTATCCTTCTGCCCTTGATTCTGGGCTGCATGTGGGTACAATGTGCCAGTACTATGAAGGAAAAATTAGGCCTTTAGTCTCCCCTTGACCAAGGGACTATGAGACAAAGAAGAAAGAGGAATGATTATGAGACCTCATCTCAGAGGGCTCTGAGTAGCCTTCTCACCTGGCCTTCAGAGATGATGGCTCTGGGATCACTGACATGGTGAGAGGATTCTGCTGAGCCATGCGCCAGGCTGTGGCCCATGACAGCTTTCAGTCTGGCTTCAGAGTGGCACATTCCAATGTGGTCTGGACCAAGGAAGGATGTGGATGAAGCAGGATCGTGATTGCTCTCATGCCTCTGAGTGTGGACACAGATCAGGAGAGACATGCTTAACTAATTTGTTAAATGGCAATTGTTTTGAATAACTAATGAAATATATATATATATATATTTATATATATGTATATAATAGCTATATACATACATGTTTCCCCTTGAAACAATCCCACCTTTTTCAAGTACCTGGGTATTTTATTTTGCTGAACTTTACTTTTTTTTTTTAAGAATTTTCATTAGGTAGCTGTACAAAGAAGTTGTCATTCAACAGAGCAGTTTGTGAATACAGTGCCAATTGATCAATGTCAGCTCCTTCTACATTCTTCCCTTAACACCAATTCCCTTATTATTTTTCTCAGTTCTATGGCATATACAGTGTATTCTGGCCTGCATTCTACTCATTTCCCCCAGTGTCAATAAATATAGAAGTAAGTACACTGGGTGGCACCCAAGCAGTTATAAATGAATTAACTGAAGTATAATAGAATCTATGGAGAACACAAACAATATAATTCTTTAGAAAGACTAAGTCAAAGCCTAACAAAATGAGTACTAGGAAATAAAGATACTTAGAAGGAGGGGGGAGGTCAAGAGGAGAGGGATAGAAGTATTTTGCTGAATTTGATTTTGCCTTTGTAAGGAATTATACTATTTGAGATCTTCCTTGAATCTACTGTATTTCTGTTAATACATTTGTAGATACCAACATATTTACTTATACATTTATAATTTAAATCTATCTTCCATGTATAAGAAAAAACAAAAATTTATCCTTTTCTGCTTGTCTTACATATGTACTAGTTATTGCAATTAAGGGAAACCATGGGACCTATGTTTCTTTGGGCCTGGTTTACTTCTTTTAATATAATTTTTTCCAAGTCTTTCTATTTCCTAACAAATGGGGCGATGTCATTCTTTTGATGGAGGTATAGAATTCCATTGTGTGTGTGTGTGTGTGTGTGTGTGTGTGTGTGTGTGTGTGTGTGTGTGTGTGTGTATACCACATTTTCTTGATCCATTCATCTACTGAGGGGCATCTGCGTTGGTTCCATATTTTAGCTAAGGTAAATAATGCTATGCTAAACATAGTTGTGCTGGTAGCTTTAGTATGACCTTGTTTGTGATTGTTTGGGTAAATGCCCAAAGGTGGGATTGCTGGGTCATAGGGCAGCTTTGTGTGGAGTCTTTTGAGGAATCTCCATATTGCTTTCCAAAAAAACCCCCCAAAACCCAGAAACCTTCTACATGAATTAGGACACATTGGTGATGGTATACTCTGATTATTATTGTTATAGTTTTCAATTTCGAATTTATTTTTGGTCACAGTTCCTAGCAACTGAAGCGAAAGCTAAAGATAATCTGGTGTAACCAAATACAGGCAAACTGTTCAAATAAGTATACTGTGGAAAATTGACTTTCATGTTTTTAATTTCTCCTTGATCATAGACCTTTTCCCTGCTATAATCACTTTGACTTCCCTTGCTGAGAGGCTTGGGATTGGCTTCAGCGTGTGTTGCTCTTAGAATCCTTTCTGAGGATGTTCTGAGGACGCAGTGACATGGAACCCTGGAAGTTTCTCCTGCTTTCTGCTGTGTTCTCGTGAGGAGAGTGGAGTGTGAGTTCCTTTAAAATAAGTCCCATTCACTGTCCTCCTCTGATTGGCCCAGCTGATAGATAGCATCAGCTGGCACACTGACCCTCACATTGTGAGTTAACACGGTTCACAGCAATGATTGGATCTCTCCTCTGGCTGCCTCCTCTCCATCTGCAGTGTGGTGTGGAGCCCAGGAGAGAGGCGCAGAACTGAATAATGAAGTTTAGATTTCCACTTTACTCTGCTGTCTGTGCAACCTCAGGCAAATTCTTTGTTTCCCAAGACTCACAACACAGCAGCTTAATTAGGACATTAATAGAATTGCTACTTCTTATATACTGTGTCTACAGCATATAAATCATATGGACACTATGTAGAAAGCATTAATTATATTATTAATATTGATTTTCTTCCTGGCCATTGTAGTAAATTACCACTTACCAGTATGGGTGACCCCGTATTTTATTTAACTGATCACTGTGTACGTTAATTTTTTTCAGATTTCTGCTTAAATTCAAGCATTTAAAGCTAAAAGACATTTACTTCTAGTGTTTGAGACTGTACATATCCTGAGTGCCTCAATGAAAATAATCCTGGGTCTGGGGTCTTCCTACAGCTCCATCTCAGATACAGGACATTCTTCCTAACTCTTGCTTATAGTATTTGTCTATAATAAAATAGACCTTCTAACAGTAGAGTTCATTTCACTTGACCTATAGTGTATTAGAATCATGATAAAATAAAGTAATTTCGATTGAGATTCACGGAATCATCAGCTTGCTATAAAATATATTGCTTTGCTCCCAAGTGATGTTTGGAATCCCCTTTTGTTTGTTTTGATCAGATTCTATTTGCCCTCAACCCGAATCAGCTTTGTAATTTATCTAAATGTGCAGAGAAAAGAAACATTGTCACGACGACTCATTTTATTCTCAGAGAAGATGGGTTTTGATGTAAAACTTCAATTTGAAATTGAAAACACTGAGAAACTATCTAGTTTCTCAGTGTGATGCTTTTTAGTGTTCTATACCGCTGGGTTTTCAGATGTGCATATGAAAGGGATTGGAGTGTGACAAGATCATTACCAGTAAACTCACTCAGTCCTGGGCTTTGTGTTGAAAGCACATGAACTCTACTCAGCCTGAGAGCTAGGCCTGTATACAGAGCATACATGCGAGTACCACTTCCTTTTATTTCATCCCAATCTTTTTCTACCTCCAGTCCCACCATTAGGAATTCTGTACCAACGTAGTAGCTGGCCAATTCCTGATTGGATGCTCTCAGGGAAGATAGAACTGAGAAAAGCCCTCAGTGAGCTAGGAAATATTTGTAGAGTAGCCTGAAATACATGTGGTCTTTATATGTAGTTTTCCTTCACCTGTCTTCTGCCAAATCCACATTCCCATCTCCCCACCCCCACCCTGCCAGTTTTTGCTTCTTCTGCATCTTCATAGAGGGATCTGTGGCTGCCTTCAAGGCCAAGGGATATAGAAATGAATGAGGGCCAGTGTGACCTTGGATGGAAAATAAAGCTCCCCTGTCTTTGCAACAAATACTATTTGACATGGTTTGGAAAGAATCAGTGATGTGTTTATACAGAAAAAAAATTCAAGTTGTGACTGTCCTTGAAACAATTTGTTTTCTGATACTTTTTAACAAGCAAACAAATAGAGAAGGGGAGGAGAATGCAGACAAAAATGCAAAGTATATCCTACGAAACTAAGAAAAGTGAGGGAAGGGGGTAGGTTGGGAAGGATAGGTAATAATGTTGAAAGAGGTGACATTGATCAAGACACATTATATTCATAAGCTTCTCTGGAAGGGCAACTCTTTCATACATCTACTTAAGATTATAATAAAAAAAAGAAGAAAATTCCCCAATCTCTATATAATGTAAGGAATGGTGATTTCACTGAAGACAAATATTATTCTGTAGAACTGCAGATTCTAAGTGAAACCAGAGTACACTAGTATGCTGTCCATGCTATTTGGCAATTTAGAAATGTATGATGTGTCATTTCTTCTTTATAGATTCCTTTGGGGGTTGTATCTGGGTTTGGTCAGGAAGAGCCAAAGTGGGATAAGAAGGTAGTGTGTTGGTTCTTGATGATATTAGTTTTCTCTGGAGTTTTGAGGAACTGAGAGAAGAAAGTTCAGGAATGATGTCAAGTTCTAAGATCAGGGTTGACTGTTTTTTCCACATTCAGTATCTTTTTTTTTTTTTTTTTGCAGGAGGAAGGGGGGTCGGTCATAGGGCCTGAACTCTGGGCCTGGACACTGTCCCTCAGCTCTTCAGCTCAAGGCTAGCGCTCTACCACTTGAACCACAGCACCACTTCCAGATTTTTTATTTTTGCTTGCGTAGTGCTGAGGAATTGAACCCAGTTCCTCATGCATGCAAGGCAAGTACTCTATCCATGAGCCACCTTCCCAGCCCTCAGGATCAATTTTGAAGTCAAGAAATCAATGTGAAAATGTGAGCACAAAACAACTTGGCAATAAGAGGTGTGAACTAATGTGACTTCACTAACAACAATAATAACAGTAATCATAGCTCACATTACTAAACGCACAATCCTTCTTCTATACACATGGCTGCCTTTGCATAGTTATAGATGGGAAACCGAGGTCCTGATATGTCATGAGGTTTAGTATTTCACAGAAAAGTTACATTAGTGGATTCCAAACTTATCTTAAGTACTCTTTTCAATATCCCAAGTCATGATGCCAGGGATGTGGACATGTCTGTAATATCCAGAGCTCCCCTAGGGCTCTAGCAGATGGACAATCTTGGGAAGTACTGAGTTAGAGGAAATGTTTGGAATGTATTAAGATTGCCCTCTTCTTTTTTTTTTTTTTTTTTTTTTTGTCAGTCATAGGGCTTGAACTCTGGGCCTGGGCACTGTCCCTCAGTTCTTCAGCTCAAGGCGAGCACTCTACCACTTGAGCCACAGTGCTACTTCCGGGTTTCTGGTGGTTAATTAGCGATGAGTTTCATGGACTTTCCTGCCCAGGCTGGCTTTGAATCTTGATTCTCAGATCTTAACCTCCTGAGTAGCTAGTATTACAGGTGTAAGCCACTGGTGCCTGGCTAAGATTACCCTCATTTCTAAACCAGGTTTCATTCTTTTGAAGACCCACAGTTAGTTGATAATTCCTAAAAGGATCTTCCTGCCAGAGCTTCTTTCTGAGTACTTGTTAGGGACTTGTTGTTGAATTGCACATTTTATCTGGATTATCTCACCCAATCCGAAGATAAAGTCGAATTTACAAACTGGATTTGGGGTGGAGCCCAACAGTAGAGTGCTTCCCTAGCATGAGCAAGGCTCCTGCTTTGTTTTTTTTTCTTTTATTGCAAGCACCACAAAGCAAGCCAACCAATAAACCAAGCAAACAAAATACCAACCAAGTATCTATCTGTCTGTCTGTTTGTCTGTCTGTCTATCTATCTATCTATCTATCTATCTATCTATCTATCTATCTATCTATCTATCTATCTATCTATTTCTGTCTGTGTTATAAACAATGGTAGACAGGAAGATAAATAATTGTCTCAGCAAGACTTACTTCTGCAGAAGGGTGCATCATCTGCCAAAAATCTGGCAAGCTGCTCCTCTCTTTATTCCTAACACAGCAGCTCCTGTCCCTCTGCTCTGATTGGTGGAGCTCAGGTTCACAGTCTGCTCATGACTGGCTAGTTTGAATAGAGAAAAACTCTATTTATGTAAGGTGATCTTGAAAGAAGGTTAATAATACACAAGTACTCTCAAAATATACCTACCCCCTTTGCTAATTCTTGAAGAGTTTGGGGTATATCTTAACTCCATCTTGAAAAGAAACCAGTTTAAAACAAAACATAACATTTCAAAAATTCTTGTTTTCATCCCAAAGCAGTTAGTTCCCCCTTTCCTTAATAAGAGCCAAGCCTCTAGGCCAAAGCAGAAACCTTTAAACTGTACACCTCAATAGAAAAGACAGTTTTTCTCGCTCACTCACTCACTGTCTATCTGCTTGTTGATCTATCAATCTATCTCCCAAATCTGAGAAAATTAAAACAACTTAGTCAAAGTCACATAGGTATAGTTTGTGGAATGATAGGGTAAAAGCCCCAGCTCTATAACAAAGAGAAACCAGTTCCAGGGTATCAGACTCAGCTTCCTGTTTGGAAGACAAAGGATGATGATGGCAAGACAGATATTTTATCCACAGGGTGGGACACCAGAAAGCACAGATATCTAGTGACCTAAAATCTGTCTCCAAACTGCTTACAGAAAGGAAAAAATAAGTAAAAACCAAGGTTTGGGGCTTTTCCATGGTAGCAGTCAGTACCTGCCATCTTGGCCTTTGTTGATGTTTTGTTGGTGCTGAAGAACTTTTGTTGCTTAGGGGATAGTTTTGATCCTTTGTCCTAAGATGTTTATCACAGGCACTGTTGTTCCTGGGGTCTTTTTTTTTTTACAGATGTAAAGAAGACTCATGTGTCTCAGAAGTAAAGAAACTGATATATTTTATTCCACAATCAGATGGAGATTTGGAGGTCACTGCCTAGGCCCTCCTTCAGAATCAAGGCTCAAAACTTCATTCACTCTGACTCAGAATCAAAGGTGCGGGCTGGGAAGGTGGCTCAGTGGTAGAGCGCTTGCCTTGCATGCCTGAGGCCCTGGGTTTGATTCCTCAGCACCATATAAGCAAAAAGAAGAAAAAGCTGGAAGTGGCTCAAGTGGTAGAGCGCTAGCCTTGAGCTGAAGAGCTGAGGGACAACGCCCAGGCCTAGAGTTCAGGCCCCACGACCGGAACCCTCCCCCCAAAAAAGAATCAAAGGTGCTGTGATTGGCAATAATTTTGATTGTCTCTATTTTTAGATTTGATTTCCTTTGTTTCTACCATTAGAATATCTAAGAATCTATTTGAACTCTGGGTTTCTGATATTTCTTTTTTTTTTTTTTTTTGGTTATAAATCAAGTTTATTTCTGCAGAAAGGAGGTGTCTTAGGTTTATGCACAGAGAAGTAAAAGGAACCCGGGGTATTCACCTCTTTTTCCTCCACCCTTCCAGAACTGGGTCCCTAAATTCTCAGCAGCATCACACAATGCTTCAGGAAACTTTACTGGGGATAAAAGATGTTGGGATCATGGAGGGTCAGACTGGTCACTAGTTGTTCAAAGTTATTCAGGCTCCAGGGTGTAGGTGACAGATTTTCAGGACTAAGAGATGACCTGTTCTCAGAGGGGGGTTGGTTGAAGGTGAGCAAGAGATCAGTTTGGTACTGGGGCAGCCGAAGCAAAGCCTGATGTAGTGTCACATCCTTTGCTACCTGCTGGTTCCCTTTAGTTACCTGCTGTTTCCCAGAGAGGAGCCAGGCTTCTTGGCAGCAGCCCCGCAGGGCCAGGTTCTCCAAAGTGAGGGGTTGCACCGACTCCACCTGCTGGATCCTAGCCCCCTGCACCCAGATGACGTCCTCAAAATGGTATTGCGCAGCCCAATGGTATTGCACAGCCACTTCTCCCCGCACGTGGGCCTGCAGCTCCAGAAGTTCCACGATCAAGCTCTGGTGGGTCTCTGGGTGGCAGAACACTTGTTAGTTATCCGGAACCGGTCGAAGGTCGCTTACATCAATAGCCCCTGGAGGGAAGATGACAGAGAAGGGGCCCCCAAACAATGGGAAGTCTCTTGTGGGTTCCATGGTCCCGGGATTAGGGTATGGAGACTAAAGGGTTTTTAAAGAAACCCATATGGGGCTTCGTGGCATCTCCCACCCGCACCCCCAGGGTTTCGAAGCCCGGTTTCTGATATTTCTATCTGATGACCATAGCGTCTTCCCAAGTTTTAGGTATCAGCATTTAGTTTCACTCTGGCCATTTATTCCTATATTGAGAATGTTAATCATGCTGAAGGCTGTGTTTAGAGCTTTGTCCGTATTTAGCTTCCAGCAGTTCTTGCTGAGGAAACTGCTAGAGCACAGAAACCATCTCCATTTTATTTTTTGTCAGTTTGGGGCTTGAACTCTGGGCTTGGGCTCTATCCCTCAGCTCTTCAGCTCAAGGTGAGCTTTCTACCGCTTGAGCCACTTCTGGTTTTCTAGTGCTTTATTGGAGGTAAGAGTCTCACAGACTTTCCTGCCCAGGCTGGCTTTGAACCATAATCCTCAGATCTCAGCCTCCTGAGTAGCTAGGATTACAGGCATGAGCCACTGGCCCCCCCGGCTCCATTTTGGGTTTCTCATGTGGTTCAACAACAACAACAAAGACAAAAATAAGAAAACAAAAAGAACTTTGTCAGCATAATGGATATTTATACATGTAAGGTGTCTCTGGCTGCCCTGGTCTCCTTCACTTGATGCTTGACACATCAGCTTTCACTATTATCATAGTTATAACTCGCCTGTAGGTATAGCTCTGCAACTCCATACTGTAAGAATTACATATGATATGCTATATGACAAAAATCTTGGAATTGTTACAATAGCACTCACAATGTTTTACATCACCCACTAAAAACCACTAGTATCTACCAATAAATTCCTTTTTTATTTTTGCAGGCCTGGGGGACTTGAAATCAGGGCTTGTCCAGTCTCTGAGGCTCTTTGTGCTCAAGGCCAGGGCTCTACTACTTGAGCCACAGCGCTACTTCCAGCTTTTCCTGAGTAGTTTATTGGAGATAATAGACTAACAGACTTTCCTGGCTAGACTGACTTCCAACTGCAATTCTCAGATCTCAAGCCTCCCGAGTAGCTACGAATATAGGCATGAGCCACCGGCCCCCAGCTAAATTCTTTTTAGAGGATACTGAGTGTTTATACTGTGTTGTATGCAATTTTATTAATTTTACTTTAAAAATCATCAGTTACTAATTTAGACTGAATGAGCAAGATACGAATTTGCACATAAAATTCATTTGAAAATGCTATCTGCCTTTGTTCACTTTCTGTTTCAGCATTTGAGGCACTCAAAATTATTAAACATTGGATATATGATTGAATTAGATTTACTACATTTTAAAAGGATTCATAGCAACAAAATCTGTTCATGCCATATGACATGTGTCTCCATGCTCAAAAGGGCACTTTGCTCATTTGAATATATGAGTTGATTTCTTAATATTTTTCAAATGAAGATTCTACATTTTCAATAACCTGCTGCCATGTAGCGAACTGGTACAGCGTAAAGGCACACATTCAAACATAAACTTAAGAGTCTCCAAAATGGGCCAGTTCACCTGTATGGACTTTTCAACCTTTGGTCCCTGTGCAGTTGTTTAGACAAAACTTATGTTATTGACCAGGAATTAAAGAATGCTCTTTAGAATGTGATCAGCCATATTGTGTTTTGCTATACATCTTACAGGTTTTTATATTTATGTCTGTGGCTAGTAAAGCTCAAATTATTTCAATATCTCTACTGAGATTTCCTAAATGCTAGAAGTGTTGATGTCACCATAGGAGAGAAGTTAGATATTTATTTCTGAATTAAAATGTCCTTGACATATTTGATGGCCTGATCTAAAAGCTTAATTAAAGGGATTTAAGTCAATTTCCTACCTCCATTCATAGAAACAAAAGTACAGGAACATGTAGCACAATTGTAAAAATGAATATGTATTTGAGCTTAAAGAAGTCTCCACATTCCAGAAACAGGATGTGAATGCCTTTCTCTGCGGGATATGGGGTCAGTTACAGGCCTGCCTCATGGCTACAACCTTGGTTTATTTCCTCCCATAAATAGACCACAAGAGATTTCAACAGAAGCTCTTGTGTGAAACCAAGACCCTATAGCTCCTTCATAAATCCAGTAACTCTACACATGAAATTGGGAACTAGTGAAGAAATTATTCATCAGGGACTTTGGTGTGTGAGGACGAGAAGGGGAGAAAAGAAAGAAATTGAACTTAAATAAACCTGTCTCTGAGGAATAGAGTCCCAGTTCACATAACCTGTGCGTTATGGCTCTAAACACATGAATTAACATTTTGGGCTGGGAAGCTGGCTCAGTGGTAGAGTGCTTGCCTCGCATTCATGAGGCCCTGGGTTCGATTCCTCAGCACCACATAAGCAGGAAAAAAAAGGGAAAAAAAACAACATTTCGGTTTCACTAATTTCTATAAAACATTTGGGCTGCCCTTTTATAAACCAAGGTCAGAAATCTTTGTAGGGACAATTCTGCAAAATGACACAAAGACTCTTTTATTAAGATTAAATCCAAAAACAAAGGTCGGAATAATAGAAAAGTGATTCTTTAAGTCAAGAATTTTCCCACTGTGCTTTAAAAAAAATTCAATCCAAGCTAAGGAAAAACCCATAGGTTATAATTGTAAATGGGTCATAATATGAGAAAGAAAGCAAATACAAGCGACAGTATGATTCACACTTGATTGCTGGTTATGATAGAATATTCTTAGAGATGCTATATATAATTTCTAAAATAAAATGATTAAAGTGATAGAACAGAACCAGAATATGTAAGGAATGATGACATAATAAGCAATTAGATAACTGGAAGTTAATCACATATCATTGTATCACTGTATATAGCAGAGAAATGCAAAACTTAGGCAAATTAAACAGTATTCTTGATAACCTTGAAGAACGAATTAGTGTTTTGGGAGTACAATGACAAAATTACCATAAAAGCTTGCCCAGATATAAAAACAGAACAGATAAAAAAGGAAGTCAATAAAAATGGAGTTAAGAAAAGTAATGCATAATCTGCATATAGATAGAATACTGAGTAGAATAGGAAACAAAAAAGGAAATGATAACAGTTGAACCAAAATAATATCAAGGATTATCCAAATAAATACTACTCAACACGAAGTATGAGATAAGTGTATGTTATAATAGAGGCCAAATTTCCACTCATGGAATCCAACTATAAGAAATATCAAAGTTATAGTTGAATAAATTGATGCCAGGTGTACTGGCTGAATATGCCTGACTTTCCAGCTACAGAATACATAGTGGGGGTGGGGTGGGATCATAGGCTGAGTCCAGCCAGGGCAAAAAGGGTTCTTACCTGAAAACAAACTCAAGCAATAAAAGAAGATAAGGTTCAGAGAGGTAGAAGGCCCTGAGTTCAAACCCTAATACTACCAGAAGAAATGGAGTCTGTAACAAATAGATTAAATTCAAGAAGTATTTCGGAATATTTGAAGGTCCATATCAGAATAAATATTTTAAAATTAAAAGATAATCAATTTGGGCAGGGTAGTTAAAAGGATTACAAAAATACATATCACCATCATATGAGAAATTTATCCTTTTGGTTTGTACCCAACAGGATGACAATGACAGGTATGTAGAATATTCTAACAGACGACAGATGCCTTCCTACAGAACACAGCCAATCCAGGGAGGGGTAACCATGAGACACAATATGTAGGGGTGCTCCCTTAGATTCTTGGGGTTCAAACATCAAAATCCTGGGTGTGAATCCATCTTTGTAGAGAAACTAGAAGCTGGAGAGCCATTAAAAGAGATAAAACAGAAAGCACGCATTGAGATAGTAAAGTCAAGAAAAAGACCAAGGATCAGGATCCATGTGGTGTCTGAAATAAGGCAACAGCTGACAGATACTCATGCCACTTGAAGTTGGGTGCTTACAGCTCAGATTTCCAAGTCCAGAGAGCTTGGTGCCTGAGTGACAGTCTGGATGGATGAACAGGAGTGGTTCTAAAAGTCACGAAGCACTAAATTGATAAAACCACAAGACTGAAAATCAATGGTAGTAAGATATGGGGCTGCCTGAGCAGGAAGGAGGGAAAGAGATAATCCATGGAAAAAGATGAGAACCCTAGGTATTGTTGTTCACCTGCCATAGATGATAATGACACGATAGTGCTATGTTTTTGTATGATGCCTTACAGACGCTAAGGAGGAAAAAAGCAGTTGAATGTGTTCATATGCAATCTAGTTAGGTATTATCAATATTTTCTTGCTAACTTTTGCTGTAATAAGTAAAGTGCTCCTATAAAACTCATCAGCCAGCTCCATGTTTAACGTTTGACTCTAAACCTGTCTGATGTAACTTGAATCCTGTAGTTGCCAGGAAAATAATTTTTTAATATCTTCCTCCATCAATGGCTTGCTTAGAAATATAATAAATGTGGTTGACCCATTCAATGTGCTGGGATATGTTTAATTTTTAAATGAATCATATGTGATATATTTCTTATAAGCAATTATCTATCTATCTATCTATCTATCTATCTATCTATCTATCTATCTATCTATCTATCTATCTTCTGTTCTCAACCCAATCCTCTAATTAGTTTGGAGATTAATGTGTAAATAATTTTCACTTTTTGTCTAAAACTTGTTTGGTGTTTACTTCTCGAGAATTACTTTTTTCTTTTTTTTCTAACATTTTGTTTATTTTGAAGTACTAAGGCTTGAACTCAGACCCTTGAAATTGCTTGGTTCACTTGCTTGACTGGTGATTAACCATTTGTATCATATTTCTACCTTGGCCTTCTGCTATTTTGGAGCTAGACTCTAGTGAACTTTTCTGCCCCCACTGTCCTCAAATCTCAGTCCTCCAGGTTTTAGCCTCCTGAGGAGGTAGGATTACAGATGTGAGCTACCAGTTCCCAACTAAAATCTTGCCAGTCATTTGTTAATACATTTTTTGTTGAATTTTGCATTTGTATTTGAGTATGTACATAGAAATTCCATTATTAACAGAAAAGTTAATCACAGTAATTAGTAAGGTATTTTTGGTTTACTATTTTTCTATTAAGTTTTCACTGTTTCTACAAGGGCTTGAGTTCAAGCCTCAGTATTTCAAAACAAACAAACAAAAAGGTAAGAAAAAATTTAAAATTTTTAAATTTTCTGACCTAGCGTTATATTTATTTGTTAATATTCTGTGAGTAGTTGTCAGTAATTGTGTGTGTGTGCATGTGTGTGTGTGTGTGTGTGTGTGTGTGTGTGTGTATCTGTATATTTCTGTATTTTGAATATTTAGGGAGTGGGTGCTTGTAGCTTGGTTTATTTCACATATGAAATGCCTGGCATTTTGTACTTGTGTTTGCTTGCCATCTGTTGTCACAAATGACTTTGGTTCCTGTTTCTTTATTCTTCTCTCTCATCACTTGTAGGATGGTTTTCTATGGTGATGTTTGTCTCCAGGTGTGTATGGAAGAGATGTTGAATGGACACTCAGTCCCTTATATGGCTAGAAAAAAATCTCATCATCTGGATTAAGCAGATCTAAGCCTTTGCCAATGAGCAAGTCTCTACTTCTTGTCTTTTCCCTTGGCCTTAAAAACACTAGTCCTTTCTGTACCATATTTGAACTCTTTAAATATTCTAAATCATATATTTATTGTTTTCAATGAACTGTTTTAATACCTAATGTAGCTGTTGAAAGGATCAATGAAAGGATCTGTCACAGCCATGCCAGGGGTCCACGCAGAGGCAGGCAGGCACAGGAGAAAGATCATTACAAGGTTTATTTGAGGAGCCAAATTTCCCCCAGAGAGGGAGCACATGGCATCCTCCATTATCTCTGTAGCAGCAGGGTCTGGGATAAGATGGGAGTTCAGGTGGGTCTGGGTGGAGAGAGGGAGGGGCCAGCTGTTTGACAGGAATTCCAGGGCTGGGAGAAGATCAAGCCTGGGTAGAGCTGAGCACCAAAGGTGGGCATAACGCTTACAGCTGTCACTTAGGATTGGTTGTTTGGACCAACTTTCCTGAGAGTAATTTTCCTCAAATGCTCAGCGATTGAGTGGCTTGTTTATGTATGCAAATGAGTGTCTTGGTTGCCCTGAGCTGCTGAACTACTGTCTCAAGTTAGCAGTCTTGAAGATTCATGTAACTAGAAGATCAGATGCTCCAAACATGTGGTCCAGTTGGCTTGTTTCCCTGGAATACTAGTGTTCTGAGAACCAGGTATGTGAAAAGTGCTGTCTTTTCTATTAAAGCAGGTGGCCTCCTTACTGTCCAGCTTGTACTCATTGCCTTACTCATGTAACTGTAACCCCTCTGTACAGCATCTTTACAATAAAATAAAAATTTAAAAAAAATTCCTGCTTTGGCTTGGTGATTTCGCTTCTATAGATTATCTTTACTTGTTGTTATTGTATTGTTTTAGCAGAATAGGATAAAGAAAGTAGCAGAGGATATGCATAATTAAGAAACAGCTCATGTTGCTTAAGAAAGCAGAAAGTGTAGTAATTAAGACTGTTAATCTTATCTCAGTGTCTTTTAATGGTCACTTCATGTAAACACATCCAACTTTCTTCAAAATAGCCAAGCTGGAGCAGATTGTGAACCTGAGCTAGATCAATTCAAGCAGAGAGGCATTAGGGATAAATAAGGGTTAGCCTACCTGCCTGTGTGCTTGCTTACTGATGGCTTAATCCTTCTGTGATGAAGTAAAATTTGACTTGCTAAGACATTTCTTTATTTTGGTGTCTTCAGTTATGACTGTGGTGTTCCTTAGAAGACAAACTTAGAACAACACTCTTCCAAGTTGACCCTTCAGGTACTCACTAGCTCTATCCTTCAGCTGTTTTACCCACTTCCCAAGTGCCCTTGGGATTGTCCACTTTCTTTAACAAGCAGTATTGAAAACTTGTATGTGTGTATTTATGTACGTATGTAGGCATGCATTTGTCCATTTTAATGGTACTGGGTACTGAGCTCGGCTTTGGGCTTACTAGACATGCATGCTGCCGCTTGCGTTCCACAACCTTTGCCTTTTTCTTTAGTTATTTTTCTCAGTCTTATTAGTAACATTTTTCTTTTACCCAGACTGGCCTCAAAGCAACATACTCGCATCTCCCGCTCCAGAGTGGTAGCACCATTGGTATGTAGGAGCTACTACACCCAGCTATTCGAACATTAGGCTTTACTTTCTCAATTAATCAGCAACTTAGTTTTCTTCTTATCAATTCTAAGGACTGATTTTGCTCCTAACCCTGCTGCCTAAGTAATGACAGCTTACCCTGGTGTCCTCGTGAAAATGTGTTACTTTATCTTCTATTTTTTTGGAGACCTATCCCAAATATCAAATACTTTAAATGTTCCCATACCAGGGATATATGGAAATACGGTGCAATACACATATACAAATTTAAAAAAAATCATTTGGTCTAGCTTAACTCATTGACTTTGTTTGGCTCAGTTTTCTTGGTGATTGAAACCTCATGTACAGGAACTTGGGCTAAGTGAAGATATCCAATTTTATTTGCAAATATAATACAATTTTTATGTATGCCATTTGCAAGTATTGAGACAATGATTGCAATTTTAAACTTAGAGAAGATTAAAAAAAATGACTGTTTTTCTTTTTGCATGTTGAAGCCAAGATTCAAAGATTTTTCTTTTCTAATTGCCAAACATTGTACTAGATTCATGGTCCCTAAAAATTGTACATGTCTTGGAACTTTGAGTTTTATATTCTGTTTGAACTTATCTGATTTAAATTCCTCCACTATTTGTTCTGCTTATAGGCCTCTTCCACTTTCCAGGCTTACAATTTTTATTTAATGGCTTATCTATCATTTAAATGGGATCTGGCAGGAAGCAGACACAGATCATGTTTGAGGATTTAGCTCCTATGACCAGTGATCACTTAATTGAGAAACTCTAAAGTTTTGCTTAATACTTTAAAAAATAAATATAAGCTATCACTAGTAACTTAATTTGAATAGGAACTGATAACCATTTCTCAAATAGTCGGTGTTCGGCAGCTTATGGAGAACATTTTTACTGTATATAGTAATGCAATGCAAAGGGCTTCACCAGAGATGTAAGAATAATCCCAGATGGGACTAAGTCATTGCTCTTCACTGCCATGTGAATGTAACATATATAAAGTCAGCTCCGCAATATGAACCAAGGTACTAAACCCATGCCAACATTTCAGGCTAGGATGAATATATTAAATCATTTAAAATGCTTATTTGAAAATCAGTTGTCTTTCTTCAATAGACCATAAGCTCATAGATATATATGTATGTATATATTTAATATAAAACGCAATTATGGGACAATTTCAGAGAAAGAGACATCCAGGGAGAGAGAGTCTCTATAAGCAATGTTTACCAAGTGCAGAATCAAAGTAACTTATTCTTTAATATTAAGCCACATTCTTGGAATATACAAAGCATATTATCTTCTGTAAGTTAGTCAAACATTTGACATTATTTGCTAATAATACTTCACATGTGGGTAAATTTTAGAAAAAACACAGTGCATTTCAATCTTGCCTGTGAGTATAAAGGTTTTATGTCAAGAAGGAGGTTTATGTTACCTCATTGAAATGATCTGGTTTAGAGAACTTGCCTAACATTTACAAAGCACTGAGTTCAACTCTCTGACAGTGAAAAACAAAATAGCAGAATCTGGTGTTGAAAATATGATTTCTCAGAAAAAGAAAAAAATATATGAGTTAGCCATTCCCAAATAGTGGTAGACTCCCTGATTATAAATTATAAACTTTTAATGCAGAATGCTAGAACAAATTTGTTTGAAAGTATTTGAAAGTATCATTATTTGAAAGTATCATACACATGTATTGATCATTATATGTGTAGTTAGAATTTGAGAGGAAAAACAGAAAAGAAGATAAACAGAAAGAGTGAGAAAAAGGGGAAAGCACCTGCTTCTATCTTGAATCCTCATTTGAAAACCTTAATTTGTCAGAACTGCTGTTTGTAGGGTGTGTTATAGGAGCAATCACAGATTAGGGAGTTTTGTTAGCTATGCATCAGAATTTCAGCCATGCCACTTGGCAAAACTGTGATCTCCATGGAATTACTATGTTATTTGTATTAATAATTATAACCTTAAAATGAGTCGTTAATTTTCTACTTGCTTCACAGGGCATGTGTATTTGCTAAATGAGCATTATACCTTTATTAGTTTACCATTATATATCTACAAATACATCTATGAATACAATGGCCTTCCTAATTTGTGTTCCAGAAGGTCCCCTTGATATTCACAACATCAAAACAAAACAAAAAAATTCTAAGGAAAGTCATAGTGTACCACAGCCAGTTTCTCTTTTTCTATTTGCGGATTAACTCTTACACTAGTAAGGATTGTTCTCTTGTTGCTTTGAGGTGAGCATGCCAAGCTCAGCAGTGCAAAGAAACGAAGTTAGGCAAGTGATAACCCAATACTGGGTTTATGTTAGTGATAAATAGACTTGCAAATAGAAGATAAAGCTTTGATATCAAAGTGCCTATAATTCCAGTTACATGGGAAGCTGAGCTGTGGAGGCTTGAGGTTCTACAGCAGCCCAAAGTTAAAAAACAAAAGGCTACTAGTGCAAAGTAGAGTTGGAGGCCTGGCTCAAGTGGTAGATCATCAGTTGAGCAAGCTCTAGGCCCCGATTCAAACTGCAGTGCCATTCTAACCACAAACAACACACACATGCATACACACAAACACACGGAAGGTAAGGTTCTGTGGGTATATGGACATGGTTTTCTTTTCTAAAGATGAATAAATTTTTCTTCAACATTTTTGCATAAGCATCTGTCCATATATTTTTTTCATTTGCATAAAAATACTAGGTGGGTGTTTTTTTAAGCCATATACTTATTTCAGAAATAACAAACCAAGTGGAATTTACTCATAAATTACTGTAATTATGGGCATAAATCAATCAACCTCCAAGAAATTATTTATCATGCATCTGGGAACAATTTAGGCATGATTCATTAACTGCGGTTGTGTCATGTCTTTAATGAGTTATGTTAATGAGGAAGCCTTTTCAGGTGTGATCTGTTGGACTCACTCTACCTAGGACTATTCTGACACCTCTAGTTTTGATGATATTTTTCCTGGGGGTAGGGGCTGAGAAAGGAAAGAAAGACCAAAATTCAGACAAGATTTATTGAAATAATTTTAATCAGATTATTTTTCTTCCTGCTCAAAATATAAACGATCATACGCAACATCTGTTTATATAATTATTCATGGAGAAGCTCAGAAATGAGACTGTGGAGTACCTGGAGAATATTTCATCTGCTCTGTTCTTCCTGTGGAATGAGGTAGTGGCCTGGAATAAAATCTAGTTCCCTGCATGGCACCCATGGGCGGGGGAGGGGGGGCATGTGTATCCATCCAAAGACATTCAGAGAGTCTTAGACTAGATTTCTACGTTTGAAATGTAGTTGTCAAAATTTCAAGTTGGCTTGGCATTGGTGGCTCACGCCTGTAATCCTAGCTACTCAGGAGGCTGAGATCTGAGGGTTGCGTTTCAAAGCCAGCCTGGGCAGGAAAGTCTGTGAGACTCTTATCTCCAATAAACCGCTTAGAAAACCAGAAGTAGTACTTTGGCTCAAGTGGTAGAGAGCTCGCCTTGAGCTGAAGAGCTGAGAGACAGCACCCAGGCCCAGAGTTCAAGCGCCATGACTGACAAAAAAAAAATCAAAAAACAAACAAACAAGTTGGATTCAAGTTTATAGACTGAATGCTATGCAAGTCTGACATAAAACATTGCAAAATCTACAGACATCCCTTTTTCTTTTCTTTCATGTGTATGCTGGTACTGGGACTTGAACTCAGGACTTAGTGAACACTCAGCCTTTGTCACTCAAGGCTAGTGCTGTACCACCTAAGCCACATCCCTTCTTCTTCTTTTGTCTTTTTAGAGTAAGTAACTCAAGAGCTTGTTTAGAGGTGAACAAGTGTGGGACACAGATGATTCATTCTGGAGGCATTATCACTTTCCTTGGTAATGCTGAACAGAACCTATGGGTAAATTGGGTGTAGACCTTCAGTAACTTGCTCTGCAGAAAAGAGACTTAAGTTTTTCAGTATTCTAAAGCTAGATAATGGCTACATTATGGCTTTTTGTCATGTTATATTGTCATGCTTGGCTGCTACCTTCATGCTTTTTTGTCATTCAACTATTGGGTATGTATGTATTTTTTCCTTATGCTTTTGTTAATCCAAATTTTCAAATCTTGGGACTCCTTAGAGTCCTAACTTGAAAATTTATGTGACTTCATTATGTTCCCATTTATTTTCTCTGTCATTTTATTTTAAATTTCTTTCTACTCAATTTATTTTGATTTATTCAGTGATTTCACTTTTTATGGTAGACATATTTCCCATCAATTCTTAAATTGTCTTCATTTCTAATACAAATAAATTTGCAAGTTTTCTTAGGTAGATAATTGCTACTTGTCTTGGTTTAGAGTCGTTTTATTAAAGGTTTTAAGCATTCCCAAATTGTAACACTATTTTTCTTTTTTTAGTAATACCAGGATTAGAACTCAGTGCTTCAAACTTTCTAGACTGGCCCTCTACCCTGAGTCACTCCTTCAGCCTCAATTCTCGCATTACTTAAAGTATATGTCAAAATTTCCACGCATGTGGTAATTTTAGTTGTGTTTTCTTATCAATTTTCCACATGATTGAATTGAGGGGGGGCATGACTTGGATGAAAATCATTCTCCTATCCATTGAGTTTTCATTTAATGGTTTAGAGAGAGATACTTTCTGCAAACCCATGCCAAGAAAGGTAAATTTTCTTGAGTTCTTCCTCTGCTGTCCAGTGTATGTTTTCAGTCTACATTGGCTTACAAAGTGTAGGACTTGGGAGGTCTGAATTTTACTAGCAGTTTCATTAAAATAAAGTAAACAACTTGCAATAAATCAAGGTAAGTATTCTCATAAAATTATGTTACGAGCAATCAATAATCATTTAAAAATGAACCAGGTGTGGGGTTTTCCTGTAATACTGACTACTTGGGGGGCTGTGATGCACAGGATCACAGTTCTAGACCATCCTGGGCTCCAAAGAAAATGGTGGGAGATTCTGTCTTCAAAATAACCAGGAAAAGTTGGGCTGGGTGCATGGTTCAAGTGGTAGAGCATCTGCCTAGCAAGCTGTACAAGAGATGGTCCCTGAATTCAAACCCTGGCATTCCCCAAATACATGAACCCTATTTCTCAACAAACAGGAAAATACATCAGAGATCCAATTGTGCAAAGATACACTTGACAAGGACAGACAGTTGAGATAGTTCAGTTTATCTTTTCATTAAAAAAATTATCCTTAAGTAATTGTAAAGAGGAATTTCATTTTAGCATGTCAGGTAAAGGACAATGAATGCAATGCATTTTGTTCAATGTCACTCCTTTCCTAATTCTCTCTCTTCTGCTCTTCTTAAACAGAAAAAAAATTCCTGTAACAACACTCAAACCCTCAGGAGACAAAGGTGGAAAAATCTGCATAAAGTACTCTTTAAAATCTTCTCTCAATGAAAAATATAACCATAACCATAATCAAATTGAAAGATAAGTAGGATAGTATAAACTAATATCTATCTATCTGTCTGTCAGTCTGTCTCTCTGTGTGTGTATATATCTGTCTGTCTGCCTGTTTAGATAATCTATCTGTCTATCTATCTATCTATCTATCTATCTATCTATCTATCTATCTATCTATCTATCTATCTATCTATCTATCTTTCTACCTACCTATCTTCCCATAGTTGATATAAATCATATTCAAATGCCTCTTACACAAGCAATGCTTATTTGCTTCATTTTAAAATATATGCTAAAACTACACTAACATATAATTTCTCTCCTATCAAGCTGACAAAAATTGAAGAAGATAAGCAGAATATGCTATTGATAAAATTGTAATACACTGCAGGTAGAAATGCACAGGCCCACTCCAGGGAGGCATTTGGCAACATTTTTCAAAACTATGTAAGATTTTCCCACTGAGCCAACAAGAAATGCTATTTATAGCTCTATACCCTAAGGATACATCTCCCCACATACTGAACAATTTATACACAAGATTATTTATGCAGAGTTCTTTTATAATAGCAAAATTTTAGAAACAACCTAAATAAATATTCATGGAAGCCCAAAGTGAATAAAATAGGGAAGCATTTCACAAGAAACTATCATTCAGATGTTAAAAGGAATGAGTAAGTTCTTAATGAACTCTTATGGAATTACTTCCAGAATGTATTGTTGAATTAATTAAAATCAAGTGGTGGGAACGTGTTGCTTTTTTGCTAAGGAGGCAACGGGAAGATAAAGCAAAAGATAAGGCTAGTGAGAAGCAGGTGAAAACAGGACATTGCATGGCAGGAGAGCACTATCTCTGTTCCACAAAGACACTTTACCATTCCAAAATGAATAATGAATAAGGCCTTAATATGGCCTAAAATTGAATGCCACTCTATTTTAAATGGCTGATAGAGTCTTGTTCTATGTCAAATGGCTGACTGAATCTTGCTGTATGTCAAATGGCTGATAGACCCATCATCTTGTCTCACCTGAGCCCAAGCCTTGATGTCAACTTCCAATGACTTTTAAACCCAGTCTCTCTAGTTTCTAAAATCCTCCATTAGTTTTGTGTGAGTTTTCATTTAACACTGTTAATTTTCCTCTTTGTTTTTTTGCACTCTCTACAAGCCTATTTATATTATTTTAAGATATGCTTATTCAATTTTATCCAATATTTTTGTTTTTAATAAATGTTTTTAATTTTAGCTAAGTTTTAAAATCCAGAAATAAAGCATTGTTTCTTTTTTTTAATTTAATTTTATTGTAAAGATGTTGCACAATTACACAAGTAAGGTAGTTAATACATTTCTTGTCGAACATTGTTACCCCCTCCTTTGTTTATGTCTCCTGTATTTTCTCCTTCCTTCCTTCCTTTCTTCCCTCCTTCCCTCTCTCCTTCTCTCACTTCTTTCTTTCTTTTTTCTTTCCTTCTTTCTTTCTCTCTCTTTCTTCTTTTCTCTCTATCTCTCTCTTTCTTTCTTTTGTTCTTTCTTTGTATTTGATGATACCGAGGCTTGATCTTAGATCCAGGTAGATAGTCTAGCACTCAAGTCAAGCTCCCAAACCTTTTGACTTAATCATTTTACTAATAGAGTCTTGGGTGTTTTGCATAAGCTGTTCTTAGACCATGAATCCTCTACCAAAAGGATTATAGATATGCAATGCCATGCCTGGAACTAAGGATAAAGTTTTATCCTCAGTTTATGCTCTAGTTAGTTAAATTCCTTCTTCTGAAAATGTTAAGAAATATATAAACTTGTCTAAATAGTGCTCTTTTCATCCATCGCTTTTAAATAGATCTAAAGACTGAGGAATTGTCTAAGTCCAGACAAGTGTATACAATTAGAGCCAGAAGTTGGTTCCCTTGTGCTGTATTGTATTGAAATCCACAAACCAGAGATTATTTACCTTTACATTTGTAGTCAGAACTCAAATAAGCACTTTGAAGGGAGGATGTTTTTTAATCTTTTAAATTTTAAGATACCTGAATAATTGGCCCTCAGAGAGAGAGATTGAGCACAAAATAATGCTCTTTAGCATCCTTCCTCTGCTGCTTTTAAACCCCCCAAATGCATTCGTGTTTCTACAAATGCGTATTAGAACAAAACCAAGGAAATTTTCAGTGAAATAATTGATCACTCCATATTTTACTCTTACTATTCTAAAGATTATCTGGTGGTTCCGACCTTCATTATCGTTAATTTCCAGAATGGACTTTAAGAAGGGAAGCTCTTTTAGTGGATTAAAGAAGGCATAAGGGAGTGAGGATTGAGGCACAATGGCTGAAACTTGTATTTATGAGACTAATCAATTACTTCTAAATGCCCAGCAATTAGTCTAGTGAGTGACCAACACATTGTTGTACATTTGTTTCCCAGGGATGTTCTCAGCTCATATTAGCAAGGCTTTGTGCCACCATCCAAAAGTTCTGAATTCATCTTGAGTAAAATTTTTAATGATCACTTTTCATCAAAAGTATTGCTTTTTTATAGGGAGGTCTACTTTTCTATACCAAGAATGGAAAACTCTTGAAAAAGTTTAAATACCATTTTACATTCAGTGTGAAGGGTGTCTGTTCTATCAAAGCACAGATTTGTATGCACCTCTCTGTGTAATTAATCCAGACTTTATTGTGGCCTTACAGTTCATTGATAGGAATGGAGTTTGTTGTCAAACCACAAATATCAATGATTATTTCTTACAAGATGAAGCTACTGCTATTTACAGTTCACGATTTAAATGATCTTATGAACCATTAAAAGTATCGTGTATTTACAACAAGATTGTAAATTTGCAATATGAGACTTGTCTCAAATTAACCACTGAAAAGCCAGAAGTGGAGCTGTGTTTTAAGTGGTAGAATGCTAGCCTAGAGCTAAAAAGTTAAGGGACATCACCACTCAACCCTGAGTTCAAGCCCCAGTACCAGCATAGACACACATGTATTCACATACACGTGCACGTGTGCAGGCAAACACACACACGCACACACCATTCTTAGGAACAGGCTGAAATTGACTAACAAGAAAATCCATTGTGGCATGCACGCCCACACACACATGCTCATGTACACACATGAGAGTTTTTTCATTGCTAAACTTATTCTTTTGTAATGCATGCTTTTTGAAAAGGAATGAAATAACATTCTGAGATTGGATTACTGAAACCTAATCGAGATAGTTTACTTGGTTTCTTGAGATTAGCATTTGTGTCAAAGGCCCTGCTGAATCCCTTAAGTTCTAAGGTATGATGTTACCAAATATACTTATTTCCAGCTTTATTTTAGCAATGTAGCCTTCCAGCCACACACATTAATCACTGAGTTGCAACACTTCCCTTGAGTTCCTGATTTTTTATCAATAAAAAGCCAAAGGCATTACACCGCATTAAAATATCACATAGTAAAAGTATTTTCTTTTCCCAAAGTTAGCTTGATGTCTTAAGTATTGTGGAAATACCTATTGCTAAAATAATACCTAAGACAAGCCAAAACCACCTTTTCTTCTTCCTGTCAGATCTGAAGATAATAGGGAAATGTTTTATTGACAGATAAGCATGATGGTTCAAATACATTTTTCTTATGTTTCTTAATACTTAAAGAAAGAATCAGCAATCACAGACTTGGGCCTTCTATTTCCTATCAGTGTTCTCATCCAATTATTTGATGTGCATTGTCATATTAGAAGGCATTTACAGAACCCATGGATCCAGCCAAATTGTCACTTGTGGTCCTATTCTTCTGATTACACTTTGACCTTGAACCTATTAGCAACCACTTTTCTCCTTTACTTATATTTATATTTTTAAATTCATTTCTTGCCAGTTCTGGGTTTTGAACTCAGGTCCTGGATGCTATCCCTCAGCTTTTGTGGTTGAGCCTCAGGCTCTACCACTTGAGCCACAATTCCCTTCTGTTTTCTTGAGTTTTTGTTGTTGCTTGTTTGTATTTTGCAGTTTAGTGGAGATAGGAGTCTGATGGATGTTCCTGCCCTGGCTGATTTCTAACAGCGATCCTCAGATCTCAGTCTCCTGAGGAGTTAAGATTATTACAGATGTGAACCACTGGGACCTGGCTGTTATCTCATTTATTAAATTTATGACAGTTCAACCACAAGAATATAACTATGATGAAGACACATATGTGTATATGTGTGTGAGTGTGCACACAAAGAAACTGGAGCACACTTACTGTACTAAGTTCAAGATAAAGATTGCCAGTGTGATTTCAAAATCCTCAGTTTCAATCTACTTTACCCTCAAGTGCTAGAATGTACGTCCCATTACAAACTATGAAAAAAGAATGAAAAAAAATTGTGGCACTCAAAACAACCTACCTCATTTACTTTCAAAAAGCAGCTCTTACACGTTTTGAGAGGACTGAGTAGTAGTAGTCTACAACAACCATTTTCCCTTTTTCTTAGAACTGATCTGATGAACAGTGGTAAAATGAAAAGATTAAGGACATCTATATGTATTCAGCCATCTAACTGAGGATAGCAGATGGTCAGGGACACACTTGTAGGTAAAATGAGGCTTGTTTGCCTACTGCAGCCAGGGAATCTCAGCTTCACAAACAGACCTTGGGAGGGGTTCAGGAGGCAACTGCCCTTTTGCTGAATGGTTCTTGGAATGGTCTTGGAAAGTATTAGTCTGTCTCAGATGGAGTACTGATAAGGCATAGGGCAGCTCAGTGATTGGGTATTTCACTCCTGGGTAACCTCATTGAGGAGAGAAGCTAAATACCTGGTGTAACATTAGTGAAAAAGCAAAAATTACTCTAAAAGAAAGCACTCTTAGTCATTTTTCAGCTATGACATGACATTGGAAAAGCCATCCAATCTTGCGGGCAGAATTTTGAGTGTTGCTGTGGAAACACTTGTTTTGTTTTTGGTAGGACACTGAACTGTGATTATCAGGAAAACTTGTTTTGTATTTCCTCACAGTAGCTTTCTTCTAGGACAAGATCATTCATTGCTCTGCCTGCTTTATTGATTTTTAAAATCTGTTCCATAGTGACTAATCATTTACATTATCCATGCATTATACCATAACACATCATTTAATTAAATGATGAAAAATGAATTGTAATCTAAAGTTAAAAGGGTTTTGGAAGCACTAAATAAATACGTATTTTAGACTTTTCACTATGTGTTGTATGTTAGAGACTTGAAAAATCTTGAACTTGTTTTCGCTAGTACCTCATAATGTAGAAAAGAACAAGGGGAAGTCCATGGCAGTTGCTATACAATTATGTAAATAATAAATAATGCAAGTACACAAATCAAGGAAGGTGCCAAGTTTTTATTGGACAAGTTTCCTAACTTTCTAAATGGTGGAAAAATAAAATCCTGCTAAGGAAAAGGCAGTGATGTAATGCAAGAGAAGGCAGAGGAACAAGGATAGATAGGAGTACTAAAATATTATCCACATATGATACTTTACAATAAGTGTTACTTCATTCCTTAAGTACTCTAGTGGAAGAAAGAATATAAATTAAATCAATAAGAGTTTCAAGGTCTGGCATATTGATTAGAGATGTTCAGATTGGGAAGGACACAGTGAAATGAGAAAGTCCAAAAATTGGTGAAGAGAAAATTGTTGTAACAGCCCTGATGGATAATTTGGGATTTTGCATAAACAGTCTTAGAACTCTTCCAATGGTTTGGACTAGTAACTTTGATTCCTATAATTTATTACTAAGAAACTAATCAGCTATTTATATCGAGATTTATGCATGAGGACTTTTATTGCAAATAAGTTACAAGGAGACTAGAACCAACATAAATATTAAAAAAGACAGAAAGAAGTGAATCAATTGTGATAACGCCAAACACTAGAACACTTTGCAGCCATTAGAAAGCATGCTAATTAGAATACTTAATGACTTGGGAACATGCTTGTAATGTTACATGGATAACAGAAGAATATAATCATGAGTAGGTCTGCCTCACAGAAAGCTGAGTTCTTGCTGTATCTTCATCTCTAACTACCCCTATTATCCAGGAAAAATTCTTTTTTTTTAAATTTAATTTTATTTTATTTGTGAACATACTGTACAGAGGAGTTACAATTACATGGGCAGGATAATGCGTACATTTCTTACCAAGCATTGCAGCCTCCTCCTGTGTTTACCCTTCACATCCCTTCCCAGCCTCCCCCCTCCCCCCCAATCCCAATCCTTCTCCTTCCCCCCCCCCCCCGCACCGATGTTGTAAAGCTCGTTTTGGACATGACAACTTGTACTTCTCATTGTTGCAACAGGTCCACCTGTATCCTTAAACAACTGGTTTTTCCCCATCTCCTCCACAAGTTATACTGACATCAAATATAGTGAAAGCAGGGGTTATACTGTGGGGGAGGGACATACAAAGCAACAAAGAGATAATCTTATAAATGCGTTAGAAACACATGCATGAAAGAAAAAAAACATTAAAATACACATCTAAGGGTTCATTTTCCTGACATCACATTATCTGACCTTCAGGAAAAATTCTTAAAAGTAATCACAGCCTTAAGCTCACCATCTGTTAATGGGGTAGAGGGGTAGGGCTGCCTTGGAGTGTGGATTGGAATGACGCTCAAGAAGGAGTTCATTCACGTTGTAAGAGCTGAGTACACAGTAGTTGCGACGGATGATGACATTTCAAGCTGCTATTTTTCTTCTGATTCACAGAAATGGTTCTTCTGCTCCCTCTGGCTACTGTCAGCTACTATATTGTCTTGTGTTTCATTGAACATGAACTTTGGGAAATAGCTGTTACACGTTTTCAAGTGTTGCCTTCAAAACAAATAGCAAAGGTTTCCAGTTGCCATTGTTTTGGTCCTATCTTGCACTTTTCTGATCTTTGATATTTGCGAAGTATCTGCTCTTAGTTAAATGTGTTATGCTTTGGGGACCATTTGTAGCACTTCTGTATCAGCTCAAGGGTAAAAATTAGCAAATAACTTGTTTACATGCTAAGTCCCAGGCACCAAATACCTATACACTACTTAACTCATGTATGTCTCATAACCACCATGCAAGTTACTATTCTCCTTTCACCATGGCACACTGGAGAGCAAAGTTAACTCACCCAACTTCACACAGATAGCTTAGTGGACAAGGCAGCCTTTAAGCCTTGCTTTCCTGGTCCTTAACTCCATTGTATTAGCACGCTACCTTTAAATAAACTGGAGTGCAAAGTTCATGTAAGCTGGTACTCTGACTCATACAGCACCAATGAAACTCCACTCCTTGCCACTCTGTAGTAAAAGCCATACTCAATAAATCTGGCTCACATGACCGAGCACCAAATGCAGTATTTTTGTCATGAAGCCTTCCTGATACGGGGAAGCCTTTTACCTCCTGGCTTTCCAGAGCAAGTACTGGGAAAGCCACAATAGTATATGTTCCCTTGGTTTTGTAGCTGTTATGCTGCTCATTCCGGAATGTGAAGGAAACGCTTTTTGTTGTTTCTACCCAGACATTTGCTCAATTATTTCCAAATTGTAGAAAACAATAAGATGATTTCAAGTTATTTTTCTTCTTTCAGCTGAACAATTACTGTTGTTCTCATACACACATGTATGAGTTCACACATACACGTACATGAACACATAACACGCATGCCTCAAATGTTTGCTAACAAAACAAATGTGTTTTCTGTCCCGCTTTAAACTTAGAAAAATTCACAGCTTTGTAATAGCATGTGGATTCAGATCAAAGAGCTTACAGCATGATTTTGGCTCTTATTTCCCCCTCCCCCTCCTTTTTTTGCTTGACTGAATAGTTTATTATAACTGCATTTTAAAATTCCTTAGAAACACGAGACAGTCTTTGCCAGGAGTACAACTGTTTTCCATCTAAAGTGCCAGCATTTCATCGTGCCTTGCAACATTTTAATTAGTTTGCTTATGGAACCAAACACTTGGAAAAAAGCACTGAAGGAAAAGAAAGGTTCCCTCACTGTAATTACTTTTTTTTTTGCAAAGCATTACTTACATTTTCATAATTATTCAAGTGTTTTGTGCAGGCATTTTTACATGTTTTAAATGGAAAATTATACCCTCATAAAAGCCAATGCCAGTTAGAGCTTTAATACAACATTCTAATTCCCAGGGCAGAGCACTGTGGATGCTGTGATTAAATCATACTCTGGTTGTTTAGAAAGATAGATTTGCTGCACCAACCTGCTAAATGTGAGTGGGGGCCAAAGGATGTTTTTGTCCTGTAATGTCGTATTCAGTTTTCAAAGGGAGACTAGGCTGGGTTCTTTTCTTTGTTTTTCTTTTCCTTCTTTCTTTTTTCGTTGGTAGTTTAAGAAACTCAGAATTTCCCCATGTGGAATAGAAATAGGTGCTTCAATTCCTAAAACTTGTCCATAGAATGAAGAGATAGGTTAACAACTCTAAAAAGAAATAAAGGAAAAGAAAGAAAGAAAAGAATGTGAATAAATAAAAAGGAAGGAAGGAAGGAAGGAAGGAAGGAAGGAAGGAAGGAAGGAAGGAAGGAAGGAAGGAAACAGAAATGGAGGAGATAATCTATAAAGTTTCTGTTACTATATTTGAGTCAGTTCTGGTATCAGTGTTGACACATTGATTTATAGCACATAATTTATAAATTAAGTACAAATGTGATTACCGGTCATATAGTCATAGAATACAATATAAATACCTATTAATGATCAGAGCTAAGTTGAGAAGAAATGACCAGAAATGAAAATAAAGATCAGATTACTCTCATCACCCTGAGAAACATATAGGTTATATTGTAAGTTCTTGCTAAGAAGTTATTTAAGGTTATGCACTCATATTATCTAAAATGAAAGTGATTTCCAACTTTGAATTCATTGAGAGTTCTCTATTTCTAGATAATTACTAGTCTTTATTTAAATAATTACTAGTCTTGAGCAAACCATTACTAGGTGTAATCATGAGACAAAGGAACCACCATACTACTGTTTTCTATAAATCTCTAATATAAAAAGCAATTGCATTAGCAAGTTGAAAAACGTGTGGGCATCTCTTTTTCCCTAAGGAAAACTTACCCTGTAATAGCTATTCATGTGTGACTTTTCCTCAAAAATTCTTAAGAAAGGTAATTTGACCAAAGCCAGGTAAAACGATAGCAGAATCTTGCTTTAAGAGGCAGAGTATAATGGACTAATTGTTTGTTTGTACATTGTGCCAATCCTGGGGCTTAATATCAGGGCCCAAATGCTGTGCCTTAGCTTTTTTGCTCAAAAAAAGCTTGTGCACTTGTGCCACAGCCTTGTTTGCTGGATTTTTGGTGGCTAAATTGGAGATAAGAGTCTCATGAACTTTCCTGCCAGCTTTAGACTATGATCCTTGAATCTCAGCCTCTTGAGTAGCTAGGATTACAGGAGTAAGCTACTGACACTAAATTAAATACACTAAAATTTAAAGATAACTTAGCATTGAAATTTTTTCTTCAATACAAGCAGAAATTGGAAAAGGTAAACAAGACATTGTAGTGATCAAGAGCTAAATAATATACAGAAAGATGAGTATTCAATCCAGCCTTTACAGGAAAGCTCCAGGGTGAACAGAAGCACAAATGAATTCTTACTCAGTAACTTGACATTTGAAATGTGAAATGTGAAAATGGCAAAAGTTGTGTCAACAAAGACAGTAAGTGATCAAGAAGCTAATTTTTGTGTTACCTGGGTAGGCTGAATCTTAATGGGATTAAAAGAGGAGAGTTCTCAAATGTAATTATGTATTCACAGACTGAATAGCTTTTGTGATTTTTTTTTAACACAGAGAAACACAACCCCCCAAGAATATCCACCCAGTGTTTCTAAGGATCAGAAAAAAAATAGCTTTTAAAAATTAGGACTGTGTAAGTCACTTGAAGGATACTTCATCATTTATTCACATATTTGTTCTCAGTCCAAAACCCAAAAACTTTTAGAAAGAGAGAATCCCCATTTGCTAGTAATTTTCTCTTACATGTCTAAACCAAGAGATACTCTTGAAATAATTAGATTTCCAACTGTTGCATCGGAACAGCATGTCAGAAAAATGACAACTATATTGTCATGTGATTTGGAGAATAGCACATTTGGAAAACAGCAAACAGATGTAACAAATGCATCATGGGAGACAAAAGTCCAGTCCAAATCAGGAACGGAATAAGTTGGCCACATTCCTATGTAGTTTGTTGAAGTATATAGAATAGCTGATGAGTCATCTGCTAGAATAGAAACTATATATGGTTCACCCAATAGTTGTTGTGGGTTTTTTTGTTTTGTTTTGTTTTTACACATTTTTATTGTAAAAATACTGTAAGAGAGGTTACAGTTACATGAGCAAGGTAATGAGTACATTTCCTTTCAAACATTGTTACTTCCTCCTTTGTTTTTTCCCTATCATCCCTTCCCTCCTACCTCCACAACTACACTCCCCTTCCTCTGCCTAAATTGTAAAATTCGTTTTTCAACATAGTGTCTTGTGCATCCCATTGTTACGATGGGTCAACCTGTATCCCTATTTAAGCATTTTGGTTTTTTTCCTTACCCTCCCCAAATTAGAAAAGCATATATGCAAGTTTTGGACATTTACTCAAATGATCACAAACAAGACCATACTAAAGCTACCAGCACAACTATGTTTATTGCAGCATTATTTACCATGGCTAAGATATGGAACTAACCCAGATGTCCCTCAGTAGATGAATGGATCAAGAAAATGTGGTATATATACACAATGGAATTCTATGCCTCCATCAGAAAGAATGACATTGCCCCATTTGTTAGGAAATGGAAAGACTTGGAGAAAATTATATTAAGTGAAGTAAAACAGACCCAAGGAAACATAGGTCCCATGGTTTCCCTTATTTGCAATAACTAGTATATGTCTGAGACAAGCAGAAAAGGTCAAAATCTATGTACATATGACCAGATAAGATGATGTTAAGTGAAATGAACCATAAGATATGGACACAACTGTTTTTTTCTTTCTTGCTATTGTTTCTAACATATTTATAATGTACCATGTTATTTTTTTGTTTCTTTGTATGGTCCTTCCCCACAGTATATCCCCTGATTTCACTGTATTTGTTGTCAGTGGTTGTGTTTTGTAGTTTCCATGGCTCTGGTTTAGAGTTCAACATAAAAACTTACCTACCCTTGTGGAATACATTGTTCCAAAATCCAATGCCTTAAAATAACAATGAATCAATATACCGCAGTTTGTATGTGGTAGCAATTATGAGCTGAATAATTGTAGTTCAGGTTTCTCATAAGTTAACAGTAAAATCAGCTGAGGGTAGTTGAAGACCTGCCTACAGTTGGAGGATCTACTTCAAGAAGGGTCATTCAAATTGTTGGTAAGATCTTAGGTCATTGCTATGGGGCCTTTCAATAATGCTGCCTCGGCCAGGCACTTGTACCTCATACCTGTAATCCTAGCTATTCAGAAAGCTGAGATCTGAGGACTGAAGTTCAAACCAGCTAAGCCAGGAATGTCTGTGATTATTTTATTCAATTAATAAGAGCTCAAGTGGTAGAGTGCCAGCCTTGAGTGAAAATGCTAAGCAAGCTCCTAAGGCCCTAAATTCAAGCCCCTAGAATTGGAATAAAAATATTAATAATGCTGGGTCTTTAGTGACTTTCTAGTCACTAGTAACCCTTGAGCACAGGACCTAAGACTGAAGTGGCTCTATAAGGCTCATGAAATTATTTTGTTTGGCCCTGCCAAAGTAACTGCAAGTGAAGCTTGAAATTCAATTACTCTAGAAGAATTTTTTTTCAAAAATATTAATTCAAATTCTGGGAATTATAATAATAATGTTAATTTTGAGGGACATCTATTATGGGATACACGGGGCAGTTAAGAGTTCATGACAAGACAAACACATATACTTATTTTTCAGCTGTATATACTTAATTTTCAGTTACTCAGAGGATAGTCAGTGCCAGGCAGGGTGCAGTGTGCACACTGAAAGAGCATGAACACACCGTGGTGCAGCTACGGAGATCCAGTGAAAGTGAGGGCAGGTACGGTCAGATGATTTCTCCAGATGTTATGACCTTGTGTCTAATTATGAAAATATTATCACTTTCTTTATCCACACATCCAAGGTCACCAATGCTGATTAAAACTGAATGGAGATTAAGGAAATGACAGTCCATAGAAAAGACTGCAAGAGGGCTGGGAAGGTGGCTCAGTGGTAGAGCGCTTGCCTTGCATGCTCCAGGCCCTGGGTTCGATTCCCCAGCACCACATAAGCAAAAAGAAAAAAACTGGAAGTGGTGCTGTGGCTCAAGTGGTAGAGCGCTAGCCTTGAGCTGAAGAGCTGAGGGACAGTGCCCAGGCCCAGAGTTCAGTCCCCACGACCGGACCCCCCCCCCCAAAAAAAAAAGAAAGAAAGAAAAGATTGCAAGAATCAATCATGTGAAAGTTGGGTATGTTCCAAAGTCCAAGATGCAAGATTAGAACAATGATCGAAGCCAAACCGTCATGATATTGATGTATCCTGCGTGGTTATTAAAACTTTCATGGTGTGACATCCTAGGAATGGTGATCACAAAGAAAAGCAAGTGCAACCTGTTGTTCTTTCCAAGAGAAATGGACAGTGATGTTGTTGTTGTTGTTGTTGTTGTTGTTGTTGTTGAAGTCAAAGCTAAACCTGTGTGCCTAGTTTGTGGCAATGCATTAGCAACAGTGCGGGGTGGAGTGGGGGATTCAATCTGGGGCTTCATTTACGGCTCAAAATATTCTAAGCTTGATGAATTGAGAGAGCAAATGGAACGTGATGATAAAATGATGCTTTTCAGCATCATTTGGATTCACAAGTCATGTTCACTGCTCCTCATTGGCACAGAAACAATGTTATTCCGTTAAGGTATAGAATGAGCAAGCTAAGGCAAAGATGCTGAGGCTTCATGTAGAGGAAGGGTGTGTGAAGAGTTTGTGAAAATTGGTGGCTTCTGTGGAGTTAATGGTACCAAATAGAGTCTTAGTTTGTCTTGAAGAAGTTAGATCAGACTACGGACAACAAACAACACAAAAAAAGAACAACTCTGAAGAATTCTGTAGTAGATTATTATTTTTTCCCTCTGGTTTGTGATAAGACAACAGAATACAAATTCTGCCCAACTGGCCATTTTCATCCACGAGGTAAATATAGTTTGATTTGCAGAGCGATGGTCTTGAGAAATTTGTTTTATCTATAGAAACACTGGAACTAATATGTGTTAGCACCTAGGTATCTGTGGACATTTTTCTAGACCACCATAAAACTCCCTTTGGGAGAAGGCTTGGCATATGTTTTTACACTATGTATAACCTTCAGTATTTCTGCTGAGAGGAAATATCATGTAGTAATCTTGAGTTATTTATGGATTAAGAGGCCTGGGTGGCCAGTAACAGAGCCAGTTTAGGAAGCAACTTGTTTATTAAGTGGAACAAGAGATTTACTCATGTCTTACTTTGTATTAAGCCCCAACACCTCACATTTTGCCAAAGGGATCCTTAAATATAGATTGTAGAAGAACACAGAATTTGGGTTTCTCTTCCCTTCCATTTGGTTTAGTTTTTTTGGTTGTTGTTCTTTGGATTTTTTGTTGTTTTCGTCATTGGTTCTGGGACTTGAACACAAGGCCGAGGTACTGTCCATTAGCTTTTTTACTCAAGGCTACCACTCTACCACTTTGAGCACTACCTCCGATTTTCTGGTAGTTAATTGGAGAAAAGAATCTCATTGACTTTTCCTGTGGGTCTGGCTTCAAACTGTGATTCTCAGATCTGGGTTTACTGAGTTGCTAAGATTACAGGTGTGAGCTACCTGCACCAGGCCATTTGGTATAATTTTAAAGGAAAATAACCAAATATCTCATGTCCTCTGTTTGAAGTGTATGGATTTAGCCCAGAATATTCTCTGAGCAAATGAGTCATCATTTAGATATCATTTGGTCACAGTGACCATTGGAAGGAAGACTGGTGTGTACCCAAGGCAGTCATGATTATTTTCTATTGTTCTGCATGTCACCATGTACAGTGGGCAGACTATTAAAGCTGGCAAACTTGGATTCTTTGTAAGCTAACCCAGGGAAAATAAGGTTTTAAACTTAAGTGCCCAAAGTTCCAATTCTAGACATTAAGATGAAGAAGAATATGGTTTTTGCAATTTTTAAAAACATTTTTCTTTATTTGTATTATCTCTAAATAATTATATAGCTTGGTTTGAATTCAATATGTCGGTTTATTATTACAGTGCCATTTGAATCATGTAAACCCTTCTATTGTTCGCCTCCATCTCTACCAACCCACCCTTCCTCTCAAGTTACCTGGTTCCATGTACATATCACATGTACATATGTGACAATGTGTTCATACTATGACTATATTCCCCTCCAGTCTTGTTTACATTTGCCTGTTCCTTCCTCCTAACCTCTCACAACAAAACATATTTCAGCTGTTTAGCGCTTAAGTTAGTTGCTCAAAGGAGTACAGTTGTAGATTTATATGTACATACTAATTACTACAAATACAGGTTGTATTGGGGTCTAGCATACTTCACTTAATACAATTTTTCTAAGTCCTTCCATTTCTTAATGAATGGTACAATATCATTGTTTCTGATGAAAGCATAGAATTCCATTGTGTATGTATACCACATTTTCTCAATCCATTTGTCCACTGAGAGGCATCTGGGTTGATTCCATATCTTGACTGTGAGACCAAAGGAGGATCACAAAGGCTCAATAGCTATGTGGGTAAGATCATATAAAATGATGTTTATCAAAATGAACTCCAAGAAATGGAAACGAGTTTTTTGTTGTTTTGTGTTTTGTTTTGTTTTTTTTCCCCTTGTGCTATTGTTTTTTTATTTTTGTACCTTTTGTTTTATATATGTTTATTTGTTTAAGGGAGGGGAAGAAATGGTGGGACAAAGGATAAACAAATTCAGCAGTGACAGTCACTAGACACTATGTTGAGAATGAGCTATACAACTTGTGAGGGTGGGAGTTAGTGAGGGAAAAAACAAGGAGAAAAAGAGGTGACACTGTTCAAAAAGAAAAGTACACTACCTGACTTAAGTAAGTGTAACCCTCTATACATCACCTTTACAATAAAAACAAATAAATAAAAATTATAGGAAATTTTACAAGAAAAAATTAAAAATAAAAAGCAACTTTAGCCAACCTTAATATACTTCTACAGAGACATGCTCTCAGTTTACCAGGTCAATATATCAAGTATATATTTACTTATAAAAGTGCATAGTTTCCAGACATGTAAACCAATCTGAGAGCACTAAGAAGAAGCCAATAAAAGTGTGAAGTCAATGGGGGCTTGGAGGAGGGGGTGAAGGAGTACAAGGGAGGGGGTAACAATGTTCTACAAGAAATGTACTCAGTACCTTACTTATGTAACTGCAACTCCTCTGCACATCACCCTTACAATAAAATAAAATAAATGAGCAACCATTAGAATCATCCCTGTTATATACCATATACTAGTGAATATATCTGTGTGTGTATGTATATGACCCTGTACATGTTTTCATAAATGCTTACAGTTTAGATCTAACTTCCATGCTTGAGAGAAAACATGTTATTTATCTCTCTGAGCTTGATGTATTGCACTCAATGTAATTTTTTCCAGGCATATCAATCTCCCTACAAATTACATGATCTTGCCAGGCACTGGTAACTCACACCTGTAATCCTAGCTATTCAAGAGGCTGAGATCTGAGGATTGCAGTTCAAAGCCAGCCTGGGCAGGAAAGTCTGTGAGACTCTTATCTCTAATTAACCACCAGAAAACCAGGAGTGGTGCTGTGGCTCAAGTGGTAGAACACTGGCCTTGAGCTGAAGAGTTCAGGGAGAGTGCCCAGGCCCAGGGTTCAAGCCCCATGATCAGCAAAATAAATAAATAAATAAAAAGACATAATCTTATTTTTCCTTTAGATGAATAGAACTTCTCTCTGTGTCTGTTATTCACATTTTATCAATTTGCTCATACAATATAGGGCATCTGACTGCTTTTATAACTTGGCTATTGTGAACAGTACAGCAGTGGACCTGGTTGTGCAAGTGACTTTATTGTTTCCTTACTTCTAATCTTTTGATAAATGCTCAAGATTCATATTGCTGGAAGATACACTTTTGTTTTTAGTTAAACTGTAGTAAATATTTAATCTGTAATTGAGTTTAATTGTTCAAATTTAGTATGGCTATTTTAGTCAGATGAAACACTTTTAGAATGCTTTCATATGCCAACTAGACTTATTCTCCAGGGAGAATTTTCTTTTTTTATATTTCTTTAAAATAAGTTTTTTTTTGTTGTGAAAATACTGTTCATAGGGATTATAATTACATGAGCAAGATAATGAGTACATTTCTTATCAAGCATTGTTGCCTCCTTCTTTGTTTTTCTCCTACCATCCCTTCCCTCACATCTCCACAACTACACTTTCCTCCCAGTTGTAAAGTTCGTTTTTCGACATAGCATCTTGTACAGCCCATTGTTGCAATGGGTCCACCTGTATCCCTATTAACAATTTGTTTTTTCCCTTCCCCTCCCCAAATTTTACCAACATCAAATACATTGAAAACAGGGCTTATACCGTGGGAGAGGGACACACAAAGTCACAAAAAAAAATCATGTGGCACTTTATAAATATGTTAGAAAAAACTACTTGTGTCCTTATCATTTCCCAATTTCTCATTATCTTCTTGATACCAAGCAAGAGCTGTGTTAAGACATAATGAATGGAAATAATGTATTCTTTTATAAAAGAGTTGATGGGTGGAAGATATGTGGTAATTTTTACAAGTCTTCAGTCCTGTCTGCAGATGTAAGAAAAGTCTGATCATAATGTATATGTCAAATCAGAGACAAATCTTTGATCCCAAAGGAAGCTTAACAGGAGCTAATGTCGTAGCAGAGAAACACATCATGGTTTATATTTGTCAGGGAAGGCAAAATTCCAGAGAAACTTTTGACTCCTTTTCAAGGAAATATAAAACATATCCTAAGGAAAATACAGAGAGTATGTAATATACTGTATATTGGCTTTAATTTAAATTCTAGATTTAGGTTACAGTAATAAAAAACCAACATATGTTTAGTACTTACTTTTTTTTGAATCAGGTGTTATTTAGAGAAAGAAGATATACAACCTGGAATCAGACTGTGATCTAAAGGAATTAGAAATCTAGGAGACTAATCAAAAGAGCAACAGAATAGTTAACAAGGCTCCCAAAAGGCCTGGGACATCAACCAAAAAATTTAAAACAAAAAGTAGAAAAACAATTTGTCTTTATTTGTAAAGGAAGACTGGAAACATTTTTGAATTCTCAAGAATTGCAAAGCAATACTATTATTAATATCTGATGTTTCAGATTTTGTTTGTAACAACACAACTATTACTAGGCTTCTCAACCCTCCAGCAGTGGGGAGAATCAGAGCAGGGTTTACCCATTCTTAAGCAGCCTCCATTCTGCTCCCTTCTCCCAGTATATGTGAGATATCACGTAGGTCAGCAAACACATAGTCCTTCACTCAACTTACTGCTACTTTTCCATTGGTAAACTCAGGCTTTGAATTCAGAGCCTTTTGTTTCCTAGGCAAAAACTCTACTATTCTCTCAGTGTACCCCCCCCCACTCAAATTTAATTATTTTTCAGATAAAGTTCTATGGTTCAATTATTATTATTATTATTATTATTATTATTATTATTATTATTATCATTATCATTATTATCATTATTATTATTATTCTATTTTGTCTGAGGCTACCTGAGATTAAGATTCTCCTCCTCTACTCATCCTCCATATCTGGGATGACAGATGCATGCCACCAACACCCAACTTATTGAATGAGATGGAGTCTTGCTAACTTACCTCCAGTTCCCTGCCTCCCAAGAAACTAGGATCACAGGCATGAGCCCTATTCCTGACCCAGTCTCTCACTCCTGGCTCTTTCTCTGCATTCCTTTCAAGCTGTAAACAATTGAGATCCAAAGAGGTGTTTATTAGCTGAGGAGGAGGAAGATGATTAATATTAGCCACTCGAAAACCACCATCATTATAACCAGGCTTTGATTTCTCAAATAATTTCTAAAGCAATTCTTCTGGAGAATGCATAAGTGAAAATGCAAACATCCTGTGTATAGTCTAGCAAATTTTCACAAATATTCCTGTGGTAACTATCACTGGGCCAAAGTCAGAATTCTAGTATTTCTAGTATTCCAAATTCCCATAGAGAACTACCTCTGTCCAGGAATCCCTTATAATAGCATTTGCAAGTTGGTTCTGACCCCGCCTTTTTGTATGGAAATGGTACCATGAGCATATACTCTTCATCTGGGTTCTTCCATACAATATTATGTTTGAAAAATTCATTGGTCTTATACATAGTGTAACTCATTATTTTTCAGTACTAAACAGTTTTTGAGAATATGAAAATATCCAAGTGTCCACATTAGTGGTGAAGAAAGGTTTGAGCCTATTATGAACATGGTAGTGATAGGATATAGCAGGCCATGATTTTGTTACCCACCTATTCACTTATATCTCTAATGGTTCTCTCAGTACTTTCCACTCGTAGAAAACGCCTAGGCATAAAGTGAATTTCTAATAATCTATTTTCCAGCTCACATCCTCACATCAGTTGTGTCCATGCATTAATTAATTATGAATTTTTATTAGACTTTTATTATTAACATATATAACTTAGACAAGGCTATGGGTTTTATTATGATATTTTCATATACTGTTCTTTGATATTTATCGCATTTATGTTTCTCTCTCTTCCCCCCTCTTAACCCTTCTCATATGCCTAGCCACCACCCTTTATATAAATATATATACACATGCATATATATGTCTAGTATATCATATGTATATATACATATCACAAATAGATATAAATTCTAATGTATTTTCAATTCAAAATTTCCATTTGACCTTTTACTTATTTTGAATTAAATTATCTACTTGGCCACCTGTATATAGATATTAATCACAATTACACCAGAATTTCACCTGATGTCACTTGCTTTTGTTCACCCTGTATGTCATTGTCATCAATGTTTTATTGTAGTTCATTATTTTCTGGCTCAACTTCTTTAAACAATTCTGTTTTAATTTCTTATTTCATTTATTAATTATTCAGGGACATGTGGTCTAATTTGTATGTATTTGTGAGTTTTCTAAAATTTCTCTTGATAGTAATGTCTAGTTTTATACCATTGTAGTCTGAAAATACACCAGCTATGTTATATATATATATATATATATATATATGTATATATATATATGCACATATGTTGTTTTTGTGAAGATGATGTACAGAGGAATTACAGTAACATAATACTCTTCATGATATACAGAGGAATTACAGTAACATAATACTCTTCTATTTTTAAAGACTGGTTGATGGCTTCAACATCATACATCCTAAACAATGTTGTCATTAGAAGCTTATCTGCACTATTGTTGCTGGATAGAGTACCTTATGGACATGTGTTAGGTCCAATTTCATTTTCTTTTCGGATGATCTGTCCATTGATACCAGTGCTGAAAATTCCATACTACTACTATTTTATGTTTGCTTTCTCTTCAAATCTATATTTTGATATCTCTCTCTATATATACACATGTATATATATATATATATATATATAGTCTAATGTTGAATGTTCATGCAGTTATCAGATTCATATTATCTTTAATCAATTGGTTCAATTTTCATTATTTAAAATCTTTGTCTCATTTTGTCTGAGTTAAAAATATTGTACTATATGAGTATAGATATACCTCTTGTGTATTGGTTTTCATTTGCTCAGAAAATGTTTCTCTTTTTCGCTTAACTCTCAGTCTATGAGTGTCCTTAAATATACAGGGAATCTATTATAGATGTTCTAAATTGTGTCTTCATCTTATTTCTTTAAATCTCTGCTAGAATTGATTTATTTATGTGTGATATATAGTACTGATAATATATACTGATAACTTCCTCTGGCAGTTTAGAAAACAATTTCCTGAATGAAATTAGAACTTTGACTAACGTGAGGCTGGTTTCCAGTATTAGTTAGATTTGAATTACTTTTAATTTATTCCTTTGCCTATGGTGAATTTTCTCCCTGGGTCTCTATTAGAACTCAGTGTTTGGTAAGACTATTACTCTTACTTTGAGACTCTGAAATGCAGATTTGGTCCTCCAACTGGAAAGATGCTGCTTTTCAGCTATGTTTGTTTCTTTATATATATACCTTCTTTTAGGCTCTTTAAAAAATTTTTATCCTCAGGTGGACCTGTTGCAACAATGAGAAGTACAAGTTGTCATGTCCAAAATGAGCTTTACAATGTCGGTGCGGGGGGGGGGGGGGGGGGAAGGGGGGAAGGAGAAGGATGGGGATTGGGGGGGGAGGGGGGAGGCTGGGAAGTGATGTGAAGGGTAAACAAAGGAGGAGGCTGCAGTGCTTGGTAAGAAATGTACGCATTATCCTGCCCATGCAATTGTAACCCCTCTGTACAGTATGTTCACAAATAAAATAAAATAAATTAAAAAAAATTTTATCCTGAGTAGATTAGTGAGATAACAGATTTTAAAGCCATTCTTACTTCCTTGTACTTCATTCATCCCTGGAATCTTAGTCAGTCAAATTTATGCCTCAGATTAAACACACCTACAATTATTTGTGAAACCATGTGAAAATGTTTCTGAGTTATAGGATTTTACCAGCTATTCTCCCTTACTTCCATCTTGGGTAAGTCACGAATCTGTAAATGCTTTGGGGAAGAAATAAATGAGCAGAAAATGTAGCTCACTTTGGTAAGATCTGGTCCATACTGACCAGATATTTAAGTAATTCTGTGCTTTTAAAACTGTTGTTTGAAATATCATCATCGTATTTAATCTCCAGGACAAAACATTGTTCTATTATAAGATACCCAAACATCCCTGAAAGTAGAAGGTCGAGACTTAAAATTTTATCCTACTTTTACAAACAAATATTTACATGGCTGCAAAAATAAAGCATTTTGATTTTTAGTACACTTGTAAGAAATTGTCTTGATGATGGGACTTTTAAAGAATTTAAATGTGACAGACCAGATAACATTTCTCTGCCCAGGACTGAAATAAATTAAAGACCACCAAGAGTGCCAAAGTGTGAAAATTAAAACAATGAACATTATAACACATCTAGGTTTATGGTTATATTTCATTAAAATCCTTTGTACTAGTCAAAGATAGAAATTTTCTTCAAAGATTAGGCAAAATGAACCCCAAGATAAGGACACAATGTTTAATTCTTTCTTGCTATTGTTTCTAACATATTTATAAGATGATTTTTTTGTTGCTTTGTATGTCCCTCCCCCCGGTATAACTCCTGCTTTCGCTGTATTTGATGTTGGTATAATTTGTGGAGGGGAAAGGAAAAAACAAGTTGTTTAACTAGGGATACAAGTGAACCCATTGCAACAATGAGATGTACAAGATGTAATTTGGCAGGGGACTGGGGAGATGGGAGGGCAGGGATGGTAAAGGGAAAAAAGGAGGAGGCAACAATGCTTGATAAGAAATGTACTCATTACCTTGCTCATGTAATTGTAACCCTTCTGTATGGTATTTTCATAATAAAAAACTTATTAATAAATTAAAAGATCACATGCATTGCCTATTTATGATCAATTGAAATAATAGGGTTTTTAAATCATAATATACAGAATTTTCATCTCTTTATGTTTTAATTTCTGTCTATTTGGCTATTCTAAAACAGAAATCAACTCACTCATGTGCATTCACTTAATCTACCAAAAACATCAGAAGTGAATCTTCTAGTTGAAACCAATGTGTTCATGAATGACTATTAATTGGAGGAATCAGGAAACAAGTGCAACTGATAATCTGTACTGCATGCAACCCATCTGACCCAGCAGAAGAAATTGCTAGATTCATTAAATTGGGTGCCCTAGGTGAATCCTTACTAACCTAGAACTCTCATTTCCCTTGGGCTTTATAGAACATGATAACAAGGTCAGTGCCTTAGCTTTTAAATGTCAACATGATTTTTTCTTATTTGTTACAAGTAAAATTTGTTTTCCAAACTAAATGCTAGATTTAGAAGTTGTGGTAAGGTGTTTAGGGATGTTTTTCAATTAAAGTCAGGAACATAATTCTCCCTAAGTCCTGTGCTGTAAATTATCGATTTACTCAAATCTGTTGCGGAAGAACTGTGCGGCTAAATATGGATCACCTACAAGAATGGCTCTCTCTCTGCTGCGAAAATTTGAAATGAGATTTGCAAAATTCACTCCAGAGAGACAGGTAGTCAAGAAAGAAGAGGAAGGGGGTAATAAATGCTTGTTGAAAATTCATCTACCATCATGAATGTGCATTTTTATTTTTTAAATTTTAGACTTACAGAAAAGAGAGGAACGGGAACTCCCATTTAAACTTTATTCAAATACACTTATTATTTGCACGTTTTCCCTCCTAATATTTCTTTTTCCCTTTTAATGTATTCTTGGGCCACTTGAGGGTTGTTGGAAATAATAATCCCTGTCTTCCCTAAATACTTGGGTGTGCATTTCCTCTTAACATAGAATATTTATACATTTCAGAAAATTAAATACTGATATATTAACATCCAATTCAATTTAGTATCCTCCATAGCATTAATGTTTTTATTACTGTATTTTTATTACAAAACTGTTCTTTGACCTTTATCTTTCTTGTTTTGACATTTGTGAAGGGTAACAGCTAATTTTCCTGAATGATGCTCATAGATTGTATTCCTGACACTGTGGCTTTTATTAGTGTTTATTTTCTTGACTTCATCCACATACTCTAATGGAATGTGCTCAGCCAATGTGTACCTCTTCACTGGACAAGGCCTTGTACACAACAGGTGCTGTATACTTGATTTGTGAATAGATATGTACTTAGATGTGGCACATGATTTATGTTTACATTTAATTTTTAATCTTTGAAACAACATTGAAATCTAGTTATTTTACTACCTAATTCATAGATAAGGAAAGTTGGGGTAAGTTTTCTACTGGCAGCAAGTGACCCAAGATATGTCAATTGTACTGCTCATATTGAAAGCCTTTATTCTCAGTTCTCAGTGAAAAATCTCTCAGCTGGGTGCCAGTGTCTCATGCCTGTAATCCTAGCAACTCAGGAGGCTGAGATCTGAGGATCACAGTTCAAAGCCAGCCCAGTCAGGTAAGTCTGTGAGACTCTAATCTCCAAGTAACCACCAGAAAAATGGAAATGGTGCCGTGGCTCAAGTGGTAGAGTGCTAGCCCGTGAGCTGAAGAGCTGAGGGACAGCACCCAGGCCCAGAGTTCAAGCCACATGACCAAAAAAAAAATTCCTACTAACTCTGAGTGTAGATTTTTCCATCTTTTGGGTATCATATTTTCTGTTTCTAGATTCAGTGTTGGAATTCATTAAAATGACAATGTATTATAGATAATTATGACTAATATGAAATCAGCTGGAGTACAAACAGTACTTTTATTGCTTAAAGTGTGATGTGTGCATTTTACTAAGTGAAGTGGCCGCCTCTAAGGAAAGTTTAGGATCCTATTGATGGCCTCCAAAGTGCAGTTGATAAGAAGAAAATTTAACTTTTAACATAAAACAGCCTACCCTGTACCTTAAGAAGAGTCTTTGAAACTGAAGACTGTCTTCTTACCTCCTCTCCCTCCTCCTCTTCCTCCTCTTCCGTTCTGAACCTCGGGCCTCAGCATTTTCTAGGTTTTTTTTGTTGTTGTTCAAGACTACTGCTTTACCACAGGAGCCATAGTTACGCTGATACGCCTCAAGCATTTTCATAGTTACTGATGAGTCTCACTGACTTTCCTGCCCCAGCTGAGGAGGTAGAATTACAGACATGAGCTACCAGCACTCAACAACATTGTTCTTCTTTTAAAGGGCCAACCATAGAGCATGTAATAATAAAGAAGGATTTTCTGAAGTACGTTTTAGGAAGAGACCTGAGGATCTCTATCTCTCTCACCCTCTCCCTCTCCACCCCCTGCCTTCCTACATCTCTCTCGCTCTGTGTCTCTCTTTGTCTCTCTCTCTCTGTGTGTCCTTATTCTTTTCTCTCTCCTTCTTTCTCACATCCACACTTTCACTTTTCTTTTTTATTTTCTTTCTGTTCTCTTTTTGTTGTTATATATTTTTTACATTATTGTACATAAAATGCCAATAATTGTGGTTGACGAATAGAAGAGACAAAGAAAGAGATAGAAAGTATACTTCATATTTTAAAAAGAAGTTAAACCTCATTTTATAAACTCTGTCTAGTAAAATTTCCCCCATTTTGCATTAAGAATTATAAATTAATCTGTGGGCTAAAGCCTAAAATACAAAATTGACTAAGAAGAATTAAATAGGAAATGATGATAACTAGTATTTGTAGACTACTCTGTTTACAGAGGACTTCGCCTACTATTACATGAGTAATATATTTAAAATCTTTCAGATAGTATCTATTCCCTTTTACATACATGTTTTCTATTTTGTACCCATACTAATATATACAGTAATAATAAATAGAACAATATATACATTAATAACTTTAATGCATTAATAAGGACTTTGTCCTTGTATTTTTTATCAGAATTTATCCTCTTATTTTGATCAGTATCATTTTCAAAATAATTTTAATTTACATTTGTTGATATATATATATATGTAATCCTAGACATGCACATATATTTTAAATTGTCAAGGGAATAAACATATAAAATACTCATAAAATTGATATTTTATATATTCATTATATGGTACATAAAAGGAAGATGGACAGAGAGACTTATTAATAGCAAAATATAAAATACTTTAAATTTTCTTTTCTTTTTTTTCTTATTTTTTTTTGGGGGGGGTCCGGTCGTGGGGCCTGAACTCTGGGCCTGTGCACTGTCCCTCAGCTCTTCAGCTCAAGGATAGCACTCTACCACTTGAGCCACAGCACACCACTTCTGGCTTTTTTTTCCTGCTTATGTGGTGCTGAGGAATCGAACCCAGGTCCTAATGCATGCAAGACAAGCACTGTACCACTGAGCCACCTTCCCACCCTAAATTTTATTTTCTTACAAATGGATCTCAGTGTTATGCCAGGCAATATTTTTCAGAATGAAACAAATTCTTTACCTCTGAATAACTGTTCAGAAGATATTAACTTGAGTAAGGATGGACAAGCCAAGTAGAAGAAAGCAATAGAAACTCTTTCTCCTCCCTATCCTAAACCACCGCTTTCCAAACTAGCAAGGCTCTGTCTATAGTTGATTGCAATCTGCAAGATTAGACTGAAGACTGCTCATTCTTCTCCTGGATGCCGCCTTCTTCCAACATGCCCTCCCAGGGAGCTAATCCACCACAAGGATGATAGATGAGAATAACCCCACCTCGGGCTATAAGTATCTACCAAATAAGCACACTGCAGCAGAGATATAAGCAGTTTCTACTAACTCTTCTGCCTTTAATATCCAGAGGGGAAAGTGAAAAGAAAATCAATATTTACAGACATATTCTTCTAAATCTCTTTGGAAACGACAATTGCCATCCTTTAGACTTTTTCAAATCAGGATAGGCTTACTAATGTTTAAGAAAGATTTTCCAAAAAAAAAGTAACTTATAAAACACTAGTAGAGGTGACAGGTGATCTTGACAAAGGTATGCTGTGGGTAAATACTTAGGAAAAAATCATTATTCCACCCCCCCCAGTCATTAGATTAATCATGATTCCTACATCTCTTATAACATCGAATTTAATGAAACATTTTCCAAGGCCATGTTAATATTCCTTCATCAGGAAACAAAATATGAGAACCCCAGAAACATCTTCCTGCCCTGTTTTGATCCCTTTTTTTCCTCTCATATGTAAGTCTTACACCCAAAATACAACCTCCCAAATACAGACACTCAGCAGCATGTGCCTACATAGACACTTATGCAGGACTGAAGTGCCATAGCATAAACCCTTTCAATAATTAACAGACAGTTTAAGACAATGAATAACAGGAAGCTGAAACACATTTTTTTTGGTCGGTCGTGGGGCTTGAACTCTGGCCTTGGGGGCTATCCCTCAGCTCTTCAGCTCAAGGTGAGCGCTCTACCACTTGAGCTACAGCGCCACTTCCGGTTTTCTGGTGGTTTATTGGAGATAGGAGTCTCACGGTCTCTCATGCCCGGGCTGGCTTTGAACCGCGATCCTCAGATCTCAGCCTCCTGAGTAGCTAGGATTACAGGCGTGAGCCACCAGCGCCCGGCTCTGAAACACATTTTGAATATAGATTGCTAGGGGGAGGGATAGATGAATGGAAAAGGGGGAGAGTGGGTGAATAGAGACATACTGTTCAATGTACGTCTATGAGAAAGGAAGTGGGAACCCCAATGGGGAAATGGGAGATGGGACTGGGGGAAGGGAATGGACGTGTGACTCCAGACAAGATGTATTGCATACATAGTGGACACATTAAACTGTAGCCCCCTTCTACAACCATTTGAAGATAAGAAAAATATTGTTTTAAACCCCCAGATGATATCCTAGGCAAAGACATTATATGACTGAAAAATAATGATCTCCTGATACCAAAAATGACCTTTCCAAAGAGAGTTGAAGAAATCACCAGTTTTAACACCAGTGAGCATCTAGCAGGAATACTGACATGTTCTTCTTGGACCACTGTCTATGTATTCCATCTGAAAGAAATCACTGTTCCATGTGTTTTGCTCTTTACAAATGTGGGAAGATGGCTTATTTTCTCTTGTAAGCATTTGAACGCCAGACCAAACCTCATGGTGAACGTTGTGTATACATTGCATACTTACATCTTGTCTGGGATGACTGCAGGCACTGGTCATCAACCACATAGTGCTAGTCTTCGTCTGTCTGTTCAGGGTGGAGCCTCATCATGCAGGCTGGAGGCAGGTTAGAACTGTAGCAACCACGTGACATCCTTCATATTGTGTGCCATTCATTACCTCTGAAATTCATTTCCCCCCATTTCTTATTAGACATTTCACCAGGATTTTAAAGGTCTCTAATCAGCTCTCTGTAGCGATAGCCCTTCTCAAACCTTTTCTTCCTGTTTTTACATTACTTTCCTCTCATCACTCCAAGTCTGTTCTTCATAAAATGAGAAGGATCTTGAAATAACATTCATAAGACCAAATCTTATCCTCCTTGACGTCCCTTCTGCATGTGCCCCTTGGGTAAAGGCCTAGTTTTGAGCCTGACCCCTCATCTGCCATTATCTCCTCAGAACCCAGCTGTCTTCTATTGAGGTTGACTTCCCTCCTTATTCTTCAAACTCTCCTCTTTCTTTCATAATCTTTGATATGAGGGCAGTGGTTAAGTAAAATCCAACCCCCTCTCTCAGGAATGTCAGGCAGCCTCACACCCAGGACTTTGTTTCCCTGTACCCAAGTGTGAACTACTATTATTCCTTCTGCCTTATCTCCAGAAAGCTTTTGAGGGTGCCAGTGGGGATGCAATCATGGCAGCAACTTCACATATTGTTTGCAGCTCTGAGAATATTCCACTGAAATGAGGGTGTTGACTGTCTGCCTTCTCAGCTGGAGGTGAAAGAGAGATTCCCTTTTTTGACTCTCTGATCAGAAATGCTGCGATAGCTCACAGCTTTATGAATTATTTTCTCTTCATCATTTTAGCCTGACAGATGGAGAAAATATTCTTTGAAGGCGAAATTGCCTTTCTTTAACCGCTTTCAGCATCCTCATTTGTTTTTATTTGACAATACATTTTGTCCTGCTATTTACAGTGTGGATTTCTCATCTGTTGGAGACAACGCACTTTGTTCTGACTCGCTAATTTAAACAGATTTCTGAATGAAGAAAAACACAGTCATCTCAAATTGCTATATACTAGATTACCATTCTGCATATTATATGTTATTTGCGACATTCTAAAAAGTAAAGGCATTTATGTAACTGAACTATTGGTTGTGAAATCAGTCACTTTATTGGCAATACAGAATAAAGCAACAAATAGTAGAAGTCTGAATTTTATGTTGCAATTCCAGTATGTGTTATTTTCTAATGTTGCATTATGAAATCTTGGGGCTTTAAAGGAAGGAAATTATGTTTTTTTTTATTTCTTACCCCTTACAGAAAATATAATACATTGTCTCACTTATCTTAAGTACTTTCTTTTCCTTGGACTTTTTTGTGGGATCAAAAAATACTTGCATATTGTTCTGCTAAGAAGAAAAATAATATTGTGAGTATCTATGGTTTATATTTAGTGGATTCTCAGATTGCTAACCCTAGCCATATGTCTCTGCCATATTTATTTAGATTTTTAATCTCAATTGTAAAGCTTTCTGTAATAACTTAGAAAAGTAAGTTATCTAGTTATTATACAAATTGGCAATAGAATCTAGTCCTACCTTGAAACTATATTAAAAGTACAAGTGTTCATTTGCATTGACTAGAAGCAATTGTTTTTACTGTTATTAGGTATGCATATTTCAGCCAGAAATCTTCTAGGAATAAAAATATCAAGGAGTTATTGCTTATTACTCAGAGAACAGTTGCTCTGGGAGTAATAAGCTCACCAAGGTGGCATGATTTCCTGCTACTAGAAAGCAATGAGATTTCAATTCTAGTCATCTGACACTAGTGACCGTGTTCTAGGCCTGTGTTTCTATTCATCAAATATCCAAGAAAAGCAAGTTGGAGGGGGAATGGCTTGATTTGATTCACACAAAAAATGTGAAGGTCATCATGGTGAAGTAGGGAAGTTCATATGCTCTTGGGCAAGATGCAAAGAAACGAGGCATACAGGAAGGGTCCAAAACAATATACAGCACCCACAGACCTACATCCTCCAACTACCCACACTGAACCATCTCCTAATGATATCATCATACTATGAGCCCATCAAGAGATCAAAACCTTCATAATCTGGTCATATCTAGAAATGTTATCACTGGCATTTCAGACTTGTCCATCACTAATTCAGGCCATTCTCAGTCAATAAAACTGACCATCAAACTTAACCATCACAGTGATGAAAACAGAAAGGCCCGTATGTATATAGTTTGACTAATACAAATGATTTTCCCTATTATTTACGCAAGCTGGTATTTGTAAGTAAAGAAGTAGTAAGAGGATCTGTTTTGGAATTGAAAGAGATGGAAAAGAACAATGGAAGGGGTGACATTGATCAGGATGCCTTGTACTCATTAACTGACATGTTGAATTAAACATTTGTTCAAGTGCTTAAAGGTAATTAAAACATAAATAAAAAAGAAATGTGAAAGCCACTGAAGAGACAAGGATTTTCAGGTAAGATGGAAATTAGCCAGCACATGTCCATCTAGTGACTTTTACAGTTTTGTTAAAATGGTGTGCCACAGGACCTGGGTACATAAGAGGTGTCTGATGAGCAGAATGATAGCTTAAACAGAACTGTCTTATCAAGCACTGTGTGTTTCCTGAGCTCTCAAATTGCTGTTCTATTAGTACATTGGATGAAAAACCATATCTCTTATTGGGGCATCGAATTTCCCATTAGATTAGGGGCGGATATTTTGGGGACAGTGAAGAGCTGAAGAGGAACAAGCCAAAGCACAATACTGGCTAGGCAGGCTTCCTGCATTATTAGCTTCTAAGACATGAAGGCAAATCTGTACAGGAAGAAATGGGAGAGAAATAAAAAGGGACCATATGATGACATTCAGTCAGAGGACTGAAGTCATAGCCTGCAGTAATCCCCTAAACCAAGCAGCACCCTGTATGGAAGTGGAAAGAATAATTCCACATGGAAGGTCTGCTCTGTAGAATTGTGGTATACAATTCCCTTCCTACAAGAATGTCATTCTCTGCCAGACATATACAGGAGCTGATCTAAACTCAGAAGAACCCACCGTTCATAGGGAAATTTATGTATAAGTAATGGAACCAAGATGCAATGGAGTCATTATCTCCAATAAAACTACTCAGAAATAACCAGAAGTAGAGCTGTGGCTCAAGGGGTAGAGTCCTAGCCTTGGCCAAAAAGAAGCATCTCAGGGACAGTACCTACACCCACCCTGAGTTCAAGCCCCTTCTCTCTGTCTCTGTCTCTGTTTTTGTCTCTGTCTCTCTGTCTGTCTCTCTCTCTCCCCCTCTCTCTCTCTCTCTCTCTCTCTCTCTCTCTCTCTCTCTCTCTCTCTCTCTCTCTCTCTCTCTCTCTCTCTCTCTCTCTCACACACACACACACACACACACACAGATGCACATACACACATATACACATACACACACAAATGCTCTGAAATGAATGATGGGACCTTAAGGGATTTGGGTTACTTGTAGTAGAAGAATAACTTCAACACAAAAAGCATTTAGAAGCTGTGGCTCCCCTGGTAGAGCACTTGCCTTACGTGCTGGGGCCATGAGATCAGTTCCCATTACCAGAATTTAAGTAAAAAAGGAGAAGAAGCCATTAGAGGAGCAACCTTGCTCCGGAATATTATTTTACCTTGGTTTAGGCTCTTAGTTCTCACCTATAGGCTAAAAGATTGTGAATAAAATTATTTAAATTGATAAGAGCTAACTGACAATGTTGAAAGTCAGAACAGAGTTTTAAAACATTGTAAGGTAAATAGTAAAAAAATACTTAGATAAAAATATTCCTCATTGCACTCTGCATATGTATGGCAATTAGTATAAGAAGACCTAAATCTTTCAGACCGATCTTTCAAATCTGCTACAGTAATTTTCTTGAGCCCTAGAAATCCGTTCGTTATGCATGATGCCTATAAACGATTCCCACTGTTCACTTTAATTTCTCTGTGATAAATAGGCACTAACAATGAACTATATCATTTAATAAGTAGGATGCTTCATCATCTCCTCTAAACAGCTTCTGTTACCCCTAATATTAGCATAAGCAAAATCAAGTGTGTAAGATTTCTCTGCATTGTTGCTTGCCTACCACCTAGGAATTTATCAAGCCTTGACTGCTGTGTTTTAAGTGTTCTTCTCCCTCGCCACCCCCTTTCTCCCCTGAACCGGAGCTTGAACTCCCTGAGCCTCTCTGTGCTCAAGGATAGCGCTCTACCATTTGAGACACAGCACCACTTCTGGCTTTTTCTGAGTAGTTTATTGGAGTTAAGACTTTCCTGCCCAGGCTGGCTTCGAATTGTGATCCTCAGATCTCAGCCTCCTGAGTAGCTAGGATAACAGGCAGGAACCACCTGTATCCAGCTTGTCTCTCATTTTTTGTTTCAATGTACACATAGAAGTAAACATGTTCAATGAAAATGACTGCTAAAATTAATAAAGTAATAAAGGTATAAAAATATATTGAAGCCTGTCACATGATTTGAATTATATTTATTACTGTCATTGTAATAAAAATATTGTTGGTAAAGATTTTTTTTCCTGTTGTATGTAAGCTTTTTCATGTCAGAGAACTTGTTTGAGAAATAGTTACCTTGGAAACTAGATTATTTATTTACTTGATAAATAGGAGGGCAATATGAAATACATGAAAAATCTCTCTTCATGTATATATATATATATATATGTACATACACACACACACACACACATATATATATATATATATATATATATATATATATATGAGGTTGGGATATATTGCTAGAAATGTGCTTTAAAGTATGACACAATAGGGATTCCCATTTTGGTAAGGAATCATCTAAATTACTTTTGCAAGGAACATCATTTAGTGTTGGTCTGAATGTTCTAGTTAACTGAATTACAAAGTAGAAGAAAAAAAGAGACAGAATCTTGGCAATAATGCTCAGCACCACAACAAATTCAATACAATGATTGGTTATAAAATAAATATGGAAAACCCAAAGACTACAGCTGTTTCAAAAGTGATTCAAGTGTCAATCAGGGCATTAGTTCTTGCTCCTGGATGAGACTTCTCACATGACTGCAAGACTACACCAGGCTGTCAGAGTTCCCCAAGCTTGGTACAAATAGTAGTTGGGAGGCCTTGCCCTAGGAGTTGCTGCTACATTGGAGCTGGGGTTGAACATCAGACTCATGCTTAGAATTCTGGAGGACTAAATCGAAGTACTAATCATGTTATTATATTATGTGTTATTAGGGGAAGAAGGGATATTTTGTCTAATTATTTCCTTTTCTTGAGGAAAACATTTGTCATAGTGTCCCACGGTGATTCTCTGCTTGTAAATAGGGCACGAACACTTCTCTATGTGGCAATGAAAGAATCTGATGTTTCATGATAAAAGACAAAAGGCATAATAAGATCCTGGTTCCCACGCCCTCCATGTAAGGTGTGCAAGGTGTGTAAGACTCAGGCTTGCTGGGATGTCACTGGACATTTAAAATCTCTCACCAGCAGCACAACCCTTCAGGCTGCATAAAGCACTTGTTGGAGGCTGTTCACGGCTTCTATGCTGACCATACTGCTTCCTGTTAACAATGGCATACTTTTTATAAATCTTACATTTTCATCGTTGCTACAATAGGATGGATATCACACAAGTTAAGGAGGAACAGAAAATGAGGACAGAGATATCCAATCTTCCTCCAAACCAGAAATAAGAACTGGCATCTGCATCTCAGTACCGGGGATAATTTAAGATGAAATATTTTTAATCAAATTTGGTATATTCCATTTTTTTTCGCCAGTCCTAGGGTTTGAACTCAGGGCCCAGGCACTGACTCTGAGCTTCTTTTGCTTAAGGGTAGTGCTCTACCATTTGAGCCAGAGCAATACTTCTGGCTTTTTCTGTGTATATGGTACTAAGGAATTGAACCCAGGGCTTCATGCATGCTAGGCAAGCACTCTACCACTGAGTCACATTCCAATTTAAAAATAATTTTTAAATGAAATGAAAGCATATTTAATACAATTACAGTTATTTTTAACCTAACTCTGGTTGGAAGTCAGGATCCCCCACACATTTGCCCCCCAAATTTGTTCCACCATTTGAGTCATGTCTCCAGCTCAGCCTTTTGCTAGTTATTTTGGAGATAAAGTTTTACAGTCTTTTCTGCCCAGGATGGCTTTGAACCATGATCCTTCAGGGATCTCAGCCTCCTCAATAACTAAGATTACATGCACGAATCACCAGTACTTGCTTGGATATATTTCCTTCCTTCCTTCTTCCTTTCCTCCCTCTCTCCCTCTCTCCCTCTCTCCCTTCCTCCCTCCCTCCCTCCCTCCCTCCCTTCCTCCCTTCCTCCCTTCCTCCTTTCCTTCCTCCCTTCCTTCCTTCCTTCCTTCCTTCCTTCCTTCCTTCCTTCCTTCCTTCCTTCCTTCCTTCCTTCCTTCCTTCCTCTCTCCTTCCCTCCTTCCTTCCTTCCTTTCCTCCTCCCTTTTTCTTTCTTTTTTTTTTGCCAGTCCTAGGGTTTGAAATCAGGGTCTGGTCACTGTCTCTGAACTGAGCTTCTTTTGCTCAAGGTTAGCACTCTACTACCTGAGTCTCAGCACCACTTCTGGCTTTTTCCGTTTATATGGTACTGAGGAATTGAACCCAGGGCTTCATGCAAACTAGGCAAGCATTCTACCACTAAGCCATATCACACTCATCATATACTCTAAATACACCATACAAAATTTACAAAGAGTAAATATGCGACAAAAATGAGAAACTTTGAAAATATTAGGGTTGAGGTGTTATTCTTTTATTAAGGCATCTCTGTTGGTCTCAGAAATAACTGAAACAAGTTATCATGAGAACCTATCAGGAGCTTTAATTTTGAGAAAATTCATACCTGTGTTTGATGCAAATAGCACCTGGTTGATTAAGCTATGTCCTTATTGCTATGTTCAAGGAAGTCTTAGAAGCCAGGAGCTGACGGCTCATGTGTACAGTCCTAGCTACTCAGGAAGTGGAGGTCTGGGGATCTTCAAAGCCATCTGAGATGGCCAGTTAAATCCATTAGAATCTTATCTTCAATTAGCCATCAAAAACCAGAAGTGTGGCTATGGCTCAAGTGGTAGAGCACTAGCCTTGAAGGAAAAGGCACAGGTACAGCACCCAGGCACTATGATCAAACCCCAGGACCTGAACAATTAAAACCAACCAAGAAGAAGAAGAAGACCTAGTGAAAAGACAAGAAAGTCTTGGTTTGTGTCATTGAGCATTCGTCATAACGAAGTTCTTCAGAAGTTGGAACTTTAACAAGTTTAGTTGGGTAGATGGTTGGGAGAAATTTTCCATTCCATTTTGATATTTCTTAGGAGCAACTCAGAAATGAGGTGTGGCTTTCTTTTCTTATTACAGGTGCTAAATAAATACTATAAACTAGAGATGGAAGAGGCACTGCATGTAAGCCAGGAAATCAGTAAGGCATTATGTCTAAAAAAATCAAATGAAAGTCAGATGCAAGTGGCTCATGACTGTAAATCCTAGCTACTCAGGAGGCTGAGATCTGAGGATAGCGGTTCAAAGCCAGCTGGGGCAGTAGGCTGTGAGACTCTTACCTCCAATGATCTAGCAGAAAAACAGAAATGGAGCTGTGGCACCAAGTGGTAGAGTGCCAGCCTTGAGGGAAAAAGCTCAAGGGCAGGATCCAAGACCTGAGGTCATGCCTCATGACAAAGGAAAAAAAAGAGAAAAAAAAACATGGAGAATCTATTTTAAGAAATAGTAAAAGTAATAGATGAATAATGATTGTGGAAGTCATTGACATCTTCAGTTTTTCAAAAGGCAAAGCACTATGATGTAAAACAAAGAGTAGATAGTCTGGGAATATGGCTTAGTAGTAAAGTGCTTGCCTAGCATGCATGAAGCCCTGGGTTTGATTCCTTAGTACCACATAAGTAGAAAAAGCCAGAAGTGGTGCTATGGCTCTAGTGGTAGAGCACTCACTAGCCTTGAGCACAGAGAAGCTTAGGAACAGTACTCAGGCCCTAAGTTCAAGCCCCAGGACTGGCAAAAAAAAAAAAAAAAAAAGGAGAACAAAAACAAATAGTAGATAGTATAGGAGGAGCCTAACTGAAGGTGCCAAAGAGGAGAGATTTGCTAGTTAGTTGAGAATTCCTTTAAAAGCTTGGGTCCCCTGTGGAACTCTTCTCCAGCACAGATGGACCCAACTTTAAACCTGGCTTTCTGGAGGAGAATCTGCATCAAGAAGAAGGTGGGATACAGCCTTCCACATGTATCATGTTCAGATACATCCAGAGCGAAGTAACCATTCGTGATTCGTTGTCAGCATTTTAAATGCTAATGAAAACTCAACAAATGTATTTGTACTAGTTTACCAAAACTTGTAGTCCTCTCATGATTTTTACAGTTCAACTAGCACAAAATTTGAGTCCCACAAAAGTCCAAACAAAACAGAAAAAGTAGCGTCATAACCCAATGGCCTATATCATCATAGTTAATTAATCAATGTAATTAAAAGAGGGAAAAATAATTTGTCAGATGTAACAAAGGACAGGAAATACTTTTGGGGTATAGAAAGCATACTAAAATAGATCTTCTCAGTCACTCCTTGTCAGTGGACAAAGATTTCCCGAAGGGACATTATTCAATATAATTAGCTGAACTGTGATGGTTGTTAGATTTCAGAATTCTTCTTTATTAATTTTTATCTTGACTGTTCACATAAAGCTTCTAGATCAATGATAGTTCTTATCATTTACCTCACAGTGAACACGAAAATTAAGCAAAGAATGACAGGGATTGAAATAACCCCAAATTTATGTGAAAAGTAATTATATCATAATATAATTTCAAATCATTAGCTAAGCAGCTTTTTTCAAGTGGTATCAGCAAAAATTAATTACATGAATGACTGAAAACAATGCCTTGCTACCTACTTTATATGATGTGATAGCACAAAATCCAATTGAGAAACTCAAGCCAAATCAAAATACTGATTTTTACTGAGATAGAGTCAGAAACACAGAGAAGAGAGAGATTCATGAAAATAGACAATTTGAAAATAACTAATAAAAAACATACACTAATATCATTGATAAAAATCATGAATCGTAGACAATTTGCCCTATGAAAGTTAGAATGTGTGATTTAACTGAGCATCACTATACCACAATACTGTGAAATTTGTGAAATTATGTAATCACTTAATCACAGTAAAGGATGTGCAAAATAAATAAAATAATGAACTCATTATACAATGTCTTAAAGTAAATTTAATAATTATAAACAAGCAAATTAAATATAATTAGTTATTAATTTACTATTTTTTTAATTTTAATTTTTATTTTTTGTGAACATACTGTACAGAGGGGTTACAATTACATGGGCAGGATAATGAATACATTTCTTATTAAGCATTGCAGCCTCCTCCTTTGTTTACCCTAATTTACTATTTAAATGTATCGATGTGATGTTTTATGAATGCAGACAATCATATATGTAAAGGACACATTAATAGTTTCCAAATATCATGAGAGCCATTTGAAATATTCCCATCACCATTCTCAAAAATTCTGATATTTATTTAAAGGAATAGATCACACAGATTTACTATTTCCCAGATATGGTTAGACTATTTTTTTGTGTTAAATTGCCATTGATTTATATTTCCAAATCAAGTGATTGAATTGAAACAATTACAGTACAATCACACATAGTATTAAATGACATTGAAAGAAATTAAGCCTGAAGTTTCCTGCTCTACCATTGAAGTGAGGCCACCAACCTTTCTGTTTTTATTTTTGCTACAGTCTCATACAAACTTTGCCAATTCCAGTCCTCTTGTTTGGGCCTCCTGAGTAGATGAGATTAAAGAGCTACACCCCCACACCTGGCTATCCTATGGCTCCTTTAATATAATTCATAGAAGGTTCTTTACTCAGTGGGAAGTAACATTTAGCATAGTGTATAGTGAAAACAATCCAGTGTATAGGGAAATTCTATTTTAAAATGTATATAAGATAAAATAAAGAAAAAAATCAAAATATCCATTCAACTATTCTTCATCTTTAAATATAATGAATGTAGCTTGGCATTGGGATACTTGTGAAGAGGTGACTCTATGTAGACTGCTTTATGTGTTGATTTTCCTTGTACTGACTTACCAATATAGAAGTACAATATATATATTTACAAATATTATATATATGTTAATATATACAATAATCACTATTCCTAATTGTTTTGTTTAAAAGAGAAAAGGATGTAAATGGTTAAGGTAAGGAGAAATGAAGGGAAAAATCAAGGAAGCAATATTTCCCCAAGAGATCCTAATTTTGTGGCTCATTGGTGTATAACTTATATATATATATATATATAATCAATGCACCTAATATATATATATATATATATATATATATATATATATATATATATATATATATATATATTAGGTGCATTGATCCATGAACTGGGAAGGGGGTCAGCTAAGTGAGCTAATTTTCCATGTGAATATACACACCACATTAAGTAAAATTAAGAAATGATTACTGGGTTCTGCTTAAATTCATATTACTGTGAACTGATTTCCTCATTTTTAGAGAGCTCTGAAATTGAGCAGCAAAATCCAAAATGTGAAAATAATCTTTATTAATGTGAATTTCTTGGGGAGGAAATGAGGCATAATTACTAAACACATAGGGCCAGGTTACCAGCTTAATATTTCAGAGTATAGATTTTAATATCTTTTCTTCAAAGTGAGTTTTATGAAGTTTAGCAATTTGATGAGATAGTTTAACATGAGAATTCTAGTTAAGTGTGTGATTAAGATGATTCACCAGTTATTCATGAGCTCATTGACAAACACATCTTCTAATACTTAGTATCAATGTGAACACATACCCTAGTACAAGCACAAAATTTATTTGTGACAATAGAACTTTCCCTGATGTATAAATTATCCTAATAAAAATGACATTGTTTTCAAACTATATCACATATTTTGACATGAACAAAATACTATTTAACCATGACAACCCTCTATTAGCTATTATTATTTTTATTTTAAAGAACATAAAATTAAAATTTTTAATGAATTGGTGAAAATCACATAAGTAGAAAAGAATAGCCTTAAACATTTGCTTTTCCATGCAGAAAACACTGACCTGAATTTCACCATAAAGATGCATTGCAGCCGGGCGCTGGTGGCTCACGCCTGTAATCCTAGCTACTCAGGAGGCTGAGATCTGAGGATCGTGGTTCAAAGCCAGCCCGGGCAGGAGAGACCGTGAGACTCCTATCTCCAATAAAACCACCAGAAAACCGGAAGTGGCGCTGTAGCTCAAGTGGTAGAGCGCTCGCCTTGAGCTGAAGAGCTAAGGGACAACGCCCAGGCCCAGAGTTCAAGCCCCACGACCGACAAAAAAAAAAAAAAAAGCTCTTAAAAAAAAAAAAAGATGCATTGCGTACATTATATATGCATAAAAACACTTCTGAAATCCAGGCCAATATTGGAGAATACTAATGGTTTCATAAATTTTGTTAAGTCAGATTCCACTTTATTGTTCCAACCAACATCTGTACAACAGAAATATCTCTCTTGTATTTTCCCTCTTCTTTTGGAGAATCACATTTGTATAGTGAATGTATATATTGTTAACAATCTGTTGAATAGTTTATTCATGTCTTCCTATGTCTTCTTTATATCTATAATATTTTATATGAACAATATATTATATACTTACATATTATAGTAAATATATATTTTGTAATACTTAGTATTTTATATTAATTATATAAATACATATAATATGTAACATAATATAGTATATTTACTGTATATATTTATATAGTATAATCATTTGTAGTTCTAATTATCAATGATTTTTCTCCTTTATTTGACAAACAAATTTATTGAGAAAATTTTATAAAAGAATTAGTTGAATTCTAATTTCTTGTTAGTAGCTTGAACTTAAAAGAATGATTTCTATCTTACACCCGAAACCCTATTGAGTGTTTTCTAGTCAACGATGGGAGACCTGAAATTCCCATTTCTAAATGATTCTGTGTACCCAGCTCTCCTCCTTCCAGATAAACTGCTTTTGGAAATTCAATGGGCAAAGCTGCAGATGAACAGTTCTTAGATACACAGGCTGATGAAATTTTGGGCTGCTTGAATTAACTCTCCCTGACAAGCCTCCCACTGCAAACCACCATCAGCAGAGTGCCTCTTTGTCTCCAGGTATAAGCCAGGCTTCAGACTCTGGAAGTTTCACATTGCTACTAATATACTGGTGCTTGGACAAAGTCTAATCATCCCCAAAAGAAAGCTTGACTGAACAAAGGGTAGAAACCCAGTTGCTAATAGTATACTCAGTTGGGCAGTTCTCAGTGAGATCCTAACAGCTTTTGGTAAAACAAGAAAGCAAAGAGAAAAGCTCCAGAGACTTCCATTCATTTCTGTCACAGTTTTCTTGCCACAGGAGACTTAAGAGGATCTGTACAGCGTTCTCTCTTTTCATTTAACAGCAAGTGCGATGTTGTTGGGTAAGTTAATGTGGGTGATTATTTAAAAAAAACCAGAAGAGTACTATATATAGACATGTTTACTCTAGTTCTGAAAACTGTTCTTTTTCTTTAAGTAGACTGTTGCTGCAAACATAAATACTAAATGCATTTTCTGAATAGTAGACCTCGTGTATGACTTCGTTCTGCTTGAATGCAATACCATGGTTCACTAGTTTTGGGGGATGAACATGAAAATTATTGTTACTGAGCTGACAAGAAAACTTGATTAAATTTTTGACACCCTCACAGTTCTTGTTCTGGAATGGAACAATATTTAATGATTTCATTGCATTTCCTTATGGAACAAAATACATCAGTATTTTCAAGCTTAGTCTGATCATCTGGTGAAACTAGAACTGAATTTGTATCCACGTGGCTTCTTTCTGTTGTTCCTAGGTAGAAAAAAAACATATCTGGTTAGTAAAATTCCTTATTCTTGTTGGGAAAAATAGATGTGTTTATTTTTGTTATAGAACAGTATAATGAACATGTGTATACATTATTCATACATTAGAGACATATCTGAGCAAGCTGTGATATAATTTGTTGGTTATATGCTATACTCAACTTTCCTCTTAGAATTTATTATGCATTTTATCATGTCTATTAATTTCTGGATTAAAGGACTGATGAAGGCATGTGAACAAATTAAAGTTGGTAGATAGATCATTAGTTTTCTATGGAATTATCACTGTACAAATCATTAATGCCTCAAATATCAATATGTGATAAAGTAAAACATAGAAAAGAGACTAGAGAAACAGGAGTGTTGAATAGCAACCAGTTATGGACATGGGATCTTTTCTTCTCCTCTGTAGAAAAGCCCACACCCAAAGCTAGAAAGTGCATTGCAGCTTAATACTTCATTCTTTTTTAAATTTTTAGGTATAAAAGAGCTAAATTCAAGCTAAAGTCTTTATTTCCTTTGGCCTCTTAGATACTACTTACTCTTCTTAGAAATACAAGTCCTCTGTGAAGTAGTAATTGCCTTTATTCAATATTTGTCACTGACATAAAGATTCTGGTGTAGACCAAGAAAACTTACATTGTAATATCTTACCAGGCAAAATAAATGACCTTGAAGCAAGACTGATGAACTTGGCATGGAGCTCTGGGTGAAATCCCCATTTGTTAGAGAAATGGCAGAATTGCATGTATCATCTACCTGAGATTAGCAACATCTGAAACAATGACTTGAGTGAGGAACTGTGACTAGAGATATGTTTTTCCTCTTTCTGTCTCTTGATATCTTTCCCCCTGACAGTTTGTGATGATGCACTGACATTTTGAAATATCAGAGCAGAGAATAACCATTGATGCCACTGCCTGACTTACTGTGGTTGCTTATTACAGCGATCGAGTCACCATGGGCCATACTTCTGTCAACAGTACTTCATCACAGATGCCCCAATTGCCCATCTAGGCATGGAAGCTTGGAGCATTGCCTGCCAAAAATACAATAAATCAAGGAGCAAATTATGTGACTGCTTCAACACTACTTAGCTTTTCTTGTACCCTCCTGACCATGTGTTTTTTTTTTCTCCAAAGTTAGTAAGTCCCTAGAGCGTGCGTTAGCTGGAAGCTGTCTCTCTGACCTGTTCACACTGTATGTTGTAGGGCAGAAGATGACGCACCAGAAATTAGATCATAACCTTAAACAGCTGTGTAGGTTTTATGAAAAAGAACTCAAAGCAGTTTTTATTTGCCTTTTGTCTTCTGAATACTCAAAATTTGGCTTTTTTCTCATTTTAAAATACAAGTAACTTGAGTACCGGGGGGTATGATTTCTGTGAGAATGAAAATGTGTTAGTAATTTAGAAAGCAATAAAAATGGCACAAGTTACTGAGGATTTATCAGTCCCTATCAAGTTAAAACACTGTACTTCTATCACGTATTAACTAAAATGCAGATATATGCATGTATGTTTTATAGTTTCTCCTATCTTTCCTTCCTTCCTTCCTTCCTTCCTTCCTTCCTTCCTTCCTTCCTTCCTTCTTTCCTTCCTTCCCTCCCTCCCTCCCTCCCTCTCCTCTCTTTCTTTCTTTCTTTCTTTCTTTCTTTCTTTCTTTCTTTCTTTCTTTCTTTCTTTCTTTCTTTCTTTCTTTTTTCTCCCTCTTTCTCTCTCTTTCTTTCTCTTTCTTTCTTTTCTTCTTTCTTTCTTTTCTTTTGTATTGTGCCAATCCTAGGGCTTGAACTCAGGGCCTTCATGCTATCCCTGAGCTTTCTTTTTTTTTAATTTAATTTAATTTGTGAACATACTGTACAGAGGAGTTACAATTACATGGGCAGGATAATGCATACATTTCTTACCAAGCATTGCAGCCTCCTCCTTTGTTTACCCTTCACATCCCTTCCCAGCCTCCCCCCTCCCCCCCAATCCCAATCCTTCTCCTTCCCCCCCTTCCCCCCCCCCCCCGCACCAATGTTCAAAGCTAATGCTTGACCACTTGACACAGCTTTTTTAGGTAGTCAATTGTAAAAAAGAGTCTTCATGGACTTTCCTGCTTAGTCTGGCTTCAAATAATAATTTTTCAGATCTCAGCCTCCTGAATGGTTGGATTACAGGCAATATCCACTGGCACTTGGCTTTTATATATTCTCTGATTAATGATAAATACTTATGGTCAGGAATGTAGAACTTTTCTGATTCAAACAGGAAATTTTGTAATTAGGGCTTGTAATTATGCCACTTTGTAGAACTTAAGTCTCTAAATAAGAATGATAACATGGTTCAAATTTTTTTCTTTCCAACCCTAGAGATTAAAATTGTAGGTCTCTCAAATTCAATATAGAGACACTGGCAAGGTGGCTGTTATTCTAGCTAGTTGAGAGGCAGAGATTGAGGAATTGCTGTTTGAGGACAGCCCCCGGGTGAGGGGATGGAGAAAGTTGTAGAGACTCCATCTCAACCAATGGCTGAGCATGTTGGTGTCCTCCTGTTATCTTAGCTACTGGAGAAGCACAGTGCGTGAGTACAGTGGCATGCACCTGTTATCCCAGTGACGTGGGAAAGCACAAGTCGAAGCAACACAGCACAGGCTGATCCAGGCATACCTCAAAAATAACCAAGGCATAAAAAGGAAGGATATTCAACTTGTGGGCAGGGATAGCAGCGGGAAAGAGAAAGAAGGGATGGCTTTGTCCAAAAAGAAATGTACTCATTACCTGACTTGTGAAGCAGTAACCCCTCTGTAGAACACCTTAATAATAATAACAACATCATATATATAATATTACTTATTTATATATATACATACATATATCGTTTTTGTAAAGGTCAGCAACAATGCAGAGGTTTTGAGTTGACATTGGATCAGCACAAAATAGATTTTTTTTCCTGGATCCTAGCCTGTTTCTCAAGAAAAATTTCAGGCTTTTTCAGGGAATAACTGAATTATATAAGATTTGTTTTCCTAAGGATATGATTTCCTTACGTTTGATACCTAAACCATTTCATGAAGTACTATAAAGACTTGTAAATACATGCAGTGGTTTGAAAACCACACACACACACACACACACACACACACACACACACACACACACACACACACACACACACACACATACACATATAATTCTTAAAAACAATTTTTGGGGGACATCTACTTTGACTCTAGGAATTATAGTCTCACGTCAGACTTCAGACTTTCAATGTATATGAAGATGAAAACCAGAATATTAGAAGTTTTTATTCAAAAGTGAAATAAAACTGTTTTATTTTCAAAACAGTGGCATGACTTAACTGGTAGAGAGAGCACCAACTGAGTAAGAGTTAGGTACTGCATTAAATTCCAAGTACAATAAAGAAAAAAGGAAGGAAGGAAGGAAGGAAGGAAGGAAGGAAGGAAGGAAAGAAGGAAGGAAGGAAGCAAGCAAGCAAGGAAGGAAGGAAGGAAGGGAGGGAGGGAGGGAGGGAGGGAGGGAAGGAGGGAGAGAGGGAAGGAGGGAGAAGGGAGGGACTATTTAAGAAGGTAGGCTACCATAAACTAAAGAGTCATCAAATGATAAATGTAGAATAATGTAGAAAATGTCAGGCATGATCACTAGATTTAGTGTATTTTATATAAGCAGGGTTTTTTTTTTCTATATCTGACATTTGAGTTGGCATTGGTAAATGTCAGTGATACTACTTTATTTTTCAATATGTAGTATTTTGTCAGGGAGTATTTTTATTATCTCAAAATTTCCAAAAGCAATTGCCATCATCAACAAAGTAATGGATAAGTTATGTGAGCTTGATCTGAGACTTCAGGAACTTCAGTACATAGAGGCCTTAGGCAATCAGTTTGTTTAAAGAGTTTGTACTTAAAAGAACATAAAAGCCTGTGTATCACATTCCTCCATCCACTGAAATCACACTTTGAAAGAAATTTGCTTTGTTTTTCATTCACCTCTATTAGTCATTTGATTTCAAACACTTCAGATTAAATATTCTCTGAATTTTTAGCCTTTGATAAGATATTTCTTATCAAAAAGCAACTGTTTTCATGATTTACCTCTAACTAGAATAACTTCTTGTGTTGCTATAGTATAGTATACTTGTGTAGTTGCTATAGTCTTTCATGATTCAAAACTATTCTGAATTACCACATGATTACCGAACATGTATATAGTTACATATGTATTCTCTTTATTAATAGAAATTTTAAGTTTTCTAACCATCCTGTTGGAACTATTCACAATCAAGCTAAACTCTTCTCCTTTTAGTCTGGTTTGCTTTTCTTCATATCATTTAACTATAGCTGAAAGTATATTACATTTGTGTTACCTGCTTGTTATCCATATCCCTGATTTGTGAGGTTTCCTAGTACAGTTAGATAACTCTCCTATGAACAATTTTTAAAAATCAATAATAAGTTAAAACAAAAATAGAATGCACTAGATTAAACAATTAAAACATATGCATATTAAGTTGCAAAGTAGTGCTTAAATTAAATTTTACTTGGCAGGCTTGAAATGGGATAAAAAGTAGTAGAAAAATCAACGTGCTTTTAATCTTGCGGGATAAGAGACATGTAATTGAACAATCACAGGAGAAAGAGCATTTCAGATAGAAACTTTACAGTATGCATAAATTTTAGAGAAGTAAAACACAAACACAAAGGGAATGCAAGGAACATGGCATATGATGAGCAATCAAATCTGTGACTGACATGACAGCTGTCTGATACAATTGGAAGAAAGAATATGGTCAAATTACAGACATCCTTAAATTTGGACAACAGTGTATTGGGAGGTAGTAGAGAATAGAAAAATAATCACATTCTTATCACCTGGGGTAGCATATGACAAGGGACTGAGTGACAGAGATTTGATTCAGGGATGGCCGGTGGACAGATCAATACAAATTTCCAGGAATCCTTTAGCCTCTGGTCACTACATTCCTTCACATCGATTCTCCAAGCTATCACAGGAGTTGGCTTCAGACTGACCTGGATATATTTCAATGACCTGTGTCTGAGTCAGGTTCTTCAGGTTCACCAGTGTCAGCAATGGCTGGATGGAATGTTGAGCCTTGTTCGCTAAAGGGTCAAAACTTCTTTAGCTACTTGAGATATCTGGATGCATTTAATACTCTTATTTTGGTAATCAAATACAATTTTCTAAAACATGAACCTAGGTTTCCCAATATCCATTAAGAAGTTATAATATTGAAGTGAATAAAAATTTAGGTGTTGTTACATATTGATTTTTCACCATGTACGTATTTCTGAGTGTTGGTTTTTTGGCATATGGAAGTTAGGACTCTTATAATGAGGAGAGATTTTTTTGAAGGATATTATTGTCTACTCTTGATCTTTTGGCATGATTTTGATTTTAAAATACAATTATGTTATACAAACTAAGATGAACACATATTAGTTTACACTAACTATATTTGAAGATCAAACCTTTGAGGAAGTACAAAGCAATTGAGCTTATTGAAACATCTTTGCTTATCATTCAAATGAAAATACCATTTTTGTTTTGTTCCTAGTAAGCTGCAGGAACACTTGTATGGGAAGAATTCTTTAATTTCAAGATACACATAACATGATAATTTACAAATGTACTTTTTTTCTTTTAAAGCATCATTTCTTATGATGAAAATATTGAGAAACTCGATGAAGCTGAGAATACTTAATTATCAACCCAAACCATCTGCTAAGTTTCTTGGTTAGATTTTTACAAAGACTTATTCGTGTGTCTCCCACACTTCCAACATAAACAATTATAAGTACAATGTCAGATGGGTCTGTAGGTTAACTCAATTACAGTAGCACAATGGGACAAATAACTGTAAAAGTCATTGGCATTATTGTTCTCTGAAGGTCAAAAGCATTGGAGTGAAGAATGGCGAAATGAGATGACAGAGCAGAATAAAAGGCTGTGATTGAAGATGTTCTGGATCACAGACCTTTATTGTACTTTGATTTTTTTAAGCTTGTTTTCTTGATCCTTTCATCTGTGAAAAAAAATTAGTGTATGCCATACTATATTTGATTGAAATATTTGAACTTTTATGAACACACATTTTTCTCTCTCAAGTATATTTTATTTTTTCTTGAGACTTCTTTCTATTCGTAACAATGCAAATCTCTCTGGTCTAGAGCAGAACTTTGATTGTTGCAGTACAACCTTTTATATTCACAAATACTTTAAAGCCAGGAACCTGAACCATCATAAATTCAACAGAGTTAAGTCATTTGGAAGGGGAATGTTTAAAGTTGGCAATTCACTGCCAACTTAGATGTACCCATTCCTAACCTTTCCTTTCTTATAAAAGCCCATGAATTTTACAGACATTGATTTTTTTTTACACAGTTGAAGGCAATACCCAGATCTTACCTCAAGTTTTGGGGTTTGTAATTTTTATGACAAAAATTTTAGCTTTTAATGAGAAGAAACTGGAATCATTTATTTATTTATCTTGTATCTTAAACTATGAGAATACCTGATTATAAACTTCAGTACATATCTCAGTGTTGTGGAGGAAATATTTTTCATACAAACATAGGAACATGTATATAAATACTAATTATGATCAATTCTATGAAGAAAAAACATATAGCCACTGTGAGAACCTAAGAAGAGCATACATTTCATTCATTAAGAATAAGGCAACTCAGGGCGCCTGTGGCTCACGCCTGTAATCCTAGCTACTCAGGAGGCTGAGATCTGAGGATCGCAGTTCAAAGCCAGCTCAGGCAGGAAAGACCATGAAACTCCTATCTCCAATAAACCACTAGAAAGCCGGAAGTGGTGCTGTGGCTCAAGCGGTAGAGCGCTCGCTTTGAGCTGAAGAGCGCAGGGACAGCGCCCAGGCCCAGAGCTCAGGCCCCACGACCACCAACAACAACAAAAAGAATACGGCAAGTTATAGTAGGGGTTATAGTATTGATTAAAAATAAATACTTCTCTTGAGAAAACAGTGCTGACAGAGCAAAAAGAAAAAAAAATTAAACACGTCTTCCAAGACCTACTTTGAAATCTTGAGCATTATACTAAGTGATGAACTGAAATAATCCTTTATGTATGCTGTGCAAAAGTCACGTTCAGAACGGGCCCTGGTGGCTCATACCTGTAATCCTACGTACTCAAGAGGCTGAGATCTGAAGATCACCATTTTGAAGGCAGCACTGAAAAGTCCTTGAGACTCTTTTTTTTTAATAAAATTTTTATTGTGAATATACTGTACAGAGGGGTTACAATTACATGAGCAAGGTAATGAGACATTTCTTATCAAGCATTGTTGCCTCTTCCTTTGTTTTTCCCCTACCATCCCTGCCCTCCCATCTCCACAACTACACTCCCCACTCCCCTTTCCCCCAACCCCGCCAAAGTTGTAAAGTTTGTTTTTCAACATCGCATCCTGTACATCTCATTGTTGCAATGGGTCCACCTGTATCCCTATTTAAACGATTTGTTTTTTCCCTTTCCCTCCACAAATTATACCAACGTCAAATACAGTGAAAACAGGGGTTATACCGTGGGGGAAGGACATACAAAGCAACAAAAAAAATCACCTTATAAATATGTTAGAAATAATAGCAAGCAAGAAAAAAAACATTGTGTCCTTATCTTGGGGTTCATTTATCTCCAATGAACCACCAAAAGTTGCAATTATAGCTGTGGCTCAAGAGGTGGAGCACTAGCTTTGAAAAAATAGCTCAAGGACAGTTCCTAGCCCTAAATTCAAGCCCCAGGACCTACCCACACACACATACACACACACACACACACACACACACACACACACACACACACAGAATCACAGTCACACAGTCATACTCATCTTGACTCTAGTTGTACAACAACTTGTTTGGGACTTTTCTTCCTCCCTCATAAAAATTCTGCCATCTGTAATATGACTCAAAACATGTTCATCTGAGGCTGGAAGGCTAGAATCACCTTAGAACATTGTTTTCTTTTTTTTTTTAATATGTTTTTTCTTTTGAAAATACTGTACCAGTATAAGTATAAGTATAAGTATAAGTACCAGTATAAGTAATGTGCTAAGCAAAGGTTATTGTCAGTCAGAAGAGCAAATAATAGCCTGCTTGAAAAAGTTGAATAATAGGAAATTGTATTTGGTCAACAACTTTTTAAAATTATTTTTTAAAAATGTTTCTATTGTTCAAAGTAGCACATGATACAATGAGCTAAGGATCAATAGCTATGTGCATATGGTCATATAAAATACTATTTTACAAAGCATATTTGAAGAAATGGAAACTGATTTGTGTTGCTGCTGTTTTTGTTGTCTTCATTTGTCTTATTTGTTAGTTTATTTGCCTTTGGGATGGTAAGGGGGGTCATAGAAAAGTTGGAACAAACGGTGAACAAATACAGCAGTGGTACTCGTTAGGCATTATATGGAAAATGAGCTATACAACTTGTGGGTGGGGACTGGAGGGATAAATGGGGAGAGGGCCAAAGAAGGGGTAACAGCATACCAAAAGAAATGTACTCAATACCTGGCTTACATAACTGTAACCTCTCTGTACATCACCTCTATAACAATAGGATAGATTTTTAAAAAGCATAAAACAAAATTGCACTACAGTAAATACTGAGGCACAGAGGTTACTCTACAATAGATAAACAAGTGTATTGTCCACAGAAAGGAGAGGTTCAAGGCCCTTTGAGAGACGAGACGGATGAGAATAAAATAATGTGACCAGGAAAGTGGGTTGCAAGGACATTAAAATTCTTAAGTTCTGAAATAAACTCTAGGGCTAAAGGATAGAGGGGACCAATTGGTCTTGTGACCTTAGTGTATCCCAGCCCATGAACTAGCTCTTTGTCCATCATGACTTAGTCCATAGCCATGTCTCTGTTGCTTCATTGTCTATGTGGGGATTACACTTTCTATGATTAACAAGACTAAATAAGCTAATAAACTTTGCAATGGTTTTATAGCATTGAAAATACTTTATTTGTTACCTAGAAATGAATCAATGTTTTATTTTAATAATATCCTTAAGATTGCTTTTAAGACCTGCAAAAGGTTAAAACTTGACTGGTTAATTATTCACATTAGCAGAGTATTTTTTCTATGACAACAGTACAAATACTCTCCCATTGTCTTCTATACAATTTATTGTTAGATAATAGTGTACCTAACTAGATAAATCATAAGGAGACATTAGGCAAATTAGCTAAATTAATGGTGGTATAATGTTAAGGAGTATCCTTAATAGTGACAAGCAAATAAGAGCTACTTTTCAAGTGCCATGGGATATGGAAGTAGAAACGCAGCTTTTGTTCAACTTCTTACTGCCATCAACTACAACATAGCTAACATGTGTGATCAGTTTTCTAAGTAGAAGTAGAGAATAGAACTATTTGGAGGAACAATGTGCAAATTAATTATGTTTAACAGATTTGTTTACTCATTTGCTTGCAAAACAAGTTCATCTGTTAGTACAGTCAAGCCGCCAGCCAAAGACCTCCTTAGGGCTTCAATTGTTTAATTATGCCATAACTGGTACAATTCCATCCCCCAAATTAAACTTTCTCATTATGACACTCAGATTTCCTCATGCTGTGTTCTCATCTGGAGGCAATTTTTGATTGAAATATATTTCTAATTCTTTTATGATTTAGTCAATAAATAGTCTTAGGAGCGGAAGCATATCTATGTTTTACATATGTGATTTTAAGGAGTCATCTGGAAGAAAGCCAACATATATACCTACTAAATATTTGGTAACATAATTATTACAAATATCTGAATAAATAATTTCTGGAAAATGTAATTATAAAAGCAGCAACGTAGATTTCTTGGAACTCAAAGAACTATTGGCAGTTATTGCTAGCAAATTCTAAACATTTGGAAATAAAAAAAAGTTTTGAGCATATTTCAACCAAATGTCACTTGGTAAAATATGTTTTATAGTCTCTTCTTTAAACATCTTCTGATCCTAATGGAGGAAGAAACCCCAATAGTAAAGATTTTCAGTGGAGTTCCAAAGTTAGATTCAACTAAAACTAGTAACTTCTTAGAACTGAAAAAGACAGAGGAGATAAAGAACATTACATTTTCTTTTTGAATGAACATGCCCAAATCTCTTTAATATTGAAAAAAGTTTTCTTTTACTTTTCAGAATTGTTCCTTGGTCTTATTATTGTCAATGGTTTTATTATAAGCAGTGAATTACTATGTAAATAGCACCTAATCAATTGGAAGCCAGTGGTGTGCTAGTAAACTTGGCCTAATTACTATATACATTATCTCATTCATTATTTCATAAAATCCTGTGATAGAAACACAATTAACTTCCTTGAAATTGAAGAAAAGGCAGCTAAAAGAATTTAAATGCTATATCTAAGACACTAGGCAGGTATAAAAATTGTTCAGAATTTGAAAATTTTGCAGGATTTTGAAGTCCTTTCTGAAAATAATTTCAGGATATTTTCTTTAAAAATACTTTCTAGAAAATGTTTTGACTGTTTCAAAATGACTAAGCTTATGCAAAGATTTATACATAGCTATTTTTAGATGAGACCTGTTTATTGGTGTTTGACATAAAGTTTGACATAAAGTTTCCCTTTTCTCTCAAATACAAAGTTAATATTATATTTCTATTGGCCATGCCAATGCTAAATACCAGCAGGTTAATCCAATGTATGTGAAAAAAAGATCTTGATGTTTGAATCTCAACCTACACTGGTAATTACAGCTAAAAAAATCATCAGTGTTATAACCAAAGGACCATAAAATATATTAATAGTGTCTTCTTAAATCACTATCATTAATCTCATTGTACATTTTTTAAACCTTACAGTCACATGACATTAACTGAAAATTAAGACATACATGTCAATAAAATTCAAACAAAGTCACAGATATGCCTTGTGGGAAGAGAGAAACACAAAAGCTAGAATAACCCTTCTTGATGCTTTTCAGATCTAGAAGAGAGAAAAGAGAAAAGGCAACAGAAAATAGTCTTCAGAACAAAAGAATCGAATCAAATATATTGTGTTGGTATTTGAACATAGAAGTCCCCAAATCAAGGCAAGTTTCAATATTTCATGGTCTCACAAGCAGATACACCACACTGGAGATGACCCACGGGAAACTGTTCAAGATTGAGAAAGGGTCCCTTCGTCTCCCCTGGGCTTAGAACTTGTGTCTCCTTAAGGGAATCTTGTCTGACTTGGAGAAAATCATCCATCTTCTGGGACCCTATAAACTCTAGTCCTTGAAGCTAGTTCCAGTTAGTACTTGGAGTAACAATGAGAAAATAGTTACTGTTGTCATAGATAACATAAAAATAAGACCCCACCCATGGCAACGAAAAAGAGCAAATATAGAACTGCTGTTTCTGCTGTTCATCTGCCTGGGTTATAATTGCAGTGGCAGATAGGAAGTGATTTTTTGCAAGCTACTCACCTATTCTGCCTGAGAATGTACGAAGTCGGAAGAAGGAGAGATGGCTTTTTATTCTGTGTGTGTTTCCAATCGCGACTTTCTCAACTGACTGCTGAAGCTACAGAAGCTACAGCTCCCTACCTAATCAACCACAGAGAGAAAGTGCTCCTCTGACTCTCATCAGGGATTATAGTGTCATAGTCTGGGCTGCCTTTTTAACCAAAAGCTGGGTGGAGAGAAATAATAATTATGGCAGATGGTCTGCAGGCAATGGTGCCCATGGCTTAAATGTCAAAAATCCATGCCTTTACTAAGCAATGGTCAGAGTGCTAAGCGAGATGCTGACAATATGTTTCTACTAATTGCATTTTGAGCTTGTCTTTCTTAGGCCTAGATTTAGGGATACTTGCAAACACCGTCATTTACTTCAGGGATATCATTTACAGTATTGTTCCCTACCTCACAAAGAGTATATTAATTTACTTTCATCAAGTCATGCACATCAGCTTTATTCCAGTGCAATTCACATACCATAAAATGAAACATTTGGGTATACCACCCAAAGACTTTTAATACCTATCCACTGGTGCAAATACATGTCCAGAGTGGTACAAACATTGTCATCCTCCAGTTTTGAAAATTTGCATCATCCTCAAAATACCTCTCCAATTGTGTCACTGGCAATTCCAACACTTGCCTCAGGGCAAGGTATGCCTTCGTCTGGTTTCTGTCTCTGGAAACTTCATACAAATGAAATTTTACAAGATATGGAAGTTTGCCCGTGGCAACTTTCAATAACATAGTGGCTTGGGAGGTTTCAACATTCACTTTTGTTTCACTATCTACATATGCCATATTTCCTTTTACCCATTCAACACTGAATAGAACTTTGGGATTGTTTCAATTGTTTTGTTACTAGAAATCCTATTTTGCTATACATTTGTAGATATACTTTTTATTATTATAAAAATGTTGTATAATGAGGTCACTGATAAGTCAAGTAATAAGTACAGTTCTTCTTTATTATTATTATTTTTTTCAGTTTGGAATATGGCATTTGACTTTATTCTTGACAATGTTCAGGTGGTTTTACAGTACAGTTCTTCTTGTACAATGTCACCCACCCCTTACTTGACTCTCTCCCAGTATTTCCCTCCCATTGCCATCCACATGTTGTATAATTCATTTGCAACAGTGTTTAGTGAGTACCACGGCTGCATTTGCTCATTTTTTGTCTGTGTCCTCCACCCTCTCAAAGAGAAGATGAATGAATAAAGAATACAAATGAATAGAAAAATACCTTATTTCTATTTCCTGGAGTTAATTTCAACAAATATTATTTTATATGATCAGAGGCACCTGGGCATTTTGTGCCTTTTTATTCCCCCCCAAGAGTATCCTCCTTTAGTCTCGCTTTGTGTAGATGTCTAGAGACCTGTGTCATTTCATGTCCTGGGCTATTTTAGATCTAGCTTCTTCATAATATTATTCTCTTTAGTGGCTGTGTAAAATTCCATGTGTTTAGTTATCAAAGTTTTTGATCCACTCATCTATTGTAGGGCATCTTGGTTTGTTTCCGTAACTTGAGTATTGTGAACAGTGCAGCAATGAACATGGAGATGCAAGTATCTTTGTGGTATTCTGGCTTGTGACATTCTACATAGATGCCCAGGAGTGGTATGGCTTGGTCATGTGGAAGATCTATGTTTAGTTTTTTGAGGGATCTCTAGACCAGTGTCCTAGGTGGTTATACTAGTTTACATTCTCATCAAGAGTGCAATAAGATTTTTTTTCTCCCACTCTTCAAATTCACAATGTTGGCCAATGTAACTAGGGTGAGATGGAATCTCAGAATTGTTTTGATTCAAATTTCCTTAAGGCCAGAGATGTTGAGCATTTCTTATATGTTGCTTTGCCATTCTTACTACTTCTGAGAAATCTCTCCTTAGCTCCTTTGCCCATTTAGTGATTTGTCTATAAGCTTTGGGAGGGATTAATTTCTTGGGCTCCATGTGTATTTTGGATATTAGGCCAATATATTAGATATGCCCAATATGTTGCTGGTAGGGATCTTCTCCCAGTTTGTTGTTTCCATTTAGTCTAGTAACTATCTCCTTTGCTGTGCAGAAACTTTATATTTTGATATAATTCTTTGTCAAGTCTCTCTGATCTGTCCCTAGGGCTCTTTTCAAAAAGTTTCTGCCTATGTCTATAAGTTCTAGTGTTTCTCCTATTCCCTCTTTCAGTAATTTCAAAGTTTTAGGTTTGACGTTGAGGTTTTTGATCCACTTTCAGTTATATTGGTGCAATGGTGACAGAGCACCACTTTTAGTTTCTGCATATGGATGCCCAGTTTTCCCAACACCAATTATTGACGAGACCATCTTTTTTCCCCCAATATATGTATTTGGCTCCCTTATCAAATACCAGATAACTTTTAAGTATATGAGTCTGCTAGTCTGTTTCATTGATATTCATGTCTATTTTTTGTGTGAACACCAAGCTCTTTTTGTTATTAGCTCTGTAGTAGAGCTTGATGTCTGGAATTGTGATATTACAATCCTACATTCCCATACACACAAAAGAAGCAAGGTTGAGCTTTCCCCCGGCTAGAATTGCGTTGGCTATTCAATGTCCCATGTTTTTCCATATGAATTTGTAGAATGTTTTCACTATTTCTGTAAAGAACATCATTGGGATTTCGATGGGGAATGTGTTAAGTTTGTAGATCATTTTTTGGCTGTACGGCCATAATTCACAAAATTAATTAAACCTTTCCATGAACATACATTTCCTGATGTCTTCTATTTCTTTCTTCAAATTTGTATAGTTTTTTTTTACTATAAATATCTTTTGATTCCTTGGTTAGGTTTATTCCCCAATGTTTATTGAGGCTACTGAAAACGGAGTTGTTTTCTTGATTTCCCTCTCTGCTTGTACCTTGTTGGTATACACAAAGGCTACTGATTTTTGTGGGTAAATTTTGTATCGTAATACTTGTAGATATATTTTTGCATGACATATGTTTTTTTATTTCTCTTAGATGACTAGAAGTATAATTTTGGGGCTCTTTGATTAATGTATCTCCTGAAGTGATAATGCATCATTTTGCATTCTCTCCAGCTAGGCCTGCAGGTTTGTGTCTCCTTGTCCTCTCCAACCTACATTTACTATTGTCTGACAATGATTCTAGCTGCACCAATAGATGAGAAAGTATGTCTCAATGTGGTTTTAAATTTTATTACCCAGATTATGAGTGACATCATTCATTTGCTGGTTAATTAGCCATTTGTATATTGCCTTTGAATGTTTAAATTATTTGTTCTTTTTTGTGGGCTGGTTCTGGTACTTGAACTCAGTGATTGGGTGCTGTAACTGATCCTTTTTTGCCTAAGGCTAGCATTCTACCGCTTGAGCTACAGCTCCACTTCTGGCTCTTAGGTGGTTAATTGGACCTAAGTTTCTCATAGATTTACTTGCCTGGGCTGGCTTCTAAGAGTGATCGTTTTCCTCAGCCTCCTGAGTTGCTAAGATTGCAGGTATGAGCCACTGGCACCCACTTTCTTTGTTCATATTTGTTTTCTTGTTAAGAGTTATACAATTGCTTTATATGATCTGAATGTATGACCTTTATCAAACATGATCTGTGCATAGTCTCTCCCACTACATAGCTTGAATTTTTATTTCTATTAAGGGGTCTTTTAAAGTAGAAATATTTTGACCTGAAAGTTACAATTTTTACTAGCTTTTGTTTTGATGTACTATCCTTTCCTTTCAAATTCTCCTGCATATTTTATATTAGATTTTGCCTGTATTTATGTGCTAACTTTTAGTTAGTGCTCATGTACTGAGTGGAGTTTAAGTTGATAATATATTTATAAGTTATATATAAATTAAAGATTTATATAAATTATTTATATATATACATATACATATGTATTCTTTTTGGTGACATAAGTGTTTGTACCAAGAGGCTTAAGATTGTAAGGCAAACATGCTACTACTTGAATCACATCTTCAATCCTTCTTGCTTTAGCTTATTTTCTTAGATTCTCCTACATTTTATCCAGTGCCAGACTTATAGTTGGGATTAAGTCATGTACCAACACACCAGATTCTACCTTTGTATTTATTCATATCTAGTTTTTTAGCACCGTTCATTGGAAAGGCTATCTTCTCTTTCATTGAATTGCCTTGGCATTAATGTCAATACTGAATTGGGCATAGGTATAAAGATTAATTGCTCAGTTCTGTCCAAGCCTTCTTTGGCACCAGGATCATACTGCACTTGTTGTTACATTACAGTGTGTTTTGAAATAAATTAACGTTTACTACAAGTTAGTTTAAAAATTAATTTGGATTCCCTAGGATTTTGCATTTCTATATCATTCTCACTTTCTTATGATTCTCCTTAGAGTACACTTTTTAAAAATTTGGACAACATGTAGATTTTCAATATTTTAAAATTTGATTGCTTATCTTTTGTTGTCTTAGTTAAGGATCAATTGTTACATCTAAGATGTTCAATGCTCCTATTTTTCTTTGGAGGTATTTATGGTTATGAGTCCTACATTTAAATTATGATCCATTTTTATTGGCAATTTTGTACAAAATAATTGATAGATAGAGATAGAGAGATAGACAGACAGATACACAGTAGTTTCAGCAGTGTTTGTTGAAAAGATTATGTCTTCATCCCTGTTAAAAATTAATTGGCCCTGAGTATAAGAGTCAGACTTTGAAATTCCAGTCTATGGTTCTCTGCATCTATTTGTGTGAAGTAGCTCACTGCTTTGATTACTATGGCTTTGTACTGTGATTTGAAATTGAAAAGTATATCAACGTTATTCTTTTTTCAACATCAACTATAAATATGGAATATCTCTTTATATTTATATCCTTAATATCTCTTAGTATGTTTTATAGATTTCATCACCAAGTCTTATGCCTATTATTTCCATTTCTTCATTTTTTATTCCCTTAATGGCCCTATTATGTTTCCTTAACTTTGGACAGTGGAGGTATGATATTCCCAACTTATAGAAATATAATTGACTTTCTTATATCTATCATGAATCTTGTTGGATTACCAAATTTGTTTGTTAGTTGTAGTGCCTTGTTTTGTAGATTTCTTAGGATTTTCTACATGAAGATTCATTTCATCAGTGAATAAAAACAGTGTCATAGGCTGGGAAGGTGGCTCAGTGGTAGAGTACTTCCCTTGCATGCACGAGGCCATGGGTTTGATGCCTCAGCACCACACAGGCAGAAAAAGTCAGAAGTGGCACTGTGGTTCAAGTGGTAGAACACTAGTCTTGAGCTGAAGAGCTGAGGGACAGCACCTAGGCCCAGAGTCCAGGCCCCACAAATGAAAAAGGTACTTCTTCCTTTATAATCCATATACCACGTTTATGATTATATTTGCTAGAACCCTTAGTAAAATAGTAAAAAGAAATAGGCAGCCAGGCACTGGTGGCATATGTCTGTAATCCTAGATATTAAGGAGGCTGAGATCTGAAAATTGAGGTTCAAAGCTAGCCTGGCGCAACAAAGTCTATGAGACTCTTATTTCCAATTAACCACATTGAAAAAATGGAGCTGTGGCTCAAGTGGTAGAGTGTGCAAGCAAAATAGCTCAGGCACAATGGGACAACTCCCGTGTCCTGAGTTCAAGGATTGGTGCCGGTGCAAGCACACGCGTGCGCGCGCGCACACACACACACACACACACACACACACACAAGCAAGATCAGGTGTGAATGTTATGATTAGGCTTTTTCAACAGTCTTATATTAGCTGTAAAAAGTTTTTTTTTTCTCCCTAGTTTGTTGTGTGTTTTGATGATGAGCAATAATAATTCGCCAAATGCTGTTTTTGCATCTTTTGGGGTAATCGTGGATTGCATCCATTTTTAAAATATAATATATGATATTAATTGATTTCTGGTAGACTCTAACCTTGCATTTCTGGACTAAATCCAATTTGGTCATGGTGTATAATTTGTTTTAGATGTTACTGGGTTCATTTGATGTCTTTTTTTTTTTTGTCAGTCGTGGGGCTTGAACTCTGGGCCTGGGTGCTGTCCCTACATTGCTCTCCAGCTCAAGGCAAGCACTCTGTGTTTATGAGTGATATCAGACACAGTACATCTTTCTTTCTTAGTAATAAATTAGGCCTTAGAATCACAGTAATAGTAACTTTTTTTTAGTAATAGTAACTTTTTAAAGCAAATTGATACATACCATCTCATCTTCTCTCTTGATGTGTTTTTAAAACAATTTTAAATTTTTCAGATCTTATTTAACTTCCTTCTTTTGTATCAAGTAGGTATTTTCAATGTAACTTTAAATATGGTTTTTTAACCTTTTCTACTATATTACTTGAGTTATCTTGTTATTAGTTGTGTTAGAGATAAAATATACAGTTTATCAAATCTATTTCAGATTAAGACTAAGTTGTAGAAACATTGTTCCAGTATTGTGTTATATAGCTACATATACAAAACAACCTACAATCAGTATATATATGATATATATATGCAAAACTACAGATAGTTATTTTTACCTTTGCAATTGTTTTGCCATTTCTTCTCCTCTTAATCTGGGGTAATTTTCTTGTTAACTAAAGGACAACGTTAGTGCTTTTTCTAAAGATATGACAAAACAATCTTGCACTTTTTGTTTACCTAGAAATAGCTTTATTGTACCATATTTTGCTATATTTTTCTCTTAAGGTAATTATATATTCACTTGTATTTATACAGATGCATGATTCACTTGTTAAGTATTTCTCTCATCCATTGTATTTTTTATCATCCTCACAAATAAGATCTTTAGTCTTATTGTTACAGAATAATAAACAGAGCTTCTGTTTGATTGTGTTGATACTGCCCAAATTATTTATACAAAAATAACCTCTGGCTCTTATCTTCTAAAATTAATGTGTCAGATCTTTCTGTGCTTGCAAGATTATACAGCTTTGTGTAATCTCTATAGATAATAATTTCTAAGAACTGTGGATCTATGTAGATCCTTTCAGGGTTTTAGAATTTGGATGGGGTAAATAGTTTATAGTTCAATATTTGTTTTCTTAAATGAGTTCAGCTACATGTTCATTCATAGATTTATAATTTTTTAAGTTTGCCTACATTAGGGTTAAACATAAAATACTATGAATAGGTTAGTTTGTATGATGATTATAGTTGCAGGGAAATAACTCAAGCTCCTCCAGATTTATTATTTACTTGGCCCAGATTGTAATAACTGTCAGTGTGGTGTCAGTTGCCTCTCTTAGCCAGTACCATAACTCCTCCTTTCTACTCCCCTTAAGATCACAGAATTTTAGAACCTAGACAGAAAAGGAATCTGATTTCATGTTCACTATTGCATGGGCTGTCTTTTACCCACTTGTTATCTTAACAGGGTTATCTCGTTCAATTTCAGGTCTTACATCTATGATTATTTTTCACAGCATGCTGCTTAGAAGTGCTGAAGGTGTTTTTTTTTTAAGTATCCATATCTAAAGAACCTGCTAATACCAGCGTGTTTATATAGAAATGAATAATGCCTGTGTATTTATGCCTCAGTAAATAAAATGTAGCATATTCAAAATAGCATAGCGGTCCAATGTCCTCAAAGAGTTGCAATGGTAGCAGGTTAATTCTGTCTCTTTTCCTCCTCTCAAGTATATGTGTGCATAACCATGTTTGTGGCATTAGAGATGTCAGACCCTGCTTGGAATGTCCACATACTGTACCTTTCTCAAAAAGGTACGTAAAATCATATAAACTAAGGGTTCACATGTTGGTTTTGTAAATGGCCTGGTAGGGTAGTTCAGGTTCTGGAGCAACAACTATAGTCTCTGTCTCCTATTCTTCTTTGTCTGGAATTCTTCCTCTCTTCCTTATTTACTAATGTAGAAGTGACCATTCCCAAACAGACCTTGGACATCTTAACCTACAAAATTCTGTTTCTCAATCCCAGAAAGTAACTGTAATATAAGGTAATATGTTTCTAAAGGAAATTTTTTAATTTTTTTATTGTGAAAATACTGTACAGAGAGATTACAATTACATGGGCAAGATAATGAGCACATTCCTTATCAAGAATTGTAGCCTCCCCCCACCCCCCACCCAATCCTCCCCCCCACCAAAATTGTAAAGTTCGTTTTCGACATAAAAACTTGTACTTCTCATTGTTGCAATGGGTCCACCTGTATCCCTATTTAAACGACTTCTTTTTGCCCTTCCCCTCCACACATTATATCGACATCAAATACAGTGAAAGCACGGGTTATACTGTGGGGGAGGGACATACAAAGCAACAAAGAAATAATCTTATAAATGCGTTAGAGACAATCGCATGAAAGAAAGAAAAACATTTAAATACTTATCTTAGGGTTCATTTCCCTAACATCACCTTATCTGACCTTTTCTGCTTGATTAATAAATATACTAGATATTGCAAATAAGGGTAACCATGGGACCTATGTTTCTTTGGGCTTGGATTACTTCACTTAATATAATTTTTTCCAAGCCTTTCCATTTCCTAACAAATGGGGCAATGTCATTCTTTCTGATGGAGGCATAGAATTCCATTGTGTATATATACCACATTTTCTACTGAGGGGCATCTGGGTTGGTTCCATATCTTAGCTATAGTAAATAATGCTGCAATAAACATAGTTGTGCTGGTCGCTTTAGTGTGATCTTGTTTGTAACCATTTGGGTAAATGCCTAAAAGTGGGATTGCTGGGTGTCTACGGCCATACCACCCTGAATGCACCCTATTTCATCTGTCTAAAGGAAATTGTTATACCTGTGATTCTGTCTGTAGAGGGAGCTAGAAAAAGGTACACTGAAGTCTTTGGATAGAAATGTAGCAAACACATTTGGAGTGTGTGTGTGTGTGTGTGTGTGTGTGTGTGTGTGTGTGTGTGTGTGCGTGCACACACCTGTGTTCATGCATATGTTCGTGCATGCCAGTCTTGGGCTTGAACTCAGAACTTGGGCAATGTCTCTGAGCACTTTTGCTCAAGGCTAGTGCTCTATTAGTTGAGCCACAGTGCCACTTCTGGTTTTTTTTTTCATGTATGTGGTTAATTGGGGATTCAAGTCTTACGGATTTTCCCATGCTTGTTGGCTTTGAACCATCATCCTCAGATTTCAGCTTCCTAAGTAGCTATGATTATAGACGCTAACCACCAGGATATGGCAGGGAATATTTTCAGAGAGCGAAAATGGAAGTCTCAAACCCCTATTGTATAGTGAAAAGAAAATTCTAAAATTTTCTGTGATTTCTTTGAATTTGGCTTTCCCCAAAGTGTGTTGTAAAGAATGCCAGTACTGTATGACAGCAGCATGAGTTGTTTTAAAACTAGCAGATGGAGGGCAGGGGTTCTATGATTAAATTTAATTGCTATTTTGAAGTTAATGTCAAAACGTCCTGCTCCTTTTTTTCCTCTATATTGTTCAATATAGAAGAACTATATGCAAGCAAAAGTTTCCTACATTTCTTTGAACACTGACCCTATTCCATTTTTTTATTTATGTTTTAATTTGAGATATCGTTCATATTAAGTAAAATACATGGGTCTTAAAAGCATTGTTATCGCCAGTCACGGCTATAATCATATAATCTTAGCTACTCAGGTGGCTGAGATCTGAGTGTCACAGTTCAAAGCAAGCAAAGACTATGAGACTCTTAGCTCCATTTAGCCACCAAAAAGCCAGTAGTGGAGCTGTGGCTCAAGCACCAGCCTTGAACACAAAAGTTCAAGGACAGCACCCAGGCCAGGAATTCACCCAAGCCCTGAATAAAAGCCCCTGTACCAGCAAAACAAACAGACACACAAAACTACTGTTCCATAAATATTGGCAAATGCCTACATCCCTGCACTCCACAGAGACATACTCTTATAGAATAGTACATCTTAAAGAGACAGGGACATTTTTAGAGTGTCTTTATTATCCACACGGGCAAGTGCTGTTATAGTCAGGTAATAGTCTAGTCTCTGAAATCTCTCAAACATTTCAGCAACACAATTATTTTGGATTCAGTTGCTTAACTAATCACTCATTCTACAGACAAGTTACTATACCATAGGCTTTGCTTGTTTATCAGACCACCAGTGCTGTGAGGTAAGAAGGAAGAACCTAGCAATCTGATGGGAGTTGATTTAATTCCTTTGCGTACAGATTAAGAAAAACAAAGGATAATTTTATCGACGTCCACAAATACCTTTATAGGTCCCCTGCATACTCAAGAATGTGAGGAATACTGCTGGCTCACACTTGTAATTCTAGTTACTCAGAATGCTGGGAGCTAAGGACTGAGGTTGGAAGCTAGTCTTAGCAGGAAAGTCTGTGGACTCGTACCTCCAACAAACTATTTAAAAAATTTTAAAAAAATAAATGAATAGAACAAAAAACAAAAGCCACAAATAGAACTATGACTCAACTGGTAGAGCATTAGCCCTGAGTGAAAGATGCTCGGGGGCAATACTCAGGCTCTGAGTTCAAGGCCAGCAAAAACAAACAAAAAAACCCAGAGTAGTTGATACAGAATTATCTTCATTTTATTTTGTGACATCATTGAGTCTTGAACTTAGGGTCATGTATCCTTGTTTGTCTTTTTGTTTCAAAGACATGCCTTAAGACATACTTTCAACTCAACTGCTTGCTAGTTAATTGAAGCTAAATTCTCACTGACTTTCTGCTTGGTCTGGGTCTCAGAAGTAGCTAATATTCTAGGAATGAGCCACTTGGAATTTGCATTTTTAAAGAAAAGTGATCATTTTAGAAGAAACGTCAGTTAACTACTTGAGTATTTATTGTTTAAAATCGATATATTTGCTAACTTTAAATTTACTTCCGGTTCAGCATAGAGAATTTGAAGAGAGCAGAAAGTAACACTTCAACAACACATTGCAATCTATGACACTGAGAGAGAGGTCATATTTTCTTTTTGTACATTTAGTCCCAACTTATACTTTATAAATTGGATTACCATCAATAGAATTTTCCTATGTCATTGAGGTTTTTTTTTTCTTAATGAGAAAAAACGTAATGCATGCATTGCTACAGACAATTCCACAATAGAAAGGATGTTGGCAAACTAGGAAGTATGGCATAAATCTGGCCTGAAGTATTATATTTTGAAACTGTAAATATATTTTCATTTCATTAATATTTCATGATGTCAAAAATCACAAAGAATTCAAATTCAAGTTTCTTCAAATAAAGTTTTATTCAAACTGAGCATGCCCATTTGTGGAGTCTAAGGCCACTTTCCTACTCCAATGATAGAGGTTGGCAGTTATGACAACAACTTACATAAAGACTAAAAATATTTACTATCTAATACTGGTAGGAAAATTTTGCCAATTCTCAACTTAGGCTCACAGCATATTACACAACTATCACAATTTTCCTAAGCAACCCAAGACTAAAGTACATATTACCTAGCTCTAAAGAAAAAAATAAATTGCTGACTAAATACGTAAATTATAGTTCATGTTATCATTTTTGCTCGAATCCATTTCAGAACTATTTTTGATTACTCACGGGTAATCAAACCATGCATTTTCATATTTCCGGGCTTTCATTCTAACTGAACCACCTATCTAAAACTCTGTTTTTCTTCTCTATTTGGAAGTGAACTGCTAATTTTCTCAAAAGTCACTTCTCAGCTTTTCCTCTTTGCAAAGCCTTTGCCATGTCAGGAGACAGTGAAACCACTCAAAGTCTAATATTTCACCAGCAGTGCATTTCCTTATCTCAGACAGTGATAATGTTAATAGTGATCATAGTTCATACTTCTTGAAGGATTGTTATGTGCCAAAATTTATGCCAAGCCTTTTGTAGGACTATATCATTTCATCTCCTCATCTACTTCAAGTATGATCAGTTATAATTGCATCACATAAACACACAGACACATACATATAGACATATATAGTGCTGATCCTGGGATTCGAACTTAGGGGCCTGGGTGTTGTTCCTGTACTCTTTTGCTCAAAGCTAGGGCCCTAACACTTGAGCCACAGCTCTACTTCTGGCTTTTTTGTTGCTTAGTTGAAGATGAGAGTCTCTTGGGCTTTCCTGCCTGACAGGCTTCAAAACTTGATCCTCAAGTCTGGTGTAGGTGGCTCATGCCTGTAAATCCTAGCTACTCAGGAGGCTGAGATCTGAGGATCCCGGTACAAAGCCAGCCTGGGAAGGAAAGTCCATGAGACTCATCTCCAATAAACCACAAAAAATCAGAAGTGGCACTGTGGCTCAAGAGATAGAGAGCTTGCCTTGAGCTGGAGAGCTGAGGGACAGTGCCCAGGCCCAGAGTTCAAGCCCCATAACAGATTAAATACAGACAAACTCATACACAGCCATTTCTAGCCTTCAGGGATGTACCTTTTCTTATACATTACAATAATAACTATGGCTGCAGGCTATAACCTTTTTGATACTAGATCATGAGTATTTTGTAATTTTGAACTCTCAAGTGAGGAGCTTAGTTCCTGATACATAAGTAACCATAAGACTTGCCTCTTAAATAATTCACAAATGCATAAATCTAAATCCTTTTCCAGTATTTACAATGAAACTATAAAAGAAAAGGTATAAAGACAAATATTCAAACAGATGTTATTAGGAAAGACCATGCCCCTGATACTGTGTAATAAATGATGAAACCATCTGATAGCAATTCAAGAGGCTTCAAATTAAAGTTGTCTATAGTTGCTAGGCATACGAAGGACTTGAATATTTCCTTTTAGATGCTGAGATCTAGGGCAAGCATTTTAAAATAACCTTGGGGCTAATGAATCACAAAGGCTGAGTTTGAAGACAAAGACATTGATTATTACCAGAAAATCTTTCCATCAAGAAGCCATTTCCACCTGATAATTTAACGTAAATCATGAGATATAACATAAATGGGCTTAAACACGAAGCATGTTGATCAGAACTAGATAATTCCAGCATATTAGAGAATCATATAATAATATTTGAATAAAGAAGGAATAACATCAAAAGGAATAAACAATTACTTTTAAAACCTGAGACTCTGTATTTCACTTTCACTTCAGGAGTGCTTGTCACTAAAACTACTGACATTAGTATTGGTATAGAAATTATGAGTGTTTCCCATGGTTTCTTCAATTTAGTGAATTAAAATACAAACTCTTACATATCATTCATGTGAATCAACTAAAGTTTTCTGCAATGTTAGGAAAGGCATTTTAGGATTATAAACACTTCACCAAAATACAAAACACTATTCCTACTTGTTTTATTCTCAAATAGTAGATTAAACAATGGCAATAATAATAATTTTCCTAGTTCAGCCACTAGTTAGTCCTAAATTGTCTTATTTTCCCTTTCTTGTCATTGTCTTACTTTCATTCTCTCTACATAAACTTAATCTTTGAAAATCTACTCTAGGATTCAGTACTTTTTGAACATATATGCATATATATGGAGATATACATCTGTATGTATACATATACATATACATAGAGTGAGAGAGAATTAATCTTTATTCCTAGCTCTTTACCTGACATAACTCTTCATCTTTAGCAAAAATAGTATTATTCTTTCCAGAACCGATAGTCCCCAAATATATATTAGTATTCTATTTGGTTTCTTGAAGATACCCATCTTGATTTCCACAGTGGCTTAACTCCCTCATCTCCAATGACATTTGTTGTTGTTCGCTTGATGTCTGCCATCCTGATTGGGGTGAGATGAGATCTGAGTTGCTTTGATTTACATTTCCTTTTGTTCTTCTTTTGAGAGTAGTTGTGTAATTTATTTGCCCATTAATTAATTGAATTGTTATTACAGTGTGCATTTTTGAGAACTTTAGTTATTGTGAATATTTATCTTTTATTAAACGAATAATTATAAAAGATTTCCCTTCATTTTGTGGCTGTCTCTTTGTACTAGTAATTGTTTCCTTTGCTGTGAAGAAGCTTGAAAACTTAATACTATCCCATTAATCAATTTTGGCTCTTATTTCTTGAGCAACTGAAGTCCTATTCAGAAAGGCAATACCTATGTCTATGTCTTCAAAGATTCTTACCTAGGATTTCTTTAAGCAGTTTCAAAGTTTCAGGTCTTCTATTAAGATTTTTGATATAGTTTTCATTAATTATTTTTGCAGAGGAAGCAATAGGGCTTTACTTTCATGTTGATATCCAGTTTTTCAAAAACTGTGTTGATGAGGCCTATCATTTCTCCAATGTACGTTTTAAGCAAATTTGTTGAAAATGAGATAGCTGTTAACTCTGTGTCCTTATTCCTTTGGCCTTCATAGCAACTTTTGTGTGAGTACCTTTTGTTATTGTGTTGTTGTTACTATGGCTGTATGGTGTAATTTGAAGTCAGGTATTATGGTACCTCCAGCATTGCTCTTTTGACTAAGGGTTTCATTGGCTATTTGGATGTTTTCAGTGTTTCCATATGAATTTATTTTAAAATTGATTTTTCTAATTCTGTGAAAAATATCTTTGGAGATTTATGGGTATTGCATTGAAGCTGTAGTGTATATAAGCTATTGGTGAATAGCCATTTTCAAAATAGTAACACTGTCAATCCACAAACTTTGGAATCCTTCCCTTATCAGAGTGGCCTCAACTACTTTCCTTAATGTTTTATAGTTTTCTTTGTAGAGATCTTTTACATTCTTCGTTTGGCTTATTCCTAGGTATTATTGAGCTATTGTGAATATCATTTTCCTAATTTCACTCTCAGCTTGTTTGGTATTGGCATATGGAATAGCTACTGACTTCAGAGATTGAGATTGTATCCTGTTGCTTTGCTGAAAATGTGATAAGACTTCCAGAAGTCTTTAGCATAGGATTATATCATCAGTCTTACATTCCTTTCTATTTGTATACCTTTTCTTTCTGTTACTTCACTGTGCTAATAATGTCATCACTGTATTGAATCAGAAATTTGTTCTACTTTAAAGTTTCTAACATGAACTGGTTGCTGGTGGCTCACGCCTAAAATCCTAGCTACTCAGGAGGCTGAGATCTGAGAATCATGGTTCAAAGCCAGCCTGGGCAGGAAAGTACATGGGACTCTTATCTCCAATAAACCACCATAAAAAACAGAAGAGGCACTGTGGCTCAAGTAGAGCGCTAGCCTTGAGCTGAAGAGCTTAGTACAGCACCCAGGTCCAGAGTTCAAGCCCCATGACCAAAAAAAGAAGCAAGAAATGGTGTTGTGGCTTAAGTACTAGAGCATTGGCCTTGAGCATAAAGAAGCTTAGGGTCAGAGCCCAGGCCTCACAACTGACTAAAAAAAAAAGAAAGAAAGGAAGGAAAAAAGAAAGGAAGAAAGAAAGGAAGGAAGGAAGGAAGAAAGAAAGAAAGAAAGAAAGAAAGAAAGAAAGAAAGAAAGAAAGAGTAAAAATGGTCCTAACATGCCAAGGCATAGCAATAATTAATAATAATAATAATCTTTTCTTTTTATTGTTTTTTTTCAAACAGGCTTACAAAAGGGCTTCATCTGATTTTTCAAATTGTTTTATTTTCACGTTGCTTAATAACTTCTTTTAGAGAAAGTACAGGTCCTCATGTGTACCCTCTTTTAAATTTTTTTGGATTTGTATTTCTTCCATTTTGAATGTCAGTTCCCATGGAAACTTCATCTTGCTCAGCCACTCTGTCTAGCATCTCTCCCCTAATCAATCCCATCCCACCCATACCCTTAAGCTTTCTAGTTTAGTTTCCATGTATGCTTATTTAGTATTATGATTGCATTTGTCCAGCTTTCTTCATTTCATTAGTTTGTCCTCCTTTTAGTTCTTGCTGCCTCTCAGTCAAGACTTGTTTCTGCTTCCTGGTATTCGTGTTATTGAATTGCCTAATAATTGTTCAACTATTTGTTCAAATTGCCTACTAATTGTGACACCATGGGTTCTCACTCCTATGTCTGCCTTCCTTTATTCAATTGGATCATGTGTATGTGTGTATCCCTGTATATGTTTGCAAGGATATTTATACTCTAGGTCTAAAATCCACATGAGAGAAAACATGCACCTCTAGTTTATATGACCCGGACTTACTTTATTCAACTGTACAGTATCAACCGTATTCTGTCTTGAAATTTTGGAGACCAATGCCTAAGAGTATTATCTCTGGATCAATGGATAGTTCTGTGTTCAATTTTGAGGACTCCCCATCCTGACTTGACTTCTATAGTGATTGCACTGATTTATATCTATCTATCTGTCTATCTATCTATCTATCTATCTATCTATCTATCTATCTATCTATCTATCTGTAAAAATAATCTTTAAGTGTTGTATAAAAGAGTTGCCATTCAACAAAATAGTTTATGAATACATTTTCATCAGTAGTATATTAAGGTTCCTGTTTTTTCCAAAATCCTAGCCAGCATTTATTGTTTGCATTCTTCCTAATGGCCAATCTGACTGGAGTGAGATGGAATCCTAATGTTATTTTCATTTGCATTTCTTCTATGGTCAGGGATGCTGAGCCTCTCTTCATAGTTTTATTGGCCATATGTACTTCTGAGAAGTGTGTGTTTAGTTCCTCTTCCTATGTAATGGTTGGTTTATTGTTTCTTTGAGGTTTAGATTTTTAATCCTTTATATATTCTGGCTATTAGATCTTCGACATACAACTGGCAAAGATTTCCCAATCTTAAAGAGTACATAAGTTCAACCTGATATGTTTATTTTGTGAATAGTTGTATAGTATGTTCAAGTTTAATGACCTATGAGCCCTTTTCTTGAGATTCTGAGAGTATCTTATTCCCAGAGAATCATTCAATACTACTAAGTTACAACATTCCACAGTCCTTTGGTAATAAGTATACTATATACATGGAATGGAAAGTGAAACTTATAGACATGGAATGCAGGGTGCTAACAAATATGTATCTCTCTTTTTTGTGTTTCTCTTAATTCTTAATTTTCACACTCTAGTTTTCTATTGCATGTGGTTTTGGTGACTGACATTCATCAAATTTCAATGTTTCTTTTAAGTCTGTGGTTGTGAACACATACGACTTTTCTTTCATTATCATCTTCAAGTAGTTTTAGAAAAAAGTTGCCATTTAACAAAGCAGTTTATGAATATACTATATCTTGATCAACGTCATTCCTTTCACGTATGAATTTTGCATATGCTTTCTAACTGAAAAAAATTACCATTATTTTTTATGTACAAAACTGTCTGTGCTAAATGTCAGAATAACTTATCTCACTAATTTAAATTTGATCTGAAGCTCAGGTAAAAAAAAAAGTCTCTTATCTTTCTGCTTTTTAATTCAAATAAGCCAAAGGGCAGCTAAGATATTTTAATTGAAAGTCAAAACAATTTTGAGGTTTCTTAAAGGTCTCATACATTCACAATTTTGTATTTAATCCCATTTTAGTAGCAATGTGGAACCTTTGTTTGTATCCTAACTCCCAACACACTGGCATGATACAGTGAAAACAGATGCCTTTTATCATAATCTTCTGTTTCTGGAAATGTTCATAATTTAAATAATTACATATCTTGACTTCATGCCAATTAAGATTGCTCATCTAGGGACTGAATTTTAATGAGATATTTGAATGAGTTTTCAATGATAAGATCTTGCTTGGTAGGCAGGACAAAATTGAACAAGAAGTTGTTTAATCTCACATATTTTTATTTCTTTAATATTTGAAAGAGAGAGATAGGAACCTTAAAAAAAGGCAAACAGAAGCCCTGAATAGAAGATAGGTTAGAGGCTTAATTGTTTAAATACACCAGAAGATAATTTACTTACTAACACTTGAAGTCCATTATCTACAAAAATATAATTTGAAACATTAGCCTACTCCCTTCAATAAAATTACAATAAGAAATGGAGGCTATGTGCTTTGGGCTCGGGTTAATCAAATTGTTTTTAGATTCCCTGTCCATCAAAACTTTGGCGCTGGCTTTATTTTAAAACAATAATAATAATAATAATAAGTGATTTCAGATGCTCCCATGTTAAAACATGTTTCACAGGGTAAATGGACAAAGCATGGTTCCCTGCAAGGGGGAACAAAAAGAAACTAACTCTATTAACTAAATGCCTAACAGCTGTCTCACAATCATGAGCCTCGGTAAACCAAACAAGCTGCAAATCTGTGCACCCGGCACGAAAGGCCACAAAATACAAGCTGATTACTTTTGAGCTTGCATTAATATGGCCGTGAATAAAAATAACCCACCAACAAATCCTTGCCTAATTTGAACAAGTACTGATGAGGAAATCTAAACAGATGGATTCTTAGGAGGCTTGGGCCTGAGATGGTTTAGCAAGTGATCAAAGGAGGGAGGATGGCCACCGATTGGTGCCAGGGATGAAATTACTAATCCTCACCAAGTAAGAGTCCTAATCTCTCTTCAGAAAGCCAAGCATTAGATACACTTCCATCTGAATTTCACAGAAACACAATAACCTCTGTAAGAACACCAGGAGCAGCAAACAACTTCTGATTTACATTTGAAGAAGGGCCAGACTTTTGATGCAGCAGCTTTCTGCAGATAAAGACATGATGAGATGATATGCCAGCCTCTTGGTTGATACCCACCTTTTCTATTGGAATATTAAATGCCATAACTCTTTGCATGATGATAGTAACAGGAATATAACAGCAATTCAATATAAATGTTTTGGAACCAATTGCGAATACAATACAAAACTCAGAAATCTAGAGGGTCCTCTTCTGACATCAAATTTGGGAAAGGGAATGTGTCAGATTTTCCATTCGTGAGTTATTTCATACATCTACAGACACATAGTATGGGAAACAGGTTCAATGAGAAGAATATAAGGATAAGCATTTTATTCTGCAGGGTAAGATGTAAAGGTTATAATTAAGACACGACCTCATCATTACTTGGTGACACTTCCCTCTCTGACCTTCCCTTCCCCATTGTGTTCATTCAGTGGTCACAGGATTTAGTCTCACTTGTAGGGGTACTTTCTCTCTGACCTAAAGGCTCAACTTCGTAAATCACTCATCCAGAACACTATTCCAGAATCCTTGCCAGAGTGATTATCCACTAGCCACATCCAAATGAGAACCCCATCGATCTATTTATCTGTGTATCTATCTATCTATGTATCTGTCTATGTATTCATTTATCTATCTATAATACAATTAGAGATTATACATAATTACATGTAATTATATAGTTGTATATGTTAATTACATATAATTATGTATAGTACATATATTTATATATCCTCTTTTCTTATTCTGAGTGCAATTTTACTTCCAATCTTCTCAAACCATAATAACATTGGCAGCACAAGCCACTTGAAGGTGGAAGGCAAGGTAGTTTTAAGACTTTTCTACATGTTCTTGGTAAAGTGACAATGCCATTCAGGAAAGAACTGTTCAAGAGTAAAGAAGTAAGTAGTACTTCAGGGAGGTTACTATTCTATCTAGGATTAAATATGTAGCACTTACCTTTTAATGGTCAAAACAAGTGTACACAACTTCTGCAAACTCATTGTTATTTCTCACTAAAAGTACTAAGCTTTTCCAACATACACTCTGGAAGAAACATGAATACCATCTGAGTACCGCATTAGTGCTCAAACCAGTTTCATGAGGCAAATATTAAGAATATACCCACATTGCACAAACAAATCCTTGAGGGCTCACATCTTACAATTTACCTAGACTCCTAGAAGTTCTAAAGGGCAGGAAGGGAGTTTTAGCTTTGCTAACCTCCTCACGGCTGTGTTGTTACAGTGGGCACATGGTCACCATGAAACCTGAGAGCCACAAAACATGACATTTTTCAGTGACTTCACTTACAATCTTGTTAACTTCTTATGACATGATAATCTTATTCTTACAACATAGTAAATACAAAAATGATGACTTGCATAAATCCTCTTCCTTTTGCTTACCTCAAAGTAGCAACTAAGTGACCCAATCATCCAGACATTTCCAGTTTCAAGAGTTATTAGTATTTAAAAATACTTCGGGTTTGGAAGCCCCAGGATCAAGGGTGATTGTGAGGTTCCCCCTGGTCTCCAAGGTCACCCCTGTCCCAACACATTAGCACATAGGTACTCAATACATAGTAGGAATTTTTGGAAGCCCAACCTGGTTTTTCAAATAGCTATTAATAAACATTGTTATTTTTTACTTTCAACAAAGGACCATAAAATATGTAGTCACCAAATAAGAAAAGCTAAAGCTAAATTTCACCCGAAAATCTCTTTGCACTTTGAAGTTATGATTCAGTTATTTTATTTTCAGGGAATTGATGCAAGCTCCTTTCTTCTCTCTCTCTCTCTCTCTCTCTCTCTCTCTCTCTCTCTCTCTCTCTCTCTCTCTCTCTCTCTCTCTCTCTCTCTCTCTCTCTTCTCTCTCTTTCCCTCTCTTTCTTCCTTTCTCTATCTCTTGCCTTCTCTAACAAAGCTTCATCTGTTCCTCTTTCCTCTGAAAGAGGTCCACGTAGCCTCTGAATTTCTCCTATTAAGAGTAGGCTTACTTATCAAAGATGGACATTTTTACTTATGGAATTCAGTGACTGCTGGTGTCTAAATGGGTTTCCATTGTGTTAGTTTATCTTTCAAAGGTTTTTGGCTTTGGGGACCATACTAATTATGTGTGTTTCTTTTTGAGAAGTTGGGAGTTGAAGCAAGATCTCATGGTGTAGCTCAGTTTTTTGCCTGGCATTCCCAATCCCCCTGCCTCAGTCTCCCAAGTTCTAGAATTACAGGCATTCATCAGCACAACCAATGACCTTATTTTCTAGACAAGAATTCTAATGGTTTCCTGGAAATAGTAAATTCGTTTTTGTAGTATTTGTGTTTTCAGTAGGAAGCAAACAATAATATTTAATGGGGCTTGGAATTACTGCAAAACCTCTCTGTATTTTGAAAGATTATTGAGTGAGAAATTATAATATTAAAACAACTATCTACTCTCTCATTTTATTTTAGGCAGTTGCAAATTGTCTACAATGTGTAGAACCTATTAATAAACACATAGAGTGGGTATAATGCCTAACCATGGCATCATTTGGACAGTTGTGTTCTACGTGGTCATGTAAGTCTTAGAGTGGTGGCAGGACTCTTCTATCAGAGAAGAGAAGCAGGTCACAGAGCATGTAGACAGAAGACACTGAAGTTTATGGATATGGGGAGCATGAATCTTAACCAGTAGCTAGTTAGGTCACCATATGATCTGAAATGCAGTAATTATATGGATCACAGTGGTGGGCTTGGAGATGTAGATCCATAATAGAGTACTCGCGTGGCATGCACAGGGCCTGAAGTTCCATTCCTATCATGAGAATGAGGGAAAAAGGGAAAAGAGAAAGGGAGAGGATGGAGAAGAAAGGGAGAGGATGGAGGAGAAGGAGGAGGAGGAGAAGAAAGAAGAGGAGGAGGAGAAGCAGGAGGAGGAGGAGGAGGAGGAGGTGGAGGAGGAGGAGGAGGAGGAGGAAAGAAGGGAGGAAGGAAAGGAGGAAGGAAAGAAGGACAGAAAGAGAAATAAAATAGTTTAAATGTGTGAAAAAGAGTTTATACTTTTGTCTCCAGCCACCTTCAGCTGAATGTTAGTAGTCAAAGTTGCAAAGACAATTTGTTGTAAAAAAAAAATTTATTCCATATGTTACTGGTGATGCATCGTTCCTAAAGATGAGCTTTAAAAGTTTATGGTTTACAAAGCAGTAATGCTATACATACACCCTCATTTCTCCATTTTGCACTATAATACTCATCATACTCTCATTTTCCATTCAAGGAAACAGAAACCCATTAAATTTAAGTGGTTTTTTTTTGAAAGTCTTCTCAGAATTAAACATCTGGGACTTGTCTTCTTATTTTATATATAGTGTTCTGTGTTCCCTCCCACGACTATGCAACCTGTGCCCTTTCTGCTCTATTTCTATGGGGGTAAAAACAGCATCATGACTTTGAAGCAATTCATTCTGGGCCTTGAACTTGACACCTAAGGCTGACTAATGTACGCATACTCAATTGCTTTCTTTTCCAAGTTTCATCAGTGCTTAGCTCTGGAACCAAAACAAGAATGCCACAGAATGCTGCTGTCCTGAAAGGTTCCCACCTGTAACTGAAACAAGAAGAGCCCCTTTGTCTAGTATTAATATCCCTCATATTCCTTCCCCTTTCACCTTGGCCTGGATCGGGTGGGAAAAGGAAACACAGCCAAGTTTTCAGTATTGCTAAAAGAAGCCTTGCTGCATAAAGAGAGAAGAGGGAGAGGAGACGCTTGGGTTTTGTTCGGTGACAGAGTTCTGTCAAGTGTATCCAAAAGCAGAATGTGATTACTTCCACATGCAATCCACATTGTATTGCACTCAGCCTCTGCCCCACAAGACACACAACCATTTCACAGAGGAGAAGTTATTTAAGGAATCAGAACATCTGCTTCAGCAACACCAGACCATCCACAAGCAATTAACTCTTTCTTTAGACAAGGAGCATGTTAGTGGAAAAAAATATTTAAGCATTTAAAAAAATACTCATTTGAGTCATTTTTTTAACCCTTAGCAAATTGAAAACTTGATATGAACTAAAACTGGCACCTGAACTGAATAACTCACTCTGCAGTCACACGTGCTTTTCGTTGCTGAAATGAACATACAGTGGACAGATGAATGCCTTCATTCATATTAGCATGGTTTTCAGGGAAAGTGGTTTGTTGAGGTGTTTGTTGTCTGTCTGTCTACTTGTTGATACCAGATTTGAGCACAGGACTTCATGCTTTTTCTCAGCTGGCAAATGTGTCTGTTGCTTTACCACTTGAGCCATGCCTCCAGCTCTGCTTATGGCTCATTATTTTGGAGAGATGGAATCTTTCATGTTTTCCAGCTTGAGATGGCTGTGAGCCCCATCCCTGGATCTCTTGTATAGCTTGGATTGCAGGCATGAATAATCAAATGTAGAATGGGCCAAAGCGTTCTTAAAGAACTACCTTTGAAAATGTCAAGAATCAGTTAAGATGAAGACATTTTGAAAAATAAGGGCACATAATGGAGAGCTCTGTCCATGCCGATTTCTTTCTCTAGAGTTCTTGCAGTCATCCCAGAGCCTGGTGAAATCCTTCTCATACCCCACCATGATTCACAGGTGCATTCTCTGAGAAGAGCCTTCGCCCAACCATACCCTAGGTGGGTCATTTTCCTTCAGCCCAGCCTGCTACTGTGGTCTCAATCTGCCTCCTTCTCCCCAAATGAACAATTTACAAATTGGAATTTTTATGATTCATCTTCAAACACTACCATGGGTGAGAGGTGGCCAGGATTATTTGTTAGAGTGAACAAACAATACGACACAGACCACCGTTCTCAACAGAAGGGCTTCTGGACCCCAGGTGATGTCCTTCCAATTGCTTCCTAGTTCTAGAGTGCCTCCACATTCTGCAATTCTATCTTTTATTTCCATATGATGTTTCCTAACTCACCCTCCTTACTTAAACTCTTATGCTTGTATCTCTATCTTCTCTCTTTTTCTTGCTTCCTAGGATCCTTTTCATCTGAAAACATACCAAGGAAGTAAACAATGGTCCTTCAGTTTCTATTACAAATATTTTCTTTCTCTTTTCTTTCTTCCTTTCTTCCTTTTTTTCTTTCCTTCTTTCTCTCTCCCTTCCTTCCTTCCTTCTTTCTTTCCTTCCTTCCTTTCTCTTTCACCAGTCCTAGCGTTTGAACTCAGGCCCTGGGTGTTATCCTTGAACCACTTTGTGCTCAAGGTTAGCACTCTACCACTTGAGCCACAGCACCACTTCCAGCTTTTTCAGTAGTTTATTCGAGATAAAAGTCTCATAGACTTTCCTGCTCAAGCTGGCTTCGAACTGTGACTTTAAAATCCCAGCCTCCTGTGTATCTGAGATTACAGTCATGAACCACTGGTTCCTGGCCCTGTTACAAATACTTTTTACCAGTTCTCATCACTTTAATTAAACATTCCCTTTCTTTTTTTGTGTGTGTGTTGGTCATGGGGTTAGAAGTCTAGGCCTGGGCAATATCCCTCAGCAGTTCAGCTCAAGGTGAGCCACAGCACCACTTCCCGTTTTCTGAGTGGTTTATTGGAGATGAGAGTCTCATGATGTTTCCTGCCCAGATGGGCTTTGAACCTCAAACCTCGGATCTCAGCCTCCTGAGTAGGTAGGATTACAGGCATGAGCCACCGGTGCCCTGCTCCCTTTCCTCTTTTTTATCTATTCATAGCTCCTTTTTTGTCTTGATTTTTATTTTTCTAATAATCTTTAAATAATTGGACAGAGAGGTGTTAATTCAACATGTTAATTTTATGTATACAAGGCATCTTGATCATTCTCCCTCCCATCATTCTCCCTCCTATTCTCTTCCCCCCTCTGCTCCCCTTATTGCCTTGATTTCTATAGTTTGCTCATCATTCTCTGAGAAAAGGCCTTTATAGGCCCATTATTTCTAGGAGTCAAGTTTACAGTCTCCTGTTGGCCTCCTTCCATCTCTTCTTGGCCCCTGCTTGAATTCATATCTCAGAGCATATCTGAGAAGGGCTGTGATAGGCACCGCAACATTGTCTATTACTCAGGATGATTTTCCTTCCTTGTATTTTACAGTCAAGTGCTACTGAACGTTGATGGTATTCCTGGAGATGTGCTGGTGGAAGAGCCATCTTAAGAACAACCTTTGTAGCTGGATGTGGGTGGTTCAGACTTGCCGTCGTGGTTACTTAGGAGGCTAAGATCCAGAGCTTCTCAATTTGAAATTGACCTAGAAGGAAAGTCCTAAAGAATCCATCTCCAAAACAGTAGCAATGGCTTAAGTTGCAGAGTACCAACTGAGCAAGTTCAAGCTGTTTGCACGCATGCGCGTGTGCGCACACACACGTACACACACCCCACATATCTCAAAGTGACCATGTTTTAACATATCCAGGTTTAGGGCTGATCTGAGCAGGGCATGTTTATGATCCAAATCAGCAGTACGATGCCATTTATATTTGTGAGAAAGTAGAAACTGCCTAAGTGACTGTAAGGAATTTCACTCAAACATGGGCATTTAAACAGTGAAATGTCATTTTCCCTTTAAAATTGTATGTGAAAACTGCGTATGTTAACTTGGAAATAGATTTTCTTCTACAAAAATAAGAAATGGTAAAGGGTAATAAATGTTATCTTTGCAATGGTCATGTATATCCAGATATTTCATAGTTAGAAGGATTAGGTAGAATATCACAATGTGAACCCTGGTATTATGACTATGCTATTTTCAGCATAATACAGGTGTGTGTGTGTGTGTGTGTGTGTGTGTGTGAATAGGTGAAACTGAGTCATGAAGTTATCCGGATAAAGAAAGGGCAGAAAGCGAACTCTACAGACTGACAGGCTCTATTCAGAAGCCATACCTCAGAGGAAATGGCCTGTCCCCGCTTACAGCGAGGCCTCTGTAAATATTAGAAAGAGTGATGTTGTGGGAGCAGTGCAGATGGAAGGAGGGCAGGATGGCAGTGGGGTAGGTGAGCAACAGTTGTTTTGACCGAGGAGTTCATGAGAGACATCAGCATCAGATGTGGCCTTGGTCTCAGTCTCTTTTCCAAAACCACTGGTGCATTCATTCAGGGGGTAAGGTAAGAGGCAGGGTCAGCAGCAAGGACAGTTCTAAAATGCCTGTCAGGAGGGCTGGTGAGTGTTTTCAGTTTAAGTTGTTTTCCATCTGTGTGTGTGTGTGTGTGTGTGTGTGTGTGTGTGTGTGTGTGTGTGTGTGTGTGTGTGGCTTCAGCATATTGATTTTTTTCTAATGTATCTAATAAAAAGACAGAGGAAAGTAAAGATCAGGAGACCAATATGTTGCCTCTGCAGGAAGTGTTTGATCAATCAGCCTGATAGGCACCTGGGAGGCGTATTTTCAGATGGCCTTGTCCACATCACCAGCACACGAGGAAGTGTGACACAGATCCTGGGTGGGAGCAGCAGGGTGAAGTAATGCTCCAAAGCACATGGCCACATTGCTATCACATGAGCAATGAGTCCTTTCAGGGCAGAGCTCTGGAATCATCGCTAAACCCAAATGTGTTTGCCAATGGGTTCTAAAGGGCACAGAAGCCAAAGATTGAAGGTTGTGTATGCAAAAACTTGAGATGTGTCTTCATGGTTCAGATAATGTGTTTTTCTCAACTGCTCACTCCGGGGGCAACTAGGGGCAGGGAAATGTGGCAGGCAGGGAAGGGTTCCAGAACTTGAAAATAGTAACAGCATCCAGGAGTTAAACCTCTGGGAAAAACTGCTCAATAGCCTGAGTGTCGGAACAAATCTCTGATGTGGGAAGTAGGGCTGGGCCTCAGTGAAGGAAAGGAGCACAGGGAAACTGAAATGAAGATGTTGGGAAATTACAAGGGTTCAAATGGGTCTACTAAGGGCAGGAAACAAGTGTGCAAGAACTGGAACCACCCAGGCACTGCTACATTCTTCAGGTCACAAACAGGTGGAGAAGACCACAGTGTCTCCTAAAGCTAAGTCTGATTTCGAGTATGGACCTCTTTACCTGGCAGAGCCAAAATGAGAGAGACAGACAGACAGAGAGACATACAGACAGACAGAATGGCAGGCAGGCAGAGAAAGGGAGGGAGGGAGGGAGGAAGTGGAGGGAGGGGAGAGGGGAGAGGAGGAGGAAGGAGAGAGAGAGAGATGAGAGAGATATTCATGGATATTACCTGAAGCTACAAGTCACTGAGCCATTATTGTGCATCTTCAATATTCATCTTATCATAAGGCTGGACAAAGGCTGGACTTGCCTGCTCTCAAAGAACCTCAAAATAGAATAAGGTAACTTACACTACAAAATGGTAGATGCTTCAAAGAAAGTCAGACAAATTAAGGATGTAGCTATTTGTGGGGAAATGTTGCCAGCTTTGACTGGGATTGGGTAGGTGAGTGAGCATGTGGAGACAAAATTCTTCCCAAGCAGAGAACTGAAGTGGGGTTTGAACTCAGGGTCTTACACTTGCTAGGCAGGTACTTTACCCCTCTAGTCCTTTTCATTCTCATTTTTTGGTGTTTTGTTGTTGTTTTAGAATAGGGTCTAATGCTTCTGCTCAGGAGGAGCAGCAGATGGCAGTTTCTCTACTGCTGTTTCCCACATAGCTGGGATTGCAAGCATGAGCCACCATGCTTATTGAGATGACAGTCACACTCACACTTTTTGCCCTGGCTGATCTCAACCATGTACTTTCAATCTCTGCGACTTAATCTCCACCTCCCTCATAGGTATGGGCTACCATGGCCAGCTAAAATATAATTTGGGATAAGGCAAATCACAATGATCGAGTAAACATAAATTTAATATGTGAAATTATTTACATTTTTAACAACTAGTTAATGAAAGCAGGAGCAGTTTTGAAAAGCCAGTTCAGGGAGCAAATAAGAAATCTGTTATTTATGTTATTTTACATTCCTATTATTAATTATGTTATTTTACAAAGAAGTATGAGGCTAAAATAAGAATCATATTTTAAAATATTGGTAAATATTCAAAAGTCCAGAAAATTTATTTGTTCTAATAAAACCATCATTTACATATTTGTCACAAATATCAACAAGTTTGCAAGTCACTTTACTAAATTTAAGACCTTTAATCAATATACAATATACAATACTCTTTCATTATAAACTGAATGATCTCCCATAGATACTGCTCACTGATCTTTAACCCCTAATGGCACAAAAGTATCTGTATGCGTTTTGGTCATTTTTTTCTGATGCCCTGGATGTTTCTCATTTGTTCTTCCAAGTTTTTTTTCTACCCTACAGCAATTACTTTTGGCAAATTTATTCTTCTATCCATACTTCCTGGTTGAAGCTTGTTCTTTGGTTTTGAATTGAGAATAATTGTCTGATGCTGACAAGTTAAAGGAAATAAATAAATACAACCTTGGATAAAAATTAGCTTTTATGTGATAAGTACAATCTCCCACTAGTTCTTCTGAATGTTTATCTCTGAAATATTAGCTACAATGTGTGATACACATGTATATCAAATGCTCTGGTGAGCCGTTTTAAAGCCTTTTTCTTACTAAAAGTAAAGTGATCAAGGCAGGTCTAGTTTTTTTGTACTGTAGTTTGAAACACTAGACACTATTTTACGCTAAGTAGGAAACTGGTATCTATGCGCATGAAATTCTTGTAGAATCCTAACATTTTCTACCAAAATAACTTGTGAATCACGCAGCTATTTCCACAAAAGTCACATATGTTTTCAACTTCTTGCAGTAAAAGTAATTTTAATCAACTATTGATCTGTTGCAAGGATATTAGTGAGTAGTATTTTAGCTTCATTTTTGTTTCCTTTCTCCAATCCTGTTCTTTTTCTTCTCAATAGTTTCCTAACAATCTCCAGTTCTAGAACTTTCCTCCCATCCTTCCCAGCATGATATATATCATGTGTCTCAATGCGAGGATTTGAATTTTTTCTGCCATATTTACATCATTCATTCTCTCAAATGTCAAAAAAGAGAGTATTGCATAACAATTTTTAGCTAATAAAAATATGCTTGTGGCCTATGATTAACAGAGGCTGAGCATGATTTGTTCTGTGTAAGCAGGAGAAGTATCATGGGATTTTATCTGGCTCAGCTCTTTCATTTTACAAAAAGCAAACCGTGAATGATCCATAGAGAAGCTGTGAGCTCACACCTCAACACCATCAATAGTGGGATTTCATTCCAACTTCCATACACATATTACATTTTTAGGAAATTAGCTCAAAGAATTTACTACTTAAATATATATCCAGCCATTCCATGAGCATGAGCACCATGCCACACTTGATTTCCTGAAGCAAGAAGAAAATTATTCACACTGTAGAGTTAATGTGTACCAAAACTCGAGTTCTGTCTCTTCACATAATACACTCGATCCATGTTTTTGGTAAGTTTTTCTCTGGCTGGCATACTCTGTGCTGGTTTGACAAAGGAAAAGCCAACTCCAGAGCCTCCTGGTAAGTGCCTGATTTTTGTCTCTGAGTGTGACATAAAGTTTTCAGCAGGTCTTACATTTCTCCCCATACCCCGCTCCCCCAGTTACTCAGAAGGAAGACTTTCTGCCTGTGACTACTCCAAATTGTAAATGTTATATTTAACCTTTATGACTGTTTCCTCAGGACTGATTATACTGCATAGGCCAGAGGTGATCACCATTAACATGGACATCTGTGCTTTTCTTACATTGTTAGGGGATCTTTTCCATATAAAGAAATGTAAATATTTTAAATGCACATTTCAATGTTTTTAGTAAATTGTTTTGACTAGTAAATCACTACCATGATCAACAAACAGATCATTTCTTTTGTTGCTATTGTTGTTGTTGTTGTTGGTTGGGACTTGAACTCAGGACCCCGGCACTGTCCCTGAGCCTCTTTGTGCTCAAGGCTAGCACTCTATCACTTGAACCACAGTGCCACTTTTGGTTAATTGGAGAGAAGAGTCTCGCCGGGACTTTTCTAACCATGATCCTCAGATCTTATCCTCCTGAGTAGCTAGGATTATAGGCATGAACTACTGGCACCCAGCTCAGATCATCTTTATCAACATACAGTTCTGTATAGCTAGCTACCAGCTTGGATTTTCTTATAGAACTCAGTGGTCACTGACCACCGTTTGCCTTTTGCTTGCTTGAACTATTGCTGTCTGTCTTTAGGCCCAACTTACCAGACCTCAAGACATTCTTTTAAAATAGAGCACTGGTGTGAAGTTGACACAATAGGGATGATCTTGTTATTTTAAATGACTGAGTCATTACATCAAGTCTTGGGTTTTTCCCTGTCTGTTGTTGTCATTTGAACTGAATCTCTTCACACTCATCAGGTTCTATAAAACAATGATTGAATACTGAGAAAATGCCTTCCCAAATCCTTCTGATCAAGGTCTGCCCCAAGGCTAAAGAGCCTGTGTGGATTCCTAGTTATTAAAATGTGTCAGTATTCTTTTTTAGAAAGATGAGCCAGTGGTTTGGTTAATTTGATGGTCTTAAACCCTCATGTCCCAATGTGACAGGTGCAATGACTTTATAGGTATGAGGTTGCACAGCTATCACTGCACAGACTGTTTACTTACAAATAGCTATGCCAAGAGGCCAATGGTGAAGTTCAAGTCATGATCTCAATGATGAAGTGGCAGGCTTGCATGGATGAGGGTTATGTGCAAAGGCGGTTGTCAGTCAAATACACTTAGTTAAACAAAATTAAGGTCCTGATAGAAAAAATATATATCAATAGTCTTTTTCTGGTGGTTACTGAAAAGGACCCATTCATTGCTATTCCTAAAGAGGAGAATCCTTTATTATTTTATTTTTTCCCATTGAAAATCCGTTCTGTGAAAGAAAGAAAAACAACAAGGCAACACAAAGTCATATCCTTTGATCCCCTGGTAACTCAGGTATTTCCCATTGACTGATCACCTTCCTGAAGTCACACAATCTCTCTGAGTGTCTCATTTTTTGCTGCTGTAAAGTGAAGGGGATGGATCAGATCAATCCTAGTGACATTTCCAGTCCTACTCCAAAACACAAATCACACCATGTCTGTTGAATCATGGATTAAAGCTCTATTTTTACTAACTCACTGGAAGCCATGATAAGCCACTGATGTCATTACAAAAAGAAAAAAAATTGTGTAGCCTTGAAGGATTGGTTCTGAATTAAAAATCATTTGAAATGAAGTGTTAAATGCAGATAAGATTATATAACTCTACAAATATGTGAAGATGGAGAAAAAGATCTGCTTACTTCATTCTATTCTATTGGATTTCATTGCCGAATGGAGCCTGAAGTAGTGTTGGCTGTCCGGTGACACATAGAGAATGAAGAATGATAACTTCCCATTTAGCATACAGGAAGAGGGAACAAATTCTTGCCAGTCTTCAAAGTGCAATGGTGGGCATTGCACTGCCCTGCATATGGCAGCCATCATTAATACTAGGATGGACTCATCTGTGTCTCCCTTATCCCCTCCCCACCTCCCATCCCACCACTCTGCAGAGATCTTTCTGCCATGATCAAATACTGCCTCTTGTTTTGCCCTTAAATAACCTGTCAGTCAGTCTGGGTTCTCCCTAACACTCAGCGTAAGTTTCCATCAAGCTCCTCTTTTCACAGTTTAGCACATTGGTAGGACACGTAACGCTTGGGGCCTACATGGTTAGAGACTAAAATCCCCACACTCCCTGTCAATGGTTTAGCTAATCCTCCTGAGCTTCTGTGAAATTGGCATGGTGGTGAGCTTTAGAGGATTGTTGTGATGATTGGGTGGCAATAGGTTTTCCTATACTTGGCATGGAGTATAGGTGTAGTACACTGCAGGCAGTGTTAACTACTCCTACGAGGATGCTACTGCAGCTTCTAGCACATTGCTGTCTCATGGACAAGTGAATGATTACTTAGTACCCTTCCTTTCAAGATATAGGAAGCTCCCAAGTCTGTTTTTAATATGTATCTTCACTTCAAACTCTACCTTCCTTTGGAGAGTATAAATTTGATAATAGAGATTATACTTTAAACTAAAAAAGATAGAGACGTCTCATGAGTTTTCTTAATTCTTAACAAAACAATATGTGCCTCTTTCACTCTGATCAGGTTACAGTGGGAGAGAACTTCATTCCCCTTCTCTTGCCTCCATTGAGGGGAACAAATAAGAAAAAGTGGTTTATAGATAGGCTCAGGATTCAGATAGACATGTATTTAATAGTTCTCTGACATTGAATGGAGCCACTTCCTTTAATCTTCTACAAATAGGAATAGGTAACGGTATTATATTGAGAATTAGATGATATAATGCAGCCGTTTTGCTTCGAATGGCACTTGTGACTTCATAAATGTTAATCATTATTGTTCTAATGTTTATTGTTATCATCCAAGGGGAATACCAACATTACAGATGGAAGATCACAGGTTTTGATGCCAGGCAGGACCTGGTGAGTCACTTAACCTCTCTGAGGCTTAGAGTCTTTGTGTGGTAAATGGAGACAATAACTCTCCTTGAGAAGCTACTGTATAAACTAAATTAGAAAATGTCTACATGAAGCACCAGACATGAGAATATCAGTAATGGTCAACATTATCCCAGTCCAAGGCCAGAGTCAATCACTAGAGACCTTGAGCCCAGCACACATCTCCATCAAGAGAACAACAGACCTTGCTCCTCCTTCTCTGTGTACACGGGGAAGACAGTCTTTTTTTGTTTGTTTATTTAACAATAACACCACTATATATATATATATATATATATATATATATATATATTTAACTTTTCAACGTAAGTTATTGACTAAGTTTCATTTTATAGTTCATCTTTTGTGACTTTCTAGTTCTTACTCTCTTCTGATGTATGTAGTTTTTGTATTAATATAGAAATAATATCTCCAATTAGCCCTTCTAAAATATGCATAGTTTAACCACTTTTGTGTTGTTTTAAATGAGAATTTTCCCAAGATCTCTTCCCTTCTCTTGTATTGTGTTAATAAAGAAAGGTATATTATCATCATGAAGAAATAACATCATTAAGAAACAGCCCTAATGATGTTTATTCATTTTTAGACTGGATAGGTTATCATTTTTCTGTCGCTATAGTAAGTGTCCCTTTTATTTTCTGTTTGATTTCTTTCCCCGTAATTTAATTTGTCTTTCTTATTTGATGCTGTTATCCATCTGAAGTTAAATTTGCTAAATAGTGTGAGAAGTTGTTCCAATTGCTTTCCTCTAAATTGTGAACATACGGTGTCTTGCTTTATCTTTGTCAAAACATAGTATGTCATGATTGTTTTTCTTGGCATCTTTGTTAGGTAGCATATTTTCTTTTCTTATTATATCATTAACAATTTGTAACCTATATTTCATAATACATTCTTTGTGCTCAAGATGCAGGTTCTTGAATGCAGTTTCTGAGCAAAGCATAGTTGTATATGCCCCACTGAAAGCAGAATTTTTGACCCCAGACCGAAACTCTTGGAGTTCCACATGGCCAGTTCTGGCTACAAATTCCTATCTGCCAAATAAAGAGACATGGTGAAAGGTAGAGCAAGGAGATTTATTATGTGGCATCCACGGGAAGAAAGCACTTTTGCTTTCAGCCATTTTTTGGAGGGGGTAGAGTCATTTGCCTTAGCTGTTAGTAGACAGGGAATGGGCACAGAGATTGAAAGGAATGTAAAGTGACCAAAGATTCTGTCACAGGAGTGAGTGGCCAGATGGACCATTATCTCAGCCTTTCTGTCCTCTGGAGGGGTTCCTGAGAAGCTGTTATTGAGGAAGCAAGGACAAGGTATCTGGAGAGCAGTCTGTCCTGAGCTGTTGGATTGTTCTCTTTCTACAGAGCAGCTCAAATTTGGCTGCAAGATGGTAAGACGCTGACATGGCCTGCCTGAGCGGAAGTTTGCCTTCTGTCACAGAATGCTTATTTTAAGCCCTGCCTTTCGTGGATCCCTAAGTGACAGACTGCAAGGGAGAATGCTCAGAGTGTGGGAAGGCTGATCCCTGCCCTTCGTTTTGCTTTCAGTTAATTCACAGGTCCAGCAAAAGCAACTTTCAGACATCTTTTCCATTATCATTTGCCTAGCCATTTAACTTAAACCACAACACCTGACACTGAGCCTAGGTGATTTTAGTGTTCTGGGAAGAAATTCAACTGATCTGACATGTATAATATACATATAAATGTATATGTATATATTAACACTCACACACACATTGTGGTTCAATTTTTACTCTACTTAAAAAAAAATAAAACTTGGAATTGTATACTTTCCTGTCCTGCAGTACTAATGCTATTAAAGTACAGGGAAGTCATAGTTGAAGTAGGAAATTTAGACAGAGGAGTCCGATAGAAAGCAATATACACTTTGTATCACAATATGGTATTTTACTAGCAGCATGCTGCTAGTATACCAATTATTTTATCAAAGCCAAGTTAGGTGATTGCTGTTGTGATGTTACAATGGGATAAAGGCCTATTCCTGGGTAAATCTAATACAGAGGCACTCAACAAGACAACCTAAGGTCATCTGTGAACATGATAGGGATGCACATTTTTAAGCCCTTTATGCCTTAATATGGAATTACAATGTCTGAAACCAGAGTCTTGGAATGTGTGCTTGGTGAACTCAATAGGTAACTCTGTTTTTTTTTTATTATCAGAGAACCACTGACATAACAGATTATATTCCCCTCTATGAAGGATAATTGATTTCTTGTGAACATGATCTTATATTCTTGAGACATGCAAAGGCAAACTGATAAAGGAAGGCGAGATTAAACCCCAAGATGGTCTCACAACCTGGAAACTATTGAGGTATCGTTCTGCTATGGGTAGTAACTGTCTTTTACCCTAGAAAATACAGGTACAGCAGTCCTGATATCTACTCTCTGGTTGCTAATAGCATCCCTTCCTCTGTGGATTTTAACAATCAGAAATATATCCAAGAGCCGGGTGAGAGTGGCTCATGCCTGAAATCCTAGCTACTCAAGAGACTGATACCTGAGGATCATAGTTCCAAGCCAGCCTAGGCAGGAAAGTCCCTGACACTCTTATCTCCAATTAACCACCAGAAAACCAGAAGTGGCTCTGTGGCTCAAGTAAGTAGAATGCTAGCCTTGAGCTGAAGAGCTAAGAGACAGCACCCAGGCCCAGAGTTCAAGACCCACAACTCACACACACACACACACACACACACACACACACACACACACACACACACACACACACACACACACACACACACAAATATGGCAAAATTATTGCCCTTCAACTCAAGGAAACCATTGACTTCAGGGATGTCTTCTGCTTGAATACTGAGCATCATAGTCTCATTCTGAATGAATTTCCCATGATAAGATTACAGGCATGTGACCTATTGTGATCAGGGAGATTGAAGAGCAAATCTTTAGAGTAGGCCTTAGAAAGAATTTCTTATCCAGTACAAATGGAGACATGTGAAAAGAAATGTGATTCTCTTTGGCTTTGGACATCTTCTTGGCCAGTGTAAATCTTGGCATTTTGATCATTCTTGCCCTATCAAAGAATGACTATGGAAATTAGGTAAAACAAGCATTGATCAAGTTACTGCCTCCAGCAGTCCAGAACACAGCTGCCACCAGGATCTTACTGTTTGAGAAAAATAATCCATCACTTTTAACATCTTTAGTTGATTTGTGTTGCTTATAGCTAACACATCGTAAGTGATACATTCATTAGGACTAAATGGACTGCATTCACAAAGTATAGTAAATGGAAATTTAAATCTATTCTTTAAAAGCAGCTAGAATGAGGCGGACAACAAGTAGAAACAATGTGAAACAATACTGACCCAAACAGGGAAGAAAATCTGGGAGTAGCTTCTGCATGAATCACTTTTTCTTATCTGTGTATGTGTGAAGTTTGTCTTCCAATAACAATGAAAGTGAAAACCCAGCATCACATTCGGATGTCTATATCAGGAAAGTTATATTACCGTGAGCTGTTTTAATGCTATTATTCTGGATCTCAGGGGAGTTTATTAGTGAATATGCACCCAGGTGTCTTTGCTGCTCAGTAATAATGAAAGTTTTTGTGATATTGAACATCTCTGAAATGTAATTTTATCTCTTTATTTTGTATTGTTCTTTTTCTTATTCTAAAGTAATTGGTCTCAAAAGTACTACTTATATACCAGAGGAACAGAAAGTAATACATGTTAGTTCACATACTTCACAGAACTAAAAAAGAAAAACACAGTCCCAATGCTCATGATGTAGTCATCTTCCTATATTTATAACAACATTTACTTCTACATGGATAAAAATGAAGATTAGGTTTATATACAGAGTAGCTAGATGGCTTAATTTATTTCAAACTAGCAAATAACAAGAACTATAGTAATAAATTGATTCTCTGTATCAACTGGGCTTTAGCTGTTTACTTGCCTAAACGCACAATGAAAAGATTTAATGGTTGGTCAGTCTTAGCTAAATTAAGTGGTATATCTGAAGTTAGTATATCTGAAGTTGTTCACATACAATTCCAAAATAAGAATCTCTAGTGGTTATTTGTTTCTCTTCTTCAATCTATCAGACTATCTACTATCATAGTCTGAAATCCCCAAAATGCTTATTTCTCTCTTGGAATACTGTTCTCACTTTCTTCTTATATTTATTTCTTTTCTAAAAGTTGTCTAGCTGGTCTAGAAGTCTCTGATTTACTCCTACAATTCTAGTTACCCAGAAGGCTGGGATCTAAGAACCACAGTTCAAAGTCAGCCTTGTAAAAAAAATCCATGAAATTCTTATCTCCAATTATCCAGCAAAAACCTGGAAGTGAAGCTGTGTTCAAGTAGTAGAGTGCTAGCCTTAAGCAAAAAGACAAAGAAAAGGTCAGGTACAAGCTCTGTTCCCTGAAGGTGAAGCCCCAGGACCAGCATACACAGACCAAAAAATGTCTAGCTGAATTGAGTTTGGTTTTAGTCTCTGTTCTCATCTGTCCTGTTCACATTTCTTTTCCCAGATGAAATTCTGTCCTTGTTTACAACCGTTTCTTCTGGCTACTTGTAGAAATCTTAGGGCCTCCATACTCTCAATTACACTTTTCTGAGTATCTTTCATTCTTACCAGTTACCCAAGTTAACAGTAAGCAGTCATACAGAAACACATAATGTTCTTTGTGTGCTTATCTGTTTTGTGAATTTGAGCTTTTGAACATGTTCTCTTTGCTTGGAGTGCCAATTTTTCCAAACTCATAGATTCTTAATTATGGTCTATGGGGACACTGTCTGTGATCTATCCTATTCATTCTTCAGTGTCTATTCCATTTTGGACATACCTCCAGAATTATGTTAACTGCATTCAACAAGAGTTCTTATTTAGAGTCTCCCTCATATCATTTTATTTTTTGTTGTTGTTGTTCAATAGACAAGTGTCTGATGGTGGCACACTTGCCTGAAACTTAATGCTACTTATAAGATTTCAATGCAGAGATTTTTCTAGCATTGTTAATCACCATCCACCATCCACTAGTTTAAAATGGCCATTTCAAGTTTGTAGATACTAACTTAGCCACTGGAGGGAGCCCCTATACCACACATTTATAGACCACTACACCATACCAATTAAATTAATTAGCAATAATTTGAAAGCAATGTTCTGTTTAACATCAGGTGTTTTGCAGATCTAAAGTAATAGTTAGGCTATCACCTGAAAATAGATAAGAAAAATCTCTTTGTGTTAAATCACAAAGACAAGTTATATCATGTAATATATGAGATAGTAAATGGGATAAGGGAAACTCCAAAATCAAGAGTGTTCTTGGCTTCAAATACCAATTATTATTTTAATTTTAATCTAAAACAATATAATTACATTTATATGTTACATCTATTTTAAGTATACTTTCCTAGAGGTGATATTAAATGAGTAGACCAGCTATGATATACTGGTTTTCAAGATGAGTAATAGTTTAGAAAGGTTGGTCATTAAATTAGTGTCTTGGGTACCTTGCATCTTTAGTTATTATAGATATAATGCTATTTTCATATTGTTACAAGGGAATAAATCAAAACTTCTTTAGCTTGAGGCAATTGTATAATACCATTTACTCTACATGGTTATGAAAGCCCCAAAATGTGAGAGGCTTTAGGAAACATAAAATTTGTATCTACTGGTCAATACATATACAAATGTTCTATCGGTGGATCTTTCTGAACCTGCCAGCACAGATGAACGTTTTAAATGAATTAAAAGTTCTTTTGGAAAATGTTCTGCAACAGTAATTATCTTTAGAGTAAGCCACATGCCCTGTACAATCCAAATCATTTTCCTCTGGGATGATAAAATCAAAAAAACTAAATGCAATCTCAAGTGATGTTATTGAAAGTCTGCACAGTTGATCGCCTAACTCAGGTGCTGGAATTTACCACAGTAGCCTTTGAAAAAGTGTGGGATGTTTCTTTATGAATTCTCTACGTTCTGAGGGGACAAGGCATGACAGAAAGAAAATTTATATTGATACTGGCTTTCAGTCTCACAGTTTCTCTATAAAGTCAATTTCAGCCATCAGAATCCTATTGTTGCTTTCTTTTTGCTCAGCTCAGATTTCAGATGGATGTTTCAAGATTAGTAATTAGAATGAGTTCAGTGGAAAGACATTCACTGGGCTAAATTATTTGAGGACACAGTAAACATTTGACGAGTTTTATATTTCACGTAAATGCTAGTTATTTATGAGCTAGCCTTTTAAACTGTTATTTGTGGAGATCATGACTCATCTTTGGGTATCTTATGTGCTGGTCCGAGACTGTAGTCCAACGCAGTAAACCAGGTGGATGACACAAATACCCATTAAGAGTCAGCTGTCTTTGGATCTGCAAGGCAATTTCTGTGTGTGTGTCTGTGTGTGTCTCTGTGTGTGTGTGTGTGTGCGCAGTTATGTTTGAGTTCATGACTTACTAATTCGTAACAACTCATCGTTAGGATACTGCTAATGCTCACTTAACTTCTGGTCTTTATCTTGCTGTGCTAAGACAGTAATGGGTTGGTGGAGACAAAATGCATAGGAAAGTTGATGGGAAGAGTCGCTGTCAGTTAAATTTGATTTCATTTTCATTTAAAACCCATTAAAAATCTATCTTTAGCTCCCTTGAATATAAATAGGACTTGTTTTGGTAGGAAACCAATAAATCTCAGTTTCAGTATTTATCTGAGTATGTTTTAAGAGAAGTTACACTCACGTGTACAAAAGTTTTACTAAATCAAATCAGTAAAAATAATAATAGTTTTCAATCTCATGAGAGCGAGGCTCATCTCTATTTTGAGATGCAAAACTGAGTTAAGGCTGAGTACTTTGTAAAAATAAATGATGTTTTTTCACATTCTGAGAGATATTTGGGGAAATCATTTATGAATTAAAGAGTGAAGTAAACCCCAGGCCTGATTTTCTCTGGAGGTGGTTTTTGTTTGTTTGTGCTGACTCAGCAAATCACTGGCACTATATATAGAATTTCCAGGCTGAAATTCAGGCTAATATATCTTTTATTTAAATTCTCAATCATTACAAGAAAACCTCATTTGGAGTTGTTTTAATTTCCACTGCTTTTACTGAGATTTTTTTTTCATTCAGAAAGTCTCCTACTCCAGAAAGCAAGCATTGCAAGTTAATTTTTGAAATTGCCCTTGAAATTAACAGGTACATAAACTACAGTTAAATTAAAATGGATAGTTTGCTCACACATGGGAAGAGCAATATTTTTTCTCCCCATTGACAATATTCCTTTGATTTAGTGCTTTGTTATCAGCTTGGATCTCTATTTCAAAAGGCTATTAAGCAGGCCAAGTGGAACCTTTCTAAATTACATCAATGGAAGAAAATCCTTCCATGCATTTGGGAGAATTAGAATAGATTTAAATATTTTTTTAAAAAAATCTTACTATGTCTTCAGAATTTTAGAATACATCATTTAGTAATAAGCACAGAAGAACCACCTCATTAATTAACATTTCAGATAGTTAGAAATTTTCAAGGCCTTCTAGACTGATTTCTAGTGGGTTCGATCACTTGGGTTAGAAAATTAGCTTGGTTAGTGTCTGCTTGTAAGTCATTTCTTTCATTTCTTTCATAAGCATTTATTGGGTACTTGCTATGTGTTAGACTCTATTGTAACTGCTGGATACACATTTGTGACTCGCACAGACCCTTCCCCTTTATCACTTGCCTTTCTAGTTAGGACAATTTGTAATAACCACATGATAGAGCATATTGCAGTGATGAGGACAGTTGTGGAAAAATTAAATTAAAAAAAAAACATAGAATAAGGAGTTAAGGGTGAACATCACGGTCAGGAGAGATGTTTGAACCAGTTGTGCTGTTCTTATAAGAAGTCAAGATACCAATATTGACTTTTCTTTCTTTCTTTCTTACCCATGGACTCCAGTTCACTGCCTGCATAGCCCTTCGTTAATTTTATCTCATGAATTTACAACAGCCCAGACTTTCAAATTGATAAGTAGTCTGATTTTAGGCATTCTTAACCCAAAATATCTTCCATTTATTTGTTGTTTCCTGTAGAAACTAGATAAGGTGATAGGATTTCATAAAAGAGTTGACAATTTAATCTGCATGGTCAATTTAACCTCCCTGGTTACACTCATGCAAAATTGTGGTTATTTTAAAATAATTAAGATTTAGTTTTGCAGAGGACTTTTTTTGGTAGTTGGTTTACTTACCTGCATACTTTAATCAACCATTTTGTATTTGGTTAGTAATAGAAGGTTGCAGCATGTACTATGATTTATTTTTCCTATCCACGTGGAAGAGTGGAGTGAGTATGATGGGCAGTTGAAGTGAAATAGAGACTTTTAGGAACATTTTTGGGAAAAAGAGAGGAAAATGCCAGGTCTGTAAATTATGTTCATTAAGGACTTCACCAATGCTGCGGTGACAGATAAACCCTGAGGCTGTACCCAATTAGTCTCAGTGGTTGTCTCCTTCTGTGCTGGTCTGCTGGTTCTTCCATGGAAGTATGGATTGGGGAGTGACTATCATTTGCTTCTAATCTTAGATCATGGCTATGGGTCTGAGATGTCAGTCTTGTGAACACATACATTATATAAGACTCTATTTTAGCACCTCCAAAGCTAGAAACTCAAGTTGTAGCCTTGATGGAATAAGTGGCTATGTTGGATAAGCCCTGGTGACCAGGGAGTTGAATTGGTTTCTCGGAGCAGCAGGACATAAGGATCTGATACAACCTCCGACAGATAGTCAACCAGCAATGAGGCCCTACATCATCCAGCCTCAAGGAAATGAATTCTGCCAATCACTTCATTCAGCTTGGAAAGGAGTCTTCCTTCACATCCTTGCTGAGACTTCTGATAAGAACTAGGTCAAGCCACACCTTGATTGTAGCCTTTTGAGATCTCGATCACAAGGCAACACTAAGCATGACTAGACTTCCAAACTCATGGAAATGGGGGTCATAAATGTATGCTGTTTAAAAAAGTTAAGTTTGTACTAATTCATTTCGTGACAAAATAATAAAAACAACTTGAGTACCGTTACAACCTTTATTGAGTATCTTCTGTGTATCATACAGTATATAAGAAAAATATTTTCCTACTATCATTTTATTTATTATTGTGGAGCTCTGGCAAATATGCTCTCATTTTAGGTAAAGAATGCAATCCCAAAAGTCAATAGGAAGAAGCAAGTGGATCACAAATTCAAGGCCAGCCTAGTCTATAGAGTGAGACTTGTTAACAAAAAACAAAACAGCAAATAGATGATGATGGAAACTTAAATTTCTAAGAACACTTACAAACATACTACCCACTGGTGTCACAGGTAATTTTTAAATTTTTTTTTCAAGACCTGGAGCTTGAACTCAGGCCCTGAGTATGTCCCCGAGCCTCTCTCTGCTTAAAGCTCTACCACTTAAGCCACAGAACCACTTCTGGCTTTTCTGAGTCGTTTCATTGGAGATAAAAATCTCACAGACTTCCCTGCCTAGGCTGGCTTTGAACAGTGATCTCAGATCTCAGTATCCTGAGCAGCTAGGTTTACAGGCATGAGCCACCAGAGCCCTGCTTCAGAAGTATATGGGTTTGCTTTTCTTCCAATCTGCTTCAAAGATTCACCTTCTCCCCCCCCCAAACCTTCCAACTAATGTGGTGGATGGCCATTGAAAGTTTATGAATGTTGTGGGCTGGCTTCTCCGTGCCATGAGTCAATCACACCTTGCTGACTCTATTACCTGTCATCTACAGCAACAATGCTGATACTCTGTATCAACACTTGACCCAAACGCTTTCAGGGCCTGCTAGGTAGAGTCAGTCCAACAGCTGTATTTTCTAACACCCCATGTATCCTCAAGTTTTCTCACACCACTTGCTATTGCTTATATAATTTGCATACTCAGAAAAATAGGGATTATCTGATGTTATCAGTAGAATTGGGTCTCATTCAAAAAAAGAAAAAGATGTGCTTGAATCTTAATCTGTGGAACATCTGAATGGGTTCTTAGATGAGATCTTTAAAGTACTCGTCCATCTAAAGTGGGGGGGGGGGTGTCATAATGATAGAATCATCCAATATAACGGATGTCTTCACAAAAAGGAGAGATTGTACACATACAAGTGCATGTGCAGGGAAACACCGTGTATAGATGAGTTATTCTGACACCAAAGAAGCCAGAAGTGTGGCCCCGGAGAGGACTCTTAACACCTCCAGAGGGATCTGGCCCTGCTGTTATCTTGACCATGGAGTTCTAACTTCCAGAACTGTGAAATAATGCATTATAACTTGAGTCCTATAGTTAGTGACACTTGATGAAGGCAACCCCAGTAAATGAGCACATACTAACATAAGCAATCGATCTCTGTTCCCCCCTCCCCTCCCCTTCCATGCACTCTTGTGTCATATCATCCTGGAGCTTCGCCAAGGTTGCCTACCCTCAGCCATTTCTGAAAAGCAAGTTTATGGAGGAAACAATGTGCCACTTGATTGTGACTACTGTACAAGTGGCTGTTTGTAATGTTCTGGGAGATCATTGAAGCTGTCTCTTGCTTCTGTGAGAAATGCCATGGGTTCCTGGGTAGCTATCAGTGGAGTTGCATTCACATGTGTATCCCTCAAACAAACCCTTGACTTCCACCGTATGATTGGCCACTGTGTGGATTCACTCTAGGTCATCTGGCTCTCTCCTCACTAAGACTTACTGTGGTGGGCTCCTTGTCCTTCCTAGTGGGCCTCTTGAGCAGATGTTCAACAATGTCAGGCCTTCTCTCTTCTTACCTGACCATAGGGTATATACTTTCTAGCTTGAGGTCAAAGGGGCTGTAGCTGTTGAAGGTGATCCCCAGAGGCTACAGCAGCTTCAGTTACTTGCTTCTCCATAGGGAACCTTCAATGTCACCTGCTTGCTCTGTGTCTCCTTTTGGCAAGGTTGCTGGGAAGTACCCTCACTGAACTGCTAATGCAGTGCCACACTGACCACGCTGATTCAGCACACTCTCCTCTCTCCAAGGAAGCCATCTTTAGTATTTTTTGTAACTCTAAGCTTCTAGTGATTTTTCTTTTTTCTTCTTCCTCTTTTCTTTCCTTCTTCTTTCCTTCCTTCCTTCCTTCCTTTCATTATTTTTATTTTTGTCAGTTATGGGGCTTGAGCTCTGGGCTTGAGCTCGGTCCCTCAGCTCTTCAGCTCAAGGAGAGTGCTCTACCCCTTGAGTCATAGTGCCACTTCAAGTTTGATTGGAGATAAGAGTTTCAGGGACTTTCCTGCCCGGGCTGGTTTTGAACTGCAATCCTCAGATTTCAGCCACCTGAGTAGCTAGGATTACAGGCATGAGCCACCAGTGCCCAGGTGGTTTCTTTCTTCTTTTCTTCTTTCTTTCTTTTTTTGTTGAAGTGGACAAGTAAGGTCAATTTGATGGCATTCTACAAATCCTGATCTTTGAACAAGCTGAAGATGGATGGACTGTAGGAGCCACCAATCTGGCTGTCAGTAACCATAGCTCAGGAAAACTGTCTTCTTACTTTGAGAGCACTTTACCACTTTCCATTTGTAGTCAGTTTGTAATCTTGAATAAAATGTGAAAACAGATCCAGCTTTAATATCTTGGTTTGTCTTATAGCTATATACTTGCCACATTCCTTATTAATCTTTTCCCATTTCTTAAAAAAAAGTAACAACTTCCTTTGTCCACTTAATCCTCCTTACTTCTCAATCAGTAGCTCTATTTTCTATTTTCACAGCAGCACTAATTATTTTTTTCTTCAAGAAGTTCTCTTGATCTGTCTATCCACTATTTGCTTGTTAGTTCTGCACCATCATCTGGCTTCTATAAAATTCTGAGACCCACTAAGAACCTTTCCTTCCCCTATAGATTTCCTGTCCCTACATCCTTAGACACCATTTGATTCCCATCATCTTCTTATTTTCTTTACAAAAGGTTCCTAACCTTCTAACATTATTAACATTTTTGAAAGGCTAGGGGTCACATTTGTCTCTGAAGAGACCCTTTTCATACTTTCTCTTCCTGCAGTATAAAAAGTTTTTTCATCTATTCAGCCCCTAATTCTAGAGATCTGCACTAGCTCACTTTCCCAAAATTCAGAGTTATTTAAGTAGTTTGTGAAAATTTTTAAAGCCACACAATTCAAACTATTATACCTGCTGAAACATTTTGCAATTTAGACAATCGAGGGTGAATTGTCTAGGATTGAAAGCATTCAGGTGATTTGTTCCTCCAAAGAGGGAAGTGATTATTGAGCTTGAATAAAAGCAAAAAAGAAAAAGGAAAGGAAAAATAGACTCTTAATTGCTTAATCACTTTATTTTTCAAATAATTTATTCATCATGATGTAATTTTCTTAAGTAAAGAACTTGAGTTATTTTACAATATATTAATAATCCCTCTGTTGAAATGTATTACCCATTTGGAAAACTCTGGTTACAATTTAAAAGCAGTACAATATACGCTCGCTTTTATTACTTTATTGCCATACATTTTTCTCTGATATTATTTTTGTGTGACATAGGGAAGGGTGAAAAGCACCTAATATACTTTTTCTATTACTTAAAAATCTGCAGAACCTGGGGTAAGTCTTCATCAGTTGTTAGCTAATTTGACACTTATAATTTCCTAGTTCTTAAGCTGAATCTGTTACTCACAGTCTTTTCTTTTTTTAATTTGTGGTATATTTGGCTTTAATTCATTTGTTACTTGGGTGTGTGTGAGTGTGTGTGCATGGTTTCTTTCTGCTCTCCACTGGTATCATCAAACCATGATCTTCTGGATCTTAGCCTCTTTTGTTGACGTTGCTGTTGTTGTTATTGTTGGTGGTGGTGGTCGTGGGGCCTGAACTCTGGGCGCTTGTCCCTCTTCAGTTCTTCAGTTCTTCAGCTCTTCAGCTCTTCAGTTCAAACTCTACCACTTTAGCCACAGCGTCACTTCTGGCTTCTTCTGCTTATGTGGTGCTGAGGAATCGAACCCAGAGCCTCATGCATGCAAGGCAAGCACTCTACCACTGAGCTACTGTCCCATCCCTCATATTATTATTTTAATATATTTTTGCACCATTATCTCCTTCATGTTTTAGAGAGCAAAAGCTGTTCATGTTGTTCATCTTGGCCTCCCAAACACTTAGTAACACACATACACACATACACACATACATCTGGTACTTAATCGTTGCTATTGTTTTATTTCTCTCCGAAGTTCTCCATCTACAATTATTCTTTTTTTTTTTTTTTTTTTTTTTTTTTTTTTTTTTTTTTTTGTCGGTCGTGGGGCTTGAACTCTGGGCCTGGGCACTGTCCCTCAGCTCTTCAGCTCAAGGCGAGCGCTCTACCACTTGAGCTACAGCGCCACTTCCGGTTTTCTGGTGGTTTATTGGAGATAGGAGTCTCACGGTCTTTCCTGCCCGGGCTGGCTTTGAACCACGATCCTCAGATCTCAGCCTCCTGAGTAGCTAGGATTACAGGCGTGAGCCACCAGCGCCCGGCTCCATCTACAATTATTCTGTGTTCATTTAATAATTGATATGCCATTAAGCAGCACCATTATGTTTCCCCAAATGATTTCTCACATGCTTGAACTATTATTCATAGTAGATAATGAAGGGGCATACTTAACAAACACTGTTATTTGAGTATCAGTCTACCAACTGTCCTTCCTGCTATTGTACTAGATGAAATTAACTTTGACTCTACAAACTAAAGAAACCGAAGTTAAAGTCCTGTTATCAGAACATTTTCTCAAAGGGATTGTTTTTTATGTGAGTTCCAAAGAGGCAAGGACATTTATGAGACCAACCGGAAGCCTCCATAAGAAAGATCAATAAATCCTACTTCTAGAGGTAAGGAGGGATATAATATTTGCTAATGACTTGTAAACACATTGCATCAAATGGAGTGACAGATGTCTGAGCAAATCCCTTGTGCATGTGACTGGGAGAATATGATAGAGGGAACCCCAGGCTACTGCCAGCATCACGAGTTAGTCATTCAATGAGGACACATTTAAAAACTACACACATCATCATTAGATCTGTTGTGCTAGGCAAGGACAATGCTAACCATGGGTTTGAACTCAACTCCCATCCGCTTGTTACAGCAACCAGATGGAATGCCATAATTAAAAAATCTCACCTCCATTTCTTTGTATAAATGTGCTGCAGTTCCATCTGCATAAGGAAGCATGTTCAGGTTTGACAAGGACTGTATGTGACTCATGTGACTCATTATAATGCTTTCTCTTGGACATCCTTTCCACAATCACAGGAAGTCTTATTGCTGCAGAAAGAATGGTCACTATGAGAAGTGATGCTCAGACAGGGGCGTGATACTCAAAGAAGAATGTGAGGGAAAGCTAAATTCAGACAGAGCACAGGTCAGAAGGTTGTGGAGCTATGAACCAAGGACTAGCTCAGTTACCAGCAATAGTTGTATTGCTAATTGCACCCAAGACCCAATACAACTAGAACCTAAGGAGAAAGGAGCTTCTGTTATTGTCCAGCCCTGACTAGATGGTAGGACATTGAGCAATGTGAACGAAGTAGGCTGATGACTCAAAGGAAGGAAAGGCTGGGACTGGATTAGGTTCAGTATGTGCCATCAATGTTTATCTGATAGTCTAAAAAGATAATTATGGGTGATGACTAATTGTATTGGAAAACTTGCCTGGGCCATGGTGCTTAGACATTTGGGAAAGATTTTTCTGTATGTTTCTACAAAAACATTTTTGGAAGAGATAAACTTCAGATCAGTTGACTTTGAGTAAAGTAGCTTAACTTCTATAATATTGGAACTCATTACCTGAAGACTTTAATATAAACAAAACTAACCATCCCTGAGCTATTGTCTGCTGATGTATCTTGAAGATGTGGACTTACCACCTCACAGGTATGTGAGCCTTACCCTTTAAATATCTTTCTCTTTCATATAGACAACACACACACACACACACACACACACACACACACACACAGAGAGTACATATAATTATATATTTATGCATACAAGTGATACATATGCTTATATAAAATAAATTCTCTTGCATGTAATATGTTAATGTACTATTGTATATAATTTAATATTTCATTAACGTGCATACATACACACATATATGTATATATGTAATATATGCATACATATTTGTATGTATATGTACATAAACAGATATAAACATACCTGTATATACATATATATATATGAGAAAAACAGATATAAACATGCCTGTATATATATATATATGAGAAAGACAATATTTGTTCTGTTTTTCTAGAGAATTCCCATAAAATATGTATGTTTGTCAGAAATGTTTTCTGTCCCTCTAGATAAAAAACCAAAATGTGCAAAACTCTGCATTACACATCTCTAACAACGTCCCATAATGAAATCTTGCGTCCTTGGTTTTTGACAACCATAAAGTTATCTTTAGTTTTAACCATGGTTTTCCAAAGGAATTATCTCTCAATCTGATAACTCTTTTCCCATCAACTTAATGTCATATATTTGGGTGGACTTGTGGACTACTCTACTGACTTCTTATACTTTTTTGTTGGTAAGTAAGTTGTGTCACAATGTCAGGTGATAAGTAATTGTTTGATTGCTAGTTGATTCAGCACATAAGTCATGTCTCTGTGAGAAAGTACTGTTCAATATGAATCCCCAATAATTTGGTTTATGGTAACGAGTCAGGCAGGTTTGGAAACAAACATATTTTGAACTTTATTTCACTTCTTAACTGAATTGGATAATACTTTCATAGTACAGGGAGAAAATTTCCTCAGGGAAGATTTTTTTCTTGTGATTATAAATGCAACAGAACAGATATAACCCATTTTTCTATTTAACTTAGATTATTAAAATCTTTGTACTACTCTCTTTTAATCTAGAAAAGAAGGTGCATTTTGAATTCTGTGTTTAAATGTACAAATAGTAACTATTTTAGGTTTTTTCCCCCATATATGCACATCTAGATTCTGCTATTATAGCTGAAAAGTAGCCATTTATACTCTTAAAACAAATGAGTATAGCTGTACTCTAATAAAACATTTTTTACAAAATAAGTGCAAAGGAATACTTACTCTATGATCATACTTTCCAGCCTCTTATATTTACAAAATAAGTGCAAAGGAATACTTACTCTATGATCATACTTTCCAGTCTTTTAAGCCTCTCACCTATATACAAAAATCAAACAACTTAGCTCTTGGTTTCTAAGGTTTGCTGATTTCATTATATATTCATTGTATATATATCTGACTATGGTTATCTGTAACCAATCAATAGATCTTTGATCCTATGATATATATGGTGAGCGTCATTGCCTGGTTCTACTGTAAAGATATCATACACATTAGCAACTTCAAGAGAATAGATAATTGTATGCTATAATAAAATAATTAAGAGGGGCTAAGAAGGTGGCTCAGTGGTAGAGTGTTTGCCTTGCTTGCATGAAGCCCTGGGTTCGATTCCTTAGTACCACATAAGCAGAAAAAGCCAGGAGTGGCGCTGTGGCTCAAGTGGTAGAGCACTAGCCTTGAGCTGAAGAGCTGAGGGACAGTGCCCAGGCCCAGAGTTCAGGCCCCATGATTGGCAAAAATAAAAAAAAAAAATTAAGAACTGCTGGTTTCTGACCATTTATTATCTCTGTTTCTAATATAAGTTAATTGTTAGCTATGTAATCTAATGTTAAAATATTATAGTGCAAATTTTTAAAATCTAGCTCCTGTGAGCAGAAACAAGCTGACAGTAATACATCACTGCTGGAGTTAAGAAGTAATCTAATATCTGGGTCCACACCCAGGAAGCCGTTCCATGGTAACTATGGGATGGAACCATGAAAGACATTAAGTGGGAATTTCAGATAACAACAGGAGTGTAGGGGTAGCGTTTTCCTTACACAAAGCTACATTTAGAGTTGTCTACTGATTTTGAAGACATATTCTGTACTGAATACGTGATAATATCATTTTGGTAACATACTGGCTAGAAAGAGATTTTCTGAATTGACAAGATAATTAGAATTTATAACAGTGTCTCTATGAGAAAATAGCTCTCATGTTCTAAATAACCAACTTAAGGACCTTTTGAGAACACTTTATAATTTGTAGGCTACCTGTTCATAGACAAATACAAATTCACTTAGGAATGGCTAAATTATATTTTACTAAACTAGGATTAAACAGAATACATATTCATGATTTTGCCAAATGAATACACAAACCCATAATTTAGGGTTTTTTTCTTGAAAATGGAAATTAATCCAAATCAAATATGTGGTGTCCTGTGTCTTCCTTTGCTCTTTGAGCTCATAACTTGGATTGTTTATCTACTCCCAAAAATCTCACCATTGTATCACTCATAGACCTCATGATACTGTAGAATGGACCCCAAATCGATCCCTTGGAGAGCTAGGAAATTTGACTTTGTAGCTATGATTTCCTGCTGATGGTGTGAAACCCAATGTTCTCCCATACATTCCAGTCTACATGATTCTCAAAAAGTGTGGTGGAAATACTCTGTATTATTACACATATGAGATGCTAGCTTTACAGGAATAAAGACCTGGCCTTCATGTTTGTAGTCAGTAAGTGCCGCAGAATTTACAGTGCATCACTACGGTCAGCTGTCACTTTTTCCAGAAAACTGACTTAAGCCGGGCGCCGGTGGCTCACACCTGTAATGCTAGCTATTCAAGAGGCTGAGATCTGAGGATCGTGGTTCAAAGCCAGCCTGGGCAGGAAAGACCGTGAAACTCCAATAAACCACTAGAAAACTGGAAGTGGTGCTATAGCTCAAGTGGTAGAGTGCTCGCCTTGAGCTAAAGAGCTGAGGGACAGCGCCCAGGCCCAGAGTTCAAGCCCCATGACCGACAAAACAAACAAACAAACAAAAAAACCCTTACTTAATAGGTGCTATGCATTGCTTCAGAAATATTACAGAAAGGCCTATCAAACTAAGTGCTTGTTAACATGAAGAAATAGTATCATTCAGAAATGGTAGAATCATATAATCATAAATGTTTCCATTTTCACATCATAACTCATCATCATCAGAGGAAATCTACTCATTTTACAGAAAATATAAGCCCAGGACATGGAAGGCAACTGGTTAGTTTTCCAACTAGAAACTGGTTCTTGTTTAAAAAAAGAAAAGAAAACCCCAAAATACTTTTATTTAGTTTTTTGTTGCTTGTTTTTTGTTTTGTTCTTGCAAGGAGGATTTCATTTACTTTATAATTATTATTTGTAAAGTGTAGAGTATGATTATAACAATTTGCTTTTTGTTAGTAGAGACAAAGGAATTATTTGAAAATATATGAGCACATTTACAATTTTAAAGTCACTCTAACTTTCCCCCCTTATGCTAATTCTTATAGACCAGTGCTTATAGAATTATACAAAAAGAGCTTTTGATGAGAAGACGAGCTATAAGTCACTGACATACATCTAGGCCAAATAATACCCACATACAAACTAACTTCTCCATGATCCATGGTGTATTTTTAAATTTTATTTCCTTCAGGTAGTTGTACACAGGAGTTGGCATTGGACAGAGCAGTTCATGAATGCAGTGCTTCTTGATCACTGTTAGGCCTTTCCACAGTCAACCACTGCTTCCCTCGCTTTGCTTACTTTTAGGTTAGGAACTGAACTTTTGCCACTTAACAAAGTGATTTATATATATGGTGCATCTTGATCTGTGTCATCCCTTCAACATTTCCTCCCCGTCTCCCTATTCCTTGTCTTCTTTTTCTCAGTTCTATTGAATCTGCAACTCATTCTTGCCCACGTTCTATTCATTTCCCCCATTCCATTCATTCTTCTGCCCCTCCACTCCTGACTCCCTCTCCCCTCCCCTGCCCCTCACAAGTACCCATTTCCTAGTACTCATTTGTTGGGCTTTTACTTAGTCTTTCTAAAGAACTATACGATTTGCATTCTCCATAGACTATTAAATTTCATTTTATTTTATTAATCCATTTCTAACCACTTGGGTGCCAACCAGTGTGCTTACTTGTAGATTGATAGGAATATTCTAGCTCCCACTAATGAGGGAAACCATGCATAGTGTTTTCTTACAACACCCCTGTAATACCATAGAAGACAAAAAAAACTAATGGTTACCCCCCAAATTATCATCAGTAACTTTTTTTTTAAAGAATAATCTTTCTGAACTCCAGGCCTAATGCTTGCTCTATTTCCTTTCTCAGTGGTACACTACTACTTGAGCCATGCTTTCTGTCCTGTTCTTTGTGCTTTTTTTTTTTTTTTTTGAGACAGAGTTCCAAGTACTTTTCTCCTTGGACTGATTTCCAACTGTGATCCTCCAGTTCTAATACTACTCTTTATTAAATGAGAGTGAGGCTGTTGATCCAGACTGCATTTTGAGGGGTCAAGTTGCTGTTGTATAGTCATTGTTGCAGTTCAAGAATGTTTCAAGACTTATGGGTTAGGAAGCCATATTATCACCTGGAGCACTGGATTCAGTTTGATTTGCATATTGTTTGCATAGCCATGCTATTTTTATGTACTTTTAGCTGAGGTAATTTATTTGCTTCATTGCTGTCATGGCAGACCTAAGTCATGACCAATTGCTAGTTTATTAAACTGATTTAACATGTCACTATTACTGGAAGAAGAGCTTGCTACCCTGTTGTACATTCTTTCCCTTGTAAGTGACACCATGATGAAAGAGTCAACAGTCTCCTCCTCTCACCATTTTAAAACTTCCATCTTGAAATCACCCGGTATCCTATGTCACAATGTGTCTCCTGATGCCGAGGTTTGTAATCCACTAAGTGATAACTCTGGAACCCTTTAAGATATAGAAGGCAATGACTCAGAGACGGGTTTTCTTTAATGTATCCTTATTACTGCGCCATGTGACTATTCACTTTTATTAAAAAATGAAATTAGTTTTTTAAAATATCTTTACATAGTTGTACAAAGGAGTTTCAGTTCCTCATGTCATTTTATGATCAACATAACCCCTTTCATCATTCTCCCCTGTATTTACTTTCTAATTGAAGTGTGTGGCCTACTATAGCAGCTGTGAGGGAAAATGTCATATTTAGAGTATGCGAGGACTTGAGAGAGAAGATAATAAATTCATCTCAAAAGCTTTCTGCCTTTGAAGAGGTGGTTCATAGCAGATCAACTAATACATAAAAAAGCTTACAGCATTTCAAGATTACAAGTCTGCTAGTGATATTAGGTGTTTTGGGGGGCATAATTGTTCTCACGTCTAAACAACTCTATTAAGCACCAAGACAAGAAGCATCTGTAAAGGCAGCAGAGAGCCAGCTTCTAATCCCAATGATGGCAATAAAGGGATGGTGTATGTTCTCTGCAGAGTAGATATGCTGTAACGCAGGCAGCACTAGAGTCTGACAGAAGTAATTTATAAAAACAAACATTTGGAGTCAAGAGGAATACATTCATTGCACTGAAAGAACATGACGCACACATTTGACTGGTTTTTTTCCTCCATTCACAAGTCCTTTGATCAAATGAGAGGTGAATTATCATATCCTTTGAGTCCTTGCTGGTGTCAGTCATGAGAGAAAAATATGTCAGCATCTTGATGTGTTTTACAAACTGGAGAGACATTTATGGGATGAAAGGTAGCAAAGGCCCATCAATTCTCTGTGCCAGCACCTAATATCATAGGACACCACGGCAGCTGACTCTCTCCCACCCTCCTGCTCTCCAAATACAAAGGACTCTTTTCATAAAATATCCCCTATGTGTGCATATGTGTGTGTGTGTGTGTGGAAATTAATACTGCAAAGAATTCCTCACATAACTTCAGAGAGGCACTTTAAATGAGCTTGAAAAATAATTGCTCTAATATAAATGTATAAGTAATTTGCTGAACTCACAACAAATGCCATATAGCAAACTTTGTGTACAATTATTTCAATATTTAAATCTGCTATATAAAAAAATTGAAGTTCATCCATGACCCAGAATCTGTTTGGAATCAACCTAAAGGATCAGCCTATTTAAATGAGGGCATTTAAATAGGGTTCATTGCAGTATTGCTTACAGTAATGTAAATATACACGTCCATTTATGTAATATAGTACCATATAGTGGTTAAGAAAGAAGTTAAAATATAGAAAAGACATAATGTAATAATGTAAGCCAGGCATGGGTGGTTCATGTCTGTAATCCTAGCAACTCAGGAAGCTGAGTTTGAGGATTGTGGTTCAAAGTCAACCCAGGCAGGAAAGGAGATTCTTATCTCCAATTAACCACCTACAAATCAGAAGTAAAGCTATGGCTTAAAGTGGTAGAGCATTCACCTTGAGCATAAAAGCTCAGAGACAGCACTCAGGCCTTGCGTTCAAGCCTTATGACCAGAAAAAAAAAATGACATAATGTAACTTCTATCACTAACTGATAAAAATAGATTTCATAGCATTATACACTGTCATGAAACTACAGCTATAAAACACTACTTATTTGCTGTTTTCTGTTTGTTACTGCTTATATATAATGATGATACATTTATGGAACCAGTAACAGTGGTTCCTTACAAGATGCACTTGTTCACAATGCACTTGAGCCAGCTAGGAATTAGTCCCTGCAAAAACATTCATGGTAATGTAGAATTTCAATCCAGAACTTCGTGTGGTGGCTTTACCTGTAATCTTGGCTAGATGGGAGGTAGAGGTAAGAGGATCATGGTCTAAGGCTAGCCTAGGACTGAAAAAAAGCAAAGGGACTAGAGAGATGGTTCAAAAGATAAAATATTTGCCTAACAAGTGAAATGTTCTGAGTTCAATCCCAGCATTAATGACAAGAAGAAAGAAAAGGAAGGAAGGGGGGAGGGAGGGAGGGAGGTTGAAAGAGGGAGAAAGAAATTTAGTCAAGTTCCAGATATCCTTTTTCCTAGCTACATCATCTTGGACACGTTAAATTACATGAGATCGATCTTCCTGTACCTAACTTTCCTTATGGGAGAGATGGGAGTTGAAAGTTGGAGGCTTATATCAATTCTTAGATGTAGTATTATATCATCAATTTCAAATATCTCAAAATGGGTAAAATGAACTTCTATAAACAGAAGAACACTTCACATGTAAAGTGTTTATCAGAAGCACTTACTACATGTTGCTTGGTAAGTCTTGAAATCTTTATTTTATTCCTCTGAAAACTAATAAAATACCAGAGTGTAAAATAAAGAGATAACAGACATATTCAGTCCATTTATAGCTTCAGGACTATATTTCAGCAAATGGGCTCTAATGGCTTCCATTCCATATCTGTACACAGGTGGTCTGTTGTCAAACCCTGCATTCAGTCAGCATTGGTGGAGTTAATTTCCTCTGGATTGTCTGTGGAAAATCCAAATTCCATCAACATCTGACATGGCTGCTCATGCATGCCACTAGAGACCCCTCAATAAAATCAGCTTTATTAACTAACTACTAAAAATAGTATATAATCCAGAGCACACAAGAACTGCTACACAGCACAGCTGTGTTTCCCTTGAACCATTTCAAAGATGCTCCAGAATCAATTAGCTCTACTAGTCTATTGTGTCTTATATTTCTATGGAAAGGTCAGGTTAAATTAATTAAGTTTAAATAACTACCTCAGTCTGTGTGACACCACTGTCCTCCTTCTAATCTAACAGTGTTCTGGGATGTCTGTGCTCCCTAGAATCACAGGCCCAGCAAAACAGGTCACATATTGGGGGCATCTGCTCTTGAATTGATTTCCTTGTGGATCCAAATTCCAAAGTCCACTGCACTTCTGAGACTCCACTTTAAGCTGCAGTGGATGTTTGAGTCCCAGGATGGCTAAGTGAAGGTTCAGATCCCTGGCAGCAAAGCAGAGTACTTGGCCAAGTGTCCTTGCATCCACACTGACCTTGTTCAGTGAAACCTGAGAGTGATGACATCCCAAGTAATAAACTTTACCTTCTTGCTGGGCAGGTCTCTTGAGGCAGGAGAATAAATCTGATCCCCTGGTACTTAAAGCCCCCCAGGAGCTCCTCGTCATGGGGTTTTACTGCAAATGGATCATAGAAATTAAACTGAGCTTTAATTGTGTTAACAGTTGTTCTTAATCCTTCCTGGGAATGGGGAAAGGGTAGAAACAAATGCTTCTCTGCTTAATGGGCAAAGGCAGAAAGTAAACAATGATTCTTTGGAAGATTAGTGATCCAACAGAAAGCATTTAGACAAAGGAGAAACATTTAGACAGAAGCTAATGCTTAGTAGCTTGGAGCAGGTTGAAGACGTGAAGAATTCTATTTCCACATTAGATGGAATCCTTTCAATGCTTTTGTACTACCAAACAGGAAGACTGAGTTCTAATGATTCCAAGTAATTAAAAAATAAAATAAAATGAGATCTGAAAAGCTGTGTCCTAACACCTATGTTGTGTTCTACCTACAAATTCATAACTGAAAATGACATTGTGCTTCATATATTCCCAGCCCTGAGCAAAAGGCTTGACATAGTAGGTGCTCAATAAATATGTCTTGTTAAATATATTTTTAATTTGATTAATTTATTTTACTAGAAAATTCTTGGGCAGACAGTTTCTCTTTCATTTTTTTATTGTAAAGGTGATATACAGAGAAGTGTGCTCCTTAGGTGACTGTAGTCATATAAGCTAGGTAAGGAGTGTCCCCGCTTCCCTCATTTTCTCCCACAAATTGTACAGTTCATTTCCAACCTAGTGACTAGTGAGTGTCACTGTTGCATTAGTTCACCCTTTGTCCCACCATTTCTGCTCTCCTCTTTACCTTCTCCAAACAGATAACCTTACCTACAAGACAAAAAAGTACAGAAGTCAAAAACAGTGACAAAGGGGGGAACCCAAGAAGTAAAATAACCAAAAAACTTCTTGTTACCATTTCTTGGATTTCATTTGAATAAACATCATTTTATATGATCATATGCACAAAGCTATTTAGCCTTTGTGATCCTCTCCTAAGAATATGTTCCTTTGGTCTCAATGTGAATGTTTGGAGTTCAATTTAGTCTATCATGTCCAAGTGTAATGGTTTTTGTATTTTTACAATGATTTGTGCTGATTTATAGAATTATAGGCATATTCTAATTACAAATGAAGGGAAACCATGAAGCTATATTGATTTATAACTGGCTTATTTTGCTTAGTATAGTTTTTTCCAAGTCTTTCCAGTTACTCTTTAGTGATCCTGAAATAATCACCCAAGTATTTGTTTATCCCATTTGGCCAGGGTGAATGGAGAAAAAGACTGGGAGGTTCTTCTTTTATATAAGGAAGGGATAGGGCAGAAGAAATGGTCAATTGCCAAATTGAGAGTGTGAAGGTCTAGTTTTTTTCTTTTATAAGATCTTGTTTTGACAAATCACATACATTCTTTTATCCTTCTTCAGAACTTCTGTATTTTCGTTAGCATTTATGAGATGCAAGCCACATCTAGTCTTAACATTATAAAGTGTTGTTTTGTGTAAGTTTTTTTTATAAGCACCACTTGAAAGTTTACCTATGATAAAGCATCATGCTAGATGTTTTCTTTGGATTTTAATTTCTCTTCGGCCCAGGACTAATATGCTGAAATCACATGACAATGACACACGAATGCAAAAGTGCAGTTTGGCTTTCTAAATGCTTAGTCTTAACTTCCAACCTTCTCTCTTCTGTGGTGCTAGGGGATCTTGTTTTCTGGCCAGACCAGGCCTTCCAAATACGCCCGCCATGACCGGCAGTTATGATGGCAACAATGATGGTGGCAGTGACAGAAAAGACACTGCTGCCACTAGTAGAAGAAACTAGATCATGCCACCCAGAGGAAAAGTTTGCCCAAAGGAGAGAGCCACGGGGCAGATTGGGTATCTTCAGAAAATGAGGCAGCAGCATGAGGCCTGGAAAGGTACTGGTGCTTAGAACATTGACGTGAACCGTTCAACATGGTGGTTTAGGAATGCAACATTTGGCAACTTCCAGTGGGACAAATTAAAGCCCCCATGTAGTTTAATCATGGGCAGAAAGCGCCTAAGCTACAATGACTAGAGTGAGAGTCAAGGGAAATGGCAGAACTCCTGTGGAAACTCTGGTTTCATTCATAGCTCAGAGGAGTAAGGAAGAAGAACGGATAGGAAATGAGGCATCCATTGACATGCATGCTGGAAGTGCTAAGCAGAGCAATGAGGGCAGAAAAAGAAAGAAAAGACGCTCGAATCAGAAAAGAAATAAGTAGCTTATTCATAGATGACATCTTGTTATAGGTAGAAAAATAATACATGTTCCAGGCAAGAAATTATTAGAAGTAATGAGTAAACTCAGGAAAGTGGCTATGTAAAAAATCCCCATGCAAAACTCAGTGGTGTTTCTCATATATTTATATATAATATGTATCATATATAGTATATATACTATATGCTATATATATCATATAGTATATTATATAGTATATAATATATTACATATATTATATAGTGTATAGTATATATATACATATATATATATATACATAATAAGCAACCTTAAAAGAAAATTAAGAAGAATCTCAGTTAAATGAGCATCAAATACAATGCAGGATTTTGGAACACGTTTAATTAAGTATCCACTGAGAACTACAAAAGGTTGCCATGAGGAACTGAACAAGTGAATGAAAAAATACCTCCATGTTCATGAGCAGGAAGGCTTTATATTGTTGGCCTGTTATCTAAAGCAGATCCAGGACAATCTCTCTCATACTTCCAAAGAAAAGCAGAAAATCCCAGGAATGTAGAACTCAGTCCTAAGATTTATACAGAGCCACAAAAAGACCACAAATAAAGAATAAAGCTTGAGACCTAGCACCTCTTGATTTCCAAAGGTACTACAAAGCTATAGTAACTAAAACAGTATGGTATAATTATAAAGATAGACATGTGGATCAATGGAAACAATAAAGAGCTTATATAGTGTGATTGGCAAGTGAGTCTACATCAAATAAAAATGTTTCTCTGAAGAAAAGATTCAACAGTGAAAAAGCAACCTAAACATAGTTGTGCTGGTAGATTTAGTATGGCCTTGTTTGTGATCATTTGAGTAAGTGCCCAGACGGGATTGCTGGGTCATAGGGGAGCTCTATGTTTAGTCTTTTGAGGAACCTCCATACTGCTTTCCAGAGTGGTTGAACAAGTTTACACTCCCACCAAAAGTATAGTAGCATTCCCTTTTGGCCATATCCCCTCCAGCACCTGTTGTTATTAGATTTCTTGATTATATCCATTCTAACTGGGTTGAGGTCACTATGTTTATCACAGCATTATTCACCATAGTTAAGATATGGAACCAATCCAGATGCCCCTCAGTAGATGAATGGATCAAGAAAATGTGGTATATATACACAATGGAATTCTATGCCTCCATCAGAAAGAATGACATTGCCCCATTTGTTAGGAAATGGAAAGACTTGGAAAAAATTATATTAAGTGAAGTAAGCCAGGCCCAAAGAAACATAGGTCCCATGGTTTCCCTTATTTGCAATAACTAGTATATGTCTGAGACAAGCAGAAACGGTCAGATAAGTTGATGATAGGTGAAATGAACCCCAAGATAAGGACTCTAATATTTTTTTCTTTCTTGCTATTCTTTCTAACATATTTATAAGATATTTCTTTGTTGCTTTCTATGTCCCTCCCCCCAGGGTATAACCCCCTGTTTTCATTGTATTTGATGTTGGGGAAGGGAAGGGCAAAAACAAATCATTGAAAAAAGATACAGGTGGACCATTGCAACAATGAGATGTACAAGATGTTATGTCGAAAAATGAACTTTATAACTTTGGCCTGGGGGGAATTGGGGGGAGGATGGGAAGGGATGGGAAGGGGAAACAAAGGAGGAGGCTACAATGCTTGACAAGAAATGTACTCATTATCTTGCCCATGTAATTTTAACTCCTCTGTACGGTATTTTCATGAGAGAGAGAGAGAGAGAGAGAGAGAGAGAGAGAGAGAGAGAGAGACAGACAGACAGACAGACAGACAGACAGACAGACAGAGACAGAGACAGAGACAGACAGACAGAGACAGAGACAGAGACAGAGACAGAGAGAGACAGAGACAGAGACAGAGAGAGAGAGAGAAGAAAATGATACACACACACACACACACACACACACACACACACACAATGGCATTCTATGCTTCCATCAGAAAGAATGACACTGCCCCATTTGTAAGGAAATGGAAGGACTTGGAAAAAATTATATTAAGTGAAGTAAGCCAGACCCAAAGAAACATAGGTCCTATGGTTTCCCTTATTTGTAACAATTAGTACACATCTAGGATAATCTCAGCAGATGAGCACAATAGCTCAATAGCTACATACATACAACCATAGGGGATGATGCTAATCAAAATGAACTCCAAGACATGGACACAAGAGGTTTTTCTTTATTGCTGTTGTTCTCAGTGTACTGCATGATTTCTTTTTTCTTTTGCAGGTTTTCCCCCTATGGTTTATCTCCTGTTGTCACTGTATTTGATTTTGTTACCCTGGGTATTGTATATATGTTTATCTGAATTAGGGGAGGAAAAGGGACAACAAAATGGTGAGACAAAGGACAAAGGGGGAACCTATGCAACAGAGATACTCACAAGACAATATGTTGGAAATGATCTTTATAACGTGAGGGGGGAGAGAAAGAGAAAGAAAAACGAGGGAGGGGGTAACAAGTTCAACAAGAAATGTACTCACTATCTTATTTATGTAACTGTAACCTCTCTGTACATCACCTTGGCAATAAAATTAAAATAAAAATTAAAAAAGCAACCTAAAAAGTGAAAGGAAAAGAAACCTTAGATACTGTATATTTGAGAAGTTAATATCTAACCTATGTAAGAAAGTATAATTTAATGATAAATAAAAGCAGACAAACAACTAACTAATCAAAGAAACAACAAAATCAAATAGATTCCTTTCGAAATAGGAAGTTGGGAGAGATGTAGGAATGGGTGACATTGATTAAGATGTATTGTATTCATACACAGATAAGTTGAATTGAAACCCCCTGGTATAATTACTTAAAGATAATAAAAATGTTTAAGAGAAATGGGCAAAATCTTGAATAAAAGTTTCTCACAAGATGAAATGCATGACCAACAAGGGTATAAAAAGATACTCATTATCACTTATCAGAATGGAAGGGCAAGTCAAAAATTCAGTGAGCTATCATTTTACAATCATCAGGTTTTTAAATAGGTAAAGAAAAAATACTATTACTAGTAATGATGGAGAAAAATCTGAAGGCTTGTGCACTGTTAGCTGGAGAATAAAATGATGCATCTACAGTGGAACCAATGGGAATATTTCCCCCAAAAAAGAATGAAAAATAGATCAGCATATGATTCAACAATCCACTCCAGGCTATAGATTCCCCCAAACCGAAATCAGCATTTTGAAGATGTTTATACCCATGTTCATTTCAGCCCTTTTCCTAACACCAAAAACATGGAAACAACCTAAATATCCAGTAAATGAGTAGTAAAGAAAATCTAATGCCATGTACACTAAAGTGCCACTCAGCCATAAGAATGAAGTCCTGTAAAGATGCTACAAGATTGAAAACATAATTTTAATTCAAATAAATGTACTAAAAGACAAATATTTTTACATAAATTATCTAAAACAGTTGCTGTTATCAAAGCAGAAAGTAAAATGATTGTCAGAAGCCAAGGGTAGAGAAAAGTGGGTAGTTGCTAATCAACAAATAAAATGTAAAGTTTGACCACAAAATATGTTGAAAATTTGAAGCATTAAAACTCTGAACAATAAAACTCTGAACATTAAACTTTCAGTGAATAAGAAGACATGGTGTCATGTTCAAACGGTAGAGTGATTGCGTAGAAAGTACAGGCCCTTGAGTTCAAACCAGTATCTCTCTCTCTCTCTCTCTCTCTCTCTCTCTCTCTCTCTCTCTCTCTCTCTCTCTCTCTCTCTCTCTCTCTCTCTCTCTCTCACACACACACACACACACACACACACACACACACACACTGCATACTCAAGTGTTGAAGAGAGAAATTTTATAACCTGTATTTTACCATGCTAAAAATGACAATTCTAAGTACTGAGAAGCATTACAGAGAACAGCATAGCATGTGAGAAGAGAAAGAACAGAGAGGTTACCTTAGATCTGCCACTTCCTAGCTCTATGCCTTTGAATGATTCTTTTCAACTCTATGAGATTTGTTTCCCTATAAACAAACTTCAAAAATTTCTACTTTGTGTTGTCATTGTGATATCCAGTGCCATGATTGTGATATAATATGTGCCATAATATGATAGACGTATGTGTGTGCATATATAGGTTAAGCATGCAATAACACATTGTATGTTATATGAACACCCAATTGTGTGTCTCAGCCATTACATCATTGTCCTATCATCTAGCTATCTATCCATAATACATATTCTTTTTCATTCCAAAAGCATTTAACATTGATAAATCCATTTGATGCAAAGGAATATAAACTTTATAAGAGAGAATCAGACTAAATTACATGTTACAGTGACCTTGATTCGACCTAGACATCTATCTTCTAGCAGGAAATCTATCAATTGGCAGGAAACAAGTCATTTGTGTTATTCTGTCTTGGATGCACATTAGAGCTATTCAACTGCAAATGCATGCTAAAATTGACTTGGGGGGAGAGCATGCCCTCTGATATTTTTATTAACATCAGTGCTATACACTCAATTCTCCAAATTATATGGATCCAATTACATCTTTAGAACAAATGTGTTACCAAGACAGTAGTGGCTGAAAAACTTTTGCAGCTGGGCTGTTGTTTATTGATGCTCTTGTCCTTTTGGACGTTTAGAATTGCAAGCTCTGCAAAATCTATTTCCCTCTGGCCATTTGGTCACCAGCAAATAACAATCATTTCATTTTCATCAAAGAATGTGTAAAGTAAGGTTTTTGAGGCCTTGCAACAATTTAATATCATGAATGATATATAAAATCACCCTATTTGAAATTTCTACATTAAGTTGTATGCTTTTTAAATTCTAAAGATTGTGTTGATATTGCTGAAGACCAACAACCTATTCTTATTGATGTATCTAGGATGGCTTCACCATTTCCAAGAGACCTCATTCTTTCAAGAAGCCTAGGTTGACTTACCATTGGACACAGTGTTAGGAATATGCTTACAGTGAAAGTTCTTATCCTAAAGAATTTGCAACTCTATACAACATAAAATATGGAAAATAACAACTATAAACATGCTCAAATTAAAATAAGCATGCAAGCCTGCATTGTGAAAAGTAGTTATCCCCATACATATTGAATGATATCTCGATGTGAGTGCATTTCTATTCTGCATTTATCATGTGTATGTGTACATATTTATAACATTAATGATCGGGTCTAATTCTAAGGTACATATACACCAGTAGATTCAAAGAAGAGGCCATGTTGCTGTAATTGAAAAGTTAAGCAAGTTCTGAAAGTTGTCACCAGGGATAGGCAGGGCTGCAGGACTTGGTGGATTCTTGGTGAGGGGTGGATACACAGAGGCAGGTCCATTCCCCATAGCAAGTTTTATTAACAGCATTAATGAAAGTACACTCTCATCTTGGCAACCCAGGGAGCAATCAAGTGTCCTGGACACAGTTTTTCTGGGTCTTTAGTATAATCTCTTCATAGGTATGTAAATCGGATGTACATAATTCTTGAGCTGTCCTGGAATAGGAGTTAGGTTTTCCAGGAAGGGGAAGGGAGAGAGGAGGAGATCACCTTTCAATGTATGTTCAGAACCAAGGTGGCAAGGCTGTGCAGTGTAAGCCACTAACTTACTTACACTATTAAGATCTTTGCCTGATCTTCGTACAGACTTTATACAGAAATGGTACAAAATGCCACAGGCTAGGGATCACAGAACTACCAGAGTGGCAATGTCATTGGGGTGTTACACCAGGATGGGGTGGAACTTAAGACTAGGTTGGGGCACTGAAAGCTCTCACTCATTTCTTGTGGATGACTAGCTGGGTACTATCTCCTTGCTTAAAACCCTCTCAGTGAAGGTGTAATGACTAAAGAGCCTTAACAGTGTAGCTCTTTTCTGTGCTAGTCATTCTCATATTTCTCTGACAAGCATGTGAGTAGAATATCTTTAGAAGCCGTGCACCAATGGCTCATGCCTATATCCTAGCTACTCAGGAGGCTATGATCTGATTTGGATCTAGCCCAAACAGAAAATGAGAGGGACCCCCCTCATTTACCAAGCAAAAAGCCAGAAGCAGGGATGTGGTAGTGGTAGTGCACCAGCATTAAGCATCAAAGTATAGTGCCAGGCCCTGAGTTAAAGATTCAATACTGGTCTACGCACACACACACACACACACACACACACAAACACACACACACACACACACACACACACACACAGAGACAGAGAGAACATTAAAAGAGGAAGGACATATTTGGGCGTATAGTTTCTAAGGAATTAAGTCATAGTCAGTTGTCTCTGGCTTTCTACATCTGTAGCAAGATGGTACTCAGGTGGCAGCAGAGTATAGCAGAAGCTGTTCACTTCGACTTAGTCAGGAAGTAGGTCAGGGATGAGGTTCCAAAACCCCCCTAGGACACAGCGACAATGACCTAGTTTCTTCACCTAAACCACACTACCTTCAAGTTTCCCGAATTTCCCCAAAATAGCACCAACATTTGGGGACCAAATGTTCAACACATATGTCTGTGTGGGACATTTTGTATTTAAACCATAAAAAGAATATTGGAAAAGACCTCTGAAGAAGATGAAATTGTTAGCCTTCTAAATTTAACATGACAAGTGTGGGCAAAGGACCTGGCACAAGAGTCCACCATTGGTTTAAACACTAGACATGGCCCAGTATTGTTAAAATCCAACAGCAGCAGAGTTTGTACTGAGGATGAAGTCTCAGCATTGGGAAGGAGTTTCAGGCAGATTAGCATAGGTCCTGCAAGCAATGGTTATGCTCATTGTGGGAACGGGCTTGTTAGAGTTCATCAAAGACTTGTCAAGCTTTATGTATTAAGTAATATTTTTCTGTCCACTCTTTGGACACAGAACAATCAGAATAAAAGAAAACCTATTAGCAGGCACAGATATTGTTCAGAAAAAGAATGGCAGTAGTGGATGTGGTACCCAATCAGTTTCTAATTGTAGGTTGCAAATGAAGGCATACACAGCAACATTATTAAAGAAGTAGTGTTGTCCTGGAAAATGCTCACAGCTAAAATCATTCAGTTAAGTGAATAATGCATGCTTGGACATGTGTGATTCTGAGTATAGCCAAGTTTGTCAATAGCGACAGAATGTTTGAGAAGTTCATGTGTGTAGCCATTGCCCTACTTGTAAAGACACTAGTGACTATAAATATTATACAGATATCAGAATTCCTAACGTTAGTCTTTGGAGGCATAGCTCAGCTGGTAGATGGCTAGTCAATGAGTGAAAGCAGCAAGTGCTGAGTTTGAGTCCCAGTCTTGGACCTAAAAAAAAAAGAAGAAAAGAAGGAAAAAGTGAAATGAACCCCAAGAACAGACGTTTTTATCTTTGTTGCTGTTGTTTTTAATGTACTTATAATGTACTATGGGATTTTTTGTTTCTCTTTTATGTTCTTCATCCATGGTATAATCCCTGTTTTCACTGTATTTGATTCCTGCACCCTGCATCTTTTGTGTGTGTGTGTGTGTGTGTGTGTGTGTGTGTGTGTGTGTGTGTGTGTGTGTGTGTGTGTGTGTGTATAATATTTCTAATTTGGGGAGGGGAAGGGAAATAACAAAATGCTGAATTAAGGATACAGGTTGACCCATTGAAACAATGAGATGTACAAGACACTATGTTGAAAATGAACTTTACAACATTGGGGAAGAGGGAGGAGCTGGAGAGGTAGGGAGGGAAGGGATGGTAGGGGAAACACAAAGAAAGGGGTAACAGGGGCTGGGAAGGTGGCCCAGTGGTAGAGTGCTTGCCTTGCATGCATGAGGCCCTGGGTTCGATTCCTCAGCACCACATAAGCAAAAAGCCGAAAGTGGCACTGTGGCTCAAGTGGTAGAGCGCTAGCCTTGAGCTGAAGAGCTGAGGGACAGCGCCCAGGCCCAGAGTTCAGGCCACACAACCGGACCCAAAAAAAAAAAAAAAAAAAAAAAAAAGAAAGGGGTAACAATGCTTGATAGGAAATGTACTCATTACCTTACTCATGTAACTGTAACCCCCGTACAGTATCTTTACAACAAAAATATATATTATAAAAGCAAAAGAACTCCTAAAGTTAGAAACAAGATACAATATTGCTGTTTCTTACCCAAATCATGTATTTTCCTTGTGCTAGTAGTGGGACTTGAACTCAGGGCCTGGGTGCTGTCCCTTTGTTCCTTCACTCAAGGCTGGCACTCTTTGATTTGAGCCTCATATTCTACTTATGGCTATTAGAGATAAAAATCTGAAAGCCTCTATTGCCCATACTGGCTTTGAACCATGATTCTGAGATCTCAGATTCCTGAGTAGCTAGGATTGCAGGCATGAGCCACTAGTACCTGGTTCTGAGACATAAATATGTACATTGTGTATAATTAGCAACAAGGGTATTTTTATTCAATCATCGCTCAATAGCCACACAGGGTATAAGGGTATACCTACCTTAAATTGAGTTTTATTCTTCATTTGTTGACACCAGAGTGAGGGCTTTCCCTTTGCCTCAGTGCCCAAACTGAAAACAGAATTATTGTATGATCTAAAACTTCTAGGAATCCAAAGGAATTTCAATCAATATATAGAAATCCATCCGTACTTCCATGATTTCAGCATTATTCATAGTATCCAGAACAAGGAATCAACTAAGAAGAGTTCATCAGTGGATAAGTTGGTAAAGGAAACAAATGGAGCTGGAGCACATTTTGCTAAGTGACATGAGATAGAAACAGAAAGAGAAATCTGGCACGTACTCCTCCTTCACACTTGGAGGCTAAACAAGTTGATCCTAGACTAATGAACACAATGATGATTGGAAACGGATGGAAGAGGAGTTGGAGGAATAGAGAAAGGACAGATACTGGATATCAAATGCATTTAGCCAGGAGGAAGAATCACTAATCTTCTATAGCACAGGGTAACTACTGTACACAACAGTGTTATAAATAGTTTAAATGGATGTGTTTGAAAATTCCCATCCCCATTAAATAATAGATGTTAGATGTTTAAGGAGATAGAAATGCTAAATTGCTCCATTTGAACACTGTAAAGATACACTACACAATCGCACAATGACCTAAAATGTGTACAGTTATTACGCATCACTTAGAAGGAGCAAGAGAAAGTGTAACCCATTCATACAATGAAAGGGAATTCCATCATGCGCAACAACGTGGATGAAACTGGATCATTACTCTAACTAACCTAAGTCAGGTACAGAAAAGCCAATACATATGGTCTCACTTATATATGGAATTTTAAAAGATCAATCACAGAAAAATAGAAAGTAAACATGGAACACCCAGGGCTGTAGGAGAGGTGATGGAGAGGGGGTTATGGAAAGGAAAGATGTTGATCTAATACAAAGTTTAATTTAGATGACCAGCTAACAGTATCACATTTCAAAATGGCTACAAGAGTTTTGAAACATTCTCACCACAAAAATAGATAATTTCGTGAGTCTGCGGATATAATGATTAGCTCATTGAATATTTTTATCATGCATACATACATGAAACTTCACAATATACTCATAAATACATAAAGCTATTTGTCAATCAAAAGTAAATGTGAAATTTAATGAAGTAATTACTTGAGGCCTGAATGCCCAGACTTTCAAATTGATGCTGATGGAAAGGGGCTAAAGCTTCATCCATAGCTTGATAGCATTTGGGTTATGGTGAAAAAAAAAAGTGAACTTTTTGTTGAACAAAAACAACCTCAGCAATTTAAGTATTCTTTAATTCTGCAGTTATAATTCCTATAGTATATATCTCTTCAGATTCTTCCAATCATGAAACACATACATACATACATACATACACACATACACACACACACACACACACACACACACACACACACACATTTATACACACACTATGTGAAATGGATATTTTTTAATATATGTTTTTTATTGTAAAAATAGTATACAGAGGGGTTACAGTTACATGAGTAAGGTGATGAGTACATTTCCTATAGAGCATTGTTACCTCCTCCTTTTTTTTTCTCCTACCATACCTAACCTCCCCATCTCCCCAACTCAAGGGGAAGTTTTTTTAGAGACTTTTATAAATTTATCAAGACAGCTTTATTTTATAAAAGAGTTATATCTAATTATAACCCTGCCACTATCCTCCTGTGATATGCTTCTATCCTCCTGGGTTGTCCTTATCTGCTTTTTATTTGGAAACAATGTGTGTGTGTGTGTGTGTGTGTGTGTGTGTGTGTGTGTGTGTGTGTGTGTGTGTGTGTGTGTGTGTGCATGTGCATGCTTGTATTGGGGCTTGAACTCACAGCCTGGGTGCTGCCCCTTAGCATTTTTGCTCAAGGATGGCACTCTACTACTTGAGCCATATCTGCATTTTTGGCTTTTTGGCGGCTAATTGGAGATAAGAATCTCTCAGTTTTGTCCGCTGTGGCTGATTTTGAACCTTAGCTCTCAGATCTCAGCCTCTTGAGTAGCCAAGATTACAGGCATAAGCCATTGGCTTGTTCTATCCCGGAACAATCTTTTAAAATAAAATCTTATTTTACCATGTAAAATCCTTTCTTTTTTATTGTCAAGGTGAAGTACAGAAGTGTTATAGTTACATAAATAAGGTAATAAGTACATTTCTTGTTAAACTTGTTACCCCTCCCTCATTTTTCTCTTACTTTCCTTCACCCCCCCACTCCCCACCCCAGCCCAAGTTGTACAGATCATTTCCAACATACTGTCTTGTGTATGTCACTGTTGCATTGTTTCCCCCTTGTCCTTTGTCTCACCATCTGTTGTTCCCCTTCCCTTCCCTAATCCACATAAACATATATACAATACCCAGGATACCAAAATCAAATGCAGTGACAACAGTGGATAAACCATAGAGGGAAAACACACAAAAGAAATAAAAAATCACCTAGTACATGAAAAACAATAACAAAGAAAAACCTCTTGTCTCCATGTCTTGGAGTTCATTTGTGAAATGGATATTATGTGTACAGAGGAGGGATTTTTAAAGTCCATAACAGGATATAAAAATATCTATCTCCTTGAATTTTGTCATCCTTATTAACTTTTACCAATTTGAGGTTAATCTGTCTTCATTTAAGTAGAAGAAAAATTTTCTCTATTGCTAATTTGCAATTCTATATTTAAGAGATACTCACCTACTTTATTGAGCTTCATTTCAACAAGAAGCTTATTTAAATATAATCTTAGATTGACTTCAGGCTTAATTTTCTTTCTTACAAAACAAAACTCAAATCCTCACTCAAGGCACATGATAATAGCAAGTTACTCTACAACATAAAATAGTTATTTGTCTTCTCACATAGTAGTAAAACCTAGCCACATCATGCTGTTCTGTTAATTCCCACAATGATTGCTGCATTCCTGAGGACATGGAATTCTTTGCAAGCCAGTATTTAGCTAGTCAATTATGCATGATTATGCCAGAATATAGTTTAACAGTGCTTAGTCCAGTGAGTAGATTTTTGCTGACCTTCTGTTCTCTGATGAGTTTCTTCTATCTTGTCAGCAATAAGGTGACTTTTCAAATTCAACATACATGTCTTCACACAGGGTAGGGGATCATGTATGACAGGCTATTACAGTTGAAAAAGTTTGTGATCATTTGTATAAGCAATTATAGTACAGAAGAATGAATACAATAATTCAAATCCCTATTTTGATAACTGTGCATTAGGGAAGTTGGCAGTAAAATACATCTGCTTCTAAAGAAGAATTTTGAGTCATTCTAGTATTACATTAGTGTACACCATATCACAGCCCTGTCAAAATATGCCAACCTGTTAGCACTGAGAGATGGTCTGTAAACAGAAGGATGGAGTAATCCCTTTCTGTTGGCTTAATCTATGTGTTAATGAGGTTGTATAATGTGGCTCTGTGTCCCTCAAAGAAGCATTATGCAGCACACAACTTTTGCAGAAGGGAAGATGTGCATTTTAAGATGAAAAAAAAATAATGAACTCTGAGTGAAATGGAGACAAAATAAATTTTGCTTTTTTCCATAATTCCTGTCAGCTGGTGCCAGAGTATTATAATGTTCCCTGTTTTAAGCAATCTACAGACTATGAGAGAGCATAAAGTTTCACCTCCAAAAATAAAGTCTAATTCAGGAAGGCAAAATTAGACTCTAGTGTCCCTATAACAGATATATATCATGTCCACAGCATAATAGGAATGCAGTCAGGAAAGCCTTACTGTGATCAAGAGTATTCTGCTCTATGCAGGTGAAGACATACTATATATCCAGTCACATGTTTGCAAGCCAGAAAATGGGTTTTCTTTCTATTTGATTTACATGCGGGAAATAATATGCTTTGTCTTTTCATGATACTTTTCCATAACGATTTAAGATTAATGGCAGTGTTTTGAGAATTTACATAAGTGATCTTTTTTTCCTGATAGGGTTGTAAAACAATCCCTGAAAATGGGAACATTCAAAAGGAAACAGAAAGATGGAGAAAAAGAAGAAAGGAGAAAGTAAGATGCAAGTTTACTAGTAATATAAAGAAATGGAAGCCAGGTGCCAGTGGCTCATGCCTGTAATCCTATATACTCAGGAGGCTGAGATCTGAGGATTGTGGCTCATAGCCAGTCCAGGCAGGAAAGTCTGTGGGAATCTTTTTTTTTTTTTTTGTCGGTCATGGGGCTTGAACTCTGGGCTTGGGCGCTGTCGCTCAGCTCTTCAGCTCAAGGCGAGTGCTCTACCACTTGAGCTACAGCGCCACTTCCAGTCTGTGGGAATCTTATCTCCAGTTAACTACTAGCAAACAAAGTTCAAGAGGTAGAGTGCTAGCCTTGAGTTGAAGAACTGAGGGACAGCACTCAGGCCCCAGAGTTCAAACCCATGACCAACAAAAAAAAAAAAAAAAAAAAAGGAAGAAAGGGAAGAAATAAATAACTATATTATTAATACACTGAAATTGAAAAATATACACTGAAGATAATTCTACTATTAAAAATAATGATGAGGGGCTGGGAAGGTGGCTCAGTGGTAGAGCGCTTGCCTTGCATGCATGAGGCCTTGGGTTCGATTCCTCAGCACCACATAAACAAAAAGAAAAAAGCCAGAAGTGGCGCTGTGGCTCAAGTGGTAGAGCGCTAGCCTTGAGCTGAGGAGCTGAGGGACAGCGCCCAGGCCAAGAGTTCAGGCCCCACAACCGGACCCAAAAAAAAAAAATGATGAGAGGAATTGGCAGACAAATACAATCATAATAATACTTGTATATATGTTAAAAATGGAAATAGGTAACTGGAGGCAATGGATAAGTTTGGGAAAGATGGGGAGAAATTTAGAAGAGGTAATATGGATCAAGATGCATTGTATTCATAAACTAACACATTAAATTGAAATCCCTTTGTATAGCTACTTTAAAACAGGCACAGGTGGCTCATGTCTGTAATCCTAGCTATTCAGGAGGCTGAGATCTGAGGGCTGCAGTTCAGAAACCAGCTCAGGCAGGAAATTTTGAGACTCATCCCCAATTAACCACCAAAAGAAGGGGAAGTGGAGCTGTGGCTCAACTATTGGAGTAATAGCCTTGAGCACAAAAGGTCAGAGACAGCACCCAGGGTTTGAGCTCAAGCCCCGAGACTGGTAACAACAACAACAACAATAACAATAACAATGAAGTAAATAATTAAGAAAATGAGTGTGAGTCCATGGAATACGGATACCTAGTGAGAACACTGTTAAAATTCCACTCCTGTCAGTCTTCTTTCTGCTATGTTGAATGCTGTAGCTTTGCATAGGTATAAGCCAAAGAAACTTCTGAATTTTTGTTGTTCAGTGGTACTGCTTTGAACTCAAAGTCTCACACTTAATAATAAGTAGGCACTCTATCATTTGAATCACACCCTCAACACAAATTTGTGTTGGCTATTTTTGAGATAGATGTTATTTTCTGCATGGGCACACATCTGTATTGCTTTCTGCTATAGTTAGTATAACAGACATTAGCCACTATGCCAGAGTCCTTTCACTGAGATGGGGTTTCACAGACTTTTCTGCCCCGACTGGCCTATAAGTGAGATCCTCTCATTCTCACCCTCCCACATGGCTTAGGTTGACAAGCACATATCACTTTGCCCAGTTAGGGGTTTGAAGGGGTCTGGCAAATGTTTCTGCCTGAACTGGCCTCAAACCAAGATCCTACAATTTCAGTCTCACAAGTAGCTATTACAGGTTCAGGTTTGAATCACCAGTGAGTGCCTAACTCAAAGAATTTTTATCTTGCAAGAGATGCCATGGTCCAAAAGCAAACAGAAGCACTACAGAAAAAATAAATTTCCAAAATTATGCAAAGCAAAGGGAAAACGCATATAACATTTTAACGAAGAACCTAATGCATTAGAAGTCACCATATGCTAATAAACATTAATAATATTATATAAGCCAGTATTGTGCCACATTTAGCTTATCATTTGCAGCTGCACTGTCCAATGTGATGGTCATTAATCACTGTTTAAATTTAAATTACAATTAAACATACTTTATACTGTTACTGGAAAGATGATGTACAGAGGGTTTACACTTACATAAGTCAGGTAATAAGTACATTTCTTTTTGAATAGTTTCAACTTTTCCTAAGTTTTCTCCCAGTTTTTCCTGCCCTTCCACTGCTCCCTTCACAAGCCATATAGTTCATTTTCATCATAGTGTCTAGGGAGTATCACTACTGCATTTGTTTACCCTTTATTGTTCATCTTTTCTGTGCTGCCCCTTACTCTCCCAAGATCAATAAACTTACATACAAGACAAAAGGTATAGAAACCAAAACAGCAACAAAGGAGACAACAGATAAACAAGAAGAAATCAAAATAACACAAAACCCTCCTGTTTCCATTTCTTGGAGTTCATTTCAATAAGCATCATTTTATAAGATGACATGCATATAGTTATTAAACCCTTCTGATCCTCGCCTAAAAATATCCTTCTTTGGTCTCACTGTGTGAATGTTTAGAGTCCTGTATAATTTATCCTGTCCAAGTGTAATTTTTTGTCTTTTACAATCCAGTGTGTTTACGTGTAGATTTATAGGCACATTGTAGTAACACCAAATGAGGGGAAACCAAGCAATCTTTGTTACTTTGGGTCTGGCTTACTTCACAATATAATTTTTTTCTAACCCATTCTATTTCCTTACAAACGGTGCAATGTCATTCGTTCTGATAGAAGCAAAGGATTCCATTATATACCACATTTTCTTTATTCACTGAGATGTATCTTGGTTGATTCCATATCTTTGATATGATAAACAATGCTGCAATGAACATGATTTGCTGGTATCTAAACATAATTTAAAGTTTGGTTTTCAAACTGATCTAGCCACATTTTAAGTATTCAGAAATCACATGTAGTGAATGTATTAGTAAGAATAAATCTAGAATATGATTGTTATTTCAGAAATATCTATTGAGTGCCTTTGCCCTAAGTTTTAAGTCTTTTAACTTTGGACTAAAACATTAATTTTTGACACTAGGTGAAAGACTAAAAGGCATTAAAATAAGCCAGTAAACTTTCAAATAACTTAAATGTGGACATCAAATTGGGTGTAACTCAAGTGGAATTTTTGTAAACACTTTAGGGCTAGAAATTTAAGTAGAGTCAATACACATTACTCTTAGATGTGATCCAAATGCAATCTTAAAGTCTTGGCACAGTAGGTCATGTTTATAAGTAGCTCCAGCTACTCAGGAAGTCAGACCCCTTTCTCCACAAATAAACCAGGCATGGTGGCATACACCTTTATTCCAGCTATGGTGGTAGAAGGTGTAAATCAAAAACCTGAAAAAAATAAACAAAGACAAAAAGAACTTACCAAAGCAAAAAGAAATGGCAATTTGCTTCAAGTGGTAAAAGCAAAGAGATGAAACATTTTGAGAGATATAGAAAGCTTTTATGATTATTGTGATGCTCGCATGCAATGTGCAAGAAAGGCTATGTGGAAATACAGATTGCGAAAACAGCAGTTGCCTAGCTCGTGGATTAATTCTCAACACTGGCTGACAAAATAATCACCTGAAGGTCTAGTAAGACTCAACACTCACCCCTACAGGCGGCCAATTCACTGATGCTAGTGTCTTCTAGATGCCCCAAAGTCATCTGCTGAGAGGTGGGGCCTGATGGGAGAAACTCAAGTCACCAGAGCTCACTTTCTTTTTTTTTTTTTAATTTAATTTTATTTTATTTGTGAACATACTGTACAGAGGAGTTACAATTACGTGGGCAGGATAATGCGTACATTTCTTACCAAGCATTGCAGCCTCCTCCTGTGTTTACCCTTCACATCCCTTCCCATCCCTTCCCAGCCTCCCCCCTCCCCCCCAATCCCAATCCTTCTCCTTCCCCCTCCTTCCCCCCCCCCCCCCCGCACCGACATTATAAAGCTCGTTTTGGACATGACAACTTGTACTTCTCATTGTTGCAACAGGTCCACCTGTATCCTTAACCAACTGGTTTTTCCCCATCTCCTCCACAAGTTATACTAACATCAAATATAGTGAAAGCAGGGGTTATACTGTGGGGGAGGGACATACAAAGCAACAAAGAGATAATCTTATAAATGCGTTAGAAACACATGCATGAAAGAAAAAAACCTTAAAATACACATCTAAGGGTTCATTTTCCTGACATCACATTATATGACCTTTTCCACTTGACTCATACATATACTAGATATTACAAATAAGGGAAACCATGGGACCTTTGTTTCTTTGGGCCTGGCTTACGTCACTTAATATAATTTTTTCCAAGTTTTTCCATTTCCTAACAAATGGGGCAATGTCATTCTTTCTGATGGAGGCATAGAATTCCATTGTGTATATATACCACATTTTCTTGATCCATTCATCTACTGAGGGGCATCTGGGTTGGTTCCATATCTTAGCTATGGTAAATAATGCTGCAATAAACATAGTTGTGCTAGTAGCTTTAGTGTGGTCTTGTTTGTAAACATTTGGGTAAATGCCCAAAAGTGGGATTGCTGGGTCATAGGGGAGTTCTATGTGAAGTCTTTTGAGGAACCTCCATACTGCTTTCCAAAGTGGTTGAACAAGTTTACATTCCCACCAACAATGAAGTAAGGTTCCTTTCTGTCCACATCCCCTCCAGCATCTGTTGTTAGAGTTCTTAAATTTTGCCGTTCTAACTGGAGTGAGGTGATATCTCAATGTTGTTTTGATTTGCATTTCTTTTATGGCTAGGGAGGTTGAACATTTCTTCATGTATCTATTGGCCATCCTTCTTTCTTCTTCAGAGAAGTTTCTCTTTAAGTCTTTCGCCCACTTATTTATTGGGCAGTTGTTTCTTTGAGGATTTGTTGTTGGGGGGTTTAGTTTTTTGAGTTCCAAGTATATTTTAGATATGAGACCCTTGTCCGTTGTATGGCTAGTAAAGATCTTCTCCCAATCCGTGGGCTTTCTATTGATCTTGCTAGCTATGTCATTTGCCCTGCAGAAGCTCTGCAACTTTATGCAATCCCATTTGTCCAACCTTTCTTTGATTTGTTGTGTTTCCGGGTCTCTATTCAGAAAATTTCGGCCTGAGCCAAGGAGACCTAGGGTTTCTCCTATTCCATCCTGTAATGTTTTCAGAGTGTCTGCTTTGAGTTCAAGGTCTTTGATCCATTTAGAGTTGATTCTGGTGCAGGGTGATATATAAGGATCTAGCTTAAGTTTTCTACATGTAGTTAACCAATTTTGACAGCACCATTTACTGAAGAGGTTGTCTTTCTTCCATTCTATTGTTTTAGCTCCCAGGGCTCACTTTCATGAATGGCCAATGGCTGCACTGGGCTCCGGGTTCTGCTCTTCCGCCACTCTAGGACTGTACCATTTAAGGATACATCCGGGGTCCAGACCCAGTACTCTATAACACCTTGATCTTGGCCTTCCCAACATCTGAGTCTATGAGAAATAAATTTCTGTTCTCTTTAACATATTCAATCTCAGATGCTCTGTGATAGCAGTGCCAACAGACGAAAACAATTGATTCACAGTCTGGGCTTTGGGATCTTTAGAGGCTCCCAACTGATCCTAACAGGCAACAAAGTTTGAGCAACGTTGGTGTGGAATCCCTGCCCCTTACCTTAAGTCTAAGGATACAAGGACCTGGAAGTCATATTTTATTCAATATCTACATGATTCTAATGATTGATTTAAAGGACATGATGATGATAAAGGCACAGTGGTAAATCCTGCATTTGTTATAATGGGGAGAGGGATGGGCACAAAGCAAAACAGAACATATAGCTTCTGCTTTTGCCAAATAAAAATAAGGACGTCGATCTAAGAATGATCCCAGCAATATGAGTTTCCTGGTGGGCAGAGTTCATATAGCCCTTTTGGCTCCTGGGCCAGAGGAGACATCTCTGCTAAGGTTGCGGCCTGCAGTAAACAACATCTGCATGGGGTCGCAGTTCAGTGGCAGGCAGTACCTGCTAGTGTTGCAGCTTCCCTGCTGGCTGCTGCTGTGGCTGGCTGTCCATGCATATCTTCAAAAGGTCTCTATCTCCCTTGCTGGCAGAATCTAAAGGTTTTATACCCTGGGCTATGCTCTGATTGGTTGCCTCTAAAATAATTACTCAACTTTATTGGTTGGGTTTCACAATACTCTGATTGGTTGTCAATTCCTTATCTAGTTCCTTCTGCAAACCTTCTCCCCAAGGTCATGGGAAGGTTCTCGAAGATAGAAGGGCTCAGGGAGGTGTTTTAAGATAATATCTCTTTTGCATTTGGTTTTGGCTTGCTCTAGGCCAAGATACTGTTCAAAGGCCCTGGGTCTTAACTAATCTATCCCTTCACCAGGACTAGGTAAAGCAGAAGCACCACCTAGAATTGTTATAAGCGGGACATAGGATACATCTAATTCACCATGTGAGAAACTCAGAACCTTGAACCCAGCAGTTTGCAGTTTAAGGAGTCTTGCTCCAGTTAAATTTGATACAAACTCAAGATTCAGGACCATGGCTGGAGATACACAGTGATGCTCCTGTAAATTTAAACATTGCTTTTCTTTTAATATCATAGCAGTAAAATGTAAATAAAATAGTGTTGCTCCATTTTCCTATTTTAAAAATTACCAGTGTGAATACTTATCACTGCTCTAGTGTTATGAACACATCCATTTGAAAGTCTACTACAATATTCTATTTGCAATTTTAAGTGATGACATGGCCTGCTTTTACTTCCTCGGCTATAGTTTAAAAACTTGAACATCAATGATGGAATCTAGTGAGTATCCTTTGCCCTGTTAGTGCTTCTGTCTGCTGAAAAAAGAATGTTCTTTATAAGCTGAGAATTAAATATTTCTATTTGCAATTAATTTCCAGGTTGTCTTGATGTAGTAGACAGAAATTTGGAATGAAGGAAGTGGTCCATTATTTGATGCTTGGATTCCAGGTATCATGAAAATAATTTTAGAGAAGTAAAATTTGTTCTTTAAATGAAAGCTTAAAATCTTTCATCTTATTACAGTTTACCTAGCAGGGTTTCTCTCTTTCTACCAACGCAAAGCAAGTTCTCAGGGAAGACATGCTGAATTATTTTTAAATTTCATTCTGTTATATTGAGGAATGCACATTACCAGTGTTGTTGAAGACTTGCAAGTTTGCTTTAATAAATTGACAACAATGCTGGTGATTTTCATACTGTAACCCTCCCCTGAGCCCATTAAGTAACATACTCCTGTGAGCGACCAACCAGGCTCATTCCTAAGATCTTAGCTACTGGAGACCAACGTTTGAAGCCAGATCAAGCAAGAAACTCTGTGAAATATATCTCCTTAATCACCAAACAAAACAAAACAAAAAGAAGTGGGACTGTGGCTCAACTGTATTAGCCTTGAGCAAAAGAGCTCAAGGACAGCCACAAGGCCCTGAGTTCAAGTCTCAGGATGAGCATGTACATACACTCTCTCACACACACACACACACACACACACACACACACACACACACACACACACACAAATATAAGTGATCATGTTAAGTTATTTAAGAAGGACATTTTCCATCCATAGATGATGCAAAGAAAGAGTTCAGTCAGACTGATGTCTGATAAATCATAACTTCTAAACTGAAGTGGAGTGACATGAGTTTTTTTTAAATTTTTTTATTGTAAAGATACTATACAGAGGGTTACAGTTACATGAGTGAGGTAATGAGTACACTTCCTCTTGAACATTATTACCCCCTCCATTGTTTTCCCCCTACCATCCCCTCCCTCCCTCCCTTCCCCGAGGTTCTTTTTTTTTTTTTTTTATTGTGATTAAGTGATTACTTAATTTCCGGAAATTCACAGTATTGTGGAATAATGATGCTCATTTAAAGTCACAAGTTCATTCTAACTTTCCTGGAGCAAATTGTCTATCACAGTCTGTAATATATAACGGTGCTCACATGTTATATACCATATATGTGATCAGCAGCATGGGGATATTTGGTAGTGGTTCAACCAGATGAGTGGGAGTTCTTTGTTTCTTAAGTCCTGTTAGTTTTGTCATATCACCTAACATTTTGGATTTATCATCCACTTATCAGGGAGACCCTGTAATGTTTGTCTCTTCGTTCTTGGCTTACCTCGCTCAACATGATTCCTTCTAGCTCCATCCATTTCCCTGCAAATGCCATTATTTTGTCATTTCTAATGGCTGCATAATATTCCATTGTGTATAGATACCACAATTTTTGGATCCATTCATCTGTGGTGGGGCATCTAGGTTGTTTCCATATCCTAGCTATTGCGAACAGTGCTGCAATAAACATGGAGGTGCACGTGTCCTTGTATATTGGTTCCTGTTGTTCAGGGTAGATGCTTAGAAGTGGTATGACTGGGTTGTAAGGGAGGTCAATCTTTAGCTTTCTAAGGACCCTCCAGACTACTTGCCAAAGTGGTTGTATAAGTGTACATTCCCACCAGCAGTGTAATAGCGTTCCTCGTTCTCCACATCCCCTCCAGCATTTGTCGTTGGCTGATTTGTGGATGTGGGACATTCTGACTGGGGTAAGGTGGTAACTCAGGGTTGTCTTTATTTGCATTTCATTCACCACCAGGGATGATGAACATTTCCTCATGTGTTGGCATGAGTTTTTTGAGGTTCCACTATGTATCAATTGCAACTATTTGTAAATTTGTAGAGAAGATACATGATATTTCTGAAAGATTCTGGAAGCTCGTGTGTGTGTGTGTGTGTGTGTGTGTGTGTACATATAAAATGCTCTTCTTGCTTGGATAGACTAACCTCACAATTAAGGACTTGGAAAAGCAGCAACTCTATACACCTAATAAAAATAGATAGAGCAAGTCCTCTTGACCCTTTGGTCATTAGCACGACAAACACTGAAGGCTTCATTTCACCTGCCACTTGTATTTACATAACCTGCTGTTCTGAGTTATTGGCATAATAAAGAATGATATTTTATTAGTACATTTGCAGTCTTGAACATTAAGCCTATCAGGAAGAAGATACAACAAATTGAGTCAAACAAAGTGATGGGAATAAAAGGATAAATGAAATCAATGGGTTTATAGTTTCAAGCATACTCACAGCCAAAAGGAAAATTTTAGGGATATAGCAATAATAACATCAGTGAATGATAAAAGACATGGCTGCAAACATCGTGGTGAATCTCATTAATTTGTACAATTATCAATGTTAATAATTATCAAACTATATAGTTCTTTTGAAAATTACTCACAATTTCTTATTTTACTTGTATTTTAAAACAAGCAATCAGCATGTGCCAAATATTATAAGTGATATATATGTAAATATATGTATATACATTAGCCTGCTTAATCCTTAAAAGCATGCATCTTATCCAGAATTTAAAAATAGAGAAACTGAGGCTCATAACATATAAACAACTTTCTAGTCATGCAGATAGAATGAGAAAAGGAAGGACTTAAGAGAGTTAAGATATAGCTGTGGATAATCACTTGTATCAGTCATCCTAGCTACAAAGGAGGTTGAGATTGGGAAGATTCTGAGGCTGATTCCTTGTTGAATACCTTACTTCTATGATTCAATAGCTTCTCCTTAGTTTGTCTTAGTTCACATTATTACAGTTCTCCAACCCTTGACCTAAATATGATTTGGTAAATACTGGCTTGTTTAGGGAAATACAGGTTTAAATATAATTTGATGACAAGTCCATGTGTTAACTACTCATACTAATTTTGTTATAAAAAGTGAAGAATGAAGGGGCCGGGAAGGTGGCTCAGTGGTAGAGTGCTTGCCTTACGTGCATGAGGCCATGGGTTCGATTCCTCAGCACCACATGTGCAGAAAAAGCCAGAAGTGGCACTATGCCTCAAGTGGTAGAGAGCTAACCTTGAGCTGAAGAGCTGAGGGACAGCGCCCAAGCCCAGAGTTCAGGCCCCATGTCCAGCCAAAAAAAAAAAAAATGTGAAGAGTGAAGACAAATAATATGAGCTTTTTGACATTTATTCATCTTTTCATGCACTCAACATATAAAATCTGTAATAAGCAAGAAAAAAGAAATGCGTTACAAATATCATCAAGTGCTGACATTTATTTTTCAAAAGAATGTCAACAATTTTGGATATCTAGCTTTAAACAATGGAATTGACTGAGCCATATGATAAAATACAGAAAAAAAAGACATTGAACTATCAGTATACCCCTTTATTTGTTAATGAAGTTTCTAATCCAATATCAGTGAGTTATTTTACTTTTATAAGAACTCTAATGTGCTTTCCTGTTAAGATTTTATACTACTGGGCTCTGGGATTTTGAAGACAGTGGACTCAATATGTGTATTTTCAAATATCTATACCCCTGTACAGGCATACTATTTACATATATTTTCACATATTTGTACATGAGGTGAAATAAAAGTCAAGAAAGGAAGGAAAAGTCAGATTTTTAGAATGAACTGAGTGGAGTGCTGTGGAGAATAGCGTTAGTCTGCCTTTATTAGACTCAGGAAATCCCAGAATCAACAGAGACCAGTTGTAATTAAACGAATAGTTGAGTTTAACTAAGAGTCAGGTGTGTCTGAGGCCGTTTGGTATCTTGGCCCAGCAATCTTGAATCTGTAGTGGCAGATGTAGGGCTAGGCAAACAGGAACAAGGTCTTCCAAGAGGGAACTTGGGCAAGGCAGCTGTTTGTAAGAATATCTTTTCCGGGAGGTCAAGATGATGGCCTCCAAGGCCTGTTGATTCCTTGTAATTTAATTACTCATCTTTAGCTTGAGTCACTTTGCTGAAATCTCATCCTCACAGCGAGATAAAGCTATGAAAAAAATTTCTTGCTCAAATATACTTCTTAATTAGATGATCTAAGCATCTCACATTCTATGCTGACTCATATCAGTGGGTTATTTTTTTGTTTTTGTTTTTGGTTGCTGCTTGTTTGTTTTCTTGCTTTCAGAATCAAAGGTTGTCCACAGTGTATAATTTTCAAGCTCTTACCTAACCTGAACTTCATAAAAGGTAGGGATGCCTTGCCTTTAGTACTTGGATTTTATTAATGATGCTTTCTGCTAGAATGATTTCCATTTGTGTACTTATTTATCTTTGTTTACCTTATGATCTGTTCTGTTTACTTATTGAATTAGTTTGCTTTATAACTAGTTCCCAAGGAGTAGTTACAAGGAGTTTCAATCCAACAGGTCAGTTTATAAGTACTATGCATCTTGATCAGGGTCATACCTGTTGTCATTCTTACCCACCTTTCCCAGTTGCACCCTAACCCCCAATTTTACTATATATATTTACATATATTATCCTACCAATCTTCTACTCGCCTCCCCCTGACCTCATTCCCTATAATACCATCTAAAATGCTAGCTTCCTTGTATTCATTTTGTTAGACTGTTACTTGTTCACATGAGTTACACCATTGGGATACTTCCGTGCAAATACTGTACTTTAGTTAACACATCTGTGTATATACACATTTGACCCTGCATATAGTTGCCTATATATTGGTAAATTAGGCCTGCCTGTGAGTTAAAGGTTTTTACATTTTTAACTCTTAGGCTCTCTCAATTTTTAAAAGACTGGTTACCAATATAGAAAAGAGTTAAGGTTTCTTAATATTAAGTTTGGTGCTGAGTTACTTTCACCATATTTACTTTCTTTTCTATACATTTGAAGTAAATGAAAATTATAGAGTGTACTTATAATCCTGTAAAGAAATAATTAACTCATATGACTTCATGGACTAACTATAGAGTTAGAAATTTAATTGTGACATGCTGTCTCCAAGAAATTACATGGTTTTCCTTAAGTGTAACTTTTTTTTTTTTCATATAGCTGCTAGAACTTCTCTTCATATCTCACTGGTCATTACTACCTGTGCCTACATACCTAAGAAATGCTACACATTCATTGATGTAGGAGCAGTGACCTCCTCTAACTGTGGGGAGGAATAGGATCACCTTGATCCATTTTGAGATTGTGTCTCTGAATCCTAATTCACAGCTCATAGAATGGAAGAAAGAATGGTATCTAAAGAGTCAATGAGATTTATTTCACTTAACATCATCTTATAAGGTCATATGTTCATAGTTTTTGACCTTTTCTTCTTGTCCTAGACTTATACTAGATATTGTAAATAAGGGAAACCATGGGACCTATGTTTCTTTGGGCCTGGCTTACTTCACTTAATATAATTTTTTCCAAGAACCACAAGATAGGGACACACCTTGTTTTTTCTTGCTTGCTTGTTTTTAATGTATTTAAACTGTACTATGTGATATTTTTTGTTTCTTTTGTATGTTTATTCCTTGTTTTTTCCCCCTGTTTTCAATGTATTTGATTCCGACACCCTGCATCTTATATATACATTTTTTCTAATGTGGGGAGGTGAAGGGAAATAACAAAATGCTGAAATAAGGAAATAGGTAGACCCATTGTAACAATGAGATGTGCAAGACACTATATTGAAAACGAATTTTACAACTTGGTTGGTGGAGGTGGTGAGGGAAGGGAATGCTAGGGGGAAAACAAAGGAGGAGGTAACAATGCTGGATAAGAAATGTACTCAGTACCTTACTCATATAACTGTAACCTTTCTGTACACTATTTTTTACAATTACAAAACATTAAAAAAAAGTCGATGAGAATATTCACTGCATATTCCTGGTCTACTGAAGGGACCTATATGTATGACTACGGATAGAATTTTTCAAGTATATGCATCTGGACTTCCCAGCCAGCTAAAGTTTCCCAAGCAATTCTGCTTGATCACTGATTTCATTGTCAACTGCTTCAAATCAATGATTTATTGGCCATGTTCTCCCTAGACATATTTTTAACTAATTGGATGTATCTAAATTTCCACAAGAGAAAGAGTGCTAGTTTTCAAGGTCCTATAAAAAGTCACCCAAGTTCAGAACATTAAGAGATAGGAGGAAAGGCAGTTAGATAAATATAGGCTCATGAGCAGCAAGAGATGCCTGAAGAGAAAATTTTCCCTGACATATGAACACAGCAAAATCATTCTTAATTTTCCAGTTTATGATGACAGACTGCACCACTACAGTTGAAACACCTGTACTATGGCAGGACAAAAAAAAAGAGCTTATTTTGAAAGCAACCTGCTTCTTTGGTTACCCCAAAACAATAGCTAAGAACAGGAGGCTGTGCTGTTAGTGAGGTGGTCAACCTTATTGGTCATTGGCTTGGCTGGATGAACTAATGTATTTTATTTTGACCTTGAACTGATTGGGTTTAAACTTCCTCTTGCCTGCTCCATGCCGGATATTTTAAGCATTGCAAGGTATCTGGAGGTACCTTAATCAAAGCTTTGACATAAATCAGCCATAAAAATAAGCCCTGGAAGATAAGTCTGTGACTAAAAGAAATCAGGACAAGAACAGACAGCAAATCTAAGTGGCTGCCCTTTTTCATTTGATTTAATGAGAATCTGCATAGAGATCTGGATGGGGTTTGCTGCAGACAGACGTTTGAGTTCCTCTCACCTGGATGTCCCTGGAATTGCAGGAGTATTGCCTTGGGTACCTCAGGCTGAAATTAATGTGGTTTTTTTTAAACTTGAATTTATATATATATATATATATATATATATATATATATATATATATATATATATATATGTAGTCTTGGCTTTGAAAACCATTAATGAGATTTTATTGAATCTGACGATGGAAATGTTAAACCCAATACAGTCAGGAAGCTTTGTTTGTTCTCAGTTCCCAGGAGCACTGCCATATTGGTGATGTAGATGACTCCCTTTAAAATTGATACCGATGTGGTAACATCTGTCTTTACCCAACTTATGAAAAAGGTCAGGAGATTTTAAATGGAAAAAAATATCAACTTAGAAAAAGTAGGCTATATTTTTGTACTTCTAGATATTTCACTTGTTTAGTAAAAGAATATGCTAATCTGTAAATGTATAGGTTATGTGAAGGTTGACAAACTATAGCTTGGAGACCCAAAGCCTTTAACCACATGTCTTTGCCAATAAAAGTTCAATTGGAATACAATACCACATATGGTTGTTTTGGGGACGTGATGGCAGAATGGAGCATTTATGACAAAGATTATATCACGCAGAAAGTAAAGCATTAGTATCTGACACTTCCAGAAAAATTGTATCAAGCCTTCAGTACAAATCTCTTTCACAAGAATGTATTCCTGGTTTACATACTATTTCAACATTCATTTAGTCTCCTAATTTTTAACTCAAAAAAAAAGTCATCTAATTTAGTTGAAAGTTTCTGCATTGCAAAATGTGTATTCCCGGCTTGCACCATTGCTTTCCTCTTTTTTTTTTTTTTAAGTTTTGGTACTTTTCAAGTCAAACTCTGTCTGAAATTATTTCCCCATTTCAGCAGGATGCAGAGCGTGACATCCTTGGTGTCCCAGGGAAGTGCCACATAAATAATGCATGAATCTTCAGGAAAGATCTGAGCCTTTGAATACACAATTACACTTTGGGTTGAAAATGGAAAGTGCCACGTTTGGAAGCAAGTTGAAGTTTCCCAAAATATTTGTTTGCAGTTCTAATTTCAATAATTAACATACAGATTAAAACATTTTCTTTCTTATCTTTTCATTCCAGCAGGGAGGTCAGCACCTCACAGCTATGGCAGAAAAGAAAAAAAAGAAAGAAAGAAAAAAAAAAGACTGTCTTCTTTTCCTTCCCAAGTCAAAGCCAGCCATAGTGTAGTTCCTTTCTTCAAGACCGACCATTTGTGGGAATCCAGCTCTGCAGGCTGTTGGAATTGATGGCCTGTACCTTGACATGTCAGAGGCTGCTTGCTCTCTTTCTTTTCTGAAGGCCGAGTTCTGTGGGCCTCTAATGAGAGCTAAGGAGGAGAAGCATAAGGTTATTTTCATCTACCTGATCATGAAAACACAGCCTCTGTGCTCACCAGTCTTTTCCTATTTCTTTCTTTCCAAACCCAACTACTTTAAGAGGGAGGATAACTCCACACAGGTAACGGCAAACTCCAAATTCTGGGCCTTCCATAAGCTGTGTTTTGCTCCAGTTTTTGGTGCCAGTCCTGAGTCTTGGCCTTAGGCCTAGGCTCTGTTCTTTTGCTCAAGGCTAGAGCTCCACTACTTGAGCCACAACTCCACATCTGGCTTTTTTTTTTTTTTTTTTGGTAGTTTAATGGAGATAAGAGTTTCACCATCTTTCTGCTTGGACTAGCTTTGAACTGAGGCTTTTTACCCTAGTTTTCCAGAGAGAAATTGAGCTATAGAAATCCCTGGCATCTAAGACTTAATAATTTATTTGGGGGCCTTCATCTGTTACCGGTATTTCCATTCTGCTCACAGAAATGACACATTTTAGGTCCCAGCGACAATGCTACTGAAAAGAATCCCTTCCTGTAACTTTAGATATACAAGTGGTTTTAAATTTGCCTCTTCCCCCTGCCACAACTTTTTGTAAGGCACTACTCTTTGTATCTGTCCTTTTGGCTTTGTATCAAATCACTTCCTAGATCACTTGAACATGGACTATACAAGCAAGGAAAACAACCCACATGACTTTTAGAGAGAAGCCTCCTCCTCTGGTTCACTGTCATTGTAGGAGAGTGGCACACCTAGGAATGCCACCTGGATAAATGGAGAATTACATAGAAAATTCGGGGACACGTATGTCCCACCATGCATGTTACCTTTGTGCTGTTCCATCAAAAGTGCCATCAGCAGGTAGCTTATAAACAACATACTTGCATTTCTCATTGTTCTGAAGGCTCCAGAGGTTCAATATAAGATAGCCACTGAAGACCCATTCTTCATACACATGCCCCTGGCTGCCATCTCCAGGGATAAAAGGACATTTGTTTGTTTGTTTGTTTGTTTTTTAAATAAGGACACTGGTCTGATTTCATAAGGACTCAACTTACCAACCTAATCATCTCCTAAAGAGCCCGTTTGACCAATTCTATTGCACTGGGGATGAAGATACAATCTATAAATTCTGAGGGGATACAAGTATTCAGGTCATAGTAGATGTGAGCATTTTAACTTGACCAAAGTGTCAACAGCAGATGCAACCCTTCCTTTGCAGTCAATGTTAGACATTTTGAAGCTACTTTCTTACCGGAACTCCTCTAGGAATTTCTTCGCATAAGTTAGCTTTCCATTGCTGGACATTTATGATGAATATCTTTAAGGAGGAAAGGCTGATTTTGAATCAAGGTCAATTGACTCTGCTGCTTAGGGGCCTGTGTTGAGTCAAATTGAGTGGTAGAGCCAAGATGGTAACCAGCCAGGCGTCTGGGGTGAGCAATATATGGGAGGGACTTGGAAGAAAGGTGCCAGAGTTCCAGTGACATCACTTCCTCCCGTTGGCTCCGCCTCTTCAGTTTCAACACCTATCCATAGTACCACAGGCTGGAGCCAAACTTTTAACACAGGAAGTTTTGAGAGACATTGAAGATGCAAATCTTCAGGTCTCCTCTGTGTTTGATTTGGGTTTTATGCCCCTTGACTTTTATTAGCGTTCCTGAGATAAACAGCCATTTGGATTCTATTTCTAGCTTTCCACTGAAATAGTATTTTAGGAAGACTGCCTTGTGTTTGTTCCATGGCTGTTTATTAAATTTCTATGCTCTGAGCTGGTTGCTCTCCAGCACCATCTTGCCCAGCTCTGTGCCTTGGCAAGTTGATCTTTGGCCTGGAATTCTGGGCTCTACCATCCTCTACCTTCCATTGGGTTTGGCCAGTTGACATTGTGAAGAGAAGTTCAGAGCAGGAGGTAGGAGAGGCCTGGATTTCAAGGATACTACTATTGTGCTTTTGGCAGTGGCTGGGCCCTGATCTTTCCCTCCCTCCAGGCAGCCTCCTCCCAGGTGTCAGCCAGCCCTGAACTCCGTCCCTTCCTCTGAGGACCTCATTCATTTCTTTATTTTTTTTTTCACTAGGTGTTCCCTAGAGGGAAAAAAAATTCCTCTAGAAACTGATCAACACAATTTATATTCTAGGCATGGTTCTCAGTATGGGAATAAACTGTAAACAAACTTTCATAAGATGTGTAAACGCGATTGGAAAACAAAACAAAAAACGCAGGAGGAGCTGACTGAAGTTAAATAAGAAGGTGGTGCCATGAAATGGGATGCTTAATTCATGCTATGCAGATAGATGACCTTGTGCAGGGACAAGGAGCATTGATTAGGGCAGAGACCCAGAGACTACAGCTTTAAATACTGTGGTTAGGGAAGGCCTCCTTGAAAAATTGCCACGTGATCTTCTGGATTTCTTTTGTGAATAGAATAGAACCCTTATTGGATAGCATCATGTAAGAACTCTAGCCATCCATCTGACAAGTCTCAAATTGGAATGGCCTCTCCTGAGTGTATTTACTCTCTCTCTCCTCTCTCTCTCTCTCTCTCTCTCTCTCTCTCTCTCTCTCTCTCTCTCTCTCTCTCTCTCTCTCTCTCTCTCTCTCTCCTTCTCTCTCTCTCTCTCTCCCTCTCTCCTTCTCTCTCTCCTTCAGTCTTTCTCCCTAGGAAATTTTTAAATAGTTCTTGGATTACTTTGTAAGTTTCTTTAGTCATGTTTTAAGGACATTATCTTGCATTTGTCCAATAGCTCCATTTTGAGCATCTGTGAGCTTATTTTCATCTGTTTCTCAGATGTCTAGGGCAAGAGGAAAACCAGAACAACTAGTTAGAATGCCCTTCAGCAATCCAGGCAGAACAAGAGAGTGGCTTGAATTGGGTGGCAGTGTTGGAAGTCAGGTGAGTGATCAGATTTTGAATCTCTTGTGAATGTAAAGTCAATAAAAATCCTGAAGATCTGTAAGTAGAGAAAAATGGGTGGACAGTATCAAATTCCAATATTTCTGGACTGAGTAGAAGAAAAAAATCAAGCTATAATCACAGCAATTTTATTATCACTATCATTATTAATCATTATCAACACCATCATCATCATCATCATTATTCTAGATGTTCTGAAGGCATCTCCATTTAAATATGGACAATAATTCAGAAGTAACACATATAATGAGCAATTTCTGATCTCTCCAAAAGTCGTTTCAGCCACGGGGAAGTGCAATGGCTGGGACAGTACTCCATGTCTGCCAGACCTAGTGACACTCAGAAGCAAAATAAGAAGGTCACAGCCCAGGCATAAAGTAAGAACTTAGTGTGAAAATAATCAAAGCTAAGGCTGAAGGTGTGGCATAAGTGGTAGAGCATTTGCCTTGAAAGAATGAAGACGTGCCAAATACATATTATAGAACTGGCTTGAAAACATCTGGCAGAATGCTTAAAACTCCTTGTTTCTGCTTGGCTTTCTTCATGGTCTTCAGGTACAGGAGAAGCTACATATACCCAACAGTCTTTGTTGTTTTGACCCTGGCACATGGAGAGGGAGATGGTCAAGTAAACCTCTTAAAAATAAAAAATGATCATTGTGAGTTTCAGCCAATTGTGCTTCCCTGTCATAGAGTAAGCAGTTAACGGTTGCTGAATGAACTTCCAAATCAGACTTGGAAAGAAATTTCAGTTTGGGGTTATTTTATTTTCCTAAGTTAAGCATATCACTGTTTTTCCAGTACCATGTTAATTAATTCAGTCAGTTATTAGTTCATCTAATTAATAGGTCAGTTAGTTAATCAGTCAACAAATATTTCTTCACAGCTGATTATGTGCTAGAAATGATGCTATGTCCTGGGAATAGAAATGGAGAATCTTCAATCATGAGTAAATATTTTCTTGATAATCATACAACAATATATTTCATCAAAAAGGATGCTAGTATAGGTAGAGCCAAAGCTTAGAAAGGCAAGAATGGGTTTGCAAATGTAAGGCTCAGCACAAAAAAAAAATACAAAAACAGAAATTCTGCTTTGTGGGAAGTTACTAAGAATGTTAAATATAGACCTCCCCTATGACCTAGCTGTACTACTAGTAGGCATCTACCCTGCGTAACAGGAACCAGCATACAAGGACACATGTACCTCCATGTTCATTGCAGCACTGTTCACAATAGCCAAGATATGGAAACAACCCCGATGCCCTACTACAGATGAATGGATTCAAAAATTGTGGTACCTATATACAATGGAATATTATGCAGCCATTAGAAAGGACAAAATAATGGCATTCGCAGGGAAATGGATGGAACTAGAACAAATCATTTTGAGCAAGGTGAGCCAAGAGCAGAGAGACAAACAGCACATGGTCTCACTGATATGTAGATGTTAAATCCAAAATAGGAAGAGATATGACAAAGTAAACAGGACTCAAGAAACAAAGGACCTCCACTCAATTTGTCATATCATTTCTAAATGACTCCATGCTCTTGACCACACATATGGAATATATATATAAATATGTATATTTATATATATATGTACATCTGTGGGAAGCTAGGAGGAGGGCACAGAATCAGAGGGAAACAGAGGAAAATATACCACAGAGGGACCCATCAGCTGTACTGGACATTGATGAAAATGAACTAAGCAACTCAAGGGCAGAAATGGGAGGGAGAGAATGAGAGGGAGAGAGGGAACAGCTTACACTGAGCAAAAGGAAAGAAATGTACATATCACTCTATGTGGAAGAGATAGTTGTCTTGTCAAAGCTCATAGAATTCGCAAACATGATAGACCCATGATAATGACAATTTGTCTTGTGGAGGTTAAAGTGTGCTTGTGACTTTAAGTAAGTATCACTATTCCACAATACTGGGAAATTTGTGCAATTTATATAATCACATAATCTCAATAAAAATTATTTAAAATATAAAGAAGAATTTCAACCTGCTGCAGAAGAGCATTAACACAAACACAAGGCCTTTTTAAGCACAAGGAAGTCCTGTATAATTGCTCAGGAGCCCGTCCTGCACAGGAGAATTATCTGATTATCTCTACTACCTTAGGATATTTTTGGAAAGGCTTTGAGAATTCCATCTCAGCAAAATAAGCAGAATGAACACTTGGCAATTTATTTCCAGTGGTAAAAAGGCAAATATGGTAGCTGCAAAATGATGAATTAATTGATAAATGATAAATTCATGATAACTAATGAATGAAAATCAATCATATAATATTTAGAAATTAGTTTCTGTTACTTTGCTTTTATGCAAAGTAACAGAGATAAATAGCACTATAATGTCTCCAGTTTACATTATTAAACTTTAAATTACCCAAAAATGTATAAATCCCAAGTGCCCATCTGCATGACTATTTTTAATGAATTAATTAATCATTATTTTTTGCAGTACTAGGGCTGTCTAATTAGGACCTCATTTGGCAGATGCAGTAGTGCTCATCCATGCTCCCAGTCCTGTTTTTCACTGATTACTTTTAGAAAAGGATCTCGCTTCCTTATGCAACACCCATCTGAACCTCCACCTACTTATTTTGGGCTTTGTCATCTTCCCTGGGATCACATGTCTCCATGTCCAGCACTCCTGTGGAAACACACTCTCACACTATTCTGTCCGGTGTTTGCTTGGAAACCTCTATCTTCCCAATCCCAGCCTTGCTTGTAGTTTGGGATCACAAGCGTTTGCCACTCCACAGAGCTAAGGGTTGAGAAGGGGGAGTGTCTGTCTGGGCTGTCCTTAAATAGTCATTTCCCCCATTCCCAGCCAGCCAATTAGGTGAGTTTACATTGTGAGCCACTGGCATCTGACTACTTCATCATCAGTGACTCTCCCACTGTGCTCCGTTGCTGCTGGTAACCCAATCCCTCAGACAATCATTCCAATTTCAGTTATTATGCTTTTTTTTTTACTTCCCTTGAACTTCATGTAAATGGAATTATATGTGTAGCAGTTACTGTTCTTTGGTTTTGCATGTTAAGTGAGAACCTGCACATTTATATTATCATCTGATACTTAGAGTGATCTCATAAGGAGATTATTTGGAGGCTCTCCTTTTAACAGATGGGGAAATGAGCACTCACGATGATGGAAGGACATTTGTCCCATGGTAAATAAATGAAATGTGTTAAAATTCTTTTCTTCCAATGCTGACTTAAAATTACCTTTATAGTTTTTCCTAGTCCCTTTTTAAAAAATTTACCCCTCTGAGATTTTTATTTGATTTTACTTTTTTTCTTTGCTTTTTGCTTTTTTTCTTTTTTTTTCTCTCAACTGCCTAATTGGATATTTATAATGCGGCAAAATAACTCTAGAATTCATAAGAACAGGACTACAACCATCATAAATTTTAACTCAAACCTACCTGAACACTATGAATATTTCACCACTAATGATGAAGACTTCTGTCACCATCACACTACAATATAAGAAGGGAAAAAACAAATCATTTAAATAGGGATACTGGTGGACCCATTGCAACAATGAGATGTACAAGTTGTTATGTCGAAAATGAACTTTACAACTTTGGTGGGGGCGGGAGGAGGGTTTGGAGGGGATCACGGGGCGGGGGGGAAGGGGGAGGATGGGAAGGGATGGGAAGGGGAAACAAAGGAGGCTACAATGCTTGATAAGAAGTGTACTCATTATCTTGCCCATGTAATTGTAACCCCTCTGTACAGTATTTTCACAATAAAAAAAATAAGGTGAATTCCCTTACTGAAATTTGACATTTTATTTTTTAATATACATTTTTATTGTAAAGATACTGTACAAAGGAGTTACCTTACATGAGTAAGGTAATGAGTGAAATTTGGCATGTTAGAGAGTATTAATTTAGAGAGAAAATGATTTAAGTTTTTATTAAATCATCAATAGGAAAACACTTTTTAGAAATAAGACTTTTCCTCCTCTGAGACAGAAACTCATTTAATAGCAAAAGCTGGCATGGAACTTTTGAACTTCCTACCTCAATCCTCTGGTGTAGAGATAACAAGTATGTGCTATCAAGTCTGGTCAAAACAACAACAAAAAATTTCCAGACCTTTTCATAAAAGGAGCCGGGTGCCAGAGGCTCACACCTGTAATCCTAGCTAGAAGAAGAAATTAAAACTGAATTAAATTGTTCCACAATATTCCTGGACTTGAGTATTTAACATAATTTCTTCATAGTCCCATTGTATTTCATGATGACTTAAGGTTTTATGGGAAGCACATTTTGTTTTGAATACATTTTTTTCATGTTCCACTATTTTCAATAACCTAGCTATTGTTCTATACCACTTTCATTAACATTCAGCTATTTTATAGTGACCTTTGTTGAAGCACTTCTTCTATTCATAAATTATTTTCTTATCCCCTATTCTCTTCTCAGTCAATTCTTAGTAATTACAGAATCATCTTGTCCTAAATAGCAGTGTAGAAATAGTAGAACTAACTGCTCTTCTCAGGACAGTAATTACTGCCTAATCTTGTCCTATTCTGAAAAGCAACATTGCTTCAGAATCCTTCTGAGTAAAGAATCCCCTACCAATTACCCATTTAGTATCATATTCATTTCGTTTCTGACTTTGATGCCTTGAAAGTAAAAGCAATGTGAAATCAATAAAGCCACGGGTCTAGAGGTGACAATTTTCAAACGAATGCTGTCTCTGGCAGTCACTTAGGGGATCTCTTTTATGACTAAGACTTAGGATCGGTGTTGAAATATCCCGAGGGAAAACACTGTGCGATTAATTGAACTTGTTGAAATTTCTGCCTTCTCTAAATTGTCTTTCAGTCAGAGATTCCTTAGAGACGTTACAGCCACATGTGAGACATCCCAAATGTATCCTGTAGTTTTAGGAAATAATAAACTCATATTGGAAAGGGGGCAATTTTACTTATTCAACAGGATCAAAATGGCTTCTAAAACTGATGTTTAAGGCTGGCTGGCAGTGGCTCACGCCTGTACTCCTAGCTACTCAAGAGGCTCTGAGATCTGAGGATCCCAGTTCAAGGCCAGCTGGGGCAGGAAAGTCAGGGAGACTCTTATCTCCAATTAATCACGAGAAAACCAGAAGTGGCACTATGGCTCAAGTGGTAGAACACTTACCTGGAGCTGAAAAGCTCAGGGACAGCTGCCAGGCCCAGAGTTCAAGCACCCCACCACCAACAAAAAACAAAACACAACGACAAAAACCCTGAGGTTTAGAACCATTCATTTTTTCACACATCCATACATTCAGAAAATACGTTTAAGCAACGAATAGGCTAGTTCTAGCCATTTTAGGAGAGGGGGAAAACTACAGGATGAGTGTCTTGAGTGTCAATGTCAGGCAGTGACAGATGATAGAGAGGTAATAAAAGGAGACACCACAGCAATATTTATGGTGAACAATGAAGAAACCTAAGCCAAGGTGAGAAATTAATAAAGAATGTTAATTTCTGGACTCTCATGGTGGAGGAGAGTAGAACAAGGTGAGAGAAGAAAGACTGTCTGGTCTCATAAAATTGAGTGTGCAGTAAATCCTAATTAGCCCTTGGGAGGAAAAAGTAAAAACAAATCTTATTTTTTAGTGACAAAAAACGTCATGGTTCAGCTGGGCACTGGTGGTTCACCCCTATCTTCTCAGGAGACTGAGAGGAGGATTGAGGTTTGAGCCCAGCTCAAGCAGAAAAGCCTACAATACTCTAGGTCCAAAATAACCAGCTGAGAGACCTTTCTCTATAAGATCATCTGTGAATCTACTATGCCTGAAGCAGAGGAGGCTGCGGGGCTCACTGGGTTCTTGGTCTTGGGATTACTGCCTTATGCTTCTTTCTATGCAATGTTAGACTATAACAGATTATAGTTATCCGATTTCCTAGTTATCTCTAATAACTTGCAACTTGGAATAAGTCAGTCTATATTATCTACATGCTTCATACAGTGAGTACCAAAATTTTCTATTTAGCCTACATTCAAGATTTTGTAAAGCATATATTGATCATACAAACGTCAGTGTTTCTGTAGATGCATATAAATTAATTTAGTCATGTTTATTGTCCTCTGAGCTTCTTACTTCCTGCAAATTTGCCCGGACACAAAACAATCTCTGTATTCAGATCTTACTCTGTTTTTCTCTCTGAAGTCTATATTCCCCATATGAGACAAAACAAATGAAATATGTCTTTCTCATTCTGGCTTACTTCACTTAACACTTCAGACAACTTCTTTTTAGCTGATGGAATTGGTAAAAAGTTACAAATTGCCATTGTTTGCAGTTGTTTAATCTTATAATAAAAGATTTCATCCTCCACTTAATAATGTTAAAGGGAAATATAAAATAAGGGCCCAGTCTCACTACTGAGTAGATGGAGATCCATTTTTTCCAGCATCAGTTATCAGAAGGACTGTCCTGCCCCTACTGTGTTTATTCTGGACATCCTTGTTCAAATCAGTTAATTATGAGTCGATTTAGAGAGATCCCAAAAGAGCTGACTATTTTGTCCCATTTGTGTTCCATTCTGCTTGTATGCCCAAACCCTTCTGTTTCAATTATTGAAAGTATGTAATAGCATTTTGAAATAAAAAAAAAAACATGAGTCCATGAACATTGCTCTTTCTTAATATTAATTTAGCCAGTATTTTTAATAATAATATCCATTGGTATTTAGATATGGATTACTTAAATCTGTATATTGCTTTGGGTAATCTGAACATGTCAACAATAAGTCTTTCAAAACCCAAGCCAAGGATGTATTCTCATTATTTTATGTCTTCTTCCATCTCTTCTAACAGTATTCTAAGATTTTCCATGAGTATGTTTGTAACCTCCACCCTTCAGTTTGTTCACCTAAGTGTGTTTTATTTTCATATTATTAAAAATGGCATTACCTTTTCTGAATATCTTTTTATAGCTTGTTAGTACTATGTAGAAATCAAACTGACTTTTGTATGTTCATTTTGTATTCCACAATATACTAACGTCATTTATTAATGTATTTGTGTGTGCATTTGTGTGTGGGGGGGAGTTCTGTATATAATCAGATGCAGTTTAACTCTTGACCTTCTGGTTTGGGTAGCATTTGATTCTTTTTCAAAGTTTAATGAATATGAAAAGTAAATCTAGAAATATATTGAATAAGTGGTGACAATATTGGTCATTTTTGCCTTATTATTGATACTTATTGAAAAGGTTTCAATATTCAACATAAATATCATGTTAGCTCTTGGTCTTTCATGTATGGCCTTTATTATGTTGAAACAATTTCTTTCTCTTCCAAGTATTTTAGAATTTTTTAGAAGAAAGTGTGTTGAGTTTTATATCTATTTCTGAATCCTAATGAAATAATCACATGATTTTTATTCTTAATTCTATTACATGGAGTATTCATTAATTTTTTATGACACCATCCTTGTAGCCCAGGGATATGTCCTTTTGGTTTCTATTTCAGTGTAGTTTTGAATTTAGCTTGGTATTCTTTTGTTGAGGAGTTTTGTATCTGTGATCATCAGGGAAATTGGCCTTTAGTTTTCCTTTCTTCTGGCACTTCTGTCTGACTTTTGAATCAATTTAATAATGCCCTCATAAAATCAATTTGGAAGTTTCAAATTTTCTGGAATACATTGAGAAAGATTTTATGTTAATTCTACTTTTGTATATTTGGTGAAATTAGCTAGTGAGATCATCTGGGCTTTTCTTCATTGGAAAATGTTTGATCCTCTCACTAGACTAATCACTAGATGGCTAGATTAATTTCACTTTCACTAAATTACTCTCGTTCCTTACTAAACACAAGTCTTCCAGATATTCTGTCTTCTTGGAAATTATCCATTTTTCCAGATATTCAGTTGGTTGAGTCAATGCTCATAGTAGTCTCATGATCTTTATATTTCTGTTGCATAATGGTGAAGCCTCCTCTTTTTCTCTTAATTTTATTTATTTGCATTGTCACGCCCTTTTTCTTCATTGGCTAGTTAATTTTTTCAGAAGAACAGCTCTTGTTTTTATTGATTGGTTTCTATTGACTTTATTTATTCTATTTCAAGTACTTCTGCTCTCATATTTATGATTTCCTGCTATATGCTTCAAAAATCCAATTTGTGGGTATTAACCCAAAATAACTGGAGTCAGCATCTTAAAGAGATATTAACACAATCTTCTTCATGAGAACATTATTCTTTTGCTAAGATAGGAGTCATCTGAATGCTTACCAATGGATGAACTGATAGAAAAATATATATATATATATATATACACAATAAAATTATTCATCCTTTAAAAAGCAGAAATATCAGCAGTGTGCTATAGTATGTATAAACTTTGGGACGTCGAGCTAAATTATATATATATATATATATATATATATATATATATATAATGCAAGGTATTAAAAATAGTCAACGTTGCAGATACAGAAAGTAGGATGGTGTTTACTACTAGCTTAGAGAAGGAAAAATGGAAAATTGCTCCTCAATAAAGTTTCAGTTGTGAAAGACTGAAAAGTTCTACAGAGATCTGCTGTGCAAAATTCTACCTATACTCTCTATATATGATGCTGTACTAGGTATTGAAAAACTTGTTAAGTATCTTCTCTCCTGTCAAGCCTTCTACCACAATGCAACAAAATGATGATGATGATGATGATAATGATAATGATGATGATGATGATGATGATCAATAATAATAGTAAAGATCAAGAGGCAATTTTCTGGAGTAATATAATGTCTGAAAGCCTGAGGGTTGTACTTGTGTAACTCTATGCCTTCAGTAATACCCATAATAACTTCTTATTAAGTAAAGGAGGGCAGTCCCTCAAAGTCAAATGTCACATTACCTTTTCTCATTTGTGGAGTCTAGGGGAAAACAAAACACAACAGCAAGGTCATAAAAGTGAAATCGTGACCACAAGGGAGGCAAATGGAAAAGAGAATGGAGGAAGGAACAAGGGAAAGAATAGAATGTATGATCAAAGTACATTTAATATAAGTATGAGCGAGTCATGATGAAACCCTTTATTATGTACAATTTAATTTACCCCAGTAAAAAAGTAATGATATTTTGGACTTAAATAATGTGTTTATTATTTATACGTAGTACATCAATAAAAATGACAAACACATATGCAAATGAGGGAGGTAGCTATAAAACATTATTATATCTAATCATGTTTATATATAATAATGTTTAATTTCATCTTTCTAATAATCCTAAATACGTTGAGTTTAACACATTCTTGATTGGCATGAAACAGCTGTCATTTTTCCTATCAAAATCATAGAAATGCAATCATTCACTTAATGGATACAACCTCACCAATTTATTTGTTTATTTTGATTTTTATGCCTCTCCTGGGCGTCAGCACTGTCATTTGTGCTCTACCACTTGAGCAACAGCTCCACTTCCAGCTTTTTGGTGGTTAATTGTAGATTCAAGTCTCATAAACTTTCCTGCCCAGGCCGACTTTGAACTTCAATCCTAAAAGCTCAGCCTTCTGGATAGCTAGGTATACAGTCATGAGCCATCAGTGCCTGGCTTATTTTATTTCTTGAAATGACCATAATAGGTCATAAACTCCTTCATAGTCTCAAAATCCTTGAAGCAAAGGAACTCCAGCAGGAACTGCTTTGAATATGGATAATAAGATGCCTCAAAACAAGTGAACAACTTAAGTGTCTCACCTTTTTATGCACTCACGGTCCCTAGGGAGTGAGTCATAAAAATATAAATTCCTCCATGTTTCTGAGGGTGAGAATAGCATGAACAGCTGGATTTCCAGAGGTGAAATCTTTGGCAGCTGATGTGAGATTTGAATTTTGAAATAGCTTGGGCTGAAAACGTTCGGCTTGGCGTGCTGCTGCACAAAGTCTGGAGGAGGACTTGACATATGGATTCTTGCTTTTGCTTTACCTCCAGTTTCTCACATAATCTCTGCTAAGCCATCAATCCATAAGGGTGTGAGGATCAAGTACACTACTAATGAACCATCTATTTTATTTGGTATTTTTCCATTATATCTTAGTTTTCAAGGAGCTCAAGGTTACTATTGTCTGTAATAAAATTCCAGGTCTCCTGGAAATTAAAATAAAAGGGTAAACTGCAGATTTAAATTTGCCTGGTGGTAACAGTGTCTAGGCAAGGTGACTTTGGGTGTGGTAGGGGTGATCAAGTTAGTCATAACAGGTACTCAGACATAAAACACAAAGCACAAAATATACTCTACTACTGGGGCTACTGCATTTTGATGTCCTTCTCCTCTTCCTTTGCTTCCTACCCCTCTCCCCTTCTTCTTCCTCCTCTTCTGCCTTCTTACCTTCCCCTTGTTTTTCTTCTTTTCCCCTTATGCTTCTGAACTCTACCCTTTCTTTTCCCTTCCTGCCCCTTCTTCTCCACCTCCTTTTCTATTTTCTTTCTTGTGTTCCTCCTCCTTTCTTCATGTTTTCCTTTTCTCTTATTTAAATACTTTTGCAATTAGAAAATCTACTCCCTAAACTGATCTATGAAGAGTTTGATGAGCAAAAATGAACTTGCTCAACATTAATTTTAACACTAAACCCAATGCCAAAAAAGAGTTGTTTTGTTTTAGTAATCCCACAGTGTTTTCTGACATATAAATATATCTCCAGAAAGGACATCTGAAAAACCTCAAACACATTTGTCGTCACAGTGTTCGATGAGAAATCTGGAAAGACTTGATTATTAGAGATGAGATTTTTGTGGTTATTGAGAGCTTCTAAGACTCAGCATCTTTGACTTTTAAAGGAGAGAGCGTGAATGAAATTTTAACATCGATGTCAGGTTAAAAAAGCACACCTGATTATAGAAAAGTAGTTACAGAGCCACACCATAAAGCTAGTAGAATAAAAAATAAGTGAATCTTACTGATAAGATTAGCTGTCCATCAGCCTTATGTAATGCATAAAGTATAAAGTATGTCAGAGCTTCAGCTCTACTACAATTCTGAAGATAGAAGAGTTGCAAATGACACAAATAATTTTTCCCCCAAATAAGAACAACTGCTTAAACTGTATCCAGCTCAGCCACTAGATTTAGGGAATAAATGTCCTTTAGCCTTCATTATGGAAAAGCTTCCTAAGTTTTCAACCAGGAGAACTAAAAGTGATAAACTAGAGAGGCGGAACTTGAAAACATATTCCAGAGGTGATTCCCAGTTCTTGATTCCTCAAGATGTTCACATGCAATTATCAACCAAGTTATAGGAGTTTGCAATGTAGAGCTTCAGGGCCTTACTATGGCTAAGAGCTGACACAATGTTCTCTTCTAAAGATAGATAAAACAGAACAAACCATAATTGCTAGCAATGTATTGGTAAATATATGACACATGCTGAAAGAGCAGAGAATGCCAGAATACCATTTTGATGGAAAGGTGATATGGAGCTGTGAGAAGATGGAGATTTCCTTGGGTCCATGAGCCCTACTTCTTAGCAAATATACTCGTGATTTGGAAAATGAGAATGAGAAGGTCCTGAAGGAAGGGGCTTCAGGGTGGCTTAGTGATAGACCAGGAGAAACAGTGCCTGCTGCAAATCTTAGCCACAGTTTTGTAAGGTAAAACTGAGACCTGTGTAAATATTAGTTTATATTATCCCTGTCCATTTTTTATTTGTTTTGTTTTGTTTTATATTGTATTTGGGGGTTCTGCCATGGCTTGAAAGTACATCAATGCATGTTTTAAAGTGTTAGAGGACCAATAGTACTATAAGTAAAATCAACATTTATAAAACCAATTCTGAAGTCCATCAAGATCTCTTAAATTATAGTGGTATATGTTATACTCTGCGATTTATGCTTGTGAAGCTGAATGAGGCAGCTATAGTAAAAATGATCCTGATCACCCTTCAAAGCTAAATGAAAGAAAAAACCACTTGTGTCCTATGTTTCTTTGGGCCTGACTTACTTCACTTAATACAATTTTTTCCAAGTCTTTCCATTTCCTAACAAATGGGGCAATGTCAGTCTTTCTGATGGAGGCATAGAATTCCATTGTGTATATATACCACATTTTCTTGATCCATTCATCTACTGAGGGGCATCTGGGTTGGTTCCAGATCTTAGCTATAGTAAATAATGCTGCAATAAACATAGTTGTGCTGGTAGCTTTAGTATGGTCTTGTTTGAGATCATTTGGGTAAATGCCCAAAAGTGGGATTGCTGGGTCATAGGGGAGTTCTATGTGGAGTCTTTTGAGGAAACTCCATACTACTTTCCAAAGTGGTTGAACAAGTTTACACTCCCACCAACAATGCAGTAAGGTTCCCTTCTGTCCACATCCCCTCCAGCATCTGTTGTTATTAGAGTTCTTGATTATAGCCATTCTAACTGGGGTGAAGTGGAATCTCAATATGGTTTTAATTTACATTTCTCTTATGGCTAGAGAGGTTGAGCATTTCTCCATGTGTCTATTTGCCATTCTATGTAGGAAAACGAACTTTACAATTGAGGCGGTATAGGGGATGTAGTTGTGGAGATGGGAAGGAAGGGATGGTAGGGGAAATACAAAGGAGGAGGCAACAATGCTTGATAAGAAATGTACTCATTGTAACCCCTCTGTACAGTACTTTCACAATAGAATAAACTTACTTTTTAAAAAGCTAAATGAAAATACCAATTAGCATGTAAACAGCTTAATTAGAGTGCAGGTGTAAGGATGGTGACATCTCCTATAGGTTTCCATATTTCAGATGTTGAATATCTTACACTTGGATGGATTTGGTAAATGATACAATGAAAGCTCAACAGCTTCCATTCCTTTTTTGTAGCTTCCAACTACATAAAGCCTTTCCCATGTGATTTTTTTTAAAGGAAGACATAATGCTTATAATGCTCAACTTGGTATGTGGCAAGGGACAACTTCAACATCCAGGTTGCCCATCAGAAATACCAAGAGAGCACAACCATATTGCCCAGTCAGCTGAGACGCTGGACTAGACAGAGCAAGCGATCCTCCTCTTGCATAGATTTTCACTAGTGAGAATAAAGCTCTTGTGGAACTGTATTTTGAGGTAAAACAATGGAGAATGATATTGTACCATTCATTAGGAAATGGAAAGACTTGGAAAAATGTATTCAGCAAAGTAAGCCATACACAAAAAAACATAGGTTAACTCATTTGTTGTAACTAGAATGTGCCTATAAATCTGTAAGTAAACACACTGGATGGCAAAAGATGGAGGATATTCTTAGGATAGGATGACAGAGGCTCAATAGCTATGTGCATATGATCATATGAAATAGGGCTTATCCAAATGAGCTCCAAGAAATGGAAATAAGAGGTTTGTTAGTTTGTTTTTACTTTGTCTTCTTTGTTGATGTTTTAGTTTTCTGTACCTTTTGTCTAGTATGTAAATTTTATCTGTTTTGGGGAGGGTAAGGAGAAGCACAGAAATGGTGGGGAAAAGGGTGAACAAACACATTCATTGAAAATGAACTATACACTTTGTGGGAATATTGAGAGGGAAAACTGGGAGAAAATGAGGAAAGGGGAAACACTTTCAAAAAAGAAATGTGCTTATTACCTGACTTACATAACTGTAACCCCTCAGTACAAGAACAATAAAAAAGAAGTAGGAAAAACATAACCCACAGCAGAAATAATTCAAAAGCCACCTTTCTTGGTCAGTGGCCTTGTTTTATAAAACAGGTTAAAATTAGAAAATGTAGTGCAAATAGTTTGAGATTATAGACTAAGTCTCTCCAAAATCCCTCATCTCTGGACTGCTATCATGCTAGATATAATCTCTTTAAATTCCATTCCAAATACTTATTGGATTCCTTTTAAAAATTATTATTTCTGATGGAGGCATCATTGCCCCATTTGTTAGGAAATGGAAAAACTTGGAAAAAATTATATTAAGTGAAGTAAGCCAGGCCCAAAGAAACATAGGTCCCATGGTTTCCCTTATTTGTAATATCTAGTATATGTATGAGTCAAGCGGAAAAGGTCAGATAATGTGATGTCAGGAAAATGAACCCTTAGATATGTATTTTAATGTTTTTTTCTTTCATGCATTTGTTTCTAATGCATTTATAAGATTATTTCTTTGTTGCTTTGTATGTCCCTCCCCCACAGTATAACCCCTGCTTTCACTATATTTGATGTCTGTATAACTTGTGGAGGAGATGGTGAAAAACAAGTCGTTTAAGGATACAGGTGGACCTGTTGCAACAATGAGAAGTACAAGTTGTCATGTAGAAAACGAGCTTTACAATGTTGGTGCGGGGGGTGGGGGGTGGGGAGAGAGGAAGGAGGGGAGGATTGGGTGGGTGGGGGAGGCTGGGAAGGGATGGGAAGGGTAAACAAAGGGAGAGGCTGCAATGCTTAATAAGAAATGTATGCATTATCCTGCCCATGTAATTGTAACCCCTCTGTACAGTATGTTCACAAAATAAAATAAAATGAAAAAAAATTAGAAATTAGGCTAAATAACATTACTTATTTAAATGATTGTATTAAGCCTTAAGGATACAAAACAATTAAAAGAAATATGCCATGAACTTGTTTATTTAAATGGATTGACTCCTTAAAAAAATTATTCTTAAGAAATCACACAAAGGGGTTTCTATCCAATATGTCACTTTGGGCATATAATGCATCTTAACTACTGTCACGCCTTTCATCATTCTCCCCAATCTCTTCCAACCCTCTCCATCCCCTCCCCATTTATTTAGTTCTATTTTCACATACATCATTGAATACTATGACTGCATTTGTCCACCATTCCCCTCTCCATTCATCTCCTCCTGACTCCCAACATGTCTTCCCACAACCCTGCCAACAGCACGTATTTCAGTTTCCTGGGAAATATACTCATTTCATTAAGCTGTAAGTTCATTCAAAAGTGTTGTACAATTGGAATTATCCCCTGTATGTAACATACTTTAGTTAACATCTTTTAAATACATTTTTTAATTGTAAAAATACTGTACAGAGGGGTTACAGTTACATGAGTAAGGTAATGAGTACATTTCCTATCAAGCATTGTTACCTCCTCCTTTGTTTTCCCCTACCATCCCTTCTATCCCACCTCCACAACTTTTTATATAAATGCTAATAACCCTGTATATGGCCACAGATATATTTAGAATTTAGATCTATCTTCCACAGATGAGAGGAAACATGCTCATAGTCTTTCTGAGCCTGACGTACTTCTCTTAACATCATCTTTCCAGATTCATCCATTGCCCTGCAAAGGACATAATCATTTTTGTTTTCGAATGTATCTTATCTCCCTGCTGGAGCTCCTTCTCTGCATAGCCCATATCTGTTTCAAACTGATTCCTCCAGTAAAAAAAAGTGATGCATTGGGTAGAGATTGTGATCACTAGAGTAAAAGTTAGAATGGTTCACTCTTGCCTGGAAGAGACCAATCTACTTAGTTATACATGTGACTCTTGGAAGTATTTCTTCCTGTTAGAATGTTGTCAAATAACTTTCTCACTAAAACTTTACCATCTTCTGCATATTATTTCTTTTTCAATGCTACATTGCCATGTTGGTGATTTTCTTGACTAGACCCATCTTAAAATCTAAATTAAGAGCTCAGGGGACTATGATTGAGCTTCTGAATGTCCTCATTTGCTGTTTCCCCCTTCTAGAATCTAGCATTCTCCAACACCTTCTGCCCACTCAGACCTTTCCAGATTAGGACCCTCTCTCTGCTGAGCTTTTTCTGAAATGGAAACTTGATCATTCTTAATTTACCCAGAAACTCTTCCCCAGGGTAAACAAGATTTTCCAATAAAATCCAACCCCATTTCTAAAGAATCTGTTCTTCAAAGATTTGGACTCTAAACTGTTTCAGGGCACTCTGTAGAAACTATAGCAGTAGTATTTGAAAGAGAACAGATTTCCAAAAGTACCTTGACAGTGTCTGACAGAAAACTGTTTATTTGACATTAATCAGGGAAACCAAAATGGCCTTGTTTTGAATCCTGTCTTTGGAAAAGGCCTTATCAAAATAATCCTCCTGCATCAGCTGAACGGCTGTTTGACAGAGAATCAACTATAGAGGTAACCAAACCTGAAAGTCCTGTATTTCTGCACTGTGTTGGCATTCAAGTGATGGATTCACTGTATTATTGAGTTAAATGAAAAAGGCATTCATTCCGCCTACAAAATTTTAAAATCAGAAGAAAGGTCTTTGGATATAAAATTCACATTTTCATACCAGTATATAAACAACCAGCCTACAAGCCTAACTACAAGATTGATAAAATAATAATAATAATAATAATTGCTGGGCACCCGTGGCTTCCACCTATAATCCTAACTACTCAGCTGCCTGAGATCTGAGTGAGGAGCATGGTTGAAGCCAGCCTGGTCAGGAAAGTCCATGAGAAAAAGCTTCAAGTGGCACTGTGGCTCAAGTGGTAGCGTGCTTACCTTGAGCAAAAGGAGCTCAGGGAAGTGCCCAGGCCCAGAGTTCAAGCCCCAAGACCAGAATAAAGATAATAATCATCACTATGCATGTGTGTTTGTGTGTGTGTGTGTGTGTGTGTGTGTGTGTGTATGTACATGGACCCATGTGTTCATAACCAAGAGCTTGAACTTGGCCTCTGCTTTCTTGTTAAGAAATGGTGCTTTACCATTTAAGCCAAGCCTCCAGCCTGGTGTTTTGCTGGTTAGTTGGAAGTAGAATCTTATCTCACAGACTTTTTTGAGTGGTCTGGCTTCAAACTGAGATCCTCCAGATATGTCTGTTATTACTGGTCAATGTAGATATTCATGGTTCCTGTATAGTGAGTGACCAACCCATGTGGAAGAGTAGTACTCGTAGTATATGATTTCTGTGCTCCAAATACCTTTGTCTCCTTCAGACTGTGCTTTCCTTTTATTTACCAGCTATTTCTCACCTGTTAACTTGGTTAATTCTAATACATTCCTAAATATTCATCAGGAGACTTACTACATCACTGAAGCTAAATAGATCATTTCAGGTAAATCTTTTACCTGAAGATCCATTATCTATCTTGTCAGTCTTCCTGAGAAGGTCTCAATCATGGAAGTTAATCTACTTCTTCATACTTTCCTTTACACAGTGAATTCTTGGAAGCCCGATACTTTCCTTTACATAGTGAATTCTTGGAAGCCCGCCGGGGCTATATACTTAATCTCAGCACTCCCAAAATGAAGGGTAGATACAGTAGTTGACATAAAGGAATGGTTAAACTTTTCTGGATCAATGCAAAAAAGAAAGGATCCAGCTGCCTTCCAAAAGGTAACATTCTGATAAGAAATGGTAAAATATTTATTTAGAAAACAACATCACCTAGCAACTATTAGAAACTGTGAAACTGAAACAGCGCATTCGGCTTCTGAGTTATCAAATCCTGAATACATGTACACATAGAAATTAGCCAATGACAAAACTATTTCTGAAAGTTCACAAATTTGCTCAGAAATACAGTATGAACATTTTAGGACTCTGTCTAGAGAAATCATCACACTTGCTAAAGTTTGAGCAATACGGTATTAATTAGGCAAAAGAAAGGGATGAAATGTCTACATGCACCTTTCTGGAAATGTGAAGCACACTGCCTTTAATAGAGAGCACATAGCCTTAAGTGAAAAAAGGATCCTACTTACCTGCAGCTTTCTCCATTCTGCTTTAATTTTAAAGTGTTTGATAGCTGTAATTGTTTGTATTTGCTGGTTTTGATGAAGGTTATGTGAGACACATCTTTCCCTGTGTCTAGCATCTTAAAGCTTCTCACGGATTCCATGCCTGGAACCATGTAACTTTTATATAAGGAATTTGTTTCATACCAACGGACTTATAGCCTTCAAAAGCTTTGGAAAACAAATCCTGAAATAATTTAGGATAGGCACAGGCATGAATAATGATTATAGGATTCAAACTGAGAGATGCGTACTCACTGATCATATAACCAGTGTGCTTGGTAATTCCTGACTCTCTGGTATGCAAGGCCTGGAGACCATGTCTGGACAGTGATAATGTGGAAAGGATGAAGTTCAGAGCCAGGCCAAACATTTCATTGCTGGTGTTTCCTTCTCTGGGTTCACTTTCCCAGCACCACAGCCTCCAGGAAATGTTCCAAATAATGTCTGTTCGGTGAACGGGGTCTTGGAGGACAGCAAAGAATTGCAGATTAGAGACTTAGGGGACCACAAAGGGCAAGAGATAAATCCTTGGCTGCTACCGTTTGCTGTCCTCTCAGTTATCACAGAACAATCTAGCTTATTTTGACCAGTAAGGTTTCTTCTATTTGAGTGTATCATTTCTGATAGGACTCATAATTGTTCCTTGGAGCTGGAAATAGACTTACGCAAGCGGAAGGATTTAGAATGGCAGTAGTCAGGTATTAAAGAATGGTTATGTGGGTTTAGTCACGTTATATGATAAATTTGTAATGGATCATGAACTTAATGGTGGAATCAAAACTTTTTACTGCAGTTGTTCAAGTTTCTAAGTGATCCTAAAGAATATGAATTTTAATGTTGTAGTTGGCTAATTATTTCTTGTTTTGCATTCTCTAATAATAAAGAGTATTTTAATGATCAGTTTCCAGGAAAAACCATAGTGTTTTATGACTAAGCATCTGTTGTTAAATTTAAAAAGACTAGTGGTAGCTTCTTGTCTTTGCACTTGGTGTTCATCTGACTCTAAACCAATGACTATGTCCATGGTCACAGTTACCTCAACTATGTGTTAGGAGTAAAAATAAGAATAAGAAGCACCCCCATAGACTATTAAGAAATTTGATGGAAAACTGCTTAGTATGTTACAATGTTTATTACTGATTTTTTGGTATTGTTACTATTACTAGCAGATAATGTTCACCTAAAATAAAGTATGTTTTCTCACATCTTGTCTCTGAATCCAGAATGATCTTAAAAATGGGTAGTACTAATAATTATGGTTACAGAACAGTAAACTGAAGAACAAGATATCTTAGCTTTGTAAGCAGGCTGTTATTAATACAGTTAGCAGTCTCTGCACAGGGCTCCGTGGAGCATTGTGGATAGACAGGGCCAGTTTGTCACTCTTGAGAAACTCTATAACCTCATAGAATCTCCCTTTCTCATCAGTTCAGCAACTGAAGCTCAGAGCCCCAAATGTTTTCCAACTACCTTTGAAAATTTCTGCCCAGCATCTCTGAGTTGGTATGATTTTTCAAACAGTAAGAGTGACTTCATTGTTTACAAAGGCCTGATTATCATCACAAGTTGTGAAAGCTCTTCTTAAACACAAGCTGAGTGCAACCATGACCAAAGCATGACATTTCTTTTGTATCTACTTACACCATGCAGTATTACACCTTCCTTTTACCAAATTCTCCCAATATCCATCTGGAGAGTTTTCACAGACACAATATTTGACCTTCTCAGTAGCTCATTGTGCTGTGTTACTGAAAGTAATTAGCAACCTCTCTAGCCTTTTCCTTCCTGCTTCATTCTAGTGGGCACCATTCTGCTCTTCACTCATAAAGGCAATTTACTTATCTCCCATGTATTAGAGAAATTATGAAGCTTTTTTTTTCTCTTCATAGCTAGCTACTTCACTTAGCATTACATCTTCCAGTTCCATTCACATTGCCACATATTACAGAATTTCATCACTTTTATGGCTGGAAAATATTCTATTATGCATACCACATTTTCTTTCTTTGTTTATCTGTCATTGATGGATACCATAGGTTGACTCCATATATTGGCTAAGGAGAATGGTGTAACCATAAACAGGACAGCACTTGAATGTCCTTGATGTGATGTTTTCCTTCCCTTTGTGTTTGTTCCTAAGGAGTTTCCATTTGGTTTTCCATAATGGCTGCACTAATTGAAGTCCCACCAACAATGTATAAATTCTCTTTTCTGGAACTCTCATCAGCATTTGCTAAGATTTTATTTTCTCATGATACTCATTCCAACGGCAGTGAGGTAATATCTCACGATAGTTTTTATATTAATTTCCATAATAGTCCATTAGTGATGCTGATTTTTTATTTTCATTTACTTTCTGGCCATATGTGTGTGTGTATTGAAAATGTCTATTCAGATCAATTAAAAAAATCAATTTTCCATTTTCAATCAGATATTTGGTACTGTATCATTTGAGTTATGTAATTAATTCTGTATATTAAACCCTTGTCAGATGAATCGTTTGCAAATATTTTCTTCTGCAAGTTGACTCTGTTCTTTGTTGTTTCCTTTGCTGTGTAGAAGATTTCTCAATGCAATCCCATTTTCTTTATTTTTGTTTTTTTGTTTTGTTTTTATTGTGAAAATACAGTACAGAGGGGTTACAATTACATGGGCAAGGTAATGAGTACATTTCTTATCAAGCATTGTTTTTTGTTTCCTAGCTTTTTTGTATTTATCCATAGTATTCATTTTTATCAGTTTCCTAAAGTATTTCCTCTATGTTTTCTTTTAACAATGTCATGATTCACAGAAACACACAGTCTTAAAATTCACACAAAGCCAGAAGAGACTTCAGACAAGCCTAAGCCAGCCTGAGTATCAAGAACAAAGCTGAAAGCATTACAGTAGCTGCTTTCAAATAACTGTAAAGTGCTACTAACTAAAAAGCTACCAATTAAAGCACTACCAACTAAAACACTACCATGATAATGACTTAATAAAAGAAAGAAGGTTCATAGATCATCCAGGAAGAAATCTATAAGTGTTTTGTGTTTTGTTGTTTGTTTGCAACTGATTTACAGTAAAAGAAGCAAGTACACACACACACACAGAAGAAAGGATAGTTTCTTCCATAATGACGTCAGAGAAACGAAATCCTTGTGCAGAAGAGACTGCTCCTCCCTCTCACTACATACAGACATTTACTCAAAGTGGATCAACTACTTGAATATAAGACCCAAGACTGTGAAACTAAAGAAGAAAACTAAAGTGCTTTTCCAACGAGTCTCAGCGCATCCCCAACTTGTGAATATCTCATATTGAGACCAACCAACAAGTGGAGAGAAGACTGTTAAGAGCTAAACCATTTTGATTTTCATCAAAATACTTAAGATATTCTGGGCTTTGATCTAAGACCCTTGTCTGTTGTATAGCTAGTAAAGATCTTCTCCCAGTCTGTGAGCTTTCTATTTATCTTGCTAGCTATGTCCTTTGCCATGCAGAAACTCTGCAACTTGATGTGATCCCATTTATCCAGCCTTTCTTTGATTCATTGTGTTTCTGGATCTTCATTTAGGAACTCTCAATTTGTGCCAAGGAGTCCTGACGTATCCCCTATCCCTTCCTGTAATATTTTCAGAGTGTCTGCTTTTACCTCCAGGTCTTTTGGAGTTGATTCTGGTGCAAGATGATATATAAGGATCTAACTTCAATTTTCTGTAAGTGTATAGCCAATTCTGCCAGCACCATTTGTTGAAGAGGTCGCCTTTTCTCCATCTGATAATTTTGGCTCCTTTGTCAAAGATTAGGTGAACATAGGTCTGGGGGATCATGTCTGGGTCATCCATTCTATTCCATTTGGTCCTCAGGCCTGTTCTTGTGCCAGTACCAAGCTGTTTTGATTACTGTAGCTTTGTAATAGAGTTTGAAGGTTGGTATTGCTATTCTTCCAGCACTGTTCTTCCTGCTGAGAATTGTTTTTGCTATTCAGGGTCTTCTATTATTCCATATGAATTTTAGCTGAAACAAGGACAAAGGATGACCCATTGCAACAAGATACTCACAAGACACTGTGTCAGAAATGAGCTTTACAACTTCAGGTAGGGGGAAGAAATGGGGGAGGGAAGGGATACTGGAAGCAAAACAAAGGAGTAACAATGTTTGACAGGAAATATACTCCTTACCTTACTCATGGAACTGTAACTCCTCTGTATAACATCTTTACAGTATTTTTTTAAATATTTGGGCTTATGACCAGATTAGGCAACTATGACCAAGGGACCAAAGTTGTTTACTGTGTTCATGACACCTGCAAACTGAGACTGGTGTTTACCTTTGTAAAAAGAATAATATCTCATGATAATATAATAATAATGTCTAATAATATATAATATAATGTATAATATATTATATATTATAACATGATAATATAATATATTATAATAATATGGAATTATTATTATTGCCTGTTGGTCAAGTTTTATGGGGATCATCATATCCAAGTTTTTCTATCTACATGTTGTCTGTAACTACTTCATAATAGCAGCAGAGGTGAGTAGTTCTGATAGAATCTGTAGACAAACCCATGTTGTTTAACATCCAGTTCTTTCTGAAAATGGTCTACGGGGCAGATTTGCGCATTTTTCTTTTTAGGTCATATAATGTGTTACTTCCTTCTGTGGTGCTTGTGAACCCATAAATAAACATGTTCAGCTGACTCCACCACACCCTAATGTCTGCAAATCTTGCTGCTTTAAAAGAAGTGTCAATGTGTTTATATCCTAAGTTTGTTTAGAAAAAGAGATGTGCGAAGAGAGACAGAGAAAGTGAGAGCAAGCAGAAGATCACAGATTAAATACTTAATGAGAGTTGAAGTGAAAAATATGACTCTACTCTTTGAAATTATGTTTCTCTCTAGATCTAAATAACTTGCTTTGTTTAAAGATCAAATTGAGCTGTAAAAAGCTGGAATAACAAATTAGAAGCAGCCTTTGCCCCAAAAGAAAATTTGTTCTCTTCAATTTATTATGCATCATTTTTAAAGTTTCATAGAACTTACTGTGACAGTACACTTAACAAAAATAATTATATATACAAGAATTGACATTATGTTTCCTTACCTACCTATCATTGCCAGATTTTCCTCTGTGTGTGTGTGTGTGTGTGTGTGTGTGTGTGTTTGTGTGTGTATTTGTGTGTGTGTGTGTGTGTGTGTGTGTGTGTGTGTGTGTGTGTGTGTGTAATGAGGCTTGAACTCAGGATATCATGTTCTTGTTCAGCTCTTTTACCTAAGGCTGGTACTCTACCAGAGCCACATCTCCAGTTCTGGCATTTGCTTGTTAATTGGATATAAGGATCCCTTGGATTTGTCTGCTGATCTGGCTTCGATTGTCAGTCCTTAGATCTCATCTTCCTGTGTAGCTAGAATTAAAGGCGTGAGCCACTAGTGTTCAGCTAATTCACATATTTCCAGACATCCATTGACTAGCTTTTTTATAACCCTACTCAAATGATAATCTTGAAACATATTATTTTCTAAAGTTACATACAAAATCTATTAACATTTTTCTACAACAGAGAGACATTATGGAATATATTCTCAGGATGCCACATTATAAGGATCATTAATTTGGGATAAATTATTAATTAATATGTGACCTACTGTTAGTCTTGGAAGAGCATATTTGCTTTTCTGGAAATAACACAGCATCACACTATGGTTGGAAGAATAGTTCTTTTCTTGTCCTATAACAATATATTTTCAACTATAACTTTAGATTCATTAAGAACCTTTCCAAAGAACATATAAATCTTCCCTCTTTATGCTACATGCCTGTTTCTTCATGGTCTTCAGCTTTTCCAGTTAGATCATATGCTAATTCTAGATGCCTTTTGCCTTAGTGAACATATGTACTTGGTTTAGGTATTTTTAAAGTAGTCTTACTCTGATCCACCCTGAAAATCCCATTGTGTTTCCAAATTTCTGAAAGGGCTAGGATTATTTGAACAGGAAACAGTCCCACTGGATCATTTTTAAGGCAACACATGTTCCTGTAACAACTTCCAAGAGTGAAAATGTGTAACAATGAAAGCATTATGTATTGTGTTCTATATTCAACTATATTTATTTACATAGCTCGAGTTACATCTCTTTTGTCTCTAGATCAATTCTCACTTTTGATACATGTTAGTACCTTTGGTAGATTTGAATGAAATAAGAAATAAATTATAAGGATATGTGTTGAAGGCCATGGTCCTTTGCCAATGATTAGCATCTATTTAGAGCCAAAGTTGTGCCTCCTTACTAAATCAATGCATCACTTAGGAGATGTGTAAGGAACTGAGACTGTAGCTCAAAATGGTATTTCAAAAGCATGCATAAAGGGAAGAAGGGTGAGCAAATGCCGTCTTTATAGTCATTGAACACTGTGTAAAAATTGGACTAAGTAAACTGAGGGGAGAGATGGGAAGGGGGAAAGTTTGGAAGAATGATTAGAATGGGTGACATCCATAAAGAATCATAAGTTATAACCTAATTTATAGAATTTGCAACCTCTTACTGTCCACCTACTTAGTAATAAAAGAAAATTTTTAAAGAGTGAAGAAAAAGCAAAGTCTTTCATTGACTCACTTAACTGTGAGTGCACAGGTAGAACGCAGTCACTGAAGGCCCACTCCACTGGGAAAAATGACGAAGAGCCATTACTCCATTCTACAGTCCAACAGGCCACTGTCCTCTAGAAACACCACAGGATGCCCCAACATTATCATTGCCCTTTCCTCATTTTGGCTGAAATGAAGAGGACATTTCTACGGTCTTTCCTAGCTAAGTAAAACAATATTTTCTGTCAGGCTTTCACCACAGGGGTTCTTTCTGTGTCATTGGTATATCATTTCTAAACCAACCCTTTCTACAAAAGACTGCATTTGGATGCTTCAATGTAAGCATAGAAGGTTCGTGGTAAGATTCATGAGCCACATGATTAACTATAACTTGAATGCTTCAGATAAGTGGGAGAAAGAAATCAATGGCAGGTTACAAAAGATTGTTCACCTATGTAGAATGGTGAGTCTTTGCCCATCCCTCTCTCCTCTCTTGACTCTGTTATGTTGTTATAACCACCCCAGAGTCACAGAGAGATGGAATATTCAATATGCTAATTTGCCTTGTAACTTCGGTTACATTCAAGAAAAAAATCGCCATAATTATTGTTCATTTTTATTGAAAATTTCTCAATGGAGGAAAATGAATAAGGTAAGAGATGGTTTATTCACATAACAAGTATTGTAAAGTATAGCAAAAAGAAAAAGTTTAAAAATAAGAAGGCAAACTTAAGTAGAAGAAACATTACTTTAACAACTAGTTTCAAATCTTTACAAGCTGATTTCTAATGTTGATGTTTTCATAAATAAATATGGAATGAAGATGAAAAGATATAAAGATCTAGTCCTTTTTGGGAATTGAACCTGGAGATTTGCCTATGGTAGGCAGGCATTCTAACTCTCTGAACTATACCCCCTCATGTCAGACATGTATAATTTGAAATCAAACCTATCACTCATTTCTCATAAGATGTTTAAGTATAAATGTATATAATCAACTTTTGGTTCAAACAGAAAAATCATGTAATTTTAGAGAAAAATTCATTGCTATCTCATGAAATCTACAAATTCTACAATTAGCCTGGAGTCAGTGTTATAACTTCTGTCTTTAGAGAACTCCTGTGTACAGTCCGAGTTGGCAGAAGGCAAAGCAATCTACCACCACATTTATAAGAACACTGCAGGGGTTTTCAGTTCCTGTTACCTAAGGTTGGGTTCACAGAAAGGGGCAACTGAAATCGGACTGAAGCACAGTAAATACTTTTTTTGAATGAATGAACAGGAACGTAGGATGGATGACCTTTAAAGTGAATTTCGAAAGGTCTGAAATGAGCTTTAACCTCCTTAGCTTAGCACAAAGCTGAGGTTTTCTTATATCTAGTCCAGACCTCATTCATTAAGCACCTGATCACAGAGATAACCTTCAGTGAATCTGTTAACTTACTGAAGGACTGAAAAAAAAGTAAAAGTGAATAAAAGTAAATAAATGAGTACCTACTATGTTCCTGACATCACGTGTGTTTTCTTTTGTCCAGTAGCATTTGGTAAGGGAAAAGAACTCCTGTTCCTTTTATCTAGGAGTGAGGTTGATAAAGGTAGTATCCTGGAATAGCTAATTTCTGTAGGAAAGGATAGAACACGGAGACAGGACATTCCAGGTGGCAAAGAGGAATTTTTAAGTAAAATATTTCCACTGAGTTACTGAATTTGGTTTCTAAAAACAACCTGGAGGTTTATTTGTTTTGAAAAGAAATGTCAAGAAAACATTTCCTTTCATGCTCCAAGTCTCCAAGTCTCAATGTGTACATAAATTCTGAAGTCCTAGAATCTACCTTGTTCGGTTTTCTTTACTTTATTCTTGAAACCCAAATAGATTTTTAACAGAATATTTTATTCAGTAACCTTTAAAGCCAACTTTGACGTGGCATCCTTCAATAAACTTGAGTGAATAAGTTGAATCAATAGCATAAATGTCTTCCTTCAAATGTATTCCAGGAGTTTAGTCTATCCCAAGGCAATAGTAAATGTGGACCTGTCTCTTTCTGTGTGTTTTTCCCAGGAGTACAAGGTTTCTTTCTACACCACGACCAAAATTTCCAGACACTAACATTTGCTAAGGAAAAGAAATCATAGCATGAAACACCTACTCAGAATTTGACAGGCACATTCTGCACCTCTGCGAATCACGATAGCATGAGCAAGATGTTTGCCAGAGTTCAGCTTCATTGTGGACAGGCGAGGAACAGGAAATAAAGAATGAAATCATTTCCCAAACACTAAGAACAGCTAAGCAAATAGAGTTTTAGTTACAGAATCAAGTCAACATCAGACAAATATCACTACAAATTATACCTAGAGGCTTTTTCCACTGTAGCCAAGGAAGTGCTAAGATAATTATAAGTAGTGGAATTTCAGAGGAATATACTACAGGGCATAGGATAACTTAGAGATGGTTGTAGACCCAATGACATTGCTGAAATAACAGATCAATGCAATCACATCAACCAAACAGCTTGCAAACACAGTAAAAAAAAAAAATCCATCAAGTCAACTGGTTGACCATATAAACTAGAAAACATTCCTAGAATATGCATGTTCCCCATGCCTGCATATAGTCTGTAAGGCAAATACACACATGTCTTTCTCTAGGGAAATTAATTAGAGGCCTAAATTCAAGTCTTTTTGAACTTAATCTAGAATATATTCTGATAACTTTTGGGCATCGCTACCACAAAAGTCTTAGTCCATGATGCCGTTACTCCTGCTTGGTCCACCTTGACTCTTCCTCCTAGCCTGCAGCTTGGTCCTTCCCAGTTCATACTTCTTGACAGCCAATTAACTTCTGTTTGGATGAATCACAGCATAACTTCTCATTGCTAAAGTCTTCTCTTTTGCTATCTCTTCTAAGTCTGTACAATGAAAGTTTCTAACCATGAGCCACAAAAAAAGCATCTTGTCTGGGCATGCCTTTGTCTCTGGCCATGGCTTTGGCCACTCTTTCTCTAAGCCATAAAATGATCACTGTGTGCCCTCCCTCCCAAACACCCAAGATTTTTAACAATGCTGGCTAGGTCTTTCTACTTTCTTATCCTTCCAACCTGCAACCTAGAAAGCTCTTTTCATTATTGAAATACTAAGTCCTTTAACTTAAAAGCTTTTCTTAGATCATCTTTGATTTCTTTTTCTCCAGTTATGCAGATTAAACCCAGGTTCTTGTTGCATGCTAAGTGGATGTATAACCCCTTGAAGTATTCTCTGAGACATTTAGTTTTATTTTTGTTGTTGCTATTTGGTTTTTGTTTATTTATTTATTTATTGGGGGGGTCCGGTTGTGGGGCCTGAACTCTGGGCCTGGGTGCTGCCCCTCAGCTCTTCAGCTCAAGGCTAGCACTCTACCACTTGGGCCATAGTGTCACTTCCAGCTTTTTTCTTTTTTTTTGCTTATGTGGTGCTGAGGAATCGAACCCAGGGCCTCAGGCATGCAAGGCAAGCGCTCTACCACAGAGCCACCTTCCTAGCCCTGGTTTTTGTTTATTTTTGAGACAGCGTCTCACCACTACCTTGGTCCAGTCTGGCCCCAAACTCAAGATCCTTCTGACGCCACATTTTGAATAGCTGGGTTTACAGGTTTGCATCACTGTATTCAGTCCCATCTCTGATTTTAAAAAGACACTCTGTATCTGATTGTTCATTCTCATATTTCCCATTTGTTTTCTTTATAAAACATAATTCCTGAAATTATACTTTTTGTTGATTTGCTGTTTATATATTTACTGTCTTCTCTTGGAAAGGCAAGCTTAATGAGAGTAGTCATTGGGATGGTAGATAGAATAGTGTCCCTGGTAAAGATAATAAAGCTGAGTCCTTGCAATTTGTAAAAATGCTACTCTGTGTGGCAGAAGGGAGTTTGAAGATGTGATGGAGTTCAGGATCTGTAGACAAATGGATTAAACTAGTCAAGGAAGCCCAAATGTATTCCTGAGGATCCTTATAATAGGAAGTCAAGAGGATCAATATCAATAATAGAAGATCTGAAGAATGAACCAGAAATTAGAGTGAGGTGCCTTGAACCTGGAGAGAAAGAGGGTGAATGAGCCAAGGAATGTACATGACCTTTGGAAATGGGGAAAAGCACAGAACCAAGGTCTCTCATGGACTTCAAAAAGAAGTGCCTTTCAGGATGCTTTAAATACAGGCTAGTGAACCTCATCTTAGACATCTAACTTCCAGAGCTTTAAGAAAATAAATTTGTGTTAAGCCACCAAGTCTGTGGTGATTTCTTAAAGTGTTAATGGATAAGTAATAATGCTGGTTATTAGCTGAATCTCTCTCGTCTATCTGTATACACCTTGAAGGAAGTTGTATTGCTGTGAAAATTACCTGACAACTTAAGAGAAGAAAGACTTAAACCTTTTGGAGGTTTCTATCCATGGTCACTTGGTGCTATGTTTCTGGGCTGATTGTGAAGCAGAAAAATCATTGCAGAGGGAAACTTTGGCACTGGGTCTTCTTCAACTATTGAGGACAGGAAGTAGACATGAACAAGAACAGGAAGGGTCCAGGACAAGATGTAAGCCCCAAGGACATGGCCCTATGAAATTCCTCCAATCAGGCAGGATATTCCATCAGTTCCTAACCATTTATCCAAAACGTGAATCTGTAAATAGATGAAGCAGTTCATTAATTTAGAGCTCGCATGATGTACTAGTCTCTGGAAATACCCTCAAAGATAGAAGTGTGTTCTCTCCATCTCCTAGGTATTTATTAATCATGTTGATACTCAAGAGTCACCATCACAGTTGTCAGTAGTTACAGAGCACGTGTAAATCACAGGCCAAATTCCTTTCCAGGAAGACTTGAAAGCTAAATGGTTTTATGCCACCTCTGAGGAAGACAATATTATAAATTCCATTTGTATGTGTATGTGTACATGTGCACATGCATGTGCCAATCCTGGGGCTTGAACTATGGGCCTGGAAACTGTTCCTTAAGCGTTTTTTCCTTTCTTAATTTCTTTCTTTTTTTACTTTACTCAAGGCTAGCCCTCTATTACTTATCCTGAATGGTCACTTCCAGCTTTTGATTGGAGTAGTCCATTGGAGATAAGAGTCTCACAGACTTTCCTGTCCAGGCTGGCATCAAATCATGATGCTCAGATCTCAGCCTCCTGAATAGCTGGGATTACAGGCATAAACCACCAATGACTATCTCAACATTTATTTTTATAGCCTTATTTTCTATTTCTATTTATTTATTTTTTGTCGGTCGTGGGGCTTGAACTCTGGGCTTGGACGCTGTCCCTGTCTTCTTCAGCTCAAGGCGAGCGCTCTACTGCTTGAGCCACAGCACCACTTCCGGTTTTCAGAGTGCTTTATTGGAGATAAAAAGTCTCATGGACTTTCCTGCCCAGGCTGGCTTTGAACTGTGATCCTCAGATTTCAGCCTCCTCAGTAGCTAGGATTACAGGCGTGAACCACTGCCGCCTGGCTCTTATTTTTTATTTATTATTTCTCATAAGCAACAGAATATTCTAAAATATATGTCAATTAGACACACAGGAGACTCTTAGAACATGACTTGTGCCAATTGCCAGGTTTACAGACAGCTGCCTCTGAGCCCCTGGCACTGAGTGAAACCATGTCCATGATGCATATACATGACTGCATAACCACAAACTTTCCTGGCACCATGAATATATTAGCTCTAGGAGAATTTTGTCTAGAAAATACGGTTCTGTAGAAATTATAAATAGACCTGGTGTGCATGCATTTGTTTCCTTAAAAAATACATAGTGTTCATTCATGGTATACATTTGTGATTAATTTATTGACATAATATTCCTAGGGGTTAGTTGTAAGCACTGTATAGAGAATGGAAAAAATGCGAACCAAAAGAAAATGCATAAATTCTAAGTTGAGCATTCCTTAACATCCAGTATGACTGTATTACAATGGCATTTATCCAGATAAACTAGGGGAAGATTAATTGTACTCAACATGTTGGATCATTTTCCAATGTTCTCTGAATGGTAAAAAAAAAAATACATACATATACATATATATATATATATACTACAAATTTGGTATTTTCTTTTCCTGATTTATGTGTTTAACATAGTGAAAGCAAACTTGAGAAGGAGCAGATCTTGCATTTGGAGGAAAAGCCAAGTGTCCCACACATTTTTTTAGAATTTTGAGGTTTGTTTGAGTTGTAACTCTTGGGAGAATCATGCTTTTTGTAATTTGTCATCGTTTAGCAATACAAGAGTATTGAGAAACTTCAAGCTCAAACCACTTTGGTATATTAATAAAAGAGAGCATTGGTATGATTATTAACCCTCCTTTGAAATCTAGGTGAAACAAGATCTCCTAGTGTGTGACTTTCATGCAATATGGCTTGTCCCCATCCAGTGTAGCATCTGGTATCTTGACCCTGTAGGAAACTCATTTATTGCTTGTCCACAAGTGACAAAAGATCTCTTAAAGTGTTTGAAGGAAACATTAACTCACAGCTCTGTAAAAATCCATAAAAATAATCCAGTTAAATATAATATATGTGTGTACTCAATAGTTCAGTTAAAGATACATTCATATAAAATAGATATTACTCAAGAGGGTTGTGATATTTATTTGAAGTCTCCTCATAAAGGTCATTCAAATCTTGATTTTTGATGGTGGAAGCAGAGTCTGAAAGTATCAGATATGTAACAATAGGTCAGGCAGTTTGTTATACACACAGCCCTAATTGAACCCTCACAGTTACTTGACATTCAAATCATTGGGGGTGTTTTTGTTTGTTTTTTGTCTGCTTGTTCGTTTTGTTTCTGGGGAAGGGAGACTAAGATGGGTCTTACTGAAACCTTTGTCTTATAGGTATGAAAACAGCAGCATTGAAAGCAGAAGGCGCATAATGATTGATCTCATTCTTTTTGTTACTGTCTTTCCCTTCCTCCATTGCTTTTTTATTTAAAAATCACTTTATTGTTATTGTAATGGCGATGTACAAGTATATTACAATTATGTGCATCAGGTAATGAGAACATTTTATTTCCTAGAGTGAATTCCCTTTCCTCACTCTCTTTCCGTCCCTCCCTTCTGCCTCCACCCAGGGGTTGTATAGTTCACTTCCATCAGTATCCAGTGAGCTCCACAGATGTACTTTTTCACCCTTTTTCACTTCAGCTCTTCCCTCCCCTGCTCTTAAAGAGATACATGTGGATACACCATCAACTGCAATACTTCCAAAGACTGGAAACATGATTAAAAAAAAAGACTAGGATATGATAACGTATACAGGATTCTAGATATTCCCAGTGAGCTCAAAAGAATATACTCTTCGGAGAGAAACACAAAGAAGCAGTGCCTATGTGCCTTCATAATGCCTACATGCCTCTTCATATTTATATCATATTATATATATGTATATATCAAAATGGACTCCAAGAAAGGAAATAAGACATTTCCACTGCTTCGAAGATGTTGCTCTGAGAGGAGTTAGTATTTGAATTGCTGCAGCCACTTTGTCACCATGAGAAAAAAACAACGCTAATGAATTGAGAAATAAAGAGTGAAAGTGAATATTCAGAATATAAACAGATCCTGCATGGAGGCGGGAGGGAGAGAAAATGTGGAGGATGAATATTTTCATATATGTATGTATGTGTGTATGCATATATATATATAGATATATGAAAATAGAACAATGACGCTTGTTGAACTTGTTTTAAAGGGGGAATTGTTTTAAATAGGGAATTGAGAGTGATGGAGAGGTAAGTCTGATCAGGGAACATTATAGGCACCGGGGTAAGTCAAAAATGATATCCCCCTGTTAACTAATAGATGCTAATAAAAAGTATTAAGAGTAAAAACAAAGAACCGAAAGTCGGATTTCATTCAAGAGGCTGGTGAACCCAAAACAACCCTGGGATGGTCTTTGGTTCTTTGCAAACAATATAAAATGTTCAGCCAATTTTATTTTCATAATAGACCTTTTAAATCTGAAAGCAGTTTCATTGAAATAGAAACACAAGCACAAAAACAAGAAGCAGTTGGAGAAGATGACTAAAATGGCATGCTCATGTGGCAAAATGGTTCTTGTCAAAAAGGCTGTTTGTTAGGAAAGAAGCCAAACATGGACAAGTCACAAGCACCATGGAGCATGTGGGGTATCTACTGGAACCCTAAGATCTTTCTGAAATTCCAGCAGGGAGTATTTGACATTTTAGGATATGCTTTGGGAGTGAAGACATGTTTGCATTGATACATGCATTCACCAAAATATTTTACAAGAAAAGATTTAAACAAAGGAAAGTTGTTGCTTGTGGATGACAATTGTGATGCCAAGACTCATGAACTTAGAAATGTTCTTTTTGATTGGATCAATAGTTAAATGCTATGATAGTCTCTGCTACTCTATTAAGACATACGGATTTCCTATGATGCCTTTGTGCATAACATGTTTTAACAAAGTAAGTCTATATGAGATTCCATGTTATCATATTAAAGTTACAATCATCTCTGCAGTGTGAGATGAGCAATTTGATACTTCCCTTCTCTCTGTATGATGTAAAAACCATCGAGGAGTCTTCCCAGCTGGGGCTGTTTGGACAGTTACTTTTGTAGGTAATGACAAATTGTTATGCAGCATGGTTCCATGGTGGATGCCCACCAGCAAACTGTGGGAGCAATTGCCAAATCATGGGTTCTCAGATTAGTCAACTCTAAATTCCTTGATGATCTGGTAGATATATTTCAGATTTCAATTGATGTGAAATCAAAGGTAAATTATAGTTTGCTTGTTTTTTGTTTGAACTCTGGGCCTGTGCATTGTCCCTCAGCTCTTCAGTTCAAGGCTAGTGCTCTACCACTTGAGCCACAGTGTCACTTGTGGTTTTTTGGTGATTTATTGGAGATAAGAGTCTCACGGTCTTTCCTGCCCAGGCTGGCTTTGAACCGGGACCCTCAGATCTCAACCTCCTGAGTAGTTGGATAACAGGTGTGAGCCACCAGTGCCCAGCTTAAATTATACTTAACTTTTCCACTGTTATCCTTCATAGATTATTATTATTTTTAACACTCGATCATCCACATTGACCAAGTTACCAACAAAAATCAGCTCAGTGTTGAGTTTCTGGTTAGTTTTTCCTGTCATCCTTTTGTAAACTTTTAAAAGAAAATCCACGCTCTAGAGAGATATAAAGGTATATCCATATGTATGATGAAGATTATATCATAGGCATACAGACATACACACATATGAATGTATGACTCAGGCTGTTGAATTACACCTATAATTCTAGTAGTCAGCCTAAATCTGAGAAATTTGGTTCAAAACAAGTAGCAAAGTCTGTGAGATCATTATCTCCAATTAACTACCCATGGTTTTTGTTAGTGGCTCAAGTGGTAGAGCACCAGCCTTGAGTGAAAAAGCTAAGGGGCAAGCACTCAGGTTCTGGAAATCAGTCAATCCATCAATACAATAATAAGTAGAAAATATGGACATTTCTATGTATATCCTCATGTTCCTGAATGATTCTGAGAAAGAATGTCAGATAAAGATCTTCTGACTTGTCTTAATCCGAGATAACTGTGATTTCCATAGATGTGCATATTCTTACATTGTTATTATTGTTATACTCATGCCTATGGACAAATGTGCCCTAATGATAGGTGTTAGGTAAATGTCATTGCTAGATAATCACTGAAACAAAATTTCTCAAAACCATTTGAAGACAAATGTACTCATTGGTCAGAAGGTTCAAGGCCTTGGTGGTTCAGTGGATTGTGACACATGAGTCTGGAAGGAAGTGGGGGGTTTTAATTAATCACCTTTGTCATCTCTTTTCAATTTCAGATTTTCACAAAAGGCCATATTGTACTTAGGATGGCTAACAGAAATGCTCCACTTTACAATAATAAAGTAAACATTACATAGGAAAATGCTCTCTTATCCAGTTTCATTTTGTTTTTGTGCATCATTAAGTAATAAATAATGGAATAATGGAATGATCTCTGAACAAACTGACAACATTAACTGGGGTTTAAGGGGTATCTCTGTATGATGCATTAACATAAGTTGACTTTCAATACAACTACACAATGGGGACCCTTTGGGAGTTATAAAGGCAGAATTCTCTGCATCTATTGACAAGGTTATCTAACTACATGGCATAATCTTCTCTGATCACATGTAGGTGTTATGTGCTCCATTAACATTTCTGTGTTCTTTGGAAAACATACCCTGTGTGGCTAAGGAGCTTTCTGCTCGGATCTTCCTATTGAATTCTGTTTCACATTTTCAGTTTTCTGTTTCACTTCTGGGATATTGCTATTGACTGTGTACAAAATTATCTCCTTGGGCCAGAAAATTCATCTGAACACAGCAATGCTTGACTTCATCCCCAGAGAGAGCTTGTAATGTCTGATGAAAAAGAACTGAATTAAAAGAAAATGTTTGCACATACTGTTGACACAGAGTGGGAAAGGGGGCTCGGAGGACACAATACAAATTGGACATATAATGAATGCAAAGTTCAGCAAAGCAATGTATAGAATATAAATAGCAATGTCCAACACAGTGACAATTTGGCTATTACAATCTAAGCCTAAAGTTGCTTCAAATGCTAGATTATTATAAGTTAATAAAATTATTATGAAAAAATAAGTACATAAAAACTGGAGCTAAAATTTCTACCTAGTGTCAAATTATACAGACTGAGGTTTTTATGCAGAGTGCCATCAACATCAACATACATGCATATACATTATTTATGTTATATATAATAGTATATACTATAGAGTACACTTTTATATAGTCTATATATGTATATGTGTACATATATATCTCATGTAGGTAAGATAACAATAAAACCACCTGTGTATCCACTCTGTAACTGCTAGAAAATAATAATATCTATAAATTTTCTTGTGTTACCCTTCTCTACTAGGTCCTCCAGCTCCCAAGTAACTACTCTCTTAAATTTTGACTAATCCATTTCCTCTCTTCCATTAATACCCTCACACATATTTCTAAACAATATTTCATGTAGTATGCCTGCTTGCTTCTGATGTTAACATTAATGACATATTCCAATGTTCATTCAGTATTGCCTTTGAGATTCATGGGTGTTGATGCATAGCAATCCTTACATTGTTCCAATCCCTAGGTACACAATTCATTAAAGCCATTTTGCATTAGCTGTGCATTTGACTTGTTTCTTTGTGAGTGGTTTCTCTAGTGTACACGACTAAGTGTAGAATCATTGCATTGAAGGAGTTATATATATGTATATATACATAATATAACATATATGTATATATACATATATGTTGTATATATGTATATATACATATGTATATATATACATATATATGTAAACTTTTCTATGTAAGGAAAAATGGTTTTGGAAAGGATTCATTGTTACCTACCCACAAGTAAACTAAGGAAGTACTTAGCCAAATCCTTAACTCTTAGGTTTAGTCGACTTTAGAATATTCAGCAACCTTGATATCAGTTTATATTTGTGATTTTAATTTATATTAAATTATATATTTACATGTGATGATAATTTTAATTTTCATGATTGTCAGTGAACTTTAATATCTTTATTTCAGTATGACACAAGATTTGCCAGATCTCAGCCTCCTGACTAGCTAAGAGTATAGGCCTGAGCTACCAGCACTTTGTTATTTACATTATTTTGCTATTCACATATTCTTAAATAGAATGTTTATTTACTTTCTATTTTGATTTTTTAAATGTAAGCAATTAAATCTAAAATTTTCCTCTTTAATCTAGTTTTATTGAGACCTTAGCTTTTTCTATGCTCTGTTCTCATGACAATTTTATTATTTATGACTTGATTTTATTTATTCCTTCTTTAATTCATGGACTACCCTTTTCTGTTTATGATTGTTTTTCATCCTTCTGCTCATCTCTATTGATTTGTAATTTTACTGCTTTGTAGTCACAGACTGTAAGCCTCAGATACTTATTCTTTGAAATGTGTTGAGAGTTTTACTGACCAGAATGGTAGGAACTTCTGCAAATGTTTCAGATGTGTTTAAAATATTTAGACTACAGCTAGAAAATAAAGCATATAGTAGATCATGATGCACATATAGCCATTAGAGAAAGCTACCATAAAGAGCGGTTTACACATCCTATACATACTGAGTTTTTTTTGTTTTTGTTTTGTTTTTGTTTTTTTTTTTTTGGGTCCGGTGGTGGGGCCTGAACTCTGGGCCTGGGCGCTGTCCCTCAGCTCTTCAGCTCAAGGCTAGCGCTCTACCACTTGAGCCACAGCGCCACTTCCGGCTTTTTTCTTTTTGCTTATGTGGTGCTGAGGAATCGAACCCAGGGCCTTGAGCATGCAAGGCAAGCGCTCTACCACTGAGCCACCTTCCCAGCCCCATACTGAGTTTTATATTAATAATGTTTTGATGATACCTCATATTATAGTGATTTACTTATACCTCCTTATAATCATTTCAAAGTATGATTTATATTTCCGACATCTTACTGTATGGGTATAGAACTTCCATTTAGCTGAAGATTTAAGTTTATTAGAACTATATACAATATTTTACCTCTATTAATTTTCTATTTACTAATTATTTATTTCATCAATTTTCTGTTTAAAAATTAATTATATGAGCAAGGTGCCAGGGACTCACACATATAATCCTAGCTAATCAAGAGGCTGAGATCTGAGGATAATGATTCAAAGCCAGATTGGGAAGAAATATCTGGGGAGCTGTGTCTAAAGTGGTAGGGTACTAGTCTTGAGCAACAAAGCTAAGAGACAATACCCAGGCCTTGAGTTCAAGACCCAGTGACATCAAACAGAAAAAAAAAATTACTATCTCTAATTTTTGTTGAGGTCATCAACTTCTCACATTATTGACTTGCCTTCCATTTTCTTTTTCTTTCTTTTTCTTTTTTTTTTTTTTTTGTCAGTTTTGGGGCTTGAACTCTGGGGCTATATCCTCCACCTCCCTCACAGGAAATACTTTCAAAGACCTAGTTGGGGCCTAAACCTTCAGATAGTACCAAACCCTATATGTGTTGTTGTTGTTTTTAAAACATTCAACGTTATAATAAAGTTGTATTAATGAATTTGGCATAGTAAGAAATTAGTAATACTAACAAATAATAAAGGAGAATAATTGAAGCACTATACTCTATTAAAAATTGTGTGTTGGGGCATTTCTCTGAAAATAACTTATTCTTCTGTCCTCATGGTTTTTTGGACAGAGATGGTGTGAGTGACATGATTCCTGAATAGTGGACCACTTAGAGATTTATCAAATAGGATGAGTGACAGAAATTGTGACCTTGTCATATTTATTGAAGGCTTATATTTTCACATAAGAGAAACATTAGCTGTTCTCCTTTTTGCCATATATAAATTGCCAGTATCATTGCTATTGTGCTTTGGGTCAATTGTTAGGTCAAATAAGAATGCCTTAAAACAAGCTCTACAGTGCATAAACACTCCACATAATACCAGAGATGGCCACTGAGGGACTAATGGTCAGATGGCATACAAAGTGTGCACATCATGGACCAAAGGACAGTTCCTGCAGAGCAGGATGGTGCAAGATTCCATCTCATGCTACTCAAAAAAGTATACAACTTCCACTTGGAATTCTCCCTAGAGTTTTGCATTAATGTTGTCTTATGCCAAGCAGGTAACTGTCAGCCCTCATTAGAAGAGGGGTTGCTCTTGGCAGGAGTTGGCTGGTGTGTACTTTCACGTTGTTTGACTTCTAGATTTCCATGTCGCATGTACTGAGATTTGATCTTAATGCCTTGTGTTTGCCAGATAAGAGCTCCACCACTTGAGGCATATCTTTTATGCTTTCTCTCTTTTTCAAATAGGGTTTCACATTTATCTCAGGGCTAGACTGGACCATGATCCACCAACTTACAGTTCCCAAGAGCAATTGCTACTGACTACCCAGCCTTGGTGAATTTTCAGATGGATGAGTTGACACTGAATATTAACAGCATGAAATAAATGCTTTCTGTGTTGTGTTGTGTAGTTTTGTTTTTTTTACCATGATTATGCATTCTTATACTTTACATATTTGGTTTATACTCTGTCAATCACATTCATCTTCTTTTATTGTTGCTAAACAGTCCTTCTGTGAGAAGTAGGAATCCTTGCTACTGAAACTTGGTGCTTTTGATATGACCATAATCATCTGTCATACCTTTCTTGTTTTCTAATATGAAAATGTATTCTGGTTTCTTCTTGAATAGCTATGTCTTCTATCAGTCCTGAAACTCAGCAATTTTCCCAAGAAGTCTTGATTTTTCTAGTGGAAAATGTTATATAAGTGCTACAATTTCAGTAATCAGGGTATTCAATCAGCTGCATTTTTTTCTGGCTTCTAGGATTATTCATGGAATAAGCTATGAAATAAGATTTATGCTAAATATAAAGGAAGATATTATATTGATATTTTCAATTCAAGCATGTCAGGTTATTTTCATTAACTTCTTTTGATTTTTGCATTTCTGTTTGTTTTAGATCTTTCATCCATATGGATCTGGTTGCTTAAGATACAAATAACATTACTTGCTTACAATGAATATGTATAATATGATTACCGTTTATGTTCATGATTTATTTTCATCCTTATAGTATACCTATCAGAAGTATAGACTCAAAGGTTTATGTTTAAATTTACTCAAAAACACTCCAGTGTGCTATTCATTTAGATTTTAACAGTTTTTATTTAATAAGTCTACCAAATATTAATATGGATTCTCAAATCGAACTTTAAGACAAAATACAATAATAAAGCTTTAATTCCTATTCATTATGCAATGTTCTGTTCCTTTCCTAGATGTAACCAATTGTATTAGTTTTTATTTGCATTTCCTCTTTTAAATGTAAATGTACATGCATGCACTAACATACACAAAGATCTCCTTTTAAGAACAAAGGCAATATATCCTTTATTATCATGATTGGTAGGTGATTGAATTGCTTGATATAATCACATAGTTTCTATCCTTGCATGGACTAGTTTTAAATATTGGCCTAGATCAGGGATGGTCAACAGGGCTTCCCTACACAATTTGTTGATAGGTCTTAGGGTAAATGTTGCAACAGTCATACATTGTACTGTTGGTCTGGGAGTGGGTAGTTGCATTCAGAATTTCAGAGTATGTTTTGGGAGATAATTTTTTCATCTTTCCACACATTTAATGTAGTTTTATACATATTTGATTTTTTCTTATATTTGAAAAAAAAACACAAGATTCATTTCCACATACCTTAGCACCTGTATTTTGTATATGACCAGGTCAATTAAGATTGCTGTAACAAGGTACCATTGATCACTGAGTGGACCATAAACATCAGAAACATTTCTCATTGTTATGGAGGCAGGCGTGTGAGGTCAGGCAGAGTAAAGATGTAGCAGGGTCAGTATCTGATGAAAATCTTTTGCTGGAATGTGTTTCACATATTGAAAAAAAAAAGAAATCACTGGACCTCTGGCCTCTTCTAACAAAGGTGGCCCATTCACACTTTCCAGGAACCATTGTTTTGAGTTTAGATCTTCAAGAAATGAACTTGGTCAGGTTTCCAAATATTCAATCCATAGCAACCCACAAGCATTTCAGATTTTTGAGTTAAATAATTAAACCCTTTACAGTTTTTTTTCAATGTTAAATTCCTGGTGTGAATCTTACCATTTAATATATTAGATACACCTAGATGGGTTTTGCTATATTTATTGTTAAAAGGGTAATACATTATGTATGATGTATATGTGACATTATATGAGTATGGCACACATAATAATACAAGCACATCACAATCTTCTTAAAACTATACTCTATGTTACCCTTTGTTCATAGTATAGTCGAGTCTACTAAAATTATGAAAATTCCACATACACACTATAATACTTTTAACATACATATGAATGCAGTGACAGTTTGATAATTTAATAACATTAAGTATTTTTCAGACCAGGTTAACTTTCTTTCATTGCTGGTTTGGTTTTTATTTCCACAACTCAAGTTCTCTGGAAAAATCTACCATGAAAAATTTTTTTTCATGAAAAATATTGGAAGTGTAAATTGTTTTGGATAAGGAGCTGGAAAGTTATAGTGAATTGTTTTCAGAAAATGGATATTAAAATTGTCGAAGGCCAACATTTCTGGTCTTCCTTATGGAACCCAACATCTGATAATAAAACTTTTGCATCTGAAGCAGATAGACAATCTTCTGTTTTTCTTAGAGGCGGCGGAAGACAGGCCTATGTGCTCAGCATGCAAGAGCCACCACAGTTGGCTTCCTGGGCACTGAGAATATCAGGATGAGCTACGGAATAGACCGTTTAGAAAGAGCAGATTTAGAAATCAATTTAAAGAGTTCATATATTATATGTAAGAAATTACTTTCTATTTCTTATCAGCACAATGCAGCTCCCATTTGCGGACACTGTAGGAAGTTTTTGACAGCGTTTGGAGACGTTGTGAGTCAAAGTGAACTGCTTTCTGGTTTTCGAAACTCTGTGCCTTAGCAAAGTCAAGATGACCCTATTAATATGTTGAATCCCTTGAGCAAATCTTTCAAAACTTGCTTTCTCATAATTGATTTCAATCCATAATTTCAACACTTTCATGAGTTATTAGACACTGGGAAACCATCAGTAGTATTATACCAGTGATGGCAAATATTTTTTCTAAAACAAATGGAAAATAATGGGACCATTTTTTATTATCTTTACCCTTTAAGGCAACTGTCATGAAGCAGAGAAAAAAAAATTCTATCATTGGGCTGCCTTTTTCCTCTAAAACATGCTAATATCGCAAATATATTCAGAACAATTCTGCCATTTCAGAGAGATTTTGCTCATATTTTCAGAAGATGTTCCTAAGTGGAGTAATCTCAATTTTAGATAATGAAAGTCAGAGAATACTAGTCACAATAATCTACAGTCTAATCTACCAGTATTTAATAATTTTCCTTTATGTATTGTTTGCTCAAGTCTGTAGCTACTATGCTCATTCAATTATCACACAGAAACTTAGAGAAAAAGAGCAACACTAGGAGTTGGACTTCTTCACCTCACATTTAGTCTGGAAATAGGCAATATAAATCTGTACCAGGGCAAGATCTCATGATGTTAGCAGGCATCAAGGATTCTTCAGAATTTGCATTTCTTTATGGGAGCCACCCTGTAATCTGGAGATTGAAGTCCTAATCTGCCCTCAGACATCCACTCTCTAGTCTAAGCAAGAGGAGGAAATGCATGAAGAGGAAAGGTAAGACAAACTAGCACCTTTCCTATTGTAGTCTTGAAATGAGATGATAGGTTAGGTATCGCTGGTTTTTAGACAGATACCTCTGAGTAACTGACCCACCTGCATACCCAGTTAAACAGGAGTCTGATCCAAAGGTAGAAGACAAGAAACATACCTCATAAACTTAAACACATAAAATTTTAGGGAAGAAATTGCAGAACAATATTCTGCCCTATTGATTCATAAAAATAGCATCAGTATAACCAGGAGCTCTGGACCAGAGGCCCAACTTCAGGGTTTCCATATGTCAGGCCCACCATGTGCCCCAATTAGCCAAAAACAAAGACAGGGATGAAGGCAGAGAAAGAACAGCTATCATTTGGCATGGGATGCTGAAGAAAATGGCAAAGTAATAAGCATTTCAGCCCACAGTCAGGGTGCACACATGAATCTCAGGTTTCAGTAGAGGAACTGTTGGTGTGCTGGGTGGTAATGGCTAATCCTGTAATTCTAGCCACTCAGAATACCAAGATCTGGAAGATCAAGATTCAAAGCCAGCCTGGGCATAATAATACATGAGACTCCATTTTCAAAATAAGCAACAAAAAGCTAATCCAGAGGTATGGCTCAGGTGGTAGAACACCAGTCCAGTAAAGATGGGTGAGGCCCTGAATTCAAACCCTGGTACTAGAAAATTATGAAGCAGTGAGTGTGAGAAGATGCACCCAGCTGGTCACAGGCGAGGTTCAGCTGACCATCGACTCAGATCATCAGACAAGAATGCATTGCTGTAATGTAGTGATTTGATTGTTGTCACAAAATGTTACCAATGATTTCTATCTTCCCTGGATTTGAGTGACTTCAATAGGAATGTTCAAAGAGGGTGTAAAATAGTCTTTTGTGCTCCATTCAGTGAACCTGGGACCAAATAAGGAATCCGTGCTTTTCAGCACTAGCAGTGTCTTAAGTACCTTAGGCTAGATTCAACTATTGATTATATCATCAGTTAGCCATCAGACTCACTTTCGTTTACATAGGTCTTTTTAGTACTTATTATTTTAAAGCTCTAATGTTTATGTTCAGTAAAGGAAATAGATTTAAAAAATAAAATGGATGGTATAACATTCTTTTTCATTAGCAGCAATTTTTGTTAAGGGGGTCACAATGCCAACAATCTGGGTTATATTACATTTGGGAGTAAGAAGTAATCGTAATACAGTGGGGATGAAGTATGCCGTTACTCTTGAATCATTACATTCTCTTTTGAAAATTCATATGGAAGGAAGGAAGGAAGGAAGGAAGGAAGGAAGGAAGGAAGGAAGGAAGGAAGGAAGAAAGGAAGGAAGAGAAGGAGGATGGGAGGGAGGGAGAGAAGAAAGGAGGGAGGGAGGAGTTCTTTCTTCAATACCATATGTATAATCATGCTCTACTCTGGGACTAACATGATATCCTTTGTTGGGTAAAAACATGAACAAGCTATATGCAAGGCTGTTTAGTCAGACACTATTTATAGATGTGTTGTTTCTATTGTATCCAAAATCACTCTAAAAGTGAGTGACCGCTCTTGATAGATTCCCATCAAAAGACATACACAAGACACTTCAGCCAGATGCAAATTATTCAGGCAAGACGGGTTTATTTTCTATTGCTTGCATGCTCCAACCTCCAAAAGGTTTACCCCTCCTTCCTCCAGGTCTGCATTATCGTTGGTCTCTTGCTCATTAGCATCTCCCCTTGACAGAAGAAGGAGAAAACTTACATTCATCTTGTCAGTGTGAAGGCGTTCCTGGCAAGTATTAGGGGAGTTGGGACAAGGTGAGCAGGGATGTGGCTGTCAGAGATGCTTTGGTGAAGCTATAAAAGATAAGCGTGGCGCTCCGCGGGGCCTCAGCTCAAGGACAAAGAGCCACAGTCGGAACTTTGAATCATATTTGAGCTGTTGTTCTTTCCTCTGGACACCAGGAGGCTGTCTGATGCGAATTAGACTTTATCTGTGATCGTGAATCATGGAAGGTGTTCATTGTTCAGAGACTCAATTTATACCTGAGTCCACTGAACAGAGGCAGTGCCCTGTTTCCATGCCTAACTATCCCCGCTTATAACCCCTTTCCACACTAAGCGTCTGGACTCACAATACATTTACATACATTGTTATGTGCATTATGCCTGCCCTTTCTTTCTCTCCTCCTCCCTTCACCTCCAGGTCATACCAACACACACACACACACACACACACACACACACACACACACACACCCCTCACACACACACACCCTACCTTAATTCAAATTAATCTACTCTAGATAACTCACTCTGTTTTTCAATGCCACTCATCGCAGCTGGTACTGTGTTTCCACATCCTTCATATAAATGGAAGGAGATGGTCCACACAGTGAAAGGCTGATGATTAGCCTCTTAATGGTTTGAAAATAGAAACTCACTTAGAGATCTGAGCCTCCCTCACCATTATCAGGGTTTTTGTTTCGTTTTTGCTCTCCACTCACAGGGATCCACAGAAAATCAATCTGGCTTCTGTTGAAGGATATTTGGACACGAGAAACAACAATTGTTACTGTGTTTTCCTTCTTAAACTTGATTTTCCAAGCCACACACTTTCTAATAATAGGTATAGACTTAAAATTCGGGGGACAGCGGGAACAATACAAATCGGAGTAGCCTTGAATTAAGCTAGACACACTTTCATTATTTGTGATTCTGGGCAAATTAGTTTAACTTTACCAACATTTATTTTCTTATCTACAAAATTGAGTTAAAAGTGAAATTTCAAATGAACAGCTAACTTAATTAAATGACTAAGAATATGAGGCCAAGAGAGAGTAGGCCCAAATGAATCACCCAAGAGCGAACACTGCTTAACTGGAAGGGGGATTCAAAGTGATTGCAGAAAAACACTTCATGTCTGAAGGGGGAGAAGGAATAACTTGTAAGTTAGGCTTAACAAATGGAAAGAAGGGTCCCTCTCTCTACTTTTGAATCATATATGCATTATTCTAGTTCCATAGTTGCAAATAACCCTTTTTAGTTAAACCATGTTCAACCTCTTTCATCATCATCATCTATTATTTTTGATTCTTGTTTGTTACCTTTGTGGGTTTCCTTATGCAGATCATCTTTATATTTTGTTAGATTTATACCTAAATATTTTAATTTGGAAGGGTAAAAAAATCTAGTTACATTAGTTTTCAAGTTTTAAATTACATGTCTATTTCATGCCAGTAATCCTAGCTATTAAAGAGGATAAGGTTCAGAGCTTTGTGGTACAAAGCCATCAAGGGATAGTTAAAAATATCCAACAATGAAAGTTAGGCTGGAGGTGTGGCTCAAGTCGTAGAACACGGGCAGAACAAGCAATCATTTCAAACTGAATTTTAGAAAAAAAATGAAAGCAATTTTTATATCCTATGACTTTGTTATATCCCATTACTTTTTTTAATAGTAAATTCGTTCCAAGAGTCTTATTGTTCTCTCTGATTTTTTTATACAGAGAGATAATCACATCATTTATAAAGACTACTTCAGCTCTTCCTTCCCCAATATCATTTGTCTCTCTTTTTTGTCTCATTGCCTTAGTTAAGATTTCCAGTACAATGTAGGAGAAGGGCAAAGCGGACCATTTCTTGTTCTTCATCTTAATGGGAAAATTTTTCTCATCAGCTGCTTGTGTGAATCTTTTAATTTTATTTTTTGCTTTTTTTAATCTTGTTGATGCACCTACCTGCATACCCAGACTAGATCCTCCCTTCCTGGTAGTGGTATGTATTTCTTTATGCATATTTTTGGATAGAATATGTTCCTATATTACGGAGGAGTTTTACATTTATGTTTATGTGAGACATCGTCTGTCATTTTCCTTTCCTGTAATTGTTTGGTTTTCGTATTAGCATGACAATGGTCTCATAGAAGAAGATAAAAAATACGTGACATTTAAATTGTTCAATTTGTAGTACTTGATTCCACAGTGGTAGCAAGATGGCCAATTTTGGTACACACACACACACACACACACACACACACACACACACACACACACACAGACTCTAAGATAGCTGCAAAGGATTAGAGAAACTTACCAGAACTTGATTTAGAAAAAAAAGAGCTGATCATGGCTTATATCGAGGTGCCAAGTGCAGGAAGAAGGTAGATTGTTATAAACTCTTGCTGCCTATTTACTCCAAGTGAGCCGGTGGCTACAGATTGCTACTTCTCACAAATGTGTGCCTTAAAGACATTCATGTGTCAATGTAGTTAATTACACTGTAGTTAATTAATACAAGACTGTTTCCCATTGAGGATGAGAGCAGTTCCTCCTGATAACTCTCCCCTTCACCATGTTTGAATGCCTATGAGTTGAAGGCCCAGAATGGGAGAGATGCTATTACAAGTTTTTTGGGTTTTTGTTTTCCTTAATAGATTTGATTGCCAGTATAGCCAGGGATACATATCCACACACTCACCTTTTCTGGACACCCTGTTCCATGGTTTATCATTCCCCTACTAAGAAACTTTTTGACCTAAAACTAAAACAATTGATAAAACTAAAACAATCATCTGGGTTTGTCTTTCCTGTTTTCACACCAAAAAGAAGGGAATGTTAAATTTTCATTTTAGCTTATTTTCTCCCTGAACAGCATCAAAAGTGCCTTATCTCTCCTGCTGCCCATTATTTTGAGACCCAGCTTGCCTGGTGTACAGAGCCACCACTCTACCAGAGTGGAACAGACGCTAATGGCCTCCTGCTCCGCCCTCAGCCAAGTGTCTGGCAGTGGCCACTAATAAAACCATCTGTTCCCGAGGTGCGTCCATTGCTTGTCACTGCTATAATTTGGGGATGCATAGACTTTTCAGGCTCCTTGGTTATTAGAGCCCCAATGGAGCCCTTGGGACCCACAGCAACTGTGTTCATAATTACGTGAAAAAGACTTAGATGGCTTTTCCATTCACACTGGGTGATCTTAGAGCTGCCAAAGACTGTAGTTAGATAACTAAACCTGAAGGGTGATCTGAGGACAGCTAGGACTGGAATGCTCAAGCACACATTTGTTTTTCCCTTTGTGTTAAACTTTTTGTTTTACTGGAGGAGCACACATGCAAAGTTGATAGAATACTCAATACTGTTGGCTCTAGGAAAGTAGATATTCACTTGAAAAAATAAAAATGGTTGTAGCCGGGCACCTGTGGTTCACACCTGTAAACCTAGCTATTCAGGTGGCTGAGATCTGAGGATTGTGATTCAAAGCCAGGCTGGGCACAGAAGTCTGTGAGACTCTCATCTCCAATAAACCTCTCAGAAAACCAGAAGTGGCGCTGTGGCTCAAGTGGTAGAGTGCTCGCCTTGAGCTGAAGAGCTGAGAGACAGCGCCCAGGCCCAGAGTTCAAGCCCCACGACCGACAAAAATAAAATAAAATAAAATAAATAAAAGTGATTGAATGGATGGTAGGTGATGGGCACCTTTCATTAATAGTCGTTATTCCACCTGTCATACTGATACTTTGTGGTATGTGACAATCCTTTCAGTCTTCATACAGTGCATGAGATCACCCAGGAGTGGTAAGCAGCAGAACTGACCTTTGAATCCAGGCTTTTTTTCCCCCCTACAATCTTTTGACTTCCATTATACCACAGAGGGAATAGCATCAGCTTCAAAGGTTGCCATTTTTAACACAAATATGTTTATAGCTTGGGTTACTCTTCTTCCCGTCACATCTACTACACTCAAAGTTTATGATTGACACTAGTTCCTTTATAAAAGAAAAGGCATCTCCAAAACCTGCTATCCTCTTCTACCATTTATCACATTGCAAACATGTTGCTTTTGAACTAGGAATTGAGTCCTCGGGAGAGACCAACTCTACTAGCATCTTCTAGGGGATTCTTGATCACCAGACCTGGTTATAAGCTCCCTGGTCAAGGGATTCTGCGGTGGCAACTCAGAGACTAGATAACCTTTCAACCCATACTCTTCTCTCCTCTGAGCAGCACTCTGGAAACTCCAGCTTTCAAGAAGTGCTTCAGATATCTGGAGTTCTCAATAGTCTGGCCAACCTTCCCACTCAGTTTCTGCTGTCTTTGTTTTACAACATCTTATCACTTTTTCTTCTTTATTCCTCCTCACATTATTTCTGATTCTTCACTCTAGCAAACTGCATGGTGTGCAATTTGCATCCCACCTACCCTCCCTCCCTAGGGGGTTCAGGATTTACACCACTCAACCAGGTCAGCAGCAATGTTTGAATCCTTAGTAGTGCTTTGTTTTTCTTTCCTTCATTTTTCCATGTTAATATCCTTGATCCTGTTTCTTTCTAAGGCTTCACAGACAAGAAGAAGATGGAGCCAATAAAGACTAATTTCCCTAACTCATAGAGCTCTCAGTGAAATACCATGGAAAATGGACACACAGCTCCCTCTTTGACACTTTTGGCAATGCATTAATGACATGTCAGGCCATGGTTCATGACCTCATAATGATACATGCCAATTCTCTGTATGTTTCAACAACTCAATCCAGCTATTATCTTAGCTTCTCCACAGCATGCTGTGCTTATTTAATGATGTCCTGTTTTTTACTAGGCAGTGAATGTCCTGAGCACAGAATCACTTTGAAAACATTTTCCAAAACCCAACATCGGTTGTGTCCCCATCATTTTGTAACTTGACTTGTAAAAATCATCAGAATCCTCAGCACCTCCTTTAATCTCAGGGGGCCTCGGATCCTTTATCACATGGATATCAGCATTATGTAAGGGTTGGCTCTTTTGCTGAGAGAAACACTTAAGTAGGGAGAAAACACTCCTCAAATTTTAGCATGTACATACTCAGCACCTGGAAATCTTGTTGAAATTCAGGTTCTGATTCACCTGATTGAAGCCCATGCCCAAGATCCTGAATTTCTAGTAAACTCCTGGGTCCTGCTGATATAGCGGGTACCAGGATCATACATGGAATTCAGAATAAAAGCAAGAATTATTTGCTCATTCCATCCACAAAATGGGTTGTGAAATTGCTCACTGCTCAAGTGGGCAGAGCCTTGTGAAGTATACAGGGTGTTCTGTTAAACAACATCATTTAAGTTCTGTCACAGCATGTGAAATGGAAGGTCACTGATCTTCCTCACTGTTTAGTAAATGAGAAACCCAAGGACAATGTGCGCTCCGATAGCTCTCTGTGGCAGAGACAACATATATACTTGTTTGGGGCTCCTCGTGTGACATTCTCTCTGCAGTGTTATATTGGCATTCAATGTTCTGCAGTAACATTGGGTTATGTAGTGAGATGATGGCACAAATTAGCTCCCCGTGGAAGGTATGTGTTCTGAAATCTTACATTAACTTGAGCACCTGCTACATACCCTGCAAGCTGCATGTGAGCCGCTGCTCACATTACAGAAACAGCTGGCTAAGGTGAGTCTACAGCTTTGATCAGAATTTCAAAGACTGCAGTGAGAACTGAATCCAAAATCTGAAGAACCATTCAGAGATTAGTTAGCATGTATTAACTGGTTCTAGGAGAATCCAGGGCCGCTTGTTTAACAGGACAAAAAGAATCATTTGGCATAAAATAAGCACATGTGCAAGATGAGAGATCTGTGTACAATCTTAAGAATGTAGAAAACGAAACTTGATGAGTTTGGCCAGGGAGCAGCAGGCTGGGGAGAAGAAAAAAGTGACACAGGAGACAAAGCTGATTGAGGTACACTGTGTGAATATACGGACGACATGTCAAAATGAAACCCTATGGGATAACTTAAATGATGTTAATAAGATGTATAATGAGGTGATCCAGTTGATAGGACCTTACTCAGTTGAAAAAGAGGTCCCACTCAGATGGAGGAGTAGGAACAAAGTGAAATAAAGGGGCCCTAGACTATGCCTTTGGCTATGCTTGCATTGGATTCTTGCATTTTCATCATCAACATCTTCAGCTTTATACCACTCTCTGAAGTCAAGAAGATCCTTAGGGCTGGGAAGGTGGCTCAATGGTAGAATGCTTGCCTTGCATGCATGAGGCTCTGGGTTTGATTCCTCTGCACCACATAAGCAGCAGAAGAAAAAAAAGCCGGAAGTGGCACTGTGGCTCAAGTGGTAGCGCGCTAGCCTTGAGCTGAAGAGCTGAGGGACAGCACCCAGGCCCAGAGTTCAGGACCCACAACCGGACCCAAAAAAAAAAAAAAAGAAGAAGATCCTTAGCAGCTGAAATATCTGTAGGCCAGGAATTGACAGACTGTCTCTGTAAAGGACCAGCTATTTTTAAATTCAATACTATGTGGTAACTAGCCCAAGTATTTAATTATGGCATGACAGCCTGAAAGACACCATAACTATGAGCAAACAAGTAAGTTCATGTGGCTCACTTCCAGTAAAGAATGAAAGCTGGTAGGGTAATTCATGTCTGCAATTCTAGCATTTGGCGATTCAGGCAGGCAAATGAACAGTTCCAAGTCAGCTTGGTCTATTTAGCAATAACTTGTCTCATAAAGCAAACAAAGAAAATCAAATAAAACCAAATAAAGTTATATGAAAGGGATGATAGCTAGAATTAGTTATCCGTGGACTATAGTCAAGGTGTGTGTGTGTGGGGGGGGAATACCAAAGGTTTAACTTCTAAGAATTATTAAAGAACAGGTTAATAAATACCAGGAAGGTGAAATATGTTTTGTTGGTGAGAAGTGGGATAAACATGGAGGGTCATAGGGAGGGTGGATAGATGGAGAGAGGAAAACCCATCAAATACAGTCATTATATTCAATACACATTATATAGCAATTAAATTAGGTGAGTTGAGAAGATGGATGGTATTAAAAAAAGATTGGGGAGAACAATGGGAGGGGTGATTTTGATCAAGATGAATTGTATTCATAATCTGACTTGTTGAAACCTCAATTTATGGCTAATTAAAATAATACTCGCCAACATGTGTGTGTGTGTGTGTGTGTGTGTGCGCACACACACACACACACACACACACACACACACACACACACACACACACACAAGCTAGATTGGGTCACCTGAGGGCTATAGTCAGGGTTTACTTTAGGGTTTACTCCATAGAAGCAAAAAAGCAATTTCCAATCCAAGGCTCTAAAAATCCTCCCCTGTGCTTCTTTTAACAGGGAGGGCAAAGTGTTCTGCAAATGGGGAACAGCCTGTATTTACCATTGATTATTAAAGTCATGAGGGGACGTCAGAAAATATCTGCGCCCTTACTTCACTTTATAGATATGAACGTTGAAGCCCAGAAAAGCGAATTGCTCAAAGCAATGCAACTGGCTGATAAAAGAAGCCCAGAACTTGGGGCCTCTCATTTTTAATGATCAGTAACTTTTACCCAGCAAAGGCCAAAGAAAATATGAAAATTGTTCAGTCAAGGCCCAACGTGTACATTCCACTGAAGTTGTTAATTCTTAAACTTTCTAAACATTTAGTTTTTATTCAGATGCATAATGTTGAAAACCACTAAATAATAAAAACCATTAGAGCGGCTAAATGTTTTAGAAAATATCCCTTAAGGCACTCGAGTCTCTGGCAAAACTCCAGATTGTTGTCCCCCAAAACAGGAGGGGAAGTTAAAGGAGCCAGATTTTTCCCAAGGGGGAGAGATTTCCTCTGCAAATTCTCAAGTGACAGGACCTGCTATTTGTAAGGAAGAAGCTTCTGTGATAGGTCCCCTGCCATCTCTGGTGCTGACACATTTTTCCTTTTCTCCTGTGTCATGTACCACTGTACATGTATGCCAATATGTTGGTCTGAATAGCTAAAGGAATGGTAGGGATTTTGCTTTGGTAAAATATGAATTCACATGTGATAAACTACGAATTCACATGAGATCAACCCTACTTATTGGATTGGAAGCAAAGCACATTGCCCTACTTACTCATGTTGGAGAGAATACAAATGGAAAATCTTCCATAAAGCTTATATGTTCTGCATTGACATTTAAGAAGGAGGTTGCTTCTCATAGAAAGTACTTGTGCACTTTAGAACAATAACCTCTGATCAGTTATTGTTTGTTGTGAGATGGTGCTTTCTCTGCCTGGTTTCGAGAGCCACCAGATCTGCGTGTTATCTTTGCATTGCCTCATGTTATTTGGTTTGGTTGTCTCTGCTTGTCTTTATGCATTGGGCACCTTAGGAAACAGTAAGAAAAAATAAACACATTTAAAGGCCAAGGGAAAATAAAACTGAAAATGTCACCATCTATAGCTTGCAATCTTGACAGAAATTTAAGTTTGATAATGAAGGGAAATTTTTAAGCATTTCTAAGTGTATACCAAACTCACATTCTGAGGAGAAAAAAAAAGAAAAGAAAAGTCCAGCACAAAGAGGTGGAATCTGCCAAGGTTGAAACATCGACTTGTGCCTCTTTGGCAACAATTTTTCCTGAGAAAATCATCCATCTGCTTATCCAGATGCCCATTAGCCCTTCCACACCACTGCGTCCAGCGGTACATCTTCTGTGCCCCTGAGAACTAACTGATAAAGCACTGCGATGTCCCCCTCTTTTTGGCTCCTCAGACAAATAACATTTTCTTTCTTTCATTATCATCATGTAATTATAAAAAGAAGTTTCAATTCAACATGTCAGTTCATGAGTACAATCATCAATGTTACCCCTTCCAACATTCCCTCCCCTCTGTCCCAAAGTCACCCATCAAAGATAATCTTTACCTTCATTTAAAAAGGCATATAAGTTTAACTGTAGAAAAAAACGTGTGGACCTCAATAGTACCACATAGAAGAAATAGCAACCATCTTTATTCCAATCAGCAGCAAATACTAGGTTAGTTTTGCATGAATTCAGATCAATCTTCAGATCAAATGCATTTTCCTTTTGTGTCACCTGATCACTCCTTCATTCATCTCTACAGCCATCTACATTAAGAACAGCATGAGAATTGTCATTTAACTTGTCTTTTTCAATGACATTTTGTTGTTGTTTGCTGGTACTAGGATTTAAATTCAGGGCTTTGCCAGTTGGTAATCTGGTATTAAACCACTTGAGCCATGCCTTCATCTTGGCTTTTGGATGGTTATTTTGGAGATAGATTCTTAAAAACAAAACAAAAAAAACTTTTCTACCCAGTTTATCCTCAAACCTACATCTTCCAGATCTCAGTTCCCTACCCCCTGTCCCCCCCCACTCAGCTAAGATTACAAGTGTGAGCCACTGGCTCCCAAAAGGGATTGTGTGGGAAGCAGAGGTGAGAGTAACACTCGGGTTTGAACTTAAGGCCTTAAACTTGCTAATCGGGCACTCTAACATTTAGCCACACCTCCAGCTATCAATGTCTCCTTTATAAAAATTTTAAATTAAATGTATTGTTGGTTATCTTTAAATAGTTGCTTAATAGGATAGTAATTTAACATGTGAATATCTGAGTATAGTATATCTTGTTCAGTGTTATTCTCTTATCATCTGTCCTGACCCCACTTCAAGTTACCAGTTCCATTTTCACATATGTGCGTCAAGTAATGTGATTGTATTCTCCTACCTTTCTTCTTCCCATTCCTCTCAATAACTTCTTATTAAAAAGAAACATATTTGCATTCATCCTTAAGAACTCAGGGCATTAAGAATTTCGCATGACATCTGAATCTTGTCTCAAACCACTTCTTCAGATACGTACACTGTGAGCAGTTTGCTATATGTCTTCCCACACACTAGCTTGTTTATCTACATGTGTAGATCCGTGTGTGTGTGTGTGTGTGTCTGACTGTCTGTCTGTCTATGTCTGTGTCTGTGTCCTTGTACAAAAGGAATGGCACCATCCATGTTTGCAGGCTATTCTCAGCATCTTGGTTCTTCTGTTGAATACTTAATTGCAGAACTTTTTCTATGGATTTAACTGAGTCAACATGTTCTTTAAAGCTCTGGCTGCTCTTAACCAATTCTGTTTCTCCTTTGCCTAATTTTCTTACCATATTCTGACAACCTTAACAAGGCATGATGATCAGTCCCCCATACATATTGTACATATGGGAAACTGCAATAAAAATATAACTTTGTTTAGTATTTTAGCATTTGCATCTTTGTTTTGTAGTTTCCTTCTTTGTTGTATTCTATTTTTTAATTAATTAATTAACTTACTGATTGATTGATTGACTGACTGAATTTCTGCTAAAATCCAGGTCATTGACTTTCCTAGGCCAATGTTCTATTACCTAAGCTAAGGAGCTAGTCTAGCATTTTTCTGAGTAATTGGAGACAGAGTCTTATCTCTCAGATTTTCCTTCCTAAGTTTGTTTTCAAATAGAGATCCTTCTGAGTAACTAAGATTACAGATGTAAAGCCACAGGTGCTGGGCTATTTTTTTTTTTAACATAACATATACCTGAGGAATTTTCTAAAGATAGAAAAACAAGGCTCTTTTTTGACTTTTAAAATCAGGGATATCTATCTTTATTCATTAGGATGACTTATTGACAATAAAGCAGTTTAAAGATATCCACTAAGGTTTAGAGGGTTTTATACACTTATACCGTTAACAAATCAACACAGCCACTAACTCAAAAAGCAAATAGTAATCAACAACTTAGGCTAACATCAGGTGAAACCAATATTTTGTCCTAACTCTCTGCTATTTCCGAGTTCTATGTGCCAGTTCTATTCTATGTTATGTATCTATATGGAGGTTTTCTAATATAAATATATGTATATATGTAAATATATGTATTTACTTAATATTGTTGGTTGTGGGGCTTGGGCATGATTTTTGAGCCTCTTTTTGCTCAAGATTAGTGTTCTAGCTCTTGAGACACAGCATCATTTCTGATTTTTGAGTGGTTAATTGGAGATTGGAGTCTCAAGGAGACTTTTCTGCTCTGGCTGGCTTTGAACCAATCCTCAGAACTCAGCCTCCTGAGTAGATAGGATTTCAGGTGTGATCCACCAGTGCCAGCATCCCTCCAGGTCTCTGGAGTTTATTCTGTTACAGCATCCCAATTGCCACTCCATGAAAACTCCCAAGCTTCTCGAGGGTAATGGGGCCCAAGTTGCCTGTAATTCACATGGTCTGTTGTATGATCAATGTCCTCATTGATAACACATATCCTGCTGTGGAAAGGAAAAATGCAGGAACTTTATTCTTTGGAAAGACTAGCTTTCTGGCCTCACATATCATTCAGTACAGTCCTATTTATTCTATTTCTCTTCATTTGACTTGGGCCCCTTCTGTCTAGCCACACATCTAATGAGTATTTAATTATTCCTATCACACTTTTAATTTCCTAGATCTATTCTTAGCTTATTTTCACTATATTCTATTATTATTATTAGTAGTAGTAATAGTTGTAGTAGTATGCATTTATTTGCAACAGGATCTTCTTATATAACAGAGGCTGGCCTTGAGTTTTCAATCATCCTTCCTTAGCCTCCTGAGTGCTAGAATTAAAAGTGTGTAACCACTATGCCTACTGCATACAATATACTCTCTTAAATAGGAGCCATTTTATCTTCTGCTTCTTTATGTCATTGACTACTCAGGTTTTTGAGAAAGTCTGTCTTCTGCACCTCTTTCTGTCTTTTTTGTTTGATTCTTACAATACCTTGGTCTCTGCCTTTCATGATGAAGGCTGCCTCAAACTTGAGATTATCTTTGTCTGCATTCATATGCAGCAGGAGTATTATAGAAACTGGTCACAGGGCTTGTGGGCTGGTCACTGGTCCAAAGCAGCTTCAAATGTCAGGATCCAAAGGGCCTTTCCCTGGGATCTTCCTGCTTCTTTCACGGTACAGCTTCCACTGTCTCTGGCCATGCAATCAGGGATTTGCTGGGGAGTATAGGCTCTGGGTAAGGAGCAGAAGCAGAGGCTTAGAGGTTTGCATTCCTATTTAATGATACATTTTTACAAAGTACCTCTAGTTTTATCTGAACTACTGGCTTCTTACCACTTCCTTTTCCGTTCCTCCTGTTTCCCGTCCTCCCCGCCCCCCCATTCACTCATTGAAGTCTACTTACACCATTGGGCCTCTTATTCTATACAAGGCAGGGGTGGAAACTTCTGTGTCTCTACCTCACATCTCCTGACCTTTGAGGGCATCTAGACATTCAGCAAGCTGCAGTTTCATGGATAACCCCAAGGGGCTTGCTAATTTTCATCTTCTTTCTACTTTTCTACTCTTCTGGTATTTTCATCCACTCTCTCCTTGCCTTCTATCGCTTCTTGTCACCATTCCTTTCTATATTGTATTCTATATTGTTGTTTCTCTTCTGTTTTCTCTATCCTTAAGAATAAATAGAAATAGTTTAATCCCTGCTGTCTTTTAAGTCTGGTTTTAGGCAAGAATGAAGATAAACACATTTGTTCCACTCACTACATTTTTCTTATTAGGTTTAAATAATGTGAATTTTTTTTTCTTTTTCAATCTTTTTTCTCCCTTTTTTTAGTAGCCTAACTCCAAAAATAACATAATGGTGATCACTAGGGCTTAGGAAAATATATTTGGAGACACAGCTTGGGAATTTGTTTCTGGCTTAAAAGATAAGGTTTGTTTATGCAAAAAAATGTTGATTTCCTTCATTAACATATGTACACAGACATGGAAGCGCTTAATGCTAAAAAAATTAATAAATTCCTTAGATGCAACTTGGATTTATGAATTACCCAACAGAACCAGAAAGGACTTTATTGCTCCATCACTGTTAATGCCTTACTGTTCCAGACCAGTCACTGCTCAACAGGAGGGATTCAGAGTTGTTTTCCTCACTGATGACTCCACATAGTTTGATACCAAGATAATGTACTAAAGGAAGGTAGGTGGTTTTAGGACACTGGGAATGAAAGCCTTTGAATAATTCTCCCTGCAGGAACTACATCCCATTTTCTGTAAATTGTGTATGCTTAAAATCTAAAATATGCCAAAGCAATCCATGAAAATTTTTTAAAAAGTGATTTCCTAGAACAAGCGTACTGCATTCTAAATCCTTCCTCTGGGTGTGCATTTGTTTGTGTGTGTGTTTGTGTGTGCTGCTCCCAGCTTGAACTCAGGGTCTAGCAATTGTTTCTAAACTTCTAGTCTCCAGGCTGGTACTCTACCACTTGAGCCAGAGCACTACTTCTGACTTTTTGGTGGTTAATTGGAGATATGGTCTTTCCTGGCCAGGCAGGCTTTGAACTATGATCCACAGATTTTAGTCTCCTGAGTAGCTAGAGTTATAGGAGTCTGCCACTGCTGACCAGTTTCTCCATCTTTTTCTTTTCTTTTCTTTTTTCTTCCCTTTTCTCTTTTCTTCCCTTCTTCCTTTCTCTCTTTTTTTGGGGGAGGGTGGAATGTCAGTTGTGGGGCTTGACCTCAGGGCCTGGGCCCTACCCCTAAGCTTTTGCTCAAGAATAGCTCTCTATCACTTTGAGCCACAGCTCTACTTCTGCTTTCCTGGTGGTTAATTGGAGATAAAAGTCTCACAGACTTTCTTGTCCAGGCTCATTTTGAACTATGATCCTCAGATCTCAGCCTCCTGAGTAGCTAGGATTTCAGACATGAGCCATCAGCACCTGGCTCTTTTCTTTCTTTTTTTCTTTTTTTTTTTTTTTTTTTTGCTTCCCTTCCTTTTCTTTTCCATTCTTCTTTTGGAGTTGGTACTTAGGACTAGATGCTATCCTTTAGCTTTTCACTAAGTCTGGAGCTCTATCGCTAAAGCCACAGCTCCATTTCCAGCTTTATGCTAGTTAATTGGAGTTAAAAGTCTCATGGAATTTCCTACCCAGGCTAGCTTCAAGCTGCAACCCTCAGATCTCAGCCTCCTGAGTAGCTTTTATTACAGACATGACCCATTTGCCCCTGGCCTCTCCATCCCTTCTTGGCTGAGCATTGGCCAGGGTATTTACTGGCATGCTGCCTTCAGGATGCCTGTAGTATCCCCAGGACTCTCATAGAGTTAAAAGATGGTATTTGGAGCAGTTTGCAATGTACTTTGTGCAGAAGCCTGGCAAAGAGGATTCCCAGAGAGCTGGCTTGGAGTTCCAGTTTAACCCTTTGTAGGTGTGATGAGGAGCAGGTTGGCCTGGTAAGAACTTCTTAAGCTCAGAGCCTCACATGAGCTGGGCAGGCGCTGTACCCCATGAGCTTGTTCTCAGCCCTGAGAAGCTCTTCTTGGGAACAAAACAGTTGTAAGTATCACACGTGGGTGTTTTGCTAGTGAAAGGATGACACAGGGCAAACCACTTTGAAATGACACCACTGGGAACAAGGCACAAGTTCAACACCTCCAGCTCTTCTTCCCCGCCCCCATTCTCTATCCAGGTCAATGCCCCCCCAACCCCACCTCTAACCCAATGCAGCCGCTCTAGAGGTGTGGTATTGAATGTATGGAGGTCTGAACAGGGAGAAAGGCATCACTATTCTCAGTACATTAGTCACTGGGCTGAGGTGCAATCTGGGGGTCATGAACACATGGAAACAGACATGCCGTAGTGAAAAATGCCAGAAACATGCTAAATACCATAAACAAAATGAATACCAGGAAACTGGTGAGGAGTAGACAAATGAAGAGAGGAAAGAGGGATGCAGTTATAATATTCAATGCATGGCCTTTAAAGCTAAGAAAATGGAGGAGAAGGTAGGGGAGAATGGTAAAAAGGATGCTATCAATCAAGATGCATTGTACTTACAATTGATTGGTTGATTGGTTGAATGATAACTCCTTTGCACAACTGCTTAAAGGTAATAAAAATAATTATAAGAGAAGGAAAAAGAGTGAAGGGGAGACTTCATGGTGGTTCTTTGAGTTGAATGTGTGTTAAAAACATAAAGGGAGAGAGACAGTATACACTTTTGGGTAAAATACCCAGGCTGTCATGGGTATTTGGCATTTCCTAGCCATATAAGTAGAAGGGCTGGGTAGAACGGGAGTTGACAGAGGCTGAGGAGAGGGCACAGAAGGAGGTGGTGATCTAATTGATCTAATAGACCTTCACGCAGGCAGGCTTTGAGGAGTGCTCAGGTACAACATGGCAGCATTGCAACTCTTGGTGACTTCTGTGTTAACCACTTTGGTTGAAGCCAAGGAGCATGTAAGACAGGACACAGCATTCACAGGGAACTCATACCAGCCTCCCCATCAGGGATGAGATAGAGTGAGCTCGTGACCACTGACCACCTTGAAAGTGAGCACCAGAAACTTTAATAATCAAGTTAAATAATATTCCCTATCTTAGCTATGGTGAATAATGCTGCCACAAACATACGTGTGCTGGTAGCTTTAGTATGGCCTTGTTTGTGATCATTTGGTTAAATGCCTATAAGTGAGATTGCTGGGTTATAGGGGAGCTCTATGTGGAGTCTTTTGAGGAACCTCCATAGTTGATTCTGGTGCCCTGCATCTTTTGTGTGTGTGTATGTTTTTTATTGTAAAAAATGCTGTACAGAGGGGTTACAGTTATATGAGCAAGGTAATGAGTACATTTCCTATTGAGCATTGTTGCCTCCTCCTTTGAATTCCCCCTACCATCACTTCCTTCCCACCTCCACAACTACCCCTGCTCTCCCCACCAAAGTTGTAAAGTTTGTTTTCAACATTGTGTTTTGTACAACTTATTATTAAAATGGGACAAACCCATCTTTAAGCATTTTGTTTTTTTTTTCCCTTCCCCTCCCTGAATTAGAGAAGTGTATATACAAGATGAAAGGCACCAGCATCAAATACAGTGAAAACAAGGGTTACACTGTGGGGGAGGAACATGCAAAGTAACAAAAAAAAAATCACATGGTACATTATAGATATGTTAGAAGAAATAGCAAGAAAGAAAAAAGATATTTGTGTCCCTATCTTGGGGTTCATTTCACTTAATATCATCTTATATGGTCATATGTACATAGCTTTTGGCCTTTTCTCATTGTGCTACTAGTTATTGCAAATAAGGGAAACCGTGGGACCTATGTTTCTTTGCACCTGGCTTACTTCACTTAATATGCTTTTTTCCAAGTCTTTCCATTTCCTAACAAATGGGGCGATGTCATTCTTTCTGATGGAGGCATAGAATTTCATTGTGTATATGTATATATAGATGCATATATATATACATATACATATAAATATACACAGATATTTACATATATATACACATACATATATACATATACATATAAATATCTGTGTATATTTATATGTATATATATATATCACATTTTCTTGATCAATTCATCTACTGAGGGGCATCTGGGTTGGTTCCATATCTTAGCTATGGTAAATAATGCTGTAATAAACATAGTTGTGCTGATAGGTTTCGTATGGTCTTGTTTGTGATCATTTGGGTAAATGCCCAAAAGTAGGAATGCTGGGTCATAGGGGAGCTCTTTGTGGAGTCTTTTGAGGAACCTCCATACTACTTTCCAAAGGGGCTGAAAAAGTTTACACTCCCACCAACAATGCAGTAAGGTTCCCTTCTGCCCACATCCCCTCCGGCATCTGTTGTTATTAGAGTTCTTGATTATAGCCATTCTAACTGGAGTGAGGTGACATCTCAATGCTGTTTTGTTCTGCATTCCTTTTATGGCTAGGGAGGTTGAGCATTTCTTCATGTGTCTATTGGCCATCCTTCTTTCTTCTTCAGAGAAGTTTTTCTTTAAGTGTTTAGCCCACTTATTTATCAGGCAATTGTTTGTTTGAGGATTTGATGTTGGGGGATTTAATTTTTTGAGTTCCAGGTATATTTTAGATACGAGACCCTTGTCCGTTGTATGGCTAGTGAAGATCTTCTCCCAATCCATGGACTTTCTATTGATCTTGCTAGCTATGTCCTTTGCCATGCAGAAGCTCTGCAATTTCATGCATTCCCATTTGTGCAACCTTTCTTTGATTTGTTGTGTTTCTGGGTCTCTTAAGAAAATTTTGGCCTGGGCCAAGGAGCCCTAGTGTTTCTCCTATTTCTTCTTGTAATGTTTTCACAGTGTCCGCTTTGACTCCAAAGTCTTTGATCCATTTGGAGTTGATTCTGGTGCAGGGTGATATATAAGTATCTAGCTTTAGTTTTCTACAGGTGATTAACCAATTTTTCCCACATCATTCACTGAAGAGGCTATCTTTCTTTGATTCTATATTTTTAGTTCCCTTATCAAAGATTAGGTGGCTATGGGTCTGTGGGTTCATTTCTGGGTTTTCAGTTCTATTCCATTACTCCTCAGGTCTTTTCTTGTGCCGGTACCAAGATGTTTTGATTACCATGACTTTGTAGTAGAATTTGAAATTTGACATTGATATTCCTCCAGCACTATTCTTTCTGTTAAGGATTGTTTTTATTGTTTTTGCACTCGGGGTCTTTTATTGTTCCATAAGAATTTTTAATTGCTTCTTCTATTTCATTGAAGAATGAGGTTGCAATATTGATAGGTATAACATTGAATTTGTAGATAGCCAAGTAATGCCATTTTCATGATGCTGATCCTTCCAATCCAGGAGCATGGGAGGTTTTTCCACTTCCTTATTTCTGCTTTAATTTCCTTTTTCAGCTTTTCAAAGTTTTCCTCATAAAGGCCCTTCACTTCTTTAGTTAAGTTAACTCAGAGGCATTTTGTATGTGGGAGGGGGGCTATTACAAAAGGACTTGCTTTCCTGATTTCAGCCATGCTCTTCTCATTGCTGGCATACAGAAAAGCCATTGACTTTTGAAGGTTAATTTTATACTCTGCTATTTTGTCAAATTTTCGAATCAGCTTGAGTAATTTGACAGTGGAGTCTGTGGGATTCTTTAGGGTGTATATGACAAACCTACAGCCAGCATTATATTTAATGGCGAAAAACCAAAGCAATTTTCTCTAAACTCAGGAATGAGACAAGGATGTCCACTCTCTCCACTTCTCTTCAATTTATTATTAGAGTGCCTAGCTATAGCAATAAGACAAGATGCAAACATAAAGGGGATCCAAATAGGGAAAGAAGAAATAAAACTCTCCCTCTCTGCAGGTGCCCTGCATCTTGTATATACATTTTTTCTAATTTGGGGAGAGGAAGGAAAATAACAAAATACTGAAACAAGGATACAGGTTGACCCATTGTAACAATGAGATGTACAAGACTCTATGTTGAAAAAGAACTTTACAACTTGTGGGAGGTGGGAGGAAGGGAGGGAGAAGTTGGGGAGTTGGGAAGGGATGGTAGGGAAAAACAAAGGAGGAGGTAACAATGCTCAATAGGAAATGTACTCATTATCTCACTCATGTAACTGTAACCCCTCTGTACAATATCTTTACAATAAAATATACATAAAAAAAGTGAAATAATAAGGAGATGGGGACAAACAAGTCGTTTAAGGATTCAGGTGGACCTGTTGCAACAATGAGAAGTACAAAATGTCATGTCAAAACCAGCTTTACAATGTCGGTGTGGGGGGGAGGGGAGTATAATTGGGTGGGGGGAGGGGGGAGGCTGGGACGGGAGGTGAAGGGTAAACAAAGGAGGAGGCTGCAATGCTTGGTAAGAAATGTATGCATTATCCTGCCCATGTAATTGTAGCCCCTCTGTACAGTATGTTCTCAAATAAAATAAAATAAAATTTAAAAAAAAAGTGAAATAATACTCAAAAATATTTTAAAACCTCAAATGCATATCGACTCAGACATTGACGATATCTTCATGTCAAGGACATCCAAAATCCATAAGTGGAGGTTTGGATCAAGTGGTAGAGCTCCAGCTTTAAGCAAAAATGTCAAGTAAGATCATGAGGCCTTGAGTTCAAGGCCCAGTACCAACACAAATTCCCTTCTATAGGCTAATTAGAATTATTCAATGCACTAAATGTCTGAACCTACAGTTATCCTATTAAGTTGTATAGCATGAGGCCATTATTTATTGTACATAGATGATATCATACAAGTATGGAAATGTGTTTCCACTACCTACTATGTGCTGAAAAAAATACTAAAATGTGAAGAAATCCAAATAAAAAAAACTTCAAAGTTTTAAGGTAAAATCACTATTAGGTGCTTCCATGGAGCACCTAAGATGAAAGGGAAAATCAGGGAGAATAATCCTGCCTGAATTTAATATTTTTCTACATTTTTTTTTACTGTTGAGTTCTTTTTGCATCAGTTTAGGTGTTTATATCCAGGCTTTTTTTTTTTTGGGGGGGGGTGTCGGTCATGGGGCTTGAACTCTGGGCTTGGGTGCTGTCCTTGCGCTCTTCAGCTCAAGGTGAGCATTCTACTGCTTGAGCCACAGCGCCACTTCTGGCTTTCTAGTGGTTAATTGGAGATAAGAGTCTCACGGACTTTCCTGCCCAGGCTGGCTTTGAACTGTGATCCTCAGATCTCAGCCTCCTGAGTAGCTAAGATTACAGGTGTGAGCCACCAGCACCCGGCTAAACCAAGCTTTGAGTACTATAGCTCCAGAGGATTGTGTTATATTCCTTTACTATGTACAACAGAATAAATTTATCAGTTAAATGAAATATTATTTTTGTTGATTATGAGGTGTTTGGTCTTTCTTAAATTTTGTGCTTCAGTGAGCTCTCCCACAGTTCTTATTTAGTCCTTGCTCTTACTCTGGAGGCTGAGATCTGGGGAATAATGATTTGAGGACAGTCTATGCAGAAAAATCCAAAAGACTCAAACTCTCAAAAAACAGCAAAAAATCAGGCTGAAGGCATGTTTCAAGTGGTAGAGCACCAGCTGTGAGCAAGCAAGCTCAGCAAGTAAAAAGATTTGTATTAAAACTCTGGTATGTTGGGGGAGGGGAGGGGAGAGGATAGATTATTTGAAATGACTATATAGGCTTAATGCATCTGAAATGTTTGTGCTGAGTTACATGTAAAGCATGCAGTGGACAGGCATTATCAATCTTAGAAACCCAAGGTGTACTAAAATACGTAAGTAATTTGTTCTGGTGTCCTTAAAAGGAACACCAAAAGATAGGAGTTTTCAGTAAGGTACTAAGTAGCCCACACTAAAGGAAGTGAAAAGACTTTTCCATTTTTAAGAATACCTGCCGTATGGCTGATTATAGTTCTCATCTAAACACATATGGATTTGAAGCTGTACGAACATTCCCCTTTTTGTTGGCTGATTTTTAAAGTTTTATTCTTGGTAGAATTTTCTCCTAGTAACTCGGTTCTAATACCCATGGTGCAGCAAGTGACAGAATTCTTGTGGGATACTGATAAGCACTTGTGAGAACCTCGCTGCCTGCTGGCTGGCATTGCTGATAACACCACATTGAAGACTACGAGGTCTGTCTGGTAGGGAAAAAAATTAAAAAAAGAAAAACGTCTCTGCCATGACTTTTAGTATTTTTTTTCTGAAAGGACTTGCTTACATGCTGTATTTTTTTCTCTTGTCCTAGGAAGTAGGTGACAATCAAGATATTTTAGGAAAGGCTTAACTTTCTCTGATTATATTATAAGCAGTTCATGTTTCTGTATTCCAATTAATGCCCTATATTTATAAGGGGAAAAGTCAGATGGTTTTGTCTGGAGCCACTATGCTGTTTTATTTTACTGATTGATGCTTTGTAGAGAGTACCTTTTAGCTGCTATATTAGTCTTCTCCTAATGGCTCTCCTCTTGCACACAGGAAGGTCATAGGAGGGTTTGGTGCTGGTAAAGGAAGGAAGGGAGGAAGAAAAGAAAGAAGAAGGGAAGGAAGGAAGGAAGGGAGGAAGGAAGAAAGGAAGGAAGAAAGGAAGGTAGGGAGGAAGGAAGGGAGGGAGGGAGGGAGGGAGCCAGGGAGGAAGAAGACATTACTTGTCCCAAAAACAAAGAGAGAGAATGGTATATCCCTCCCCCACCGTGTAACCCCTGTTTTCACTGTGTTTGATGTTGGTATAATTTGTGGAGGGGAAGGGATAAAACAAATTGTTTAAACAGGGATACAGGTGGACCCATTGCAACAATGAGATGTACAAGACTTTATGTCAAAAAATGAACTTTACAACTTTGGCGAGGGGATGAATGGGAGGACAGGGATGGTAAGGGGAAAGAAAGGAGGAGGTAACAATGCTTGATAAGAAATGTACTCATTACCTTGCCCATGTAATTGTAACCTCTCTGTACAGTATTTTCACAATAAAAAAAACTTATTAATATGTAAATAAAGACATAGAACGGATTCTCTTTTTTTTTTTTTTTTTTTTTTGTCGGTCGTGGGGCTTGAACTCTGGGCCTGGGAGCTGTCCCTCAGCTCTTCAGCTCAAGGCCAGCGCTCTACCACTTGAGCTACAGCGCCACTAGAACGGATTCTCTTTAAAGGTTCTATGCTATTTCATTATGCACACCTAGTATTGGTGATGATTTTTTATATTTATGATATACGTGAACATTCAACACAAAATAAGCTCTATCAGGAAAAGATTTTGCCAAATAGTCCTGTGTAGTACCCTCTAAATATCTTGCTAGAAAGAGATAGTATTTCTCCCTCCTACTTGTTTCACAGGAAGTATTTGAGATTCTCTGGAAGAGCTTTATTATTCATAGAATTTAATGGAAGCCTGGCCACATTAAATCCTTTGTCCATAAATCCTTGGCCAAGTAAGTGACTTCTTTCCTTTCTATCCCAATCCTTTATTTTTCAGGCTATTTCAGATATCATATATTTAAAATCAGGATGAAAAATAAATGAGGGTGTCTAGGTATAATTTTTATGGGAGAGTTAACTTTTCTTTGATATAATTTATCAGAGAAATATTATGTTTTTCTAGAGTGCTCTTGAAATGAGCCACAAATGTATGAAAGCAAGACATGGGGAGAGATACACACAAAGAAATGGAGACAGAAAAGATACATAGCAAGAGGGGCAAGAGAAGAGAGACACACAGACAGAACGGGACAGCGGTCAGTTGCCAATCATGAAGATAGTAAGCAGAACATCAGGGTAAAAGTCAGCACTACACATAAGAAATAATAAATGACATATGAATATTTTAGTTAAGTCATGTGTGCTTCTTCAAGTGTGAATGTAATTATGAATGCATAAGGAATGTTCAGAAGGGTAAACTTAATTGTCTAGGGTGTAATTCAACCAAGTTAAATTAACTTAAGCTCCTACTCCATTTATTCCATTGCCCTATCAAACATACCTGGAATGATATTTTCATTATCTCATTGCATTTATTTTACCACCTCACCCACAGAATAATGGTAGAAAATTAGCACTTATCAAATGCTTCTTGTATAATTAAGATATTCTATTTTACAAAATCCTTGCCTACTTTAATTCTCCATATAACTCTAAACATAAACGTTATACTTGATATGTATATTATGATGCATATTTTGATTTTCCAGCCAACAATTTCAGAGTGTTTAAGCAACATGCTCAAAGTCACAGAGCTAGAAAAATCTGGAAAGAATTCAGTGAAAACAATGAGCTAGTTGTCAGTGGCTCAGTCAGTAATTCTAGCTACTCAGGAGGCTGAGTTCTGGGATTCAAGATTAAAATCCAGATTGGGAAGGCCTATCTGAGAAACTCATCTCTAATTAATCAGCCAAAAGCCAGAAGTGGAGTTGTCAAGTGGTAAAGTGCTAGCCAAGAATGAAAAAACTAAATAAGCATAAATGGCCCTGAGTTAAAACTCTAGTACTGGTGTGCAGGTGTGTGCACATACATGCACACACACAGACACAAAGTAGACAGTGGTTGGGGGGAAAAGCCACAAATTGCATTGATATATATCCCTAGTGTTACAATTAATATGACCAGAGTCTAGATTACAAGGACCCTGGTATGCAAACACATTTTTGGGACAACCTTGAATGAACCTGTTAACTATGTGAAAGACTGTTTCCTCACAGAGTAATTAAATATTCTGTCCCCTAGTTATTTCTGCAGGAGGTGGGACAAAAATGCTTTCCATTCTGAGCCTGGAGATTTTATGTTACTGCTCACAAAGGCCAGAGCTTCCAGTGTGCTCTCGACTTGGCTGGCATTTCTAAATACTGGCCACCTTGTTTTTCTGTGCCAAAGAGCCAAAACTGACTGGCACATGGATAGAGCTTTTACAGATCTGGTTCTTGACCTCTGTGAAAAATCATCTTCTCTGAATGAATTATGCTATAGGCATATTAGATGTTGAGAGGGCTCAGTCTCTGTTCCAAATCATAAAATGATTCCCTTATCATGCAGAAAAGGAATAGAGTGTTGCGCAAGTGGAACCAATGAGTTTGCTCCTTGGGGAGCCAAAGCTAAGGAAGTCAAGTGCTCTTTTATTGATGGAAGCTGTTTTCATCCGTCTGAGGAATGAGAAAAGTTGCTAGTTGTTCTACCCCTATTTCAGCCCTTCCAACTTTTACTTTATACTGATGTAGCTTCTTTCTGAGTCAGAGAAAAGACCAGTCCTTTGATTCATCTTGGCCTATGGGCCAGAGGTCAACTTTTCTGCTAGGTCTAATGAAAGGATGGGTCTTGAGCCCCATGCTGTTTCGATATTTATAACTTTTGAGGTTATGAGTTAGGAAGTCATAACAAGATTGAAGTGTTTGCTCAAGGTGTCTGGCTAATGAGGGACAACGAGAAATCCTTAGTCATCCTCTGGCCTGAGTTTATATGAGGTATTATTGGAGACATGAACCACTTGTCCCAAAAGACTTACAAAGTAGCCATTATTAAAATAGCTTCCTAGGTCTTGATTCATTTAATATTTACCGTTCACCACTTTATTCCAGACAAAGATTAGAAATTTGGGGATTTTAGCATATTTTACACATTGACTTTTTAGATATTAGATATTTTAGATATTAAAAGGCCATACATTTCGCCTAACAAAAATTTGTCTGACCATTTCTGCTTGCCTCAGACATATACTAGTTATTGCAAATAAAGGAAACCATGGGACCTATGGTTCTTTGGGCCTGGCTTACTTCACTTAATATAATTTTTTCTTGCTATTGTTTCTAACATATTTATAAGATCATTTCTTTGTTGCTTTGTATGTCCCTCCCTTATGGTATAACCCCTGTTTTCACTGCATTTGATGTTGGTATAATGTGTGGAGGGGAAGGGAAAAAAGAAATTGTTTAAATAGGAATACAGGTGGACCCATTTCCAACTTTAGCAGGGGACAGGGGGTGAGGGATAAGGGAGGGCATGGATGGTAAGGGGAAACAAAGGAGGAGGCAACAATGCTTGGTAAGAAATGTACTCATTACCTTGCTCGTGTAATTGTAACCCCTCTGTACAAGATTTTCACAATAAAAAGAACTTATTAATTAAAAATTAAAATAAAAACTTGAAAAAATAAAATAAAAAGGCCATGCATCCTACCTAAGCAAGAGAGATATAAATTACTACTTCTCTTTCTGACAGAGCTTTCTTTATGTTTATGGATATCTTGGATTTGCTTTCTGCAGTCTGTCCCTTTTCTTTTCCTAACTTCCAAAGAGATGGTTACTTTATTCCAACACTGGGTATTTATCTTGTACTTTTGTTTCTTTTATGTGTTTTAAATGAATTTTGTAGTCAAGTTTTTCTCTCTATTCTTGGTTATGTCTCTTGATTATAATCTCCTAGCTATTCCATTTCAACTTGAGGGTATTCTATTTACTAAAAACGTCTCAGTTCTGATGCATCTAAAGTTGAATCAGTTCGAAGGTTGATTATAAATAATCGCTATTTCAGCTTGGGGAATAATAACTGGCTGTCATGCTAGATTGATTTCTTAGGAAGCTTGCTTTTGTTGTTGCTGTTTTAAAAATCTGAATATTGTTATTGTCACTGATAGAGATGATTCCAAAAATGTTTTGTTGAAAATGAAAAAAGACTTACTTGAGCATCCTATAGGTCCTGTGGACCTCACTACTAGACTGTTGTTAGGGGCATTAATGTACAAATGACTTCCCATCCTACAAACACTCTTTTTTGTGAATTGCCATTGGTCCCTAAATTATCTGAAGTGCTAAGAGAAAGGAAAGAATGATTACTCAGGAAGTTTATTAAAAGATCAATTAGAACCTCCATAAATGAACACATTTATATTTCCTAGAAAAGGATATCCAGAAATACTACAAATACCTATTGTATCTGTACAAGAAAAATGATGACTAAAGTGGAATACAGAAGCTAGGTAGTAGACAAAAATGTTGGTATGAGGGGCTGGGAAGGTGGCTCAGTGGTAGAGTGCTTGCCTTGCATGCATGAGGCCCTGGGTTCGATTCCTCAGCACCACATAAGCAAACAGAAAAAAGCTGGAAGTGGCGCTGTGGCTCAAGTGGTAGAGCGCTAGCCTTGAGCTGAAGAGCTGAGGGACAGTGCCCAGGCCCAGAGTTCAGGTCCCATGACGAGACCGAAAAAAAAAAATTTTTTTTAAATTAAAAAAATATGTTGGTATGAAAGAGTGAGAGACATCTTAAAAAACTCAGTAAACCACCATGACAGCATGACCTGTATCTGGTGTTTGCTGTAGCCCTGCTTATCTATTATTTTCCTTTAAAATGTATGACAATTATCTCATAGTGTTATTATAAAGATTGAAGTAGTTAATATAAGGAGTTAAAACAGACAGGCACACAGTAAATGTTATGTATTTGATATTCTAAATACTGTGGAATTGGCTTTCCTCAAGTGTTTGATCCTCACAGCCATGCTTGTGTATCAGAATTTGAATGTTCAGTATTTGCTAACATACAAGCTCTGAAAATCACCTGGGATGGAACTCAATATTTCTTCATACTTTGACTAAGTAAGGCAGGTATGCTAAACAATATTTGGAAATTACATTTGAAGATAGATTCTCTTCTGAGGTTTTGGGTTTTTTTTAATGTGAAATTGTTTTTGAAGTCATAGAAATACCCAGCGAGAATTTAGAAAATATTTGGAAAGCTTGGGTGAGTAGATCCCTGAATTTTTCAACAGAATATACAATCTGCTAAATATGAGCCCCAAGTCAGAAATTATGTCTGGTTATCAGGAGCACTGCAGTACTAGAGAAACATGTTGGGTATCTCCTTAGGCTTTTCTCCTAGATATTTATTCTATGTTGTATAGTCACATTGGTAAAGTGTGTGGCATTCAGAAGTTGCTCTATAAATATTAATTCCCCGCTGAGTTCCTTAGTTTTCTTCCCTCTTTCTTTCCTTCCTTCCTTCTTTCTTTCTTTTCTTTCTTTCTTTCTTTCCTTCTTTCTTTCTTTATTTTTTCTTTCTTTCTTTCCTTCCTTCCATCCTTCTTCCTTCCCTCCCTCTCATTCCCTCCTTTCCTTCTTTTTTCCCTTCCTCCCTTCCTTCTTTCTTTCCTTCCTTCCTTCTTCTGTTATCAGGATTGGGACTTGAACTCAGGCCTTTGAACTCAGTCTTCTTGCTTTGCTCACATGTCGCACTCTATCACTTGAGCCCCACTTCCAACCTGGCTTTTTTGCTAGTTATTTTGGAACGGGTTTCTCGAGGACTTCTCTGTCTGGGTTTGCTATTTAGACCAAGGTCCTCATTATCACCATTTCCTTGCCAGCCATGAGACACCAACACCAGGGACACATCCCCTTTTTTTTCTCCAAGATTTAAAAAAGTCAGAAATATAACTTAGATTTCAAATTTTCAGAAAGAGCTATTGCACCAACTCAATGTTTTCAACTCACTAATCATGATAGATTTTTAACCTGCCTTTTTATTATCTTTACAATACAGTAAATTAAATATAATGCTTTAGGCCAGACAATTTATAAAAAAAGACAACACTCAGCCCTCTTGAATTATTTTCCTTACGCAGAAACAAGTCTCTAGAGGATATTATTTCTCTGGGTATGCTAGACATGATGTGGTAAAACTTTGGGGTTTATGATCATTGGGAATTATATTGATTTGAATTTATTTGTTTGACTTCATTTCACGTTTAAGAAGGTTTCAATCCTGAAATTCTATTTCACCATTTCTGGAGGAGTGATTTCTCCCAACCTGGCTCTGTGGGGGTCCGGAGACAGTGTTAGGTCTTGCCTGCTGAAATAAGCTAGGTTTGTTGACTTTAGAAAAGTAGATAGATATTTATAGGCTGTGGACCTTATATAGTAATGTTCCAGACCAGATGGTCATTTTGTTTCACTAAAATAGTATTTCCATCACAATGTTTTGGTTTTTTTTTCCTTGAGTCAGATATCTACTTATAAAATGCCAAGACCCAAGTGACTTATGGATTTGGGTAAAAATGAGTCATAAAATAATCATTTAAATGATTTGGAGTTTAAGAGTTACTTTAAGATTATAAAAGTGATTGTTTCGCCTCATGAGAAATCAGACATGATATAAAGAGAAATGATGTGAGCTTTTTTTTTTTTACCTTATTGGAGCAGGTGCAGATATGTGTTTTTCTTTGATTGTAGATTTCTGTTTTTCACAAACCATGCCCTGAATCAGAATTGTTTCTCTGAGTCTTTCAAGAGCTGGCCGGGAGAGCTTGGCTGATTGACTACAGAGTGCTTGAATCTTTAGTTCACCCCTGTGAGATGAATAGGAAATGGAAGTCTTGCCTTATTCCTGAACTCAACCATTGCTTCTTCTCCTTCAAGCTCTTTGCATCTCTGTGGGTAGGAAAAGAGAGAAGTATTCAGGAGCAGTTTTGAAGAGGGATTGCTAGGTATGTCGAGGGAGAAAGATGTGTATTTTCAGTGAGAAATGCTTCAAGTCAATAAAACAAAAGTGTCAGTGGGAGGCACATTTGAAGATGTAAATAAGAAATAGGAAAAACTGAAAATCACCATTCTGAATTGAGGGTCACTGGTTAGCTTTCTTCTAATGGAGAAGTAGGAGGAGATTTGTAAACTTATGAATTGCGTAGTATACATTGTAATTGCTGCAACTTCTACAAGTGTTCTATCAGTTTGCTATTGACAGTCCAGAACTCAGTGCAAGCAGCAATGGCTAATTATCTTTATTTTTGGACACTCATTTATCTTCTCGGTTCCAGTTGGTTGAAATGTGCCACCACTGGATGGGTTTGCTTCAAGCTGTGATGATTAGGTAGCTCTACTCAGATGGTAGATATGAATGCAGGAGGGGCATTTCTCTTCCACATGCCTCTCACTCCCCTTGGATCCATTTGGTAACTTCCTAATGATGGTCTGGCCTTAAGACAACCAGGCAAAACTGTGGCAAACATCATTCTTTTGAACTGGTAAACAAGTAAGGCAGGGATCGGAATAGGATGAGTCTGTCAGAAGATGGAATTAACAGTGACTGGGCAAAGGATATAGATATGGGGAGAGGGAAACTAGGGACAATGACATAATTTTACAAATGTCATAATGAATCTAACTGTGAAGTGTTTTCATGTCTGCCAAAAATTCCTGTCCCCTTTGTGGTCATTTATGAAAACTTTTCTTCCTCAACTGTTGAGAATAATCTCTGTTTAAGACTTCTGTGATGCTGGGATCACCCATAGAGATGATGCTCTGGGTATCTTCCCTCCCATCTTGCCCAATTAGGGGCATTAAGCATAAAAGAGAACATGGAACAAAAGGAAAGATCTATTAAAGATGGTATGTGTTTATTTTTAAAGAGTAGATTCAGGCTGACAAGATGAAAATGGGTTTCTGACAAAGATTAAAAACAAAAACAAAAAAGGATTCTGAGTCAGGTTGGATTTGTCACAATGTAAATATTTTAAACAACACAGAACTTTGTAGTGGCATGCAGGAGCCCTTCCCCGGAAGCCTACTTGGAGACATTTTCTAGTTTACATAATGTAATTAAATTCAAGCCTGATGAATTCAAATTCATCCCAAAGACATCACTGCCAACATGATCCCATGTGGGGAAAAGGCAGAGGAAGGCTCATGGTTCAGGAGCCAAGAGGGAGTAAGGAATTCATATCTAAAGCCCACAGCAATTGTTTGCAAGGATCTCTCTGTAACACTGTTTGTCAGCAGGGCTATGTCTGGATCTAGCCCATACTCTGAAAATCCAGCTGCAGCGTGGACAAAAGAAAAGCTTCAGTTCTGTTCTCAGCTGTAGTAATGCACCTTCTCCTGGGGTCCTCACAGCCATAAGGGATAATGCTTCTTTGGCAGTGTGTAATTATGACTTATAAACATCCTCTCTACGTGTCCCTAGCTCAGCTTTATTTTCCCTTTTGCAGTAATTGTTGGTGCTCCATTTAGAAATTACATTTCCAGAAGCCCAAATAAAATTTGTTATTTCAGTTATATCTAAATTATGTCAAATTCCTGAGGAAAGGTAATATGTAGAGAATACATAGAAAAATGAACAAGAGTAGCATGATAAACACATACATGATTCTTTGAAGAAAGTAGCAACCTCAAGAAAAATAAATGTAAATAAATATGAGATCACACATTCCTTTTATTAAAAATAATTATCAGTGCCAATGGTAGTTGAGTGAAAACAGGCACTTGAACAGCACAGATGAAGTACAAAGTAGTACAATTTTTTAGGAGAACAACAGAAGAGCATGTACCAAAATTCTCTGCATTGATCTTACCCTTAATCCAGCAATTATATTTCTAGGCTTTTATCCAAAAAAGCACTGAGTGATAAGCACAAAAATGAATGGAATAGAATGTCCATTGCTATTTTCTTCACAGTAGCAAAACCTTGGAAACATCTAAGTGTCTAAATATAAGAATTTCAAAATAAACATGATGTATTCATATCAAAGAACATTATATTGAGATTATTTTTTACAGAATTGTAATGACATGGGAAAGATATTAGTATAATACTTAACACAATTTCACTATCTAAAGAAATACTATAAAATATTTAATATCCATACAATATATGCCATAATTATGTAAACTATGTAGTAAGCTATATAAAATGAAATACAGTAGTTTTTGTATGTGGATTTATTATACATATTATCTCTCTTATATTTTAATTTTTTTCAAATGTTTAAAAAATTCATATTTTACTTTTATGATTAAAGTACTATTTATAAAACAATCTTTTTAAAAGTATGCTCAATATAGCTTATATAATCCAAAAATACACTCTCTACATCAATAAGAAAATGATTAATTACTCCATCTTTGAATAATTCATATATTTCAGTAGAAAAAAATTTAATTTTATAGAGAGCTATGGAGAAGCAAATGAATCACAGATAACAAAAACATTTATGAAAGAATTATGGAGGACTTAAATTTGGAAATCAGATACAATGTCGGCTCCTAATTGTTGAAAGTGTTAGCCAGAGGCAGTTTATTGAAAGCAAATAGTTTTTTGACAGTTTAGATTTCTTTGAGGATGATAGAGCTAGGGAAGCAGAAGGGATCCTTAACTCACCCGCATTTACAGAAGACCTTAGGGAGTGGCAGTTCATGCATTTGTCAAGAATGACAACCCTAATCAGACAGGATGCCACTTCACAGCTAATAGAGTGGAAGAAATGTGAAATTCTGATAATACTGAGTGCCAGTAAGGGTTTGAAGCCACTGGAATGTTCACTTGTTGCTGGCAAGGATGCAGAATGGTACAACTTCTCCTGAAATAAATTTAGACCTTTCTTACTAAACTGAACATCCTTATGCCATGCAATACAGCAGTCATACTCCTTGGTATTTATTCACTTATATGCAGTGAAAACTGACACCCACACAAAAGCTTGAATGTGGTCACTTATAGCAGATTTATTTGTAATTGGCCCAAATTTCAGAGCAATCAAGATGTCTTTCCATAGGTGGATGGATAAGCACCCAATAATTAATCCAAATAATAAGCATCTAAATAACATTACTTAGAACTAAAAAGAAATGGGATATTGTATCTGGATGTGATGGCATATTATCCTTACACTTGAGAGACAAAGGGAGAGGATCCTAATTTCCAAGCCAGACTGGCTGGCCTACATAGCAAGATCATGTGTCAATAAGAAAAGGAAGGAAGGAAAAAAGGAAGGAAGGAAGGAAGGAAGGAAGGAAGGAAGGAAAGAAAGAAAAAGAAATGAGGAAATGAACTATTATGTCAAGAACAGATGTGGGGGAAAATTCTAAAATACTACATACTAGACAGTTCCAATCATACTTATTCTAGAAAAGAAAAAACTATAGAGACAATATCATCACTGGTTGCCTGGCGGGGACAAGCAAAGGATAAACAGGTGGACCAGAGAGAGTATTTTCAGTGAAACTGTGATAATCTTATCTCGTTTTAAAGAGAGAAAATGATTTTAGGGAAGGGAATAGGACCTTTCCTATTTAATGCCTAACATGGGTTATTTAGTCAAATAGGAAAGCACAAAATGACATATTTTTAAATTTTAAATACACAGTTCAGTAGTGTTAAATAGATTTATTATCATACACAATCACTACCCCATATATCTCCATAACACTAGATGAAACCTTACATTCATGAATAATAATGATTTCTTTCTGTCTACCACATAATAATCACCACTGTAGAAGAACCTGTGTGTCTCTGTGAGTTTACAAACTCTGAATATTCTCAACACCTCATGTCGATGGAGCTACATATTATGTGGCGTCTTATTTCAGATATGTAGCACATGTCAGAATTTTCTGTTTTCTAAAGCTGAATACCATCCTATTGTGTGAGTGTAAGTTCTGTGTTTTGCTAATCCACTCATATTTTGCTAACTTAGCTCATAGATACTTGAGTTTTGCTTCCAGGTTTTGGCTGCTATGAATAACATTGTTGCGGATGTGACTATACAAATATTTCTCTCAGAGTCATTTTTTTTTTGTAGTGGCAGGGGAGAAATACAATATCCTGAAATACAAGTGCTAGATCATTTATTTAGTGCCTCAATGAACCAACATTTATTGAATGCCTAAATGGTTTTGTTTAAAGCCAGAATGAAGAGCAAGAATTATTCCCCTGTTTTATAGGTGAGAAATGAAATCTCTAAAGGTTAAGGAGCTTTCACAGGGTCATGTAGCTGCTGTGTCCAAATGCTAAGATTCACTCCTGGGTCAAGGTTAATCCAAGCTGATGCTTTTTCAATTATACCATTCTACCTATTAGTAGAGCCAACAGCCTTATTGTCCCTTCTACTGTAACTATCTTGGTTCAGACCTGTTAAGCACATAAGATTCATGTTTGACCTTTTAACTTCTGCTTATCCTCCGACTGACCTTGTATTTTTCAAGTCCACTGTTTTTGTACCACTAAACAATGTATCAAGCTTAAAAAGTAGTTTCAGCTAAGAGCCAGCGGCTTATGCCTATAATCCAAACTACTTAAGAGGCTGAGATCTAAGGATCACAATTTGAAGCCAACCTATGCAGCAAAGTCTTTGAGACTTATCTCCAATTAACCACCAAAAACAAAAAAAACAAACAAAACAAAAACCAAAATACAGAAGTAGAGCTGTGGCTGAAGAGGTAGAGTACTAGCCTTGAGTTAAAAGATCACAGATAACACCTAAGCCCTGAGTTCTAGGACAGGCACATAAAAAGAAAAAAAGAAAAGGAAAAATAGGAACTAAACAGTTTTTTAGGGCTTTTGTAATTAAATTAAGAAGTAATTGGGCTGGGAATGTGGCTTAGCAGTAGTGCTTGCCTAGCATGCAGGAAGCCCTGGGTTGGATTCCTCAGTACCACATAAACAGAAAAAGCCAGAAGTGGTGCTGTGGTAGAGTGCTAGCCTTGAGCACAGGGAGACTCAAGGACAGTGCACAAGCCCTGAGTTCAAGCTCCAGGACTGGGAAAAAAAATGTAAGCTTGGGAAGGGATGTGAAGGGTAAACAAAGGAGGAGGCTGCAATGCTTGGTAAGAAATGTACGCATTATCCTGCCCATGTAATTGTAACTCTTCTGTACAGTATGTTCACAAATAAAATAAAATTAAATTTAAAAAAAAAATGTAAGCTGACTCTTCTTTGCTGGGTGCCAGTGGCTCAGGCCCATAATCCTAGCTACTGAGAAGGCTGAGATCTGAGGAGCATGGTTCTCAGGGTTCAAAGCCAGCCCAGGCAGAAAAGCCCAGGAGACTCTTATCTCCAACAAAGCCACCAGAAAGCCATTAGTGGTGTTTAAGTGATAGAGTGCTTGCCTTGAGCTGAAGAGCTCAGGGGCAGTGCCCAGGGCCAGAGTTCAAGCCCCATGACCAACAAAAATAAATTAAATAAATAAATAAATACCTAAAACTTGGCAATATTTGATCAGTGTTGTTCAGATATGTGGGATCTTGTAGACCTTGAAAATGTTAGACGTATCAGGCACTGGTGGCTCTGGCCTGTAATTCTAGGTGCTCAGGAGGCTGAGATCTGAGGATCACTGAGTGAAGTCAGCCTCGGCAGGAAACTTAGATACTTTTATCTCCAATAAACTGTTCAGAAAAAGCTGGACGTGTGGCTTCATGGCTCAAGTGGTAGAGCGCTAACCTTGAGCGCAGAGAGGCTCAGGGAGAGCTTACAGGCCATGAGTTTAAGCCCCAGGACTGGCAAAAAAAAAAAAAAATATATATATATATATATATAAAGAAAAAATAAAATGTAAAACATTAAAAATGTTTACCCATGGTTGGGCAAAACCAAAATCTATTCTTTGTTGTATATCGTAGGCTCCAAGAACAAACAAGTGTCTGATGAATGTTTTAGAAAAGGTCAAAAGTCTTTGGTAGGGGGCAGTGGCATACAAATCATTGAAGGAAGAGCTATTTAAAAAAAATAAATTATGGTATAGACCAAGCAAAAGTAGTAATAAACTCTCATGGCAAAATTCCATGCTAATTTATTCATCTTTTTCTGAGATTCATCAAAGAAATTAAACATTGGCCCAGTCACATCTCTACGGTAACTCTCCTTGAATTAATTTTTTCCTACAGAAGAAGATACGTTTATCTAACTAACATCTATTGAGAGCTCCTTATTTATCAGATACAGGTTCAGGTCGCACTTATCAGATTGCAGATTTCAGGATAAATACGAAGAGGGAAAAAAAAATCTTAACTCCTCAAGGTCATGAGCTAGTGCAAAACGGCAACACAAAATAATTGTGCCACACACTGTCATTAGTGCTTCTGAGAATTGCAGCTGATGGAGAAAGTTGTGAACCTCTCTCTGTCTCTTAAGAAAAGGATATTTAATGTGGTATTTCATTAGAATTTCATTCCATACAGTAAACTTGCTTGACATGGCCAAAATATCAATGCACCCTGATTTTGGTTTCTAAAATAGAAGCTAGTGAATAACAAGTATTTCAGTTGAAAACTAAGTTTGTATTCGTTGTCAGCTTCCAGTGTTGTATATTTCAACATAGCCTAGCACTTCCTTTTGGGCACTATTGGAATTTGAACTCAAGGTTTCATACCTGCTCACCTTGCTAGCTTGCTGGGGTTCTAATGCGCTTGAGCCACACTGCCAGCCTTACTTTTTGATGGTTATTTTAGATACAGAGTCTTAGGGATGTTTCTGATTAAACAGGCTTTGAGCTATGATCTTCCAGATTTTAGCCTCCTGAGTAGCTAGGATTACCAGGCTCCACGGAGCACTTTTATAAAAACATTCTATTATGGTTATTAGAGATGTTTCAGTCCTCTTCTCAAAAAGATCAGATTTCCTTAACCAAAATGAAAGTCTTAAGTCTCATAACTTGAAAGACTTTATAGTGTCTCAGGTTATGTGCATTAAACCTGGCTTCATATCCCACAAATACATCTGTCTTTAATGCCCACTATTACACTCAATACGACCAAAAATGAGAGACAAATGCATGCTTAAAATACACTTGTGGGAAAAGATACCGTAAATTTTAACAATGTAAAAGTGGGAATATTTAATCTAGAATATATGAGAAGTGTTATGGATGCTCACAAGAATGTAGAAGAATTACATTCTTGTGTCTTCACTTAACATTATGAAGAAAGTTCATTTTATTTACTAAAATGTTCTAAAAGAAAAGTCATATTTATCTGTGATTAAATATCTTCTACTACCATGCCATCTACTCAGACCATAGCATATAAAATCTTTTGTTTTCCCACCTCTCTCCATCCATGTTCCCAACTCTCTCTCTCTCTCTCTCTCTCTCTCTCTCTCTCTCTCTCTCTCTCTCTCTCTCTCTCTCTCTCTCTCTCTCTCTCTCTCTCTCTCTCTCTCTCCCCCTCCCTCCCCCAGCAGTTCAGTGTCCATCAATCCACATAGCTACATTCAGGCATGTATTAAGTACCTACTATAAATCATACCCACACCCACAAGCCTAAAGATACAGTGGTGAATTACCATGGAAATCTATCTTCAAGAATCTTGTGGTTTAGTAAAGGCACTGTCAAATGTTATGGAGGGAATTAATGGTGTAATCAGTAAGAAGAATGAGCTGAGGAAGCACACAGGTGAGTTACCAGCAGTCACAGAATATTCTGGAGAAAAAGCTTTCTAAGTTGGAGGGACAGGATGGGTGAATTTGTCAGATCTAAGAGGGAAAAGAGCCCAAATGAGAAAGAAATTTATTTTTGAAGATGATTACACTAACCTGAAAATCCTGGGTCGTTTTGTCTTGTTGAAAGATGGTTACCTCACATGGTCCTCATATTTTTCTAAGAACTGTGCTTTCCAAAAGAATCTCAACATTAGCTGTTAAGGTTTGCTGCAGTTCAACTTCAACAGCAAGTGTGTGTGGATGTGCATGTGCGTGTGTGTGTGTGTGTGTGTGTGTGTGTGTGTGTGTGTGTGTGTATGTGTGTGTTGATAGAGGTGTTCCTACACAATTTGGCTAGTTTTCCTGAAACAGAATAATACACTGGATTTTAAAGTATCTGATACCTGATACTTACATTAAATCTAGTCATTAAGCCCACAACTTGAGACAAGTATGGGATTAGGTAAGGTTTACATTAATAGAACTTAATCTGCCCAAGTTCTCTACCTCTAGCCACAAATCCTTTCAAGAAAATTGTTTCAACTGCAGATGAGTTTTCCAGTGAATACAATTTTAATTATGTGCTCTTGATTTTAAGGGTCTCTGCTGCTTTGTCTCTCCTCTTTATCATCTATCATTCTACTTTCACTCTATTTGAATCTTTTTTTATATGTGATATACTTTATCTTATTGTTGTCTTTACTACTTCTCTGTAATCCTCTATGCCCAAACTTACATTTCTCAGTGCTTGAGGATCTTTAAAAGCCATCAAAAATGTGGCAGAAGAGATTCAGGAAAGTTGTAGTGATGAGAGCAAACAATTAATAAGTCAAATGAGCTTGAGAGCCAATAACCAGCACTGAAGGCCAGTGGCTCATATCTGTAACCCTAACTACTCAAGTGGTTAAGATCTTAGGATCACAGTTCAAAACCAGCCTGGGCAAGAGAGTCCATAAGACTCTTATTTCCAGTTAGCTACCAAAAAGCCAGAAGTGGAGCTGTGTGACTCAAGTGGATCGCTATCCTTGATCACTAAAGCTCAGGAAACACTACCTGGGCCCTGAGTTCAAGCCACAGGACCAACAGAAAACAACACAACAACAACAAAACCTTTATGTATTCTCCTCCAGGAATAATTCTTCTCATCAGCTTTCCTCCATGAATTTTATTGCCAATATATGTATAGCACAGAATTTGGTCCACATAGTGCACTGATGTCTCTAAATTGGATCACCTGTTAGACAAATGCCTGTTCAGTAGTCTCTTGTTTTCAATGCTCAATCCCCATAACAGCTAGAAAAATGAATTTACCCTGAAACTAAACTGGTGATTTTTTCCTCCACAGGCCCAGATGTTCAAAATTCTTCAGTTTCCTTGCTTGCTGTTTTTTAGTGACTAGTATGACAAGAAGAAACCTGAACATAGTAGAACTGTAATCAGTCCTGGAGATTATAGAATCATTACTCTGGAATTATTAAAGCCTTATTTCCACAAAATACTTACTATTAACTCTTCCATGTTTCCAACCCAGAGTCCGTTATAAGGGACATCAGCTTCCTAGAAACCCTCTGTGTTTTTCCATATCCTCCTGGCAGGTTCAGATCTTTATCACTTTCCCTATTTCTCCATAGTAAGCATCATTTCACCTTGCTTCCTTTTTGATTTTTCCTCTGCCTATCTATTAACTCTCTCCTAATTCTGTGTGACTTATCTTTGTGTTACTATTTCAAGTCTGTTTTCATTCATGTCAGTCTAGACAGCAACTTCTTAAATACTTTCTTTAACCTCAGTGACTGTCTCCCTCTCCCTCTCTCTCTGCTTATCTTATTGGACCAGGATAGTCACTGATCCACCTTTCATTGCAGTACCCAGGATGCCAAGGATCCATTTTGGTCACTTCTGCATTCCTGGCCCCTAACACAGTGATAAATGTTTGATAAGTATTTGTTAAAATTGTGAGTGAAAAATAGGTTTTACTTGACTTCTTTCATTGGACTTTAAGATAGGTGATAAGCCACTTGGTTTCAGTCATACTTTGTTATTTGTATACCTCGCTAGAGTAAAATTCAGAAGCAATTACTGGGAATATCTCCTTTAGGGTAGACCCTAAATGTTTCTCTGCATCAGAGTTTTCCAAGGCAAACTTCTTGTGTATTTTTTCCTTGCAGAGGAAGTAGTCTCATTATTTAACTACATAAGGGGATTTTAAAGACATGTGTTATCTCTTATAGGCATTAAATCACTTCATAACTTGCTCATTTGAAAGGAATTCCCCAAAAACAACTTTTATGTTTCAAAACAAGGGGAGTTCTTCCAAGCTAATGTGTCTTGTCATGATCAAATTAATTAGTCTTTTTGTTCCTTAGTTTTCTTCTCAAAGGTGAAAGGAAACTTTCCATCTCATAGAAACCCTTGTGAGCCTGTCAATGTCTTTTCAAAGTAATGACACCTTCTAGAAAAGATAAAATGCTGAGTGATGGCCTTTGTTGAAGAGGAGGAGAACATCATGATTGAACAACTCCTGGAAGTCTTGACAGTTCTGAGCCGTCACTGTTAGAGCATACACAGTCAGGGAATCCATCGAAATGCTGGGCTTTCCTTTCCTCATATTAATTCCCAAACCAACAGATCTCAGTAAAAGAAGTTTATTTTCTTCCTAAACTTCAGTAATTTTAAGATTACCTTAGGGAGTCACCATGTTCATACCCTGAGAAATCAATCTTTGTTGTCTATCGATACTTAGGATTTAAATGTATACAACTAAGCATTTCATGTCTACTCAATGAGAAGGTCACAAACTCTGAGTTCTAGCTGGCACGATGCTTACAAGGGAGTGTCCAGGACAGCTTGTTGGGAGCAGAAAAAGAGACTGGAGAGACAAGGAAGTTGACATCTGATGCAAGACTGAAGGATGCTTTGGATATTCTTCTCTTGTTCAAGTGGTCCTAAGTTGATCCAAGATGGCCACGCTGTCTGTCTTTGGATCATCAATGGGTGGAATCTGACACCAAGTGGCAAATATCCTGGACAAGGTAGCTCTCTGCAGCCAAGGAATACCTAATTGCCACTGAAAGCAACCTAAAGCATTCCCAGAAACTGAACACATCTCTCTGTGGAGGGAGATTTGAGTGATGTGTTACTCTCAGGAAACATAACATATATAGTAAGTGAGACATACTAATTTTGCCCAAAGTAGTGATTTCACATTATAATCTAGTTGCCCAACTTAGTTTAAAAAAAAGAAATCAAGTAATAAAGAACATTAATTTTTTTCAGTTCCTGGAATTCATTTCTATAAATACTATTTTTCATGATGAGAGGCACAGAAGCACTGTGCCTTTGCTTTCCTCCTCTTACAACTATCCTCCTTTGTGTGTGAATCACTGTGTGAATGCCTAGAGTATGCCATAATTTATCATATCCCAGTATATTTTAGATCTGGCTTTTGTGTATCATAGAAAACAGGCTCCATTGGTCTCTCTCTGAACGTGGCTTACCTCAGTTAACCTGACTTGCTCTTGGTCCATCTGTTTCCTTGCAAATAACAAAATATTATTCTTTATAATGTCTGTTTAAAATTCGCTCATGCATAAGTACCATTTTTTTATCCAAGCATCTATTGTAGGGCATCTTCCATAATGTTTACATAACATGGCTAGGGTGAAAAGTGCAGTAATGAACATGGATGTCTAAGTACCTTTCTGATATTCTGGCCTACGATGTGCTAGGCAGATGCCCATGAGTGGTATGGCTGGGTCCTAGGGAAGATCTGTGTGTATTGTTTTGAGGAACCTCCTGACTGCTGTCCAGAGCAGTTGTACTAGTTTACATTCCCACCAGTGTTGCAATAAGATTTCTTTTACACCAACCTCCTGCCAACATTTATTAGAACATGCATTTTTTAGGCCAATGAAAAGTAGTCACTAATTATAAATTATTATATAATTAATTTTTGTGTTGGTTGTGGGGCTTGAACTCTGGGCCTGGGCATTGTCCCTCAGTTCTTCAGCTCAAGGCCAGAGCTCTACCACTTGAGCCAAGCGCCATTTCCGGTTTTCTTTTTTTTTTGGGGGGGGGTGGGGGGGGCGGTCCAGTCATGGGGCCTGAACTCTGGGCCTGGGTGCTGTCCCTCAGCTCTTCAGCTCAAGGCTAGCGCTCTAACACTTAAGCCACAGCGCCACTTCCGGCTTTTTTCTTTTTTTGCTTATGTGTTGCTAAGGAATTGAACCCAGGGCCTCAGACATGCAAGGCAAGAGCTCTACCACTGAGCCACCTTCCCAGCCCCATTTCCGGTTTTCTGAGTTGTTTATTGGAGATAAGAGTCTCACGGACTTTCCTGCCCTGGCAGGCTTTGAACCATGATCCTCAGATCTCAGCCTCCTGAGTAACTAGGATTATAGGCGTGAGCCACTGGCACCTGGCATTATATAATTATTTTTAAGAAAAAAAGCATCTAGCTAAGATATTGTAAGTCAATCACCCCAAGATGATCAGTGCTTCCGCATGAAGAGAAAGTGTGGGAAATGGCCTCAAAGGCCAAGGTATGTGATTGGGTAGTCAGAAAGGAATCTTCTTCTAAATGAATGGAAGAATTTGGTTTGTGAGTATGATCAAAGGTATTAATGGAATAGAACAGACTTCAATAGCAGAGATCCTTGAACAAAATCCTAAGGATAATGGAAACTGCAAAAGAAATAATTCTTTAAAAAAAAAAAAAGAAAGAAAGAAAATGCTCTTGCAAACATAGTTTAAAACCTCCATGACTTTAAATTGAAATTGGAAGAAAGTAGTTTTGTGGGCAATATTTCAATCACAGAAAATAAATGTCACAAGTATAAAGAGAAGAATCTGGGGTCTCAGGACCGCTTTTTCTCATGTCCTAGTATCAATGGAAGCTAAGTAGGAGGCATTTCCATGCTCTTTCCCGCATACTTACATCTCTCTATAAGCATATATTGAGCACAAAATATACAGTTGCATTATGCTCCCATCTCTCCCCATAGACACCCATTTTGATTGCTTCCAGCTCTTAAATGTGGAAGTTCTTTAGCTGGGTGGTTCTGATTTGGAGTTCGTCATGAAACTACAGTGAAAATGTCAGTGGCTCGTGGCTGAAGTTGTCTGAAGTTGACACAGAATGAAATGCCCACTTCCAGGGTGGTTATTCACAGTCACGGTGAGCTGATGCTAGCTGCTGACTGGAATTTTCTATCCTTCACACATAGAGTTTCTTGTGGCCCCTCATAGCTTGGCAGCTGACTTCACTGAGAATGTGTGGCTGGAGAAAGAAGCAGAAGCCCCATTGTTGATTTATGATCTAACCCGAAATGCAATGCACAGTCATTTCACACCATGCTATTGTTTGCACAGACCAGTTTCTTTCAGTTCCAGAGGGACTTCACAGGATATAAATAAAAGGGAATAAAAGTCTTTTGGCACTAGTTGGGAGCTTCATGAAGAAAGAGGCAACATTATCTTCTTGTCTTTCTACATCAGAGTCTACCACCAAGCATCTTGTGCTGCTGGTTGCTAAAGAACTCACATTTTTAGTTCTCTGTGATTATCTGATAGTTACACATTTACATATATAGTTAATAGATGTAATGACATTTTCTAAAACCACTCTATTCTTATAGTAAGTTAGACTGCTTTTAGCACTAAAATCCATGTACATAAAATGACATTTAAAATGCATGCATTAAACAAATCTTTCAAAAAATAAGACGTATAGAGAGGGCCAACACTACTACTGAGGTTTTTTTTTTTTCTTCTTCTTCTTTCTCCTAAACGTGTTTCCAGCAAGTGAATGAAAATATTCACTTGGGATGAAAGATAGTCTGTGTTTAGTCAATACTGTTCCACATAGTACATTAAACATCAGTATCCTGAAAAGAATATAAAGCATGACCTTTCCTTTCAAGCACACATCTGTGCATAGTTTAAAGAAGTTTCTCAACTGGAGACAATTTACATTGTCTGTGATGTGGTAATACTTATGACTATTGAGAACTGCCTTCCTATTAGAAGAGCAGTAATGGTGTCTGGGACTCCTTACCACAAAGGTGTGTCTTTGTTTACCTTTTGAAAATATTTTCACAAGAGGCTGTGGGTAGCCATTTCCAATAAGGAGAGCGTGAGTTGATCAGATAGCAGGAAAACTAATGAAAAGCATCACGGAAGTGACAGCAAGATTAATTAAGTTCCTTCAGTTGTATTCACATGTGGCTGGTGCAGAGTTCCTTTGGGTAGCACAGCAGCTAAATGGTATTCATGGTGACAAATATTTTAGATTTCCACAGCTGACACTTTCAAGTCAAGGGTAAACATCACATCCAGTTGTCTTATCTACAAAAAAAAAGGGTCACCGATGAACCCTTAGGATTATTGGTATGTTTGAATACAACCCAGATGAGAGTAAAATATCATTAGAAGCATGTGGAAATTGTAATGCTTTTGTTTTCCAGTTGCACATTTCCTTTATGTATTTTTGGACATTTTTGACAGAGGAAGCCAAACGAATTTCCAACCTACTGCACTTGACTGCAGGCACAGAATTATGCACATGTGCAAACATGGTCAGTTACCTTGTGGATTTCTACACCATCGAGATGGCAGCTGTTCTGTTTCTCTGCTCACTCTATATAGTTATTATCACAGTGTATATAAAAATGGAGTGCCCGTGACCTAAAGCATCCAAATTTACTAGAACTGTACTCAATTTTTCTTAGAAGAGCTACGTGTTTATGTTTTTGAAGGCAAGAGAAGAAATTCAATAGAATACTGTTTACTTCTTCTACTCTTTTTGCTAGCACATTTGTTTTGGAGCTGGGGTAGGGAAAGCTGATTCTCAAATAGATGTCAAGGAACTGTCAATGAATCTTATTTTTAAAAAAATTAGAAACCTCTGGAGTGCAGAAGATCTTTCTGCCTGCTACCCAAGATGTATTAACTCACATTATTGTGTCACCAAATATCTTCAGAGGCATATTAATACATTCCTGTCCTTGGGAACACGCTAAAGTTCATTCATGTATCTATTCATCCCACCTTACCTGTCAAATAAAATTCAAATCCTTTAACAGGGAATGCAACATCACATCTGATACTAGCCTCTGTGTTTTCCTGTGCTACCTGATTTTGCTCCAAGATCTTGGGAAACACCTTGTATTTAAAAACTCTAATTGTTCCTAGGCTCTTAGACACATCATGTACAGCCCCACTTGTGTTTTATGTTATTTGTCAGCTTCTGACCCATTACATGAATCACGTCAGAATTAAGAGAGGACATGGGGTCTCCTTCTTGGCTGAACTATCCAGGCTTCCCTATATCCCAATATATCCTCATTGACCAAGCTCTTACATATAAGCCCTGCAGAATTCACTTATCACTTCTGTCACCTTTCTCTTACATGGATCCTTGGATATACAGTTCATGTATTCTGCAGAACTGGCTGAAGCATTCAAGTTGAATGATTTGTTTTAATAGGCTCTACTATTTTTCCACTGATGACCGTTAAAATAATTGAATTTCTTCTCAGAGAAGCACAAGATCATATGATCTGGGGGAGGACAAATGTAAAATATATTGCTCATTTATTTTATTTTATTTTAGTATAATATGTCTATAGGCACAAAGCAAGAGGACAGAGAGAGGTTCGCATGTTACAAACTAGGTAAAATGTATGATAAGAAAAGACAAGAGAGATTGTCAGAGAACTTTCAGAAAGTTTGTACTGCTTCTTAATATAAGGAATCAGGATACTCCATCAGAGCAGATGCATGGGTAAGAATCCTTTGTACAGCTACTTAAAGATAATAATAGCAATAGTAATAGTAATAATAATAATAATAATAATAATAATAATAAGGGATCCACCTTGGAGGACATCTAGGGGTTTGATGAGTTACTTTTTGCCTGAACTTTGTCTTCTCCACTCTGGCCCTTGGCTCCCCTATTTACCTCCTTTCCAGCCCCAGCCACAGAAATCAGATGGGTCTCTTGGTGACTCACCAGCACTGAGGTTCTTGGACTTCGGGACCGCTCTCTCCATCCTAAAATTATTCTGACTCCACTCTCTCAGGCCATGGTCTCCCTCTAAGCAAGTCCTGTGGCTTCCTAAGTCTGACACACGTCTGACGTTAGCGGTTTGCTGCCGTCACCCAACCCTCCATGCGCTCCGTTTGTCCTCACAGTACCTTTCTGCAATGTCCTGATGTGTGTTAAACATTCAAAGAATTAACATTTGAAATTTTCTCAGATTCCAAAGAGCCTTCATTCTGTTGGGGGAAGAGGATTTTGCTGGTAACTGAATTGGTCTTTGAAACACAATCGGAGGAATAAGTTTATTCCGCTAGTGATGAAAAGTTTACTTAGGGAATGCATGTATCAAACCTAAGCCCTGGGAAGGCATCTTAGAAAATCTAGTGTCTGAGCAGTGGTGGGTGTTTGGGAAAGACAGCTGGACAGATTACGGGGAATAGTAAAAGGACATTTTTGGAAGAACTTACAGTAATCCCTTTTCCCCCCTACACTAGCGCGTTTTGTAGTTTTAGTCAAAAAATATTGAGTGGAAAATTCCGGAAATAAACACCTTACAAGTGGTAAGTTGTGCTGTCTTCTTAATAGCATGATAGCGCTCATGTCACCCTGCTGCATCTCTCTCAGGCCAACAATCATCTTTTAGTCCAATGTGTTCACACAGTACATGCAATCCACTAGTCAGTCATTTGTTAGCTATTTGGTTATCAGATCCACTTTCAGATGAGCACATTGTTTGTTCTCAAGTAACTTTTATTTTTCTCATTATAACCTCAAAGCAAAAATTATTTCACAATATCTCTATGGTAATATGGGGATAAGGTTTAAGTGCATATCTTTATTCTTATAGCATATGGATCATTTGGATACAGATTGAAGGTATACTTACAAGCTTTCAAGTGCTTAATTAATTAACTAGTTAATTAACTAGTTAATTAATTAATTCAGAGGTAGGTGATATTACTACATAGTCCAGGCTGGCCTCAAACTTGTAATACCATGTTTTCACCTCCCCAATGCTGGGATTACAGGCAAAGCAAGCACTATCAAGCTGGGCTCATGTGTTGAAATTTAAGCACCATTGTGAGGTAGTTAGAGGTGGAAACTGAATCTGACTATGATGTTCTGGGAGGATTAGGACTAGGAACTCCACTGGGATGGAGTCCAGTGATTGAGTACTGCTGGCTTCATAAGAAGTGAAGAATGCACTTGCCATCAGAATGCTGTGCCTACGTTTCAAAATAAGTTCTATCACAAGTATACTTGAAAAGGAGGAAAAATGTATACACTATAACTCTACCCTCACACATAGTGAGCCTGATTAAGAGGTAGAAGACTTTTGAGAAATGTATTCATTGGATAAAAAGTTTTGTACACACATTGGACCTCACTGGAGGCACTAGATATGGCAGTATGCATTTGCCCGCATGTTCACTGAACTGTGGGAGTTAATTAATATACAATGTGGCAAACACATGAATGAACTGAAGAATGAATTCCACCCTATCCTGTGTTTGAGAGGTAGACGGTTCCTCATCCTACCAGATACATAGAAATATAGACACATATATAGTGCAAACTTCACGTGATTGCATTCCTGTACTTTAGCACCTGGAATGTGGGTGCCCAATGGCTTTTTTTTTATGAAAGAATGACTATTCATAGGCAACAAAAAGTTCTAAGATAAGAATTCTGAGAGGGCTACTAATGCTGTTTAATAAACCTTTTTTCCAAGCGTCCCTACTAATTATGTGTACCATGAAAAGCAGTACCACATATGCAGAAGTTTGTTGCTGAAGTTAAGGAAATCCAAGTCTAGGAATATTATGTCATTTGAAGGATTTAATTCTTATCATAGTATTAATAAGATCTCAATTTCCATAGGTGCATTCTGAGAATCCCATGATGAAATTTCTGTACAAATTTATGACCGTTTTACATAAGCTAAAAGTAAGTCAATTCTAATACCACATGTATGAATTGAGTTTAGTATTTGTTCCTGTGTAGACAAATCATTTCTTTACTTCTCAGATGGTTTTGACTTGCGGTTGATGGTATATCGGAGGCTAACTCATTCACACATCATACATGTCAACAGTATTTATTCAACAAGTTTTCATGCTTTCAACAACCATTCACTCATCAAATACCCACAGACTTATATTTCTGCTCTTACACTGTGCCAGGGCACAGGGATGGCCATCTTCTCTTTATCCTTTTCATCCTTTCCTGGCAGTATCATCCAGTCTTATAGAGTTACTGGCATCTGCAAAGGTTGACTTCCAAGCAAATATGAAACACAAGCATCTTCTAAGAATTTCAGACCCATATGCCCAGGCTTCTATAAAACATTGTCAGATCACCACTCCAATGACTGATAGCCACTATCCATATTGACCACTTCCAAACATTCACCCATGCATAGTTTTCCAATTTGTCCTTGTAAAAGTTAGTAGTCTTTATTTTCTCTTACATTGATGAGCCAACAAGCCATCAGGAAATGTTACTGACCCAATATCTTATAATTATAGAATCTGGCCACATTTCATAACACCTCCACTGCTTTTACTTGGCCTAACCCATTACTTCTTTTCTCAGTCCTTCATTGGCTTCCTGTCTGCTTACTTTACAGCTTATCCTTTCTCTGAAGCCTCTTCTCTACACATCATCTATAGTGAATCTCATAGTAGGTGAAATATTGTTACTTCAAAGGTATATTATATATGTCATATTGAAAGTGCTTATAATGCTCTATAAAGTCTTGCTGAATGTAGATAGAATTAGAACCTAAGTTATCTTCTTGACTTTAAAGCTTTGTTATTCAACATTTATTGGCTCTACCACATTGGCCTTATTGTTTTGCGTGATAACTACAAGGGACCTGATACCTTTGCCCCTTTGCACTTTCTGCGATTTTCTTAATCCAACCCCTAGAGTAATGCCTGCAAAATAATAGGCATTGAGAAATATATTTAAAATATTAAATGTATTCATTTTATTAATGACTGGTTTCTGTTAATCATGGTGATAAAGAAAGAACATTCTTTTTCATTTGATTGACAAGACAAGTAAAAGCAGGTTTCAGCAATAGAGTTGGGAATTAGTATCGTGTGCTATGTGAAAATAAATCAAGCTGCACATCATTTGGTCTTATGGATAGAAATTCTCTCAGGAGAATGTTTGAACAGAGACCCAAGTGTTGAACTGAAACAATGCCAGTAGAGAAATTCACTTAGAGAGTCTTATCTCCAGGAGAATTCTAGTCATATGATAGAGGTGAAGACCATAAAGGTTAAAACACTCACAAATGGAGAAGTAAATAAAGAGCTGTTTGTGAAAGGTTGTATCAACCATGAGAGGCAAAATAGAGAGAGACTGAAGAGATAATAAAGGAGAATCCAATATTGAGAATGGATTGTCCATTGGAAAACCTCAAGTCAGCACCACTGGATAAAATTTTATTGCTACAATATAGACAGGAGAGAAAGGCAAACTAAGCTGAAAGACAGGGGAAGGAAGGGAAGACATAACTGTGCTATGCTAACTCAGTGCTAGATCACTGCTGTGTGCAGTGACTGGAATCTGAAAGGACAAACAAGCTCCCAAACTGTGGCCTGCAGTACCACTTGGCATCTGTATTGCTTGAAATTTAAGACAGCTGCTACAAAGCATGGATAAATTCAATCTGGGTAAATACTTTCCACAGAACACCATCCACCTCAAAGAACTGACAGACTATAAGCACCTAGAAAAGTACAATGTCCAGAAACAGGACAGCTGCTCTTAGCATGATCGATCACTCACATGTGTTTATGGAGTAACAAGCATCAGATTGCCTTCTAGGGACCGCAGAAGCAGCACACCACTGAGCAGGTGAGCATCCCTGCCTTCATGGAGATTGAATCCCAGTGAGGAAGACTCAATGATAATTTCTATGGAGAAAAATTAGGGAGTAAGGAAGGATGTAAAGAAGTACTGGGGGATGGGTGACAGCTATATTAAACTATAGAACACTGGAATAAGGGGTCAGACTGGTGAAACTCTAAGAGTGACAAAAGAGAACATGGAAATGACAGCTCGCTGGATCTTTGCGTCCAGAGACAGTTGTCACTTTTCAACTAAAGTACACAACTGTTTTGAGGGCTTCTTTTATGTTAATAATGAAAGGGGCATTTCTATCTGGCAAACAGGTGAACGCTCTGGTTGGCCTGGGATGAACTGACCTGCTTCTCCCTTATCTATTTCCACATTTGAAGAGGCTCTTAAGAAATGGCCTCACATACAAAAGTCAAGGGCCTCATAGCTAAAATATACTTAGAGCTCAAAAAATTAAATCCACCAAAAACAAATCCTCAAAGAAACAACCACCTGATTCATAAGTAGGCTAAAGACTTAAAGGAGGAAATAAAAATGGCCAATGGACACATGAAGAAATACTCAACATCTCAGTCCATAAAAGAAGTGTGAATCAAAACCACATTGAGATTCCACCTTACTCCAGTTAGAATGGCCATTATCAAGGATCTAATAACAACAGGTGGGGATTTGGCCAAAAGGGAACCCTACTACACTGAGAGTGGGAATGTAAACTGGTTCAACCACTCTGGAAAGCAGTGTGGAGGTTCCTCAAACGACTCCACATAGATCTCCCCTATGACCCAGCAATCCCACTTCTGGGCATTTATCCAAATGACCACAAACAAGGCCATACTAAAGCTACCAGCACAACTGTGTTCACTGCAGCATTATTTACCATAGCTAAGATATGGAACCAACCCAGATGCCCCTCAGTAGATGAATGGATCAAGAAAATGTGATATGTATATAATGGAATTTTATGCTTCCATCGGAAAGAATGACATTGTCCCACTCATAAGGAAATGGAAGGACTTAGCAACAATCATATTAAGTGAAATAAGCCAGCCCAAAGAGACATAGGCTCCATGGTTTCCCTCATTTGTAATAATTAATATATGTCTAAGATAGTCCTACCAGAAGATCACAATAGCTCAATAGGTATGTACATATGACCATATAAAATTATGCTAATCAAAATGAATTTCTAGATATGAAAACAAGAGGTTTTACTTTGTTGTTGTTATTTGTTGTTGTTGTTGTTGTTGTTGTTGTTGTTATTTTACATGCATTGTGCAAAGTTATTTCTTTTTTTCTTTCCTTTTCCCCCCTTTGGTTCATCCCCTTTTGTCACTGTATTTGATTTTGGTACCCTTTGTCTTGTATATAAGTTTATCTGATTTGGAAAAGGGAAGGGGAACAACAAAATGGTGAGACAAAGGACAAAGGGTGAACCAATTAACAGTGATAGAAGACAATATGTTGGAAATGAACTTTAGAACTTGGGGGGCGGAGTTAGAAGGGAAGGAAAATGGGAGAAAAACAAGGAAGGGAGTAACACTGAAAAGAAATGTATTCATGGCCTTATGTATGCAATGGTAACCACTCTGCACATCACTTGACAATAAAATTAAATTTAAAAAAGAAGAAATGACATCCGCTGTAGTTTCATTTGGATGTTATTATACTTCAAGACAAAACAGTTTAGGGAAGAGATACATGCACTGCCATTTCCTGTCCATTGTAACATTATTCACCATTCAATCATCAGTGTCAAACAACAGCAAAATATGGTATGTGTATGGTATACTTACACATTAGAATACTAGTCAGTCTTTAAAAATAAGGAAGTGCTGCCATTTGGAATATCATGGATAAAACTGAAGGATATTAAGTCAAATTAGCTATGCACATAAAGAAAAAATATGCCTGGTCTCATGTAGATGTAGAGTTTAAAAAGAATGAGCTCACCGAACTACAGAGGAAAATGGTGGTTACTGTCAGCTGGTTAAAGGATGAAAAGATGATTTGAGAGATGTTGATCAAAGGGAAAAACACAACACACGTGTTTTTCCTTGACAAATCCACTTAAATGAAGCCATTTGAAATAGAACAAAGTATACAATTACAAAAATTACTTATTTTCATCCAAATATAATTAAGATTGTGTCTGAGGGTTCAGTTTTTAGATAATTCCTAATAGCAAAAGGGAAACACTTTTTAAATAAGAGAACATGTCTGTTTCGTGGTTTGTTTTGTTTGTTTTTGTTTGTTGTTTTTTTTTGGTTGGACAAATTTCCATAAGGGGAAATAACTCTCAGCTGTTCCTTGGAGGCCAAACTGTTTTGGTGGTTTCCTGCTGCAGATTGGGCACAATTCTCCATTGATGGAGCTGAGATTGGTTCCATCACCAAATCCTCTATGCCTGAAGTCATAGTCATGTAAATCTATTTGTTTTTGGACCCCTGTAATAATGTCCTTCCTTGGGGAAGACCTTTACCTGAGCCATTACAAGTTGCATGCTTATTTGAGTAAGAAAAACCTGTTGGATGACTCTTAACATGAATTTTTCAATAGGACACTAATTCCTTACAGTATACTTACTGGGAATGGTGCTTATTAGCATGTCTGTGTCTCAGGGGTTTTTTGTTTTGTTTTGTTTTTGTGTTTGTGTTTTGTTTTTAAGCTTAGGACACAGATAATGCCTACCTTTCTGTATGTAACCTTGCTTGTGAGAAATATGATCCATGAGGAAGTATCCGTGACTGTAACACATCACACAAATGCAAAGGTGTCATTGGCAGTGAGGTCAGTCCTTTAGTGCCTCAAATCTCCTGTTTTAAATTCGATTATTAAGGCTTGCATCTTCCAACTACAGGAACTCAAAGGGACCAAAACCTCTAACATTAAACTACAGCGCCCCCTAGCCCCAGTAGGCGGCCAACGCAACTGAACAGCTGCATGAATTAGGTCCACCACAAATGGCTTCTTGTGCTTCAAGCAGGATCCATTCACTAAACTTTTGAGAGATTTCCGTCTGTCAGACAAGAGAAACACTGAAGTATCTTCCTCTACATTGCTTTTCTTTTTAACCTCAAGAAAGAAGTATAAAAAGTATACAAAACCTTACTATTTAAACTGCCCTCCTCCAAGTTGATTTAAAGGAAGGGTATTTCTGAAAGAACAGCATTAGATTTGTTCCAAGGTTCACTTTGGATCTGATTTTACCAAATTCTTTATAATCCAGTGTGTAAGACAGGAAGGCTGTGGATCAGAGTACTCTTCCCACTCAGAGCAAGTAAGGGGTTAAAGGGTGTTTCTCCCCTCCCCCAAAGATTAAACTGGAAGCTGTTGTGATGAGCTACAGCCCCCTAGTTCCAGTACCCATGAAAGCCACCAAAAGACACAGACTTGCACAAGGAAATAGTGTGGATTATTGCAATATCTTTATATAGAACTATTTGCTAACACGGCTTATAAAAATCCAGATGAAAAACATACCAGTTGTTCCTGTCCAGAGGTTACCATGTTTTACTCATCTTCAACTCTTCATAGATATTCTTCAAACCATAGATAGCCCATCCAGTAGGTAAAAAGCTTCTCCGAGGGCTGAGTCCTTAGGAAGTGGAGCTTGCAGGACGGGTTTATTTTTTTCATGTCGAGCATGTAAGTTATCATTTCAGGGCTTTAAGGATTTTTTTTCCCCCCTGTAAGTGAAGAGCAGCCATTCATGACACCATGGGAGGACCCAGAGACTTTGCAAACGCTTTGCTTTTCTTGACTGTTCATCTCGATTTGTGGGGCGAGTCTCGTCTTGACGTGATGTCAATACAAACGTGTCTCCTCTTTAGGGGGTTAAAGATCATTTCAGCCCCAGAGTTCCGTGCCTTTCCTCCTGAGACAGAAGGAGGTAAATAGGATGGTGTGAAAATGAGACTTGAGGTTTTTGTTAGTTGTTATTGGCTTGTTTGCTTGTTTTTTTTTTTTTAATCGCGTTGTTTCTTTCTCTCTCTTGGTCACACTAACTCAAACAATCAAGGATGAATGACTTTGGGTAATCAATCAGATCCTTTCTAAGTCGAAACACCTACTGCCCTAGAAATAGTTCGTTTGAGTTCCGCTTTTATGCCTCTTATGAATACCATCAGACATCACCCACAATAACATCAACCAACCTCCAACCCCGAGCCCAGGCAGGGCAGGGCAGGCACATAGCATCCACCCTCTTCTTCCAGTCTTCCCATTTCGGAAGGGGAGGCTGCGATGTAGGCGCGGATGGCCAGCATCCGCAGGAGAGGCGCTAGAAAAGTGCGTCTCATTAATGCCAAGTTGTCCTCCACCAGGTCCCCTCCCGTCCACGGGTGCATTTCCCCTGCCTGGCGGCCGAGTGGATCCCATCCAAGACCCTTCTCTCTTTAAGAGAGGACCCCCCCCCGCCGGCGCCCCTCCCTCCACCCCCCCCTTCCCAAGTCTCTGGGCTCCGTCAAAGCTTCCCGAGAGCCATGGTTGGTCCAAGCCGGCAATCAGAGCACCTCGTGGAGAGGTTGCGAGCCAGGGGGGGGTGGTGGAAGGGGGGAGGGAGGGGGCAGAGCCGGGGTGGGTGGGGGTGTCGGTTCGTAGTACTCCCGGTCCTGATGTCACTGGCGCGGCAAGGACATCGCCAGGAGGAGTCGGATTACAGTAAGGATGGGCAGGGCGGCTGGCGGCGGCCGGGGCGCGCGCTGCAGCCGCCGGGGATCGTAGCGCGCAGAGGCGGGCCGGCGGCAGGCGCGCATCCCGCGGAGAAGGAGGCACGCTCGGCCACCGCGGCGGCGCTGCTCGGCTCTCCACGCCCGCCGGGGACCGAGACGGCCAGGGGGACCGGGACGTGGCCACCGAGCGGAGCATGAAAGGGCTCTGCTCCGCGCGTCAGCCTGGGGTGCCAGCCGATGCTGCACACGCCGCGGTGGGGGTCCAGCTGTCCGATCCATGAGACACATGATGTATTTTGGTGAGTGGTCACTCCGGGGGTGGCGCACTGGGCGCGGGGGTGCGGTCGGGGGTCCCCGCAGCACCTCCCGCAAGCAGCCAAACCCTCCCCCAGTTCTTTGGTGATGGTGGTGGTTGGTGGTTGGTGGTGGTGATGGTTATTTCATCTTGAAGCGGCTAGAAATCGATCGCAGGCAAGCCACCTCCACGCACGGGCGGCTGCAGCTCTACCAGCGAGCAGGGGAGCTGTGAAATTCCCCGTGGACGTGTTGGAAGTTGGAAGGGAGCAAGAGACTGGGGGGCGGGGGTGAGGGGCTGGATCAACTTTGCCTTGATTTCTAGGCATGAAGTTGGCTTTTTGGTAATTATGATGATTTGTTTGCAAGCTAGAGGAAGAAGACGTGGTGAAGCCAGGGGCTAACTTAAACCGGGAGACAAAAGTTCCCGCACTGTTGCTGCCCTAAGCACTAGGACTTTGCCCCCCCCCCTAATTCGGAGGCAGAAAGGGCAAACGCTTTCCACCGAGCTAGTGGGCAAGTCGCTGGAAATACTCCTTCAGACTGTGTCTCCTCTGGCTGGAAGCAGCCTAGCACAGAAATGCATATTCTGTTAAACCTTTAGAGGTCCTCGGGGCTGTTCAATATGTGTGCGGTTGAGTTTTCGTGCGGCGGTGGAGACAGACCTTAGGTTTTTTTTTTTTTTTTTTCAACTGAGATGCCTGCGTTTCCAGAAAGCGTGTGGAGGCTCGGGTCTGAGCTCTGAGTTGAACACCCTAGCGGGCTGAGAGCTGTACATCTATGTACAGTAACTCTGCAACTTACTGCTAAGCAGGAAGGAAAAAACCCTTCACCAAGGAGGAAGAAAACCCCAGGACTAAGACCCCAGATCTTCTCTCCTCCTCTCTGTAGTGATGCTTTCTTTCTGTAAGTGCCATCCGGACATTCTTTAAGAGCATCTATCTGCGGTCGGAAGGTTTGTGGGAGCAATGGAAGGAAAAAGGGGGTTAGGCGGTGATTTTTTAAAACTAAGATGCAAATGCTCCAAGTGAATTTGGGGGTTGCTTTGGAGATTCAGTCTCGAGTTTTCTGGCGGATCAAATAAATATTCGGATACACTTGGATCGGATACCATTACTAGAGGCGTTTATTTCCTTGTGTGTTGTGCTTTTTCTTTCTTCTTTCTTTCTTTCTTTCTTTCTTTCTTTCTTTCTTTCTTTCTTTCTTTCTTTCTTTCTTTCTTTCTTTCTTTCTTTCTTTCTTTCTTTCTTTCTTTCTTTCTTTCTTTTCCTGAGCCTTTGAAACATTTGAGAAACTAGGAAGGTACCTAATTCGCAGAAGGTAAATGCCTGGGGTTGTCTTGACAGCAGCTTTGATATCCCTATAATTGATGTCATATTAGAAAAGAAGTCTTAAAATAACCCAAGTTGATGCCAGACAATCTTCATTTCATAGCCAAATTGAAGCTGAATGCAGAGTTGAGCAGCATTCTTTCCTGGGAATTAGTGATGGAGGTGGTAAGCTTGTTTATTAGCAACTAACAGAACGTTGTTTATCATGCATGCATTTTTTTTTGATAAATGAGGAAGTAGGTGAGGATCCTGTCTGGGGGGTAAAATAAATTCCAAAGTCTGAAATGATGTTGAGAGGAGGAGATTATAATTCTAGTTTAGGTTCTCAGACTTTTGCAAAAATTCCTTATGAGATTACAGTAAAGAAGTAGATCTTCTCAGAGAAGGAATAGAATCTGAGATCCTGGTCAAAGGGCATTCTTGCTATGGTGGATTATTTTCTGATGATTGGAAAATGTTCCTTGAGCTCACTCCTCTTATTAACTAGAGGCTAGACAAGCTATCTTGTGAAGCAGGGCGATTCACAGGGTAATTGGTTTCATTGTGTAATGCAAGTTTTTAATAGTACGAATTGAAATGTGATGTCCTACTTATTTCTGTTGAAACTTTACTCTTTGAAAGGCAACGCGGAAGTCACCTTTAGTGTCATGTCCGTGGTTCAGTCTCCCTATAAACCTCACCCTGGAAATGTTTTTTTTCTTTCTATTATTGGAGGAAATGATGTATATTGGAAATGATGTACATTCAGGAATGCTGTTTCTTCCAGGAGATACAGCCCCTCACTCAAGCTGTTAGACGTTCCAACTGTCTCTAATAAAATGTGTGGTGCAAAGAGCTAGGGCAGAAGGAATTGAGCAGAACACCCTTGGCATGTTCAAATTAAATAGCACCTAATGTTTGCCAAGCTCTAAGACTAAGCATGCAGATGTGTGTGCATTGCGTGTGTATGTGTGGTGTGTATTTCTGTGTGTATCTAGTTTTTTCTTTAATCTAGTTTGGCTAATTTTTCAAAGCAATGCTTTTACTTTGCAAATTAAGTTGGCCATTGCTCCCTTCATTTTTCAACTGCAAATGGTTTATGAAGTCAGGGAGAACAGGAGCAGGAGGAAAGGGTTGCTGCATTCTTGGGCCTTTCTGGTAATGTGTGGGAAGGGGATGGACATGTCCCCAGCAGGGAGAGATGAAGAGCATCATGATGCTCTAGTGTGGTGGGGAGACATTGATACAAAAGCAGAACATTTATTTCCCTTCTAACTTAATTTCTCCTGTGTTCCCCTTACACAAGAAGAGTACTTTCCTAAGCTGTCTGTCTAAACAACTATCCTCCTTTGAGACTGGACCCTTAGCCCTGTCCTAGCTCCATTGGAGTCCGATGTGCGTGTACACACACACACACACACACACACACACACACAGGCATGCATGAGTTGAGAGAATACGTGATATTTCCACTTCTTAAGACCAGGTCATGTTTTGAGTGCACCATCTCAGACTTACAAGACTAATGGGCCCTTTAAAATGACTTAAGCCTCCTCTTATCTCTTCTGATTTTAATGCAGTGTTTTCAATAATTGTTCCTTGGCACTTGAAGTTCAGTGATTTAAGAGTGTACTGTTCAGTCACCACGGATACTTTTGTTACTTATTCCATCGATCTTGCCTTCATGACTTGGAGTTAAATATGAGATTCATGGGTGAGAAAGGAGAGGCAGATATTCCCAGTCAGCAGCTTGCATGGAATCTCCTGTCCAAGCAAGGAGAAAATAACCCATTCTTGTGCTGTACCCTTCCTTGCCTCTAAAAACACTTTATAATGTTAAAAATCACAGATGCCAAGGATGAATAGTCATTAAATAATTTATCCAAAGTAAGAGTAACGCATCCAGGAGGCTTCTGCCTCCATGCAGGAAGAGGAGCTGTGGGTGTTTGTCAACACAGCAGAGAGCCAGCTAAGTTCCATTTGGGTGAAGAGGCACGTGTTGGAGGGCAAGTAATTTGCTGAGTGCAGCCCTGTTGGATGAAGTCTGTATCTGCACACTCTCCCCAACTGAGGGCATCATATTATCTGAATCGTCATCCCTTCCCATCTGGCCTGACCCCCTTCCCTACAGGAAGTACAGAAGGTAATGGCTGTGGTCATAGTAATACACAGTTGGCCCAGAACACTCCAGAGAGATGCTGTGCCTCACTCCTTGCTACCAGGATGGAAAACACAAGGCTGATTGGATCCAGGAAAGTCTGGTGTGGCTCAAAATCAGGATGTTTTCAGACCTAAGTCACCCAAGTAGACAGAGTAAGGCTAGAGTTAGCTCTAGGAGAATGTGCCTGAAAGATACAAATACATGAGCAAAGCTAAGCACTGTAATGTTGCTATGACTGGCATATTAATTATAAGCACAGAAAAGGCAAGCAAAATTTAGTACGTGTGATTGAGCCATTCAAGTTCAACTTGGTGTTTGGGACAGCTGTCCACAATTATAAGAGAAGTAGGAAAAATACTTAATGGTATGGCTATCATAATAAAAAAAACCAACACATCATGAAATAAGCTAGCTAGAAAAATTCTAATTCAGATTCCCAGGCTCCTGTGTGTGGGAGACACAGGTATATAGTCCTGGGAAGGTCTTTTGGGGTTTTTGGGGGGAGGATGGTTAGAACACTTCAGCATTTTGTACATTTGCCTGTGACTGGGTCACCAGCTTCCACCTCTAATGATGTACACTAGGAAAATAATTAGGCAAGATATGGGAAGGTAATATCAAAATACAGCAGAGAGAAATCCTTTCTTTTGTTTGTTCTTTTTTCTCTTTCTTTGTCCCTCTTGCTCTTTCTTTCTCTCTCCCTTTCCCTCTCTCCCTCCTACCCTTTCGCCTTTCCTTCCTTTTTTTCCTTCTTTCTTTTTCTCTCTCTGTCTTTCTCTTTCTTTCTCTCCATTTTCTCTTTCTCCTTTCTCTCTCCTTCCTTCCTTCCTTCTCTCCTTCCTTCCTTCCTATGTCAGTAATGGGCTTGAATTCTGAGCCTGTGTGCCTTCCCTTAGCTTTTACACTCAAAGCTAGCACTATTTTTGTTTGCTTGTTTGTTTATTTGTTGTTTGTTGGTGGTGGTGGGGTGTGAACTCTGGGCCTGGGCACTGTCCCTGAGCTCTTCAGCTCAAGGTGAATGCTCTACCACTTGAGCCACAGTGCCACTTCTGGTTTTCTGGTGATTAATTGGAGATAAGAGACTTACAGACTTTCCTGCCGAGGCTGACTTTGAACTGCAATCCTCAGATCTCAGCCATCTGTGTAGCTAGGATTACAGGTGTGAGCCACCAGCACCCAGATAAGGCTAGCACCCTTCTACTTGAGCCATAGTACCACTTCTGGTATTTCAGTGAGTAGTTGGAGATAGAAATTCCACACCTGTTTCTGCCAGGATGTGTTTGTGAACTGCGATCCTCAGCTCTCAGCCTCCTGAGAGCCACCAGCACCCACAACCACACTCCTCTGTTTGGAGACATTCAGGAGAAACATTTATCTCTAATTAATTTGTGGCGAGTGACCTGTGATGGGATTCTTTCCTCTTGTCCTCACTGACAAGAGGAAAGAATGATTTAAGGAGGACTTTGTGTGTTCAAATTCCCCTTTTCATGTTTGGAGTCATTACTGGTAAGTTTACTTATAAAAGAATCTGAGTGTTATTTTAAAAACAACCAAAAAATAACTACATAACAGGAGTGGAAACTGGGACAGGTGAATACAGCTGAGGACAGTCATATAAAGGAACCAGAAATCTTTGAGAACTTCAGGACCATACAGATTATCTCCTAAAAGTTCTCCTTGAAATACATATAAAATTCTTGTTTTAAGAAGACAAATTCTTCACTTAATATAATTTTTTCCAAGTCTTTCCATTTCCTAACAAATGTGGCGATGTCATTCTTTCTGATGGGCCCAAAGAAACATAGGTCCCATGGTTTCCCTTATTTGCAATAACTAGTATATGTCTGAGATAAGCAGAAAAGGTCAGATAAGATGATGTTAAGCGAAATGAACCCCAAGATAAGGACACAAGTGTTTTTTTTTCTTTCTTGCTATTGTTTCTAACATATTTATAAGGTACCACGTGGTTTTTTTTATTGCTTTGTATGTCCCTCCCCCATGGTATAACCCCTGTTTTCACTGTATTTGATGTTGGCATAATTTGGGGAGGGGAAGGAAAAAAACAAATTGTTTAAATAGGGATACAGGTGGACCCATTGCAACAATGAGATGTACAAGATGCTATGTCGAAAAACGAACTTTACAATTTAGGTGGGGGGGGGATGTAGTTGTGGAGATGGGGAGGGAAGGGATAGTAGGGGAAAAACAAAGGCAGAGGCAATAATGCTTGATAAGAAATGTACTCATTACCTTGCTCATGTAATTGTAACCCCTCTGTACAGTATTTTCACAATAAAAAACATATAAAAAAGACAAGCATGGCAAATAATAGGATATTATACAAAGAATAAATGTTCTTTTTGAAAACATGAAAAAGGAAGACAAATTCTTTTCCAAATTTGATCAATATACCAGTAATACAGATTTTTTTAAATACAAATTTAAAATTAAAGACAAAATAGTTGTTCTCTACCTCCCTCTCTCGCTTCCTGTCTCTGTCTCCGAACAACCTTCTGAGATGCTGTAATTATATGGAAATAAGTTTATTTAAGGGATAAGTTCCAAAATTCATGAGATAATGATAATGAAGTCTTACAAATTTACTCTTTTGAGGGTGGCATAATTGTTCCCAAAAAAGGAAAACAAATAAAAATTAAAGTTAGTGGTTTCTGACTTCACTTCTTGTAGATGTGGTCACAGCTGCTTTTGAGTGAGACCTCCCTCGATAGGTGAGGTTGATTGTGTATGTACGTGTGTGTGCGTGTTTGTGTGTGTTAAACACTAACACAGCCAACCGCACCTTATTACGTAAATACCCCCACATTATTCCTCATTCAAAGCCTTTAGATATTTCTGAATCTTTTCACATCAGTTAGACCCTAACATTTAAGTATTGGTTTAATAAGATAGATACTAATTTGGAGTGTAGCTGGCTTTCAGGTACAACCATTATTCTATACCCTATAGATTTTAGAAATTGAGGCATATGGATAATTCTCAAGACTTCTCTTGCGCAAGCAGAAACCCATTTCTATGTTGACCTTGAGAAAGGGATGTTACTATTTGTATTACACTATGAAAAGCATGTACCTCAACAACAAAGGTCATAGTCACTGCCCCCTCTCTTTCTATCTGTCTCTCTTTAAAGAAGCCATTACATACCATTTCCCACAAAGATTAGTTTTGCAACAGAATTTCACACATGATTGGTGACATTAAGAGAAAAAAAAAGTACAGCCTAAGAGGAGGCTAGAAATATCAAAGCTGAAAGTGGTTGAGATCATGCTTGAACCAAATTGCTAGGGTTGAAAATAGGAAGACACTTTACTCTGTCACAGTGTTAAAATACTTAGGAAGCAGCTGGAAGTCAGCCCTCATTGAATGCGAACTCCAGGTTTAGGCAGACTTTAAAGTAGAAGATTTTTCCATGACACACTCTCATTACAAGAGCCTCCAAACAAAGCATGGGGCAAACACAGTGGGCCCCCTCCTCCTTTTTACCACGCATTCAGGTTTGTCTTTTGTTTTCTCGCTTTTATAACACAGTTCTGTTATTTGGGAGGAAGAAAAGCAACCTAGTTCTTTGAGGAAATCTCAGCAGCATTGATGCTCAGAAGAAATGCTGTCTGTGCCAAAGCATTTGACCTAGAGAGAGGAATGGGGATGGGGAGTGTGGATAGTGTTTTCTGCATTGAACATTTTTAATGGATCAACACTGCTCCATCTGTACCCTAGGACTCTACTCATCACCAGGCAACTTTAAATGGGTCTTGGAAGTCAGAGAAGATGAAAGGCCACTTCTAGACTCATTCCCAATGGCTAAGGTTTACTGTAAAGCCAGAACATTTGTGATGAAAAGAAAAACAACCGTTTTTGCTCCTGAAACATTTCCTTCTTCTATTCCTTCCATTCCATTCTTTCCTTTCTTCCTTTCTTCCTTCCTTCCTTCCTTCCTTCCTTCCTACAAGCACACACACACTCACACAGACAGACAGACAGACAGACAGACAGACAGACAGACAGAGCTGACAATGCCTAGGGAGGCCACCAATTTGGAAGGTCTCATTTGTGATGGCAGTAGAGAAGCAAGTTAATTTTCATGAATATTTGCAAGATTTTTGACAAAAGGATTCTTCACCTTTTTGGTTTTCATACTCACTCATTTCCCTGGTGAGGTAGGGAAATACGCCTGGCAGATAGCTCTCAGGGTAAAATGCAATCATGAATGTAAATGTGCTTTGATAAACATGATTTCTCACACTTGTATAGCCATTTGTGTTTTTAATAATCCTCAAAAATGACCCATTTCATGAGGTAGAAAAAGCATGATTATTCCTATTTTTAGGAGAGACATTGGTGCCTCTGATGATTGAAACAACTTTCTCAATGTAAAAAGTTTTCATTCAGAACTTCTGAGACCCATGACAAGGGTCTTTACGGCAGACTATGGGAGTTTGGGGGCGCTTTTTATGAATGGAAATTGTTTATGATGTAATGCTAAAAAACATGTTCCAGTTCCTAGTTTAGAAGATTAATTCAAAGGTTTAGTATCTCAGATGTTTCTGTCTTGATTTTAGGGACTCAGAATTAATAACAAAGACAACATATTTCATAACCATTTATTCTGTTTATTTATTTATTTATTCTCCCATCAAATAGTTAATAATCAGATAATAGTACTGCTTAGAAGACATGAATCAGTATTATGGGCTAAAAAATAATTATGCCCCACCCAAATTCATCTGTTGAGTGAATTCCTGTGTAGCAGCATTAATCCCTACCATGACAGCATTAGGAGGTGGAGCTTTTGGTTTTTTGATGAGGTCATAAGAGAAGAGCCCCTGTGATGGGGTTAATGGTCTGTTCATAAAGAAACACTTTACCAGAGCCCCAGCTCTTCATGTTATGCAGTAGCCAAAAGATGTCTGTCTATAAGCCAGCTTAAGAGCCTGCCTCAAAACCATACAAGGCTGTCAACACGAACTTAGACTAGTCAACCTCCAGGGCTGTGAGTGAGAGACAGATGTCTCCTGCTGAAGCATACCAGTGGTATGGTATTTTGTCATAGCAGCCTGAACTGGCTGAGACAATTGGCCTCAAGCATGATGTAGGTTTTTTTTTTCCTTTTCTCCTTGTGTCTTCTCCAAAGTAGGATCAGATGTTAAATTTTATGTTAAATATATGGTTTTTATTTCTGCTCTCTTCTTACTTAACTCAAGGCTTGTAAAAAAATCACAATCCACTTATGCTACAAGTTCTGTGATACTTATAACAACCTCATCTCTACTGTTGCTCAAAATGGCAGTCTCAGCCTAGTCTTTATTCCATAACCCCTCCCCCAAAACAATAGAAGATAAAGTATGACCTACTTTACAATCTAACTGTTCCACTTTGTGGCTGGGAGCCCTTGGGCAAGTCATCTCACATCTGTAGCATTTCCTTTCTCTGCAAAAGAATAATAATGTGTCCCATAGTTCTATTGTGAGAACTATAGAATTTATATAAAAGTATATAGCACCGGGAAGTAATGGTATCCAGTTAAGTTTTAATTTTTTTTTTCTTTCATCCAACCCAAAAAAAGTACAAAAAAATGAGAAAAGTAATTATATCTATTGAGGTCATACCAGGAAATAAGAACCTTGCTTCATGTCCTATTAGAACCTTAAAGAGACAAGTATGTTATATAGATGAGCTTCTTTCTGACCAACTGAATGGGGGCTGGGAGGCACCCGAGAGTATAGAAATAGGTAAAACTAGCAGGTATGAATGGAGAGATGTGACAGAAATCCATAAAGGCAAACTCAGAGCACATAGGGGACCTCACTGTAGGCAGAGAACTTGACAGAGACATCTTCTCCCTTTTTCCTTCATCTGCAGTCCATTGCCTCTTCTTGTCTGGTACAGCTGAACCAGAGGCCAAATGACTGGCAAAAGCATCATCTTTGGCAAGAGCACATCATTAGATCTTCAGTTCCAGGGAATGATCAAAGACCCGTAGGGGGATTTTGCAGCAGGTACAGGTAACACTGTATAGCAAAGCTTGCACAATGTATGGCATGGGTCAATGAGAATCTGGAGAACACAGTCAGAAGGCGGTGGCTAAAGCAGGATTGAAGAACTCTTAGCCACTCCTGTCACTTTGAGTATATCCCTTGCCAGATTCTTGTAGTGCGACTTTGAACAAGTATCTATATTTCTCTTTACCTCATTTTCCCCTTTCATTTAATAGGTTACATAATCTATCAAGTTTGATTTCAATTGAATATATCGTTTATGATCTGCAGTGTACCATGTAAACAGGATTTGTGAAGACAGTGGAAAAATAAGTAAATTAGACAAAGAGGTGGGGGATTTGAAACATAGAAAAACAGCAGTTTGGGAATAGCTGTTAAGCTACTACACAGTTTAGAATTCCAGCAAAGATTTCGAAGTGTACCAACAAAGCATTGGTTAGCTCATCCAATAATCCTTATCTCACCGCCAGATCACCTGACCTTTGTCAGGTGTCTGTAACAAAGACAGGCAGGAGAGAGAAGGCAAACAGGGAGGGAACTCTAAGATTCCATACAACTTTCCCTTTCCATGCCAGAAGCTCAGATGGGGCTACACACATTGAAAAGTGAAAGAGTTTCCTAACAGTTGCTTGGGAAGAACAGAGTGATTTGCTATTGATCTTTTTACCTATCTCTTTATATTGTATCTTTTAAATGTGGCTTTTAAAGATGCGTTTGTTTGGCTAACTTCATCTTACTACCTATAAAAAATTAGGCAAAAAAAAATCTTCTGTTTCTTTTGGGATTTTTTTTTTTTGGTATGGAATCATTAGCATCTATCTGAGAGCTTGTTTGTGAAGCCCCATGACATTGCATAACTTATGATGCCCTTGTGTGGAAGCAGCTCAGGGCTCACTGCTGAAACGCATTCCTTTACAGTGCACAATATGGAAGGTGCTGATTAAGACCAGGTGTTGTAATTAGCTGTCCTGAGGAAGGGCAAGTTGTATCTGAAAAGACTGTGGGGAATCTGTAGGATTCATATCCTGAGAAAGATTTATCCGTTGAGAGGTCATTAAAGGGTAGGCGTCTTTAAAAATGATTTGTTTTTAAAGGGAGAGTTATACACAACAAGTTGTATAGGGTCTTGAATAGTAACCTAAAGCTGGGTTCCTGTGGGCACTGTTGTCTGATTATTTCTTATTTTTAAGTCTTTGTGAGACTATTTTAGTGAGCACCTCAAGGCCTAGATTTATGGATATCATGCTTTTCCTGGAGAATTCTTAGCACCCCTTTGCGATCAGCCTTGGGGCTGGTAGGTGAGGTGGCATTCTCCTGGGGAAGAGGAATGTAGCATACTCCTTCTGGCCGGGGCTCCACGAGCTAATTCCTGTGTACACCACCACTGCCCTTAAGAGGAAGATACATGACTCAACTCTTGGTGTACAATGGAATCATCCAGGGAACTTTGAAACAATGCAAATGTCCAAGCCCCACCATGAGCTAATAAAACCCAACTCTGGTGAGGGAGCAGAGCATCTTCAGTTTCTTTTAAAACCCTCAATTCCTTCTGCAAGACAGTGAGAATCGAGAACCACTGAGACTTCTAAGGTTCATCCAAAGAGCCTGTTAACCATTTTATGTGCTCATCCAAAGAGCCTAAGAGTTCCCAGCTTTCCCCCTGCCACTCAGGCATCCGATGGCAGAGATACAGTTAGCAGAACCCACCTGGGTGGATTTGAGTTCAGAGCCTGTGTTCTTTCTCCCAGAACACTACTTTCCCAACTCTCTCCCAGTAAAGCGCAGTCTACAGCATGAGTATGAGCCTGACCACAAAACACCTCATGACATTCATCATGGGCTCCCAGGTAAAGGTCCCTAAAGGTTGAGAATCCTCCTTCTGTATTATTTGGGAACATGGTAGAGCTAGTAACCAGGTTCCAGGAAGTATTTTAGAATCAGACCTGATGAACTTTAATGTTCACGGAAATGCTCTGAAAATCCTATTAAAGTGCAGATCTGTGAGTTTGAAATGGTACTCAGGGTTATGCCCTTCCAATAAGTCCCCTGGTATCATCATCATTATCATCATTGTCATCATCATCATCATCATCATCATCATCATCATCATCATCATCACCATCATCATCATCATCATCATCATCATCATCATCATCATCATCATCATCATCATCACCATCATCATTATACGCTCATAGGGTTGAAATCAGGGCGTCTTGGCTTGATTGTTCAGCTGGCACTCTACTACTTGAGCAATGCCTCCAGACAATCTTTTGGCTGATAATTTTGGAGGTGAAGCCTCTTGTACTTTTTTTGCCCACTCTCACTTCATCTACATCCTCCAGATCTCAGCCTCTTGACTACAGACTTGAGCCATTGGCACCCTGATCCTCTAGTGTCATCAATGCTGCTGACCCAACTTTGAGTAGATCCTTAGAGATCCTTTCACTGAGTTCCTGTTCTCTGCATATGTGTGAAATCAGATCTGACACTTGCAATCTGTTCCCCTATCTCTATGCTCCAAGATTCTGAGGGGTCCATCTTGAGTTCCATCAGGATGACACACCACCCTATTTTGCCTGTGACCCAGAGGATTTTAGGATATGGGATTTGCAGTGTTAACAGTGAGAAAGACTCATTCAGACATGAATGAATAGCCTGAACCCTAACTTCAACACTTAACAGTGGGAGAGAAATTGGGCAAACAACTTCATCTGTTTGAGCCTTCGTTCCTCTAAGAAGGAATAATAGATGATTTTCAACAAAACAATCATAGAATTTAATGAGACAGCATATGCAACGCATTCAAACTCTGTCAAGACACTCTTTGTCGTTGAACGTTGGCATTGGCCACCTAGATATAAACCTGACTCCACAGCACTCTGCTTTTCTGCAGGGAAGGTGCACCTTCTGTCACATGTGACTGTGGATTTTCTTACTGCATCCAGCCTCTGGACACACAGGGGGCAGATGACCTACTGCTCATAATAGGATGGCTAGAGTGGAGTCACTCTGGTTCAGTGTCTAGTTTGCCTATCCCATGCATCAATACTAATGATTTTTTGTGTGCTGTTTAGGGAAAGAAAGGTCTGGCTAAGGTTTTGCCACCTTGGGACATTCGGATCTGGCTGCTGGTGTTCCTGTCGACCTTGTTTATCCATTAGTGTTTCTCTGAGCTCTGTGACAAGTAATGAGGTTGGTGTAGCTAATGACCATGTCTGGGATCTCCTGCCCTATTGTTGTGTTAACAATCAATATCTTTGAAACAATACATACTCAAAGAAAACAGGGCATTTATTGCAGCTTCCACTAAAAGTGCCCACTAAGAAGAAGCAAAAGAAGGCCTCAGAGTCCATGTGCTTTCTTGCTTAGACCCTGGCACAAAGACACTGGATTCATTAATAGTTGTTGAGTATGGTGCCAGCTGTGAGGATCACTCTGTCTGATGAGAGGAGTTTTCCAATAGAGACCTGAGGCTCTGCTTCCTCTTGTTCAATTGGCTGATGTTGAGTGAATGAGGCTGGCTTTGCCAGTCCTTACCTAAGAAAGCCAATTCCCTGGCCTCCTGTCAAATACCATCCACTTATCAGAGCATTTAGTCTGCCAGACATGGGCCTATTCCGTAGGACACAAAGTGAATGTTTTTCCCCCACGATGGGGAATAAGTTAGGCAGCTCTGAGCAGAAAAATCATTTTCCAGCAGAAGTGACAGGACTGAATTGCTGCCCACTGGTATTTTAGACAAAAACAAACCAAATGAGCCACCACGCAGAAGCCACTGTTGATTTCCTAGAGCATAAAATGTGATCACAGAAAGGGTACAACATAATCCTGGAGGCCTATGTACAAGTGTCCCATCTGTTCTCACCTCTTCTTACCAGAGTGATAGCCCAACCCATTCTCCATTAAATAGACAGGAAGATCGAGGCTAGGGAAATATGAAGTGCATGTATCTGACCACTACTAATATTCCGGCTAAAACTTAAAAGCCAAGTCCCGGGGTATGCATTAGATGAACTACCTACCGGAGTCCTAGCTTCCAAATCACTAAATAGCAAAAATAATGACAATTCATTCTACCTCACGAGGCAGAGCTGTAACTGCTAATAATAGCTGAGATTTAGTAAGTGCTGAGCCCCTGCCAGCCACTCTTTGAAGTGTGTCAGCTCAGCAAGTCTTCACAAACAGCCCTGTGATGAAAGCATTATCTGGATGCCTGCTTCACAGATGAGGAAACTAAGAGACACAAAAGTTAAGAAATGAGAATAAGGGAAGTAGCCAGGCTAGTCCCTTCCCTATGGTGTTTGCTTTCCTAGCCAAGTCCTCCACCCCAGGCTGTTTGTGTGTCTTTGAATATATCCTAGCTTCTGCAAACCAAGGAACAGCATTTCATTATGAAGGCAAAGCAGGGATTGTGGAAGAAGGCCAGAAGGGAAGAGGGGAGCAAGTGTGTGAACACAAACCCTCTGAGTCTGATAGGCCATAGTTGCCTCGTGCTGGGGTCTGAAGCTGGCATTAGGGAAAATATCCATGTCCCTTCCAGGAAGTCTGCAGAAGGGCAAAGTGTAAAACCTTATTCGTGGAACCTGCAGAACTACCCTGAGTAATTCTTCACAAATTGTGAGTTTTCATGCTGGTCATTATGATAGCTGGCTCCTTTTCAAGCTCAAAAAAGGCCAGGCGGTGTCTCACAGTCTTTACCTGTGTGTTTGTGCCTGGTGCTGGTACAGGAACTGCAGTGTTCCAAATGGAACCACAGGTTTCCTTCCCACTCTGTCCTTCCTGGGTCTATCAGGCAACTTGCCACAATACATGGGGACTTATATTCTCTCATCACAGATAATAGACAGAGCTTCTTTTAGACGCTTGGAGTAAGAATCTGGAAGTCCTCGCATGCCTTTAGTAGAATGTATGCATGTTTTTGAAAAGGTAATACAAGTACACTTTTAATGGATTATTATCCAAGTGTAAAACAGTGAAAACTAAATCCCTTTTCCCAGTATATTTTGTTGCATTTGTAAGACTAAATGCTATGGAAGGGTGTGTATAAGTAGGCTTGTTGTTGTTGTTGTTGCTCCTCAAGGCTATTGATCTACCAGTTGAGCTGCAGTTCTACCTTTAGCTTTTTGGTGGTTAATTGGAGTTAAGGTTCTCACAGACTTTCCTGCCCTCGTTAGCTTCAAACCTTAATCCTCAGATTTATCTCCTGAGTAGCTATGATTACAGGTGTGATTTACCTGTTCTTAGACTCTTCTTGCTTTTACATGAAAGAAAGCATCCTATGAACCTTGTTTTGTATGTTAAGTGATTTATCATGCATTGCTGTATCTTTTATTTTAATTTATGGCCACACAGTATTCTCATTCAAGGGTAGACTATATCTTTTTTCACTGTTGCTTTTAAAGGGGAAAAAAAGGATTCCCATTTTTTTCCAGTAAAAATATAATAAATATCTTTGTGCACCCAAAATTCTCAGTGTACATGGATTCCTGTATCTGTAGGGTAAATTCTTAGAAATAGAATTGCTGATTGAGACATTTTTAATCCACATGGGTACTGCTAAAACATCATATTAAAAATCTTTTACTGATCAATTACTTCATATATCATTAACTGTAGAATGACTTTTTCAAATTGATAAACCATTTATGTAAAAATAGCCTGCAGATAGCACAGAGTGAATTTTCAAGTAGACCAACATGAAGTATGCCCTTGCATTTTGGTCCTGGCTCTTTTATCCTTAATCTGCTTCTTATATTTTATTTCTGTTGTATTAATTACAGATGAATGTTCATTTTAATATTAGTGATATATATTGGTGTCATACAATTGAAATATGCACTATGCTTTCAGAGTGATGATACATGCTATAGGATTTTTTTTTTTTTTTTACAATTTTAGCTTCAAAATCAGATGGCTCATACTTGAAAGAACTCTTCACTTGGTAAAAGCAAAAGCCAAGTAGTCCCCCAGTATGGCTGGATTTTTTTTTGAGATAGTGGGTAGTATAAGGCACAAGTAAATATACATCATTCACAGTTGTTTTTTTTCCTCTATTTCTAATATCACATTTCCCTTTTCCAGCATCTTTATTCAGCATGCATGAAGTTCAGAAATAACCTAGAATGTCTATAGCATGTCCTTATGCTAAAACCTGAAAAATGCTACATCTATTAGAGAAAGGAAATCTCTAAGCAGTGATTATGGTTATCTTCCTTGGAGCTTTTTAGCTCTTTGCAAATTTAAACTCCTTTACCCCTTAAAGCAATGCTATTTTTTTCTACTGAAATAGATGTCATTATCTCTATTTTACAAGACGTTAGAAGGTCAAGTCTCCTGCAGCAGGTCATATAGATTGGAAATTGTAGGCACCAGATTCAATATAGGACTTTCTGAATAGACATCTTATGTAACAAAATGTTTACTATCCTTTGGTATTTTCTGTCCAGTACACTAACCTTGAGCCGCTGATATTAGGAGACATTCAGTCCCTGTAAGGTAGGAATATAAAAGACTTAGCCCATAGCCAGATTCCTGGTGATGCCAAGGCAAGAAAAATTAAGAGAAGGAAATCTCTAAATCATTGTGCTAAATGATTTGCTAATTAGGAATGCTACATTGAAATAACAGTCCATTGTCCTAATTTACATTCCTCTGTTCATTGAGCCATCAAGTTCTCCCCATCCTAGAGTGATTATGTAAGCCTGTGTAATAGGCAATAGAAGAATTGCATAGACAGGCAGCTGGGAGTCTCATCTGACATCTTTATTTTTAAGGGTGTCACCTTATACTCCTCACCTTATATTTAAAGTGTGGAAAAGGAATATTAATAGATCTTAATTGTCTAATCCACGTGTCAGTCAGGAATGAGTGTTGCCACTGAAGTGGTTGCCTAGAACCAATTCTATGGTACTATTTGTTCTAAGATGAAGAGATTTTCTGTGCATATTCTTCCTTCTTAGATAATATTGGAGATGATTATTGTTCTTCCCACATGGTAGATCAAGGAACTGTCATTAATTAGTGTTAAACAGAAAATGAAGAACTGAAGACTTGAACTTCTGTTTCTTGGATTCAAGTATCTGATCTGTCATTTTTTTTTCTATAGATTTGAACATGGGTGGATTACTATACTTCACAGAATCTAAATGAATTCAAAGACCTTTCCCAACTCTAATATGTGCTGATCCTACAGTAGTATCTGTGGGAATAAAAGGGTAGAACTTGGTAGAGCAATAAATCACTGCACCTAAAGAAATCCCAAAGGTACAATCAAGTCTCCCTGGTTCCATTGCTCATTGTCAGCTGTTCACATCATTTATCTCTAGTGTGCTCAACTATAATCAGTCCTAATGTGTTTATTGACTCCTTTCTCCTATGCTTACAATTCAACCAGTGTTTTATTATCCCAAAGGAGCAAAGCTTTAGATATGGTACCCCATAAGTCTTTCTCTCTTTCCCTTTAAATCTCTCTCTTTATATATATACGTGCTTTCTCTCTTTTTCTTCTCTCTCTCTGTCTCTTATACTGGCAATAGTTTTTATTTCCTGAACGTAAGTGTCCAAACTCTTCTCATCTAGAAAATCAAGTCCTTTGACAAAGGAGTTACAAAACTAACTTTATCCTAAATTCCAGCCCTATGGAATCCCTCTGTATTCCCTAACCTAAGTCTTTGCCATTCATTGTTCAGATTAAAACCCAATTCACAGTTTGTTTTTCTCCAGAACTTGAAGCATTCATTTCTTTCTACTCTTATTTTCTTCTGTGTTTAAACATTTTTAAAGGACATGTAAACCTCCTAAATTCCTCAAGGAGACCACTATACATACACCTCTTCAAGATTGATCATCTAATTCATTGTGTAGGGAATAAAATTCTTTTCCCTGAATGTCTACATAAGATATTTTCCAAATCTGTCTCAACAAAAATCTGGAATGGTTTAAAAGGTCTAGGTTTCAAAAAAATTAATCCTAAGTGTCTTATACTCTAGTGGATCTCTACTGAGTTAGAATATTCAAAGACATAGTCCAAGAATTATTTTTTTCAAAAATTCTTTTAGCCGGGCACCAGTGGCTCATTCCTATAATCCTAGCTTTTCAGGAGGCTGAGAACTGAGGATCGTGGTTCAAAGCCAGCCCAGCTCAGGAAGCTGAGAACTGAGGATCGTGGTTCAAAGCCAGCCCAGGCAGAAAAAGTCTGAGAGATCTTAACTCCAATAAACCACCAGAAAATCAGAAGTGGCACTGTGGCTCAAGTGGTAGAGTACTAGCCTTAAGTTGAAGGGCTGAGGGACAGCACCCAGGCCCAGAGTTCAAGCCCTACGACTGAAAAAAAAATTCTTTTAAAAAATGGATTTCATAAGACCATTAGCTCTCTGAAAATTAACCTTAGCTTTAGTTAAAATATTTTAGGTTTGCTGTTAAATTAGACTGTTACTACAATTAATCTGAAAGGATAGAAATGAGTGAATGCTCTAGGAAATGATGGGAAAGGTATGTTCTGACGGGAAATTTATGCTAAAATACATCATAGACCTATACGGTTAAATAATTTCATACTGAATAACAATTAGGTATTACAATATTAGAATATCAAAAAGTAAACATCAATGCTTTTGCAACTGGAAACTCAGGCTATAATAAAAGTGACATCTCAATTCACTGGTAGAACACAAATTATTAACTAAATGGTTTGGAGACAACTGTATCAACATTTGAACAAATAAACAAAATGGACATCTATTCCACTACTTTCATAAGAACAGATTACATATTGATCAAGGGCTCAAATATTCTTTCAAAATGCTATAAATAAATAGAAGAAATCTAGAATGAGGATAATTTTACACCTGCAATTCAAGAGGCTTTTGTAACCAGGACACATCCTATAGTTTTTGGAAGAGCAAAATAACCAGAAGAGCTAAGAAATTATGAAAAGAGAAGAGCAAAGTTGGAGGGCTGTTGACAACCTACTTCAAATCTATGCTCTACAGCTGTAGTAATCAAGACAGTGTCACATTGCAAAAGAATAGACAAGAGATCAATGGAAAAGAACAAACAGCCCAGAAATAGACCACCTCGATGCACCCAACTTTGTCAAAGGAGTAAAGGCATGTGCCGTTGGAATGATAGTTGTTTTAAAAATGAGTGCCAGAACAACTGGTCATGCCCATGCCAAAAAAAAAGCATGAACCTAGTCACAACTTATGCATAAAAATTAACACAAAAATAGATCACAGAGAATAATTGACCAAAAATTGATCATAGAGAAAATTAAATTATAAAACTAAAGTCCTAGATGATACCTAGGAGAAATTCTGGAAGCCGCTGAGTGTGGTTATACTAAGATTCAATAAGACATCATGCTTTATGGGAGAAAGTATTAGTAAGCTCAACATTTGGATTAATTTTCTTTACTCTGTGAAAGTTGGTGTCAAGAGATGGAGAGGTTGTGTCATACTCAGGGAATATGTGGGCAGACATGTCTGATACAGGACTAATATCCAAAAGAACATTTCAAGCTCATGAATAAGAAAACAAACAACCTGAATTAAAATGGACCAAAGACCTTGAACAGACACAGAAAGAAGACAAGAAATTGGATTATTAGCATATGTAAAGATAAAAGGGAATCTACCTTTTGAAAGATGCCACTACACAGCTATGAGCATAATCAAAAAGACTTAATACTGAACACCAAATGCTAGCTAGGATTGGAGCCCTCGTGCATTGTTCCAGAGAATTCTAAATAGTACAAGCACTTTGGAAGATGTTTTAGCTGCTTTGGACCAAAGTACACATGGTGTGAACATGTGATCCAGCAGCCCCATTCTTTAGTTTCTATCTGAACAATCTGGAATAGTATGGCCACAGAAAAATCTGCACATGGAGGTTTATAGCTGCTTTGTTTGTCATTGTCAAAATTTGGAACCAGCCAGAGTTCTGGGAAAAGCTGGATAAATTAGCAAATCCAGGCTACATTAGTTGCGCTAAAAGGAAATGAGGGAACATCATGAAAATACATAGAGGATATATGTGTATCACAAAGAAAAGAGGCCATTGTGACAAGATTATTACATAATTCTATAGTGTTCTGGAAAAGATGTGACTATGGAGCCAATAAAAATGTTCATGGCTAGCCAGGCACTGGTGGCTCATGCTCGTAACACTAGCTTCTCAGGAGGCTGAGGGTGGTGTTTCAAAGCTAATCATGCAGGAAAGCCCGTGAGACACTTGATCTCCAATTAACTACCAAAAAGGCTGGAAATGGAGCTGTAACAAGTGGTAGAGCACTTGTACACAAAAGCTCAAGGACAGTGCCCAGGCCCTAAGATCAAACCTCAGGACCCGTGCATGCACACAAACATGCACACACATGCACATACACATGTCCATGCCTACCAGAAGTTGAGAAAAGAGGGAATGAATGGGCAGAGCACAGAGGCGTCTTAGGGCAGTAAAGCTATTTGAGGTGGGGCTACACTGATGGGTCTGTGCCTGTGCCCATCTGCTCAAACATGCAAAATGCACAAATCACGCATCCATCATGGGCTCGGGATAGTTATAATATGTTAGTGCAGGTTCATCAATGATAAAAAATGAAGGGGATTGTCCTTAGTGGAGGAGGCCATGTATGTGTGGGAAAGAAGATTTATGGAAAGCCTCTCTCCTAATCAATATTCCTATGAACCTAAAATGACTCTAAAATGAAAATCAGTTTTATCTTTATAAAAGAAAATAAGCAGCTAGGTGATAGTGGCTCATCCTTGTAACACTTGCTAAGACCTGTCAGATAACCATTCAAAACAAGAGAAGTCTGCAAGACTCTTATCACCAATTATCCAGCAAAATGCTGGACTTAAAGACATAACCTAGTGGTAGAGCACCATCTGTGAGCAAGCAAGCCAAGCAAGCTCAAGGCCCTGAGGTTAAACACCAGTACTGACACCCTAAACCAAAAACAAGAAAATCATCAACTCTGTTATACATAAAGAAATGCATATTTTCAGTGGTAATACATAACTTTTTACTTATTATTAATAAAATTTAAATTTAAGTGTGGAACATATTTAATATGTATATTTATACATATATAAATATATACAGTAGAGAAATAGTCTTTTATTAAGAAAATTGGCAGATGTTAAAGAATTTTCAAGCTTTTGTTTGAGAGAGGGACATTCTTACAATTTTGATGAAGATAATATTTTTTAATTGTGCAAAATTGATAGGCTGCATGGTTTCCCACATTTGTAATAACTAGAATATGTCTATAAATCTACTACAAGTAACTCCAATGGATAGTAAAAGACAAATAATCACACTTGGATATGATTACTTAAACAGCACTCTAAATATTCACACACTGGGAACAAAGGAAGATAGTCTTAGAAGAGGATCACAATGACTCAAAAGCTATGTGCATAAGACCATATAAAATGATGCCTATCAAAATGAACTCCAAGAAATAGAAACAAGAAGGTTTTTTTTTTTATTGCACTGTTTGCAGTTATTTCTTTTTTCTTTCTTTTTTCCCCTTTTGGCTTATTCCTTGTTGTCACTGTTTTTGACAAAGAGTTGTCTTGTATATAAGTTTATCTGATTTGGAGAAGGAGAGGGGAGTCACAGAAACTGTGGGAGAAAGGACAAAGGGTGATTCAATGCAACAGCAATAATCACTAGACACTATGTTGTTGGAAATGAACTTTACAACTTTGGGGAAGCCATTGTGGGGGGATGAAGTAGGAGAAAATGAGGGAAGGGATAAAACTGTTCCCCCCAAAATGTACTTATTACCTTACTTATGTAACTGTAACCCTTCTGTTCTTGAGTATTTGTCATTCTTCCAAGTCTCCCTAGTTCTCTATTTTTTATATTTATTTTTTGAGCCAGATTTTCCATCCATTCAATGAACAGCCCAATTCAAGGTTAATTCTGGGAGATAATTAAAAACTCAGCTTGATAAAGGCACAGGGTGGGCCCAAGCTTATCTTTGTCTTATCTAGAGAAACAGAGCCTTCCAGTGAACTCGAATTCCACAAACTTGACAAGATTATCAGAGTCCTTGAAATGACACTTAGGTCCAAAGACAGTGCAGTGGGAAGATAATCCTCTCTCACTGAGGATTATAAAGTTACTGTTGAATCTTCTTAATTGTAAAACAGCTTAAATATTTTAGCCAGTATTTTTTTAAATTGTCCTAATGAGCTATTTGTGTTTAAACTTGTGGCCTTTTTTTATTCTATATTTCCTTGTTTATACTTTAAGATATAAGACATTCCTGAGTATTTATAATCTTTTCTTGTCATCAGTGTAACCAGAATGCTGGGGCAGACCTCTTGCTGACCCTTTCTTAATCTTTGTCAAAGAAAATGGCTCCATGTGGAATGAATGAAATGAGATTTCTATTTCTGTATTCAGAACAGAAATAGAGTGAAACATTCTCTCAGAGTGAGGGCGATGGAGATACCAGGCATTTTATTAGGAGGTTCCTAACACACATGCTAAGTTCAGACATGATCTAGGCTGGGTCTACTCAAACATTAGAATAGAATCAGTAACAAAAGTTAAGATCTTTGCCTTGAAGAATTTGTATTATCTTGAAAAGAGATATCAAATAACAAATACAGTTTTTATCCATAGGATATAGCATGTTTGAATAGAATACAGTAAGTGTCATGGATAGGAAATGAAATTTCAGAGAGATCTGATTAACTACTAGGGGAATGTGTCCGTTCGCCAGAGGTTTGCTATTACTCGTTTTATTATTAATACATCCAAACGTCTTTTATTTTAAAAAGAAAAGTACCCAGGTTCCAATGGCTCACATCTGTAATCCTATCTACTCAAGAGGTTGAGATCTAAGGATCACAGTTCAAAGCCAAGCCAGGCAGGAAAGTCTATGAGATTCTTCTAATTAACCACCAAAATGCTGGAAGTTGAGCTGAAACTCAAGTTGTAGAGCACTGGCCTTGAGCAAAAAACATAAACAAAAAAACTCAGAGATGGTGCCAATGCCCTGAGTTCAAGCCCCAGAACTGACCTATATACACACAAAACAAAAAAGAAAAAAAAGGATAAGAAAAAAATGTGTATTTTTATTTTCAGTAAGATTACAACCAGACCATAGACCCCAAATCCCCAAAGCAAAATGAAACCCTTAGCATGGTTGCAATAGAAGATGGGAAGCCCTGGTGGATGAGTGCACAAACCCTGTACGTCGGCAGGTAGTAGAGTTATTCCCTAACAGGTTTTAGGACCCTGTTCAGTGCCATCAGGCTTCAAAGTTGATTTGAACAGGAAGAGTCTCATCTCCTTGTCATGGATTTTGGAAGGAGACTCCAGGTCACATAGGAACAGAAGTGGAGAGACTGTGAGGTGTTGGCCATGAGCTCCACGAGGAAGAAGCATTGCTGTGGTTCAAAGGAGGTACCTGCGCCTTCTTCCTTGACCACCTGGCAACAAGACATATTCTTAGATCCTACAAGAGAAGCAGTCCAACCGCTGAGAAGCAGGCTACGCCTGTCTTGGAGGTACCATTGTGTTTATTGTGACACAGAAACAGAAGAGGCAAAGCAAACCGTCAGGGAACACACTATTTTTTTAAGGCAAAAGGGAGCATGAAAGAGGAAAGAATGCATGCTAAGGCTCTACAAATTACCTCTGATTCACACACTGTGATGGCCAAGGGATGATTTGTCCACATCTGCTTCTGGTTTACCCTGCCACAGGGGAGGGAGGAAGCAACTGTCCAACATGTGTGTTGCAAACAGCTGCTTTTCTGATGGTATTAATGACTTAACTATTCCCTCTGGGCATTGGGCATCACTCCTGAGCATATCTGTGAAAGTGAGGATATAATTAAAGTTCAGCAAAAAGTTCCAGGCTTGGCTCCAGAGCCCATGCTGATCTTTACAAAGTTCTGTTGAGAGGCATTGTGTATATATTAATGCATATTTCTATAAAGAGCAACATTGTACTTGCAGAGCTTAAAATAGTCTGAATTAATATCACTATGATTACCAAGTGATTTAAGAAGCAAGAATATTTTAGAATCAATTAGGTACCCTCCCAAGTAGGGTTTCCTCATCCTCATTTTAATGATAAAGAACCTCAAGACTCACCAGAAGATGATTTATGTATTTCAGGACAAGAATATACTTCTGTTCGCAGGTAGTCTGTTCTTAGGATCTGCCTAACTTCATGTGTCCTCTGGTGACTATTTATTTTTATGTCTATGGAAAGGTTATCAAGGGCCACCGCAGAACCAATCCATTACGACTGTTCTTTCTTCCTATCAAATGGAATACTCACCCACCCTTGCTTCAACTCTCTGCCTGAAGGTGGAAATCTTAACTTATCAAACTGATCCTAGATCTTGGAATGGGCAGAGCAAGTGCCAGTACAAGCTGAGACCCTATGGAGGATTTACAGGATACAACTCAGCAGTAAGATAGGGATAGGAGGGATAGGAGCAGCTGTAACCCTTCCCAAGGAATAGAGCATAGAGGTATATATTACATATGAACTGTTGCCAAGAGAAAGTTCTATTATAATTCATCTCTTGATAATGAGGTATATGCTAAAAACATTCTAAATGAAGCTTGTCCTTTAACACATAGTATATAAAGTACACGCTCCTTCACTTATTTAACGGTTGCCTATTGACACAGAGATTTTGTTTTCTTTGTCATCATATGGAAAACTTCTGAGAATCTCTTTTGTTTTTTTCCCCAGATTCCAGCACTACCCTAATAGAGATGTTCAAATAAAACATCATGATACTTGTGGGGCCAATCTATCATTACCATTCCCAATCAGAAGAAACATGTGCTAAAAATATAGCTCTCCAGAAAGAAAGAGACCTTGGCTATTTTTTCCAGGCACATTCTTCTCAGACTGCAGTGTTTGTGCAGTAAAAGCACCCCAGGGATTTCGATATCTGGGACCCATTCCCAGAGCTTGTACAGGAGGTTCAAGGCAACACCTGAGAATCTGTACATTTAGCAAGCTCTCGGTTGACAAAGAAACTGTGGGATTGGAGATTGTACATTAAGAAAAGCAATTGTAAGCCAGTCATTCTGCACATCTGAGTCACTTGGGGAAAGTTTTCAAATCCCAGTGCCCAGGCTAGCTACACACACGGCCAATTTAAGTTAGATTTTCTAGATGTGAGAAAGAGGAAGCAGAATTTTTATTTCAAAATTCTTTGGTGATTCCAGCGTGCAACTAATTTTGGAAACCATTCTTCTGGTTACACTTTCCTTTTGCCTTATTTTTCAATTGAAAAATTGAAAAAGAAATGTAGACCAAGCTAAATGAAATGAACTGAAGATATAGAGCTATTAACAAAGAGGATTTGCCTAATGCCTGGACTAGGGCATATTTTATTGCATGGCACTTCTTACCAGTAGGCCAGGATTTACAGTTTGGCAACAAGCATATACTGTGACTTCCTGGTATTTCTATCATTGAGATGCTGACTCAGCTGGTAAAAGGTGGTTTTTGACATTTTGCATTTCAGACAAGCCCCATATTTTGTCCCTCAAGCTGGTTCACAGACCACACTAAACACTGAAGCTTGAATGTTCCATTACTTGGATTTAAATACAAACCTAATGCACGATAATAGATACTACAATGACAATTACCATATCTTAGGAGATTATATTAGGTTACATTATAGATATTTAACATTTTGGAGGCTTTTGAATAGTTTTCTTTCTTCCTTTCCTGTTGGGCATAGGTAAATTATTTAACAAATTAAAAAACATTTTTTTTTGCTGAAAATACAATTCCATATATTTTTTAAAAATATGGCCTGGATATACAGAGTGGTTAGAGTTACATAAGTCGAACTTGTTAACCCCCATAATTTTTAACTTATTTATTGTTATTGTAGAGGTGATGTCCAGAGGGTTTATAATTACATAAATTAGGTAAATAATACATTTGTTTTTGAACAAAGTCACCCTTTTCCTCATATAATTGTTTTTAAAATTGACCAAATAGTCTGCTTTACTTTGGCTGACCATCCTCAAACCATGCAGGGCAGCAAATACCTTATTTGGTTTTGTTTTTTTCCCTTTCCTAATTTCTCATTTAGGAAAAGATGGACATCATTGTAATGGTTCTGGCTCTTATGTTCAAATGACAAGGCTCAGCGTCAGGCATTTCCACTCACAAGCTATTTAGTTACGAGTTCAGCACTTAATCTTGGTGAGGTTCTGTTTTCTTATTTATAAAATGGAGATAAGAACTTCTCCTGAATTGTAGGACTTTTGAGAGAATGAAATAATGTAATACATGTAAAGTTCTTAGCAAATTTCCAGACGATTAGTAAGCACTTAGATAAATATTGGCTCCTATTGCTACCTTGGCTGGTTAGCTGACCATAGAAACCGGTGGTTCCCAGGACTTCGTTCTCTGACTTGGCTTTCAGGAATGTCCCTGAAAGAGTTTCTCAGGAGACCAAATGAGAGAGATTCTTTATATCAACCACAGGGGATCAAACTGCAATATGGCAGTATCTTAGTAGGAATCCTGGAAGAATCAATCCAAGAATTGATTCTAGTCATATTCCCACTGGACTTGTCTGCAGGACAGCAGACTTATTTCTGAAATAGATTATATAGGTTCATTTCTGGGAGACATATGGCAGACAAACAGGAGCACTTTGTAGCCCAGTGGTTTGCAGAATGCATTCCCAGTACCTGCAGTAACTGAGTCACAAGATTCCAAACCTAGTGAATTAGAAAATATGGGATAGACCCAGTAACCTGTGTTTTAAAGAGATGAGTCTGATAGAGATGAACTAGAGGTATAAATAGAGGCATAAATAATCCCAAAGAATGTTAGCCAGAGGAACAATATGTTGATGCCTTACATTTTGGAAAGATTGCATTGACAAAACAATTTAATGGATTGTAGGCTCCAAATCAAGGACTACAGATAGACCAGGAAATTGTCATAGGGAATTTGAAAGTCTGAAATGGGCTTCAAATAGTTTCTGCAAGTCAAAAATTCTTGAAGAGCTCAGAATATTCTCTTGCATACATTTCCTAATCTCTTTCCTAAATTCTTTTCAAATTTAAAAAGGGAAATCTATTCAAAGATGAAGCTGTATTTTTTTGTTTTTGTTTTTGGTTGGTTGTGGGGCCTGAACTCTGGGCCTGGGCACTGTCCCTCAGCTCTTCAGCTCAAGGCTAGTGCTCTACCACTTGAGCCACAGTGCCACTTCCGGCTTTTTTTTCCCTGCTTATGTGGAGCTGAGGAATTGAACCCAGGGCTTCGTGCATGCAAGGCAAGCTCTCTACCACTGAGCCACCTTTCCAGCCACACACACCCCTCCTTTTTTTTTTTTTTTTTTACCTTATCCTTTCTCAATTATGTGCTACCTGGTAAAAAGCATGTATTCATTCATTTACCCAGTGACTAATGAGAATTTGCTGTGTATCCAGCACTGTTGTAGATATTGAGGGCAGAGCAATGAAGAAAAAAAAAATACAATTTCCTATGGAACCTGCGTTCAAGGGAAGATACAGAGCTGTAACAAGAAAAAATAAGTAGAAGGTCTTCTCTGCTCTCTAGGAATGATTTTTTTGTTGTTGTTGCTTGGTAGCCGGGCTCCGGTGGCTCACACTTGTAATCCTAGCTACTCAGGAGGCTGAGATCTGAGAATCGCAGTTCAAAGCCAGCCCAGGCAGGAAAGTCCATGAGACTTTTACCTCCAATAAACCATTCAAAAGCCGGAAGTGGCGCTTGCGGCAAGCAGTAGAGTGCTCTCCTTGAGCTGAAGAGAGCAGGGACAGTGCCCAAGCCCAGAGTTCAAGCCCCACAACCGACCAACAATATATATATATATATATGTATATATATATATATATATATATATATATATATATATATATATATATATATATATATATATATATATATATATATATATATAAAGAAGGATGTGAGGGCAATCTGGCTGCAACATCTGTCACCCCATTGATCGCCAGGGTTGTTGTTGCTGGTGGTGGTGAGGCTTGAACTCTGGGCCTGGGCTCTGTCCCTGAGTTCTTTTAGATCAAGGTGAGCACTCTACCACTTCTGGTTTTCTGTTGGTTAATTGGAGATAAAAGTCTCGTGGACTTTCCTGCCCAGGCTGCCTTCGAACTGCAATCCTCAGATCTCAGCCTCCTGAGTAGCTAGGACTGCAGATGTGAGCCACCAGCATCTGTCTAGGAAGATACTTTAAGTAGAAAAACAAAGGCATGAAGAGAAATCCTGGATGATTAAGGACTGTTTGGAAGTAAAGGTGAACTTTGAACAATGTGCCAAAGCAGCTGAGAAATCATCCCACCCCCCAGGAAATAGCAAATGTGAAAGAGCAGATGGAGTGTTATCCATGGTAAGTCAGGAGCAGCCCACTGAGGCCAACGTGGCTGAAGTGATCTGAGATAGGTATTGAATGGAAACGGTGATCATGAGGGGATCATATAAAGAGGTGACAAAGGGATTGCATGGTTGGGCACTTTATGATGCTGTAATGTCTCTGATTTTACTCCAGGTAAGATGAGAAGCTAGCTCCAGTAACTGTCATATATATAATATTTGTATATATTATATATATTATATGTAGAGAGAGAGTCAGGCATGGGGCTTGAACTCTGAGCCTGGGTACTGTCCCTCAGCTCTTCAGCTTAACGTCGCGAGTGCTCTACCACTGGAGCCACAGCAGGACTTTCCTGCCAGGGCGGGTTTTGAACCACAGTCCTCAGATTTCAGCCTCCTGAGTAGCTAGGATTACCAGCATGAGCCACCAGTGCCTGGCTGTCCTATGTTTTAAAAGTGTACCTCTGGCTGTTTCATTGGGAGTAGCTGGGGTACGGAAAATAGTGGAGGCAATGAAACAAGTTACAGGGTTTGGAAAATAGTTCAGAAGTGTGGTCTGCACCAGACAAGGTGGTGACACTAGAGTTGGTGGAGAATATGGACTTCGAAGTCAGCACTGACATGTTCTAAGTGATTAGGTATGGCAAGTTGAGGATGATAAAGTTTCAGAGCTTGAATGATAGGATACATGATTCTTTCCTCTCTGATGCTGAAGAGATGAAAAGAAGATCCTTGGGAAGAATCATTTCCTGAGCTGAAGATGATTTTGAAAAGAAATAAATCTGAGAGGTGAATAGCCAGAGTTTGTTTCTGAACCTTCATACCTGTAGCATATTCCAACAGAAATACTGAGTCCTTGTTAGTTGGATACACTTAGTCCCAAGCATGAGGGAATGTCTAAGCTAATATTGTAAATAATATTGAATTATCGTCAGTGCAAACTCTCAACAGATGAGTGGCATTTAAATAGGAGATTGAAAGAGAATGCCAATGTTATGGGTAGAATAGCATTTAGATGAAAATTTGATAAGGTACTAGGTCCAAACTCATGCTTTTCAGTATTCAGAGGTCATAAGAATGAGGAAGAATGATCAAAGAAGAGTAAGAAGAGCCAGAGTAGTAAGAGGAAAACAAATCGAGGAGAATCAGTGTCTTGATCCTTATCAGGAGGGATCAGTAGGTCAAATAACATAAAGTTTAGTTCTTGCAATGTTCAGGTGATCTTAGTAAGGAATGTTTACATGAAGTGAAGCAATTGAAACCTTAAGTTCAAGTGGAATGAAGAGAAAATACGAACAGAGCTAGTCATTATAGACAACCCTTGCAAGGAGTTTTGCCTCAAGCAGGGAAAGAATTGGGTATTAGTGGGAAAAAAAATGTGGGATCAAGAAAAGCATCTGTACATGTTTGAAGGCAGGAAAATGATAACATGTTTAAAAATTAATAGTATTTTTACAGTCAGGAGGAAAATTAGATGCTGAAGAGAGGGATGAGGAGAAGAAGGGATGCCTATACTGGCTTTGGGGAGGGGATAAGGAGGAGGATTGAACTTAGTTTGAGGTACAGTTTATTCAAAGGGCCATCGATTTGATGTGGCAGGCTTGGGTGTTAATCTGGGGATTAACAAAGGTTCTTACAAATGGGTTGGATCATATGATTGTGGATCTCTGTGGGCTGAAAGATTGAGTTGATGTAATAAAGGTGGCCTTAAATTTTTAAAATGAGATGATGTTTAGGAAATAGAATGGTCAAGGACAAAGGTTCTTGCAATCCTGCTACAATGAAAATACATATTTTCTGGTTAGATACCAATGTATAGAGAGTGAAAATTCTCATGGTCAAAGATATATTTAGTAGAATTTGGCAAGGGCATGCAAAGAACTGTGGGATTTTTCAAGACTTGGTTTGAACCAAGAGAAAATGAAGATAGTACAGATTATAGGAACACTGTAGCAATAAGGGTATGGGAGGAATATTGTTGTAATGAAATACGAAGAGACCATAAACTGGTCAGTAGGCTGTGATAGTGCAGATTATGAGACCCCCATCTCCAGAATAAGTAGCAAAAGGCTAATTTAAGCTGGAGGCATGGCTCAAGTGGTAAAGCCCCAACTGAGCAAGCAAGACAAGCAAACATGAGGCCCTGAGTTCAAACTTTAGTATCATTAATGATCTTTTACCATTTTGAGTTGATTTTTTTTTTGGTCTGTCATAGAGCTTGAACTCAGAGCCTGGATGCTGACCTGGTGCTATTTTGCTCTACCTCCTTGAGCCACAGCTCCACTTCTGGTTTTCTGGTGGTTAATTGGAGAGAAGAGTCTCACAGGATTTCCTGCTTGGGCTGACTTCAAACCATGGTCCTCAGATCTCAGCTTCCTGAGTAGCTAGGACTTATAGGCATGAATCCCTAGTGCCTGGCTATTTGAATGGATGGTTTTGTGTATAGATATTGGTTTAGTTTTATTTTATTGTATATTTTGTTTTATAAGGATACCTTTTATTGAAGAGACTGCTCTTCTGCAATGTATTCTTGACACTCCTGCCAAAAATCCTTTGATTATCAGTATAGGGATCTATTTCTGGAGACTCTCTTTCTGTATGTCTCTCTTTCCCTTTCCTTTTCTCTCCCCCTCTCCTTCTCCTCTTTTACTGGAGTTTGAACTCTAGACCTTGTGTTTGCTAGGTATTCATTGTTCCCACATGAGCCATTACCCCAGCTATTTTTGAGTATTCTAATCTACACTGTTGACCTAGTGTTCTGTAGCATAGTAGAACAGTTTGCAACAGTTTATTATGTCACTCAGGATAACTAGAAGGGAGGAGTTTGAACACAAATATTAATTATACCAGCTTAATCATTACACATTTACATATACCTAAAATTATCATACATATCTACAAGTATTAGAATAAATAGTATTTTTTCCATTTATACTTAAAAATATTATAGTAACTGAACTGAGGTTATGGAATCTCATGATGACTACTTTGTTGGTAAGAATCAGGGACAGATAAATGCTGAACCATAAAATCAGTTGGAACATTTGGAAGTGGACTATGACACAGAAAGTAAACGTAATACAAGATGTATAATGTGTTTACTTGCTTCATCAAAACAAAATGAGCGTATGGCCTTCATTGTATTGTAGTTGCTAAAGGTATGTGAGATTCTGAAGGAGGCGGATAATGGAAATAAACGGCTTGATGACTGTTACACCAATGTAAACCTGACATGTATTGTATTATATCTGTGGTCTGTGTACATTTAGTGTAGGTAAATATGAAGGGAAGTATTGGACCTATGGAATTTCAATCACAACCTTAGTTACAGTATACCCATGAATGCTTACATCTCACTGAGGATTCTACCATCATGCAATCTTTGGAAACAAACATGTACATACGAGGAGAAATTGCTTTATGATATTTCAATCATAGTGAGATTACCTAGATCATCTAGGAGCCAATAGTTCACAGCAGTGCTACTCAGGAGGCTGAGATGTAGAAAGTCTTGGCAGGAAAGATTCCATCTCCAATTAAACAGCAAAATGCAGGGATGAAGGTGTAGCCCCACTGGTAGAATGCCAGCTGTGAACAAGCGAGTATAAAACACTGAGGTCAAACCCTACTTGGGGTGGGTGTTGGGGGAGAAGAGGGGGTAAAGCAAAGAGTAACAAGTTAAATGTGTTGTGTATGTCCATGCGTGTATGCTTGTATATATGCATGTGTCTGTTTGTGCTCCATGTATGCATGCATTCTGAATGTTTTAATCATATGCTCAATTATAGAGGTTGATTATAAAGTTATAAGATATTCAACAAAGTCTATTAGCACAAAGCAGTTGAAATTTTGAAAGCTGGTGACGGAATGTAAATATAAACAGGAGGATACTAACTAAGCTCTAATAAAATAATTTTTTTTTGGTAGCTCATGAGGCTTGAACTCAGGGCCTGGATGCTGTCCCTGAGATTTTCCACTCAAGGCTAGCACTCTACCACTTGAGCCACAGCACCATTTCCGGCTTTTTCTGTGTATGTGGTACTGAGGAAGCAAACCCAGGGCTTCATGCATTCTAGGCAAGCACTCCACCACTAAACCACCTTCTCAGCCCTAATAAAATAATTTTTAACATGTAACATACTAAACTCAGTAAAGTCACCAAAACTCAAATTAACTAATGTATCAAAACAATGGCATTTATTTCATGCTCTGATGGTTGGATTGGGGCATTTCATAAAGAGCATTGACAAATACAGAAATACTTTGTCTGTTGGTGGGAGACACAGTGGAATTGAGTGGACCATTCAGGAATTGTGTGAGGTTCAGAGCAGTGGCTTTGGATGAGAGAGACCTGTTTGCCTGTGCTTAAATTCTGCTTGTACCACTCATTGCTATGTCATTTGGGACAAGTTACTTTACCCTTGGTGACTGGAGATGGCCATTCCCCACAGGGTGGTAATAAGCACTATAGAGACACTGCATTAGTGTTCACGGCTCAGCTCAGCACTTGCCACATGGTATAAGCTCTATAGTAAATGACATGGGGAAGCAAATCCAAAGAAACATTATTTTTTTTTAATTATAGCCAACAAATTTAAACTGGCACTCTGGATCTTTGGTCTCATATTAGAACTCATCTAGTCATGGAATTTTGCTCAGGAACAGTCCGGATAGGTTTTCTAGCTGTTCTTTTGACAAATGATAAAACCAAGTCAACTCATGTCTGTGACTTTCTGCTGTCCTACATGCTTATCTTGCCAGACCTCATGCCAGACCCTGCTGCCAGCTCCTAGCTCAAAGCTCCTTCCACACCACATGGAAATGACTTCAGGTCACCAAACATGGCATACCTGTGATACTGCAACCTTCCTTCTCCCTCCCTCCATCCTTTATCATTGAAAGGAGCTGATCTATCATCTACAGTTGGTGGTTTTCCAGTCTCTGAAGGCTGATGAAGGGATTAGATTTCACTGAAAGGAAACATTAAACAAGTCATGGTTGGAAAGACCAGTAGATTCTCAGATGATCTTGCCTTCAGAATAAATTAATAGCCATCTTCAAGTGAACCATGTCCTTTCCAAATGCTGCCAAGCCCTGGGAGCCCTTTGCAGCACTCAATCCCAATCTGCAATCTGTTTTCTCCCTAGAGCAGCTAGGGGGCTAAATGTCTTGGAATTGTACATATCTTTGCTTTCTTTATTTGGCCTTTAAATGCTTTGATAAAGAAGCACTTGGAGTATTGCTTAAGGAGATACAATGGTGGTGCTTGAGCTTAATTTTTTTCTGAAAGCAACAGTAAAGTTTATTAGGAAAGGAATAGACTGAAAGCAAGCAAGGTATCAGTAACTCACACCTATAATGCTAGCTATTCAGGAGGCGGAAATCTGAGGACAGCAGTTCAAAACCAGACAGGGTTGAAAAGTCCAGGAGACTCCTCCATTGACCAACGAAATTAACAAATAAACAACCAATAAACCAACAAAAAAATCTAGAAGTGGCGCTGTGGCTCAAATGGTTGCATACTAAACTTGAGTGAAAAAACTAAAGGACAATGCTCAGGCCCTGAACCAGCACAGAAAAATAAACAAATAAAAGACTAAAAGCAGGTCTAGAATGTCCCTAAAATTAGATCTGTATTGGTGTTTGTTTCATATCTTAGACTTTCTAGTAATGATTCTACCATTTTAGAGTTAAACAGTACTTACTGCACTGTGAAAGAAAGCTTGACTTCCTACTGTACCAAGGGACTGTAAACAATCCCACACCTGTGCACAATTTATAGTAAATCAAGCATTCAGAATTCCATTTCATGTTGCATATTTTAGGCTTCCTTAATAAAGATGATGTGATTTGTAAGTCATGTAATGAAGCCAATCTAAATAGAGGGTTAGTAAAAAGGAATAATAACAGTTTAAGCATCTCTCTCTCCCCCTCTGGCAGTATGGTCCAGATTATCAGTTTGTTGCATTTCTTTTCTTGAAATAACAACAAATATTCTCAACAAGGAAGGCCCACTCAAGTTTGAAGGACATCTGGGTTGTATTAAAGGTAAGCTACTGAAAGCCCTTGACGTGAAACTTCATCAAGCTTCTCAGATCATTTCCAAGGATGTTTCCATGCACAGAAAATCATACAGACTGAGTGACGGAGGAAGAAAACAAGCCACCAGGTTTTGAACACTAGACCCTGGCCTGGTTTGTCTTTGTCATTCGAACTTGTGATTCCATCTGTCATGCCCTCTCTCCACCCCCCAGAGGGAGGATGTGACTCTTTCTTTGCCTGTATACTCCATGGTAAATACACAATAGGTTTCCAGTACTGGTTTTCATTAGAATTGTCTCTTTGGCACCTATACAAAGGATAGAAACGAATAAACTCTTATGGTCCATTTCTTCTTAGGAAAGAGGAGATCAGAGGCCAGCTGTGAAAGAGTCCATTCAAGGCCCCTCAAGTCATAAATATGCTGTGGCTCATGAAAAAATTAATATCTGGCCTCTATTTTCTATCAAAAGGTACATCTTCTAATAGAAATATGTGTGTTTTTTTCCACTGACCCAAGTATAAGTAGTAACAGGTGAGCTGCTTAAGTTACTCGTATTCAAAAAGATGAATTTGAATAGTATAGAAAGTCTTTCTCAATCAAACTATTACTGGAGAAAGATACTGGTGGTATGAGAAGGGCACATGGAAGGTTTGTAAGTTATTGTGTAACTATGTAAGGTGGTGGTATGGGCTTGTTGAAATCTGTTCTGGTTTTGTTCTTTGGGGAAAGTAAAACATCTTTCAGTCATTATTAGTCCTGTTAAAGATGAGTAACTTCTCTAAGCGGGAGTGAACATGTGGGAGTGAGTTAGTTCCTCCGAGGAGGAGGTGAAGTGGAGGATTAGATGTTCCAGAGGGTACAGGGAAAGTTCCACTTCCTACCCACACCTCTGCCATTCCTGGACAAGTCATGATTTCTCCCTGGTGACTGTGGCTCATCTGGGCACCAGTCCTAGGTTGAGGTTTTGGCCACTAGAATTTAGTGTGGGAGTGGCAGGAGTTGAGCCATTAGGTACTTCAGGGTCAGAAAGCCAAGGCTCGTTCAGTATTGAACCCCAGCTTGTGAGCAGAACTGCAGAATCTACATCCAGTGCAGGAGAGGAGTGGTAGAGTGAGTGATGTGAGAAGTGGTAGGAAGAGCCAGAGAGCCTCGGTTTCCAGTTCTGTTACCACATGATCTCAGGCAAGCCTCTTGGGTTTTTTGGTTGTTAAATGAAGACATTGGCTAAATGACTTTAAGAAGCTCCTCTGACATTTACATTCTGTGCCTGCTGATGCTCACTGAAGAAGAACCACATTACAAGCATGTTGACAGTCTGGGGATCACTGAAATCATTCTATTTTTAGCACAGTAGAATTCATTTATGGCCAACTTTCAATTCAATGACTGGCTTCTAATTAGTAATTTTCTTATTTTGTCTAGATCTTCCTCTTTCTATGTATATATAATGTTACTTATATAAATAATATAATACCAAATATATATGTATATATTTAAAATACATTTAATATACACACATATGAGAACTTTTTGCCCCTTTTTAATCTAGATACAAAAATTTCTTTGGATATTTTATAGAGAGCTATTAGTCCAGATTATTGATATTTAATTTTTGCCTTGGCAATAGTGAGATTTGTTTTTTGGGGGGGTTGTTTTTTGTTTTGTTTTTATTTGTTTTTGATGTTTTGTCAGTCATGGGGCTTGAACTCTGGGCCTGGGTGTTGTCCCTAAGCTCTTCAGCTCAAGGGGAATGTTCTACCACTTGTGAGATAGTGCTATTTCCAGTTTTCTCATGGTTAATTGGAGATAAAGAGTTTCATGGGTGTTCCTGCCTGGCCTGGCTTTGAACCACGATCCTTAGATCTCAGCCTCCTGAGCAGCTAGGATTACAGGCATGAGCCACCAGCGCCTGGCAATAGTGAGATTTAAACCTAAAACCTTGTGCATATGAAGTAAATGCTCTACCACTTGAGCCACCCAGTCATCCCTGCCTACTTTATTATGTGGGTGCATTTTTATAGGGCAAGTCTGTGGGGCCAAGTTCTCAAGCTGATAGCCTACTGATGGCATTACATCTGCAGACATTTCATTTGGGTCACATAATATCATGCTCAGTTTTATTCCTTGTTGGTTTCCCAGTGGAGAATTTTGATCTGAAAAAAATCATGGTTTCCTCAAATGTGGGAAGATTTGGGTAACACCAACCCTACATTTTGAAATGATTAGCCAACTTTTGAGTTTAGGCCAAGGTGTTCCTTCTAGATAGGCTGGGCCGTCTCCAGCTCACTAATATAGTGGGTTGCTGCAGTGAAGTCATTCAACATTCCAATGAGCTTGTAAAGCATCTATTCTTTCTCGTTTTAGGTGAGAAATATGAGATTTATAAATGTCCATTCTTTCATAATAGACTTTTATAAAGGTCCTGTTCTGTGTAATGTATTGTCCCAGAAATAATGTGAGGAATAACACATGATTTAACGGAACTTTCATTTCAGTGGAGAAAAGAGAAACGACAATAAAGGAGCAAATAAATACCAGATGTCTCTAAGGTCTGTGAAATAGTAGCACATGAAGATATTAAGTATGGCACTTAAGAGTCAGACAAGTAACCTAGTGATGACAGTGGTGTACTCAGGACTCTGGCTGAGTACAAACACTGGATTGCAGGCACCCATCAGTTCTGAGCTCAGGATTTAGAGATAGCTATTAGGAGATCACATCTGAATGGAAATATAAAGCACAGAGGAACTTTGGTGGGTGGATGCGTGAAAACCAACCACAAAGTTCCAACAGCAATGCAATGTCACTTTAATCATAAGAAAAGTTCTGTGTCATTCAGTGGATATGATAGCAGATATCATAGAAAAACGTATTCTCATTTTTCTTCCTTGCAATACTGAGATTGAACCTAGGATCTCACACACAAGATCTCTACCACTTAAGCCATGTCCTCTGCCCTTATTTTGCCTGGAGAGATAGTTTCACTAATTTTGCCCGGGCTAGCCTTCAATTCATAATCCTCTTGCCTCCACTTTCTGAGTAGCTAGGTTATGGGTATGCATCACCACACCCAGCTCTTAAATTTTAAATATTGACATTTTGTTCTTCATACTTTGGTCTGCATATCAAAAAGGCACAACAGTTTCCCTAGTGCGTATGGTTGATAAACAATTCAACCAGTGCACAAGACCCAAGGTCTGAAGGGAGTTGGGTGTGGTCAAGACACTGGGTATAGGAGATGATGAGAGTTAACTATGCAAAAAATGTGACCATTTGATATATGTGGCTGAACAAAGATCATGATGAGGAGGAGCAAAAATAGCAGTATATTGAGCTAACTCTTCAGCCGAGAGGCCAGCTTTAAAGAGAAAAATGTAATAATGGTGTCTGAAGTGTTATCTTTGCGGAGGAAGATATAAGTCTTAGGACTTGCTTGTTTTCTAATTTTTGTTGGTTTGTAAGATGATACATAGCATAAACTACTTTTATAAGGTTTCAATTAGTGACTTTTAACTTTGTTTTTTTTTTTGACTTTTAACTTTGAATAATTTATTCTGTACACCTCCATTGAGAGTAGAAAAAAAATACATGTCTCACTAAAATAACAGTTTTATTGAATTCTTTATTATCATTGTAAACAAGTTAATAAAGTTGCTATTTATGGGTAGGGGTTAAGGAAAACAGAGATAGTTCTATACCCAGAGTGAGGAGATAGGTCTTTGAGATGTGTGGAGTACAGACTACAGAAGATTGGTACTAGGTAACCTCAACTCATCCCTAACCCACACCATGACAAAATCTACAACAATCTATCTTCTGCCTTCAGGTCATTGACTACCTCCGATTGATCAAAGCTACCAGGAGCTAGAGGCCAGAGGAGCCATTGATGTGGTCTTATACATCAGCCTTGCAGGAAACAGCAGAGGATACAAAGGCTGAGTACAATGAATGAGGAGAGAGAGAGAGAAAATGAGAACATGTCCAAACTGGTTATTTCAGATGTAGAGTGTGTGTGTGTGTGTGTGTGTGTGTGTGTGTGTGTGTGTGTGTAAGAGAGAGAGAGAGAGGGAGAGAGAGAGAGAGAGAGAGAGAGAGAGAGAGAGAGAGAGAGAGAAGGGTGGGGGTCTGTTTGTAGGTATTAGAGTTTGAATTCAGGGTCTGGTCACTGTCCCTAAGCTTTTGCAGTCTACTTTGGTGCTCCGTCACTTGAGCCAAGCACCACTTGCAGCATTTTAATGGTTAATTGTAGGTAAGATTCTCATGGACTTTTCTACCCTGGCTGGCTTTGAACTGTGATCTTGGCCTCCTGAGTAGCTAGGATTACAGGTGGGAGCCACTGGTGCCTGTCTGATACTTCTGTTTTTAATCTAGAAGTACTACTTTTCACGACAGACCATTATAGGGAGATGCACTTCTAGAGATAAACCAAATTGTTTTGTGTCTCATGCATATTTAAGTGATGACATCAACAATGGCATATCACCCCAGTGTGGCTTTCCTTGCATTATATAATTTCAATGCCTTTTCCAAACTTACATTCACTCCCAAGATGTATCATTAGCTATGTGTCAGGTCTCTTTCTAGAATAGGCAGCATAGTAGGGGGAAAAACAAAGGAGGAGGTAACAATGCTCAATAGGAATTGTACTCATTGTCTTACTCATGTAACTGTAACCCCTCTGTACAGTATCTTTACAATACAAAGCAGTAAAAAAAATAGGCAGCATATAGTTTCATTTATTCCTCACTGTTCCTCAACCTGAACTATTTCCTCCTCCTGAACCTCACTTGACTTTCTCCCTTACTACTTACTTAATGGAAGCCCCTAATAGATAAGTTCCCCTTGACCATTTTGTGCACCCCTCTGGTATGGACTCCTTCCCTGTCCAAGAAGAACATAACATTGGCCATATTTTAAATGTAAGCCATATAGATAGTTCTAAATGTTCTTGCCATCATATTTGAAAGAAAGCAAAAAAAACTGAAAAGAATTTAAATGATCTATTTTTATTACTTCATGTCTCTCACACCATTGCAATGTCATCTTATAAAACCAGTGTAACCTATGTTATATCATCAATTACATGCCACATCCTTGAAAACGTGGCATGTCCTGGTGGTCCACCGTAGGTAAGGACAGCAAGTGCATGCACACATCACGTACATCTTAGTGTGGACCTGGCACATTGTAAATGTTGAATTACCAGGGGAGGCTAGTGCCTACCACATTCAATAGTTAGCTCTCTTATCTTTTACATACTTCACCTTAAAAAACAGAAGCAATTTGAAACTTGTCAAGACCAAATGGGTTACAACAACTCACAGCACTTCCTACAATCAGAGCATAAAATTTGGCTTTTGGCATATGTTGGTTGATTCATTGTCTTTTCTCCTGTGACCATCAGCTTTTTAAAGGCAAGGGAATAAGACTGCTATTCACAGCTGTATATGTAGAATACTATTTCACCCAGAACCAGCGCTGGAGTCTCCACAAAATGAGCAGATGGTGCTTTGACAGCGCCATTTGAAAGATGAAGCCAAAGTGCAGCTCTCAGTACCTGGGCTCCAGTCCGTGTAGGCTGCTCTCAGAAAGAACAGCTTTAACCCATTGGGTTGAACTTAAACCACATGAACACATTAAGGAGAGTGATACATACATCAGCTGTCACCTCTTAACTTTTTAAAAATAAATTTCTCTTATTTCAAAAACGATTCAAACAAACCCAGAAATATTCACCAAGCCCAAAATGGTACAATATTAACTTTAGGTCCCTCTTAAACAGACTAGGGGTGGTTTGGTGGTAATGTTCTTGTTTCTTTCCAACCCTCATAATCAACTGTTCTGTTGATTTGTAGAGATGTTGATTTAGGATTAGATCTTTCCCCATAATAAAGCATTGTTTTGGAATACCTAGGCTTTTGTTATTTTGGAAGGCAACTTAATATAAATACGGTATACAAGCTTGACAGACAGTGGTCAATGTTTACAAGATTGTATTTTGATGGACATGCAGATATTATGAGATTATGTGGGCACACACAATTATTCTGATTAGAGCAAAAAGTTTATTATTCACTGATTAAGTTATGAAAGAAAGGAAGACTCAAATGCTCTGAAGTAAATTTATCATCTGTGTTTCAATCCTCCAGGTCAGCACCTATGTGACTAGTTACATAATGACTAATTTATGTCACAATGTAACAAATGTCATGATGATGACTAATACTTGTTGTGTGTTTTGTGTGTGGAGTGTAAGGATCCAGAGGTGCTCTCAGACATATTGAGCAGAAGTGTTTATTCTCTCCATGTCACAGGAATATTAACATTGGTACTAAGGACCTGGAATTGGGAGGGCGGGGAATTTCATTAATCCTTCTATAACTCAATGCTGTGACTGGAACAGTTCCATTCTGGAGTCCATGTTTAACCTCGCTGCTTTCTACTTTACATACTAACATAAAGACGTGACATAAATGGTCCATAAAGATATTTCAGAGGAAGTGCCCTTTGATGGCCTTGAAGCCAAACAGAACTGATATGCTTTCCTACTCTGATATTTACTAACTACTGGAAATTGGGCATCATGATTTAGCCAGCCCAGCCCTCACTTGCCTTATTTTTGAGGGGATTATGAGAACTTGTGTATGTAAGTTTCTTAGCATAGGGGCCCACCACTGAGAAGACATACTAATAGCAGTGATCTCTAATGACAAAGTACTCTAGGAGAATGAAATGAAATAATATTCTTACTTATACTTCATCTTTCCATGCAGACAAGTGATAGCAGCAGTTGGAAATAAAAAGATAGTTATTGTAAAGGAAGAAAATTAAAATATCTCCACAAAATCTGTACGTCTAGAGTCTATATGTAATAGCATCTGCAGTTTGAATAGTGAGTATAAAATTATTATGAGAGCTCTAAGATCATATGCTCCTGGGCATAGCTTGATGGCTTGCTGAGGTCAAAAGTAAATTCTCTCTGTGGTGTTGTAGAGCCTGGTGAGGAATAGTTGATGTACATTATACTTTCCATTGAAGCATCTGATATTCTTGGAGGAAGAGGTCTGCCATTACCTGGATGGGCTCCTGGTCAGCTCCACTCAGGCTCTGATATACACCGTGTCCTGCAGCACGGCTTGCTTAAAATCACCCGTGTCTGCAACCTCTGAACTAAAAAGTGCTGCTCCAGGTAGCATCATGTTGATAGCATGCATTTTGCAAGCCACACTGTATCCCTTGAGTCTTATCATTTTCACTCAGCTCTTGAAAGTCACCCATCCCAGAAGCATTCGAAGATTAATTTAAAAGGAAAAAGAAAAGTAATTTCTGAAAGGTGCTTCAGAAGAGAAAAATGATTCCATTACCCTGTTCTTTTGATGTCCTGTTGGATGGCTGTCTGTTTTTCACACTGTACTTTGTGTTTGGTGGGGGAAGGGTGGTGATAAAATGCTAATCCTAAGAACAATGATGATGATGAATATGGTATCCATTGAGGCACAGAATCTAGCTTTCAGACACTTCAGCTACTAAATATCTGCTCTTCAACATAATGCTTTCATTCAACAATGCAGTTGAGTGATTTGTTAAATCTCAGATACTTCTTTTGGGTGGAGGCAGATTCCAAGTCCAGGTGTGCATCACTTTGAAAGCCTAATATGTCTCCTTCCTTCCTCCCGACTTTTCTTCCACTCCCCTCACTTCGATTTTTCTTAGCCTTTGTAAAATTCCTGTGAAGTACCTGGATGTTTGATTAACGTAGATCCAGTGAACTTAAATCGCTTGCTTGGTGCTATAAAGTTAGTAAAAGATCTCAGTTAGAATCATAAGGTCACTGAATTAAAATTAATCTCAAGAAGCTAAGTCACCTGCATTCATTGTCCAAACTCCCAAGATTTCATCGGTGCCCAAATAAACTGTGATATTTCTTGTTTTGCTTTCTTTTTTTTACATTTTATTTTATTGTAAAGATGTTATACAGCGGGGTTACAGTTACATGAGTAAGGTAATGAGTACATTTCTTTTCTTTTCTTTTCTTTCTTTTTTTTTTTTTTTTTTTGTCGGTCATGGGGCTTGAACTCTGGACTTGGGCGCTGTCCCTTAGCTCTTCCTCTCAAGGCGAGCACTCTACCGCTTGAGCCACAGCGCCACTCCCAGTTTTCTAGTGGTTTATTGGAGGTAAGAGGCTTGCTTTGAGCCGAGATCCTCAGCTCTCAGCCTCCTGAGTAGCTAGGGTTACAGGCGTGAGCCACTGGCCAATGACTACATTTCTTGTTGAGCATTGTTACCCCTTCCCTTGTTGTTCTCCCACTATCCCTTCACTTTCCCACCTCCCCCACTTTTCTCCGCCCCCCTCCAAAGTTGTAAAGACCATTTCCAACATAGTGTACTGTGAGTATCATTGTTGCAATGGCTCATCCTGAGTCCCTGTTTCAGCATTTTGTTATTCCCCTTCCCCTCCCCAAATTAGATAAATGTATATACAAGATGCAAGGTACAAAAATCAAATACAGTGAAAACAGGGGATATACCATAGGGGGAAGAACACACATACACACACACATACACACACACACACACACACACACACACACACACACATTGCATAGTACATTACAAACAACAACAAAGAAAAACCTCTTGTGTCCATATCTTGGGGTTCATTTTTTTATCATCATCTAGTATGGTCATATATACATAGCTTTTGAGAAAATCCATTTACTGTAGTTCTGATTATTTTTTGAAATTGTCTTTCTTTGCCAAGTATGGAATGTTCAAACACCCAAAAATCCTCTCCTAGTTCTTTTATTGCCTCTACTGGCTAGAGGACCAGTTACTGTTTTTTGGAAGAGCAGGGGTGGGTTAAAGCCAAAGAGAGACAGGGGGAGAAGGGAGATAGAAGAAGGAAGAAGTAAGAAGGGAGAAGGGAAAAGGGAAAAGGGAGTAAGAAAGAGAAGAAAAGAGGAGAAAGAGGAGCAGAGAGGAAAGAGGAGAGAAGAAAGCGACAGGAAGATAGTACAGGGGGTGGAAGGAGATGCAGCCAGGATGAGAGAAAGATACCACCTCTTAATCTGGGCTCTAAGAAACGAATGGAATTTGCATATATGCTACAATGTAGATGGACCTTGAAAACTCTACTCAGAGGTGGATGGATAGTAGTGGTGGTTGCAAAATACTGTGAATGCATCTAATACCATTGGGCTCTACACTTAAAATGCCGCAAACGATGGGTAATGTTGTGTATATTCTATTACATATGAATGGTCAGATAAGAGTGAAGGCAGACAGTTAATACAAATATTACAGTTTCATAGCATCATCAGAATTATCAATAGCTTGGCATCAAGATATAGTGGATGAGAGATGGGTGGGTCTGCTAAGGAAGGAGTTTAATACATTTGGAAGAATAATAAAGAGCACAGGGTAGGCACAGGTATTTGTGAGGAGCGCTGGGGATCTCTAGCCTGGTGACTGTCTTATTTTGGTGAAGGAGTGGGAAGGTTGAAGGTGATACTAGGGGTATGGGGAAAGTTACAGAGTTGTATAACAGCTGCTGTGGGTGGGAAAGGAAGCAGACTGTGGAAGAATAGAAGAACTGCCAAGTCACAGGCAGGGACCAGCTGAAGTTCAGTATAATGAATGCGTAATGGCGTCAGTGAACATGGCTATGTCGTTTTCTCTCACAGAATTTGGCAACTCAGAAACCACCTGGAGAACAGGCAGTTGGATTGATTTATTGTACCATGTTGGCAGGACAATTGTGGCCAAAAGTCAGAGTTTGAGAATTCACATGAGAACAGAATTTAATTGATTGACCATGTGGTCCAGGGTAGAAATAAAGGAAGGAAAAAAAAGGGGGGGTTGGAGACTGGAGAGGAAACTGGGCATCGCTCCGGAACCACTGATTTTAATGAAAGAAACAGGTAGTACACATGGACTACAATCAGAGAACAGAATGACAGAGCAGTTCCAGATACTGACGGGGTAAGAATTCAGGTTGATCAAAGGCAGATGTGATCAACAAAAGCTTGGCAATGCTCCTCAAATGTTAAGGTGCACCAAATCATCTGAAACTCTTTAAAATATGCATTTCCCCTGTTGTGGTGGTATACCTGTAATTCAGGCATTCAGGAAGCTGAGGCATGAAGATCACAAGTTCATGACCATCCTGGGTGGGACACAGTGAAACCTCATCTCTAAATAAACAGAACAACACATTTCTGCAGGTAATATTTAAGGGTTCTAATGATCTATACCTAATCTAGTAACATTAGGTATAGATCATTGAATCTATTGATAAATTAGATAGAGAATACATAGAGATGGAGAGAGGATACATACACACAAATTTAGCACATTAATACGTACACGTATTTAGAACAAATAGATAATAATAGGAAAAAGTGAATCATATACTAAAATTAAAAATCACAGATATTTAAGAACTTGATATATGTTTTAGCTATAGACCAAAAAGATTTATATATGCCCTTTGTAGATTAGAACATGTATGGATTATATCTTTAATGTCACTCCACCCTCAAGAATATCAGTGTGACAGTTGTCACTGATTAAGATGGTTGTGTTACTCAAATTTGGTCATCACTTTTTTTTTAGAAAAGCAGTTTGCTTCTGTTTTTGTTTTTTTAATTTTTTTAAATTTATTTTCTTGTAAAGATTCTGTACAGAAAGTTTTCAGTTACATGAGTAAGGTAATGAGTACATTTCTTGTCGGACATTGTTACCCCCTCCTTAGTTTTTCTCCCACTATCCCTTCCTTCCCTTACCTCCCCAACTCCCCCGCCAAAATGGTAAGGTTCATTTTCCACATAGTGTCTTGTGAGTATCATTATTGCTTTTTCTTTCCTTACAGTTTTTGGTACAGTTGCCTTCTGGGTGTACATGATGAACGTTTTGATTTTTAATGTAATGGAATAATCTCCTTGCTCCCCATAAGCAGAAGCAGGGCAGGTTTTATTTAGACGTAGAATTTCAACCAAAGATGTCTAACATTTACAGGCAACTGTGAACTCACTGGTTCAGAAATAGCAACAATTTCTGCCACCTAAGAGTTGGGTGGGGAATATGTTGCTTGTGTTCATTAGAGATACGTTGGTGAAAGGGACTTTTCAGATATACTTTATGGGTCCTTCGGAATTTCTCAGGACTTCTGCCTTTTAGAGGCTCAGCTGCTTGCTCTGCTTCATTCAGTGCTACTCCTAAGGACTCACTGTTGGGTCCCAGCCTTCTGCCACCTGGAAAGGGCAAAAACATCCTTCTAGAGTTACTGAAAAGCTGGACTAGATAGCACTAAGCCCTGGACTCCAGGCTTCACTTCCATCCTTGGATGAAATGTCATCAAGAATAGCAAGGGGGAAAAAACCCCTCTTGTTTCCATTTTTTAGTTTTTGATATATTTTTTTCAATTCTTGTTGCTGCTGTTTTTGTTTTCTGTACCTTTTATCTTGTTTGTTCATTTATCTGTCTTTGGTAGGGTTAAGTAGGAGGCACAGAAAAGGTGGGACAGAGGGTGAACAAATGAACCAGTGCTACTCACTTGATACATGTGGAAAATGATCTATATAACTTGTGAGTGGGGATGGGAAGGAAAAGCTGGCAGAGAGGAAGGGAAGGGGTGACACTGTTCAAAAAGCAATGTTACTGATTACCATGACTTGACGTACGTAACTGTAACCCCTCTCTACATCGCTGCTACAATAAAAAATAAATATATATTTTTTTGAAAAAGAAAGAAGATTAAAATGCTTCAAAAACAATTTCTTACCATTGTCTTTTCTGTGCCAAAGAGGATTCCATTCCAAGATTAGTAAAATTTGGAGGATTCCATTCCAAGATTAGTAAAATTTAGAAGAAGAAAACAAACGAATAACCTCCTGTGAGGCACACTGAAGAGTAATAAGGAAGGAAAGAGGCAGTCAAATTCTCTCTCCCTCCTCTCTTTCTCATGGTCTATCCATGCAGGGTTCTGTTTCTTTGAAGAGTCTGTTTGCAGAAGTCTTAGGTGGCCCAGCAGGGGTGATCAGGTCTGTTTCCTGCTTGGGTCCGAAGCAATGCCCACCTTGACCTTGCATTGTGCCTTGCTTTGGATTGCTTGCTGTCTTTCTCTGCCCCAAACCCCTCTGTCTCATTCACATAGCCCTGGTGGTGCACCTACCCGAACAAACATAACTCTTCCTCCTTGTGTCAGGTACTTCTTTTCAAGAAAGAGATCAGAGACATCACATAGAGCTGCATGGACACTGTTTGCTTGGGCAGGAACAGGAGCACTTTAGTTTCACTGGTTTTAGAGTCATATCTAGAAAAAAAATATGAAACATCATCACATTCCCAGTTCAATTGAAGGATCTGTTGAAGTGCAATTCTCAAAGTAACATCATCAGTAACATCAACCTCCCTAAGGTGTTTCAAAGAAACGAATTCTCTGGTGCCAAAGCCCCAGAGATCTGGGGTTTGTGAGCTTTGCAGACAATTCTGGAAATGTTGTGAGAGTTACTTACATATGAATGAAGGCCTCTCTTATAAGCTGATACTACTATAAGTAGCAACAACTAAATTTTCAAAGATTGACACCTATGCAAAAAAAATGCACATGAAATCTAAACCTGTGTCTACTTAGTAATGTGCAGGTCCTTTTACGTGGAATTTGCAACAGCTGTTAAATTTACAGTTTCCCCTCAAGTCTGCCCTCTCCAGATTATCAGAGAGGTCTACCAGTCTGCAAGTTACCTGGGTGCATGGAAGAGTAGGGAAGAAGTTCATCTAGAGAGCTTAAATTCAGTAGAGTGCATGCTATCCCCTGTGTCGCATTTACATCTCCAGTAGTTAAATATTGGTGTACCCTTAATAAGGCCATCATTTTTTTCTTTTCCTGGAAAGTGCAGGATGCACAGCAAACTCCTCTTTTTCTCTAGATAGGCCTTTTTTAGAATTGTACTAGAATACAGTCCACTGGGATTTCAGTGCTCCAAGATTCACGCATTTAGCCTCTAAATGGAAGGAAGGGCATCTTACATGCTTCAAGGAAGTTGAGCAGGCCTTGCGATTTTTAAATACTGGGACATCAGAAACATCTTTGTATTTATTGAGATTTCTCTGTCTCAGATATGTGACTCATAATAGATTTGTTTATTCAAGTTCCCTCTTTAAAAAATATTGTAAAGGTGAGAGGGGTTATAGAGAGGTTATAGTTACATAAATCAGGTATGGAGTACATTTCTTTTTGAACAGTGTTACCCCTATCCTTCATTTTCTCCCAGTTTTTTTTTCCTCCCAATCCTCTCCTCAGCAAGTTGGATAATTCATTTCCAACGTAGTGTCTAGTGAATATCACTGCTGAATTAGTTCATTCATTGTCCCACAATTTCTGTGCTTCCCCTTCCCCTCCCCAAATCAGATAATCTTACATACAGTTACCACAGGGATTGCATTTTCTTCTTGGTTTAACAGAATGACAGATTACTTGACTAAGGACTATGTAGAGAGATAGTCCTCTCAGAAATGTGCTGTTGAGAATATAAGCACATTATAAAAATTTTATAACATAAGCACACTGTTTTCAGATGCCCTGGTGTGTTCTTAATTGATTGTTTAAACATATGGTATAGTACAAAGCTATTGAGTAGGAAATAAGAAATTTCTCTTTGCGTAGTTTTTAAATTATATGGCCTAGTGTTTAGTTTTAATATTGTATTCCTGGGGTTGTTAATTAAATACCTATTTGGATTTCATAGAGACCAGTAGTCAAAACAAAATTTATAGATTTAAAGAACAGTTTATTGGATATCAATTCACTATAGGAACACTGATAAAATACTAAAAAAAAGAGCTGGAAAAATTCCAGCTCATGTCTGCCTTGAACAAAATGACTGATTTAGTAAGTTTGCTATAGAAACATAACTGATGAATAGCATTATGCCTTTTAATGGTATGTATTATATTCTTCTCCAATGTATTGTTTTCATATTTTCTTTTGAAATATCTAATTTAATATTATGTAATTACTATATGTCAACTTTATTTGTAATAATAAAAAATAAGTGGAGCTATAATCAATGATGATGGAATGTTTTTTGGTCAAATCAATTGTAGCGTAGCCCTAAAATAAAGCAGTTGTCAAAATTAAAATTGTTTTGAGTATCATTTATTACTAAGAGTATATTTACTATGATGTATAATTATTCTCAGCAAGCAATTTCAAGTGATAATAATTTTTAAATTTAGTATGTTTGCCCCCTCAAATGCATAGCAAAATAAAAAAGAAAGCAACACATTTTTGTGTATGTTGTGCTGAATAAAAATCTATTATTATATGAATTTTTATCTCTTTATTTTTTGGCATGGCTTCTAAAAATTAAAAATTATGTATATGAAAAAAATTACATATATGACACCACAGTGGTTCATGTTATTTTACAATTGGACAAAGTAGCTCCATCGGGGATGGAGAATCTCATTTCTGCCAAAAGGCATTTGGCTATTTATAAAATAATTTGCTGCCAATACAAAGTTATCAATATAGTCAGACCAGCCATGAGTTTTTAACAGGGAGCAGGCTCTTACATGACTTGCAGGCTAGACCCTCCCTTCCTCACCCCACTGTTATTTTTCATATACTTTTGAAAACTGTTATTTGAAAATGCTAAAAATAGAGGGTTTAAGCTGCCTAAGTCAAGCAAAGAATACATTCCCCTTTCTTTCCTCTCTCCCAGTTTTTCACTAGGATCCTTCCCACAAGTTGTACAGTTCTCTTGCAACATAGTGTCCAGGGAGTACTATTGCTGTACTTGTGTACCCCTTTGTCCCTCCACTTCTGTGCTTCCCCTACACTCCTTAAGATACATAAACAAACAAGACAGAAAAGAAAACCAAAACAGAAAGAAAAGAGAAAAAATCTGTTGTTTCCATTTCCTGGAGTGCATTTTGTTAAATATTATTTTGACTGATCAGATGTACCTAAGCATTGTACCTTTCTGTTCCTCTGTTTTCCATCTAATATTAACAGCTACAAATTATTATATTCAGTTCCATGGTTTGAAGCCGTAAGTGATTTCTAAGTAAAGTGCTTAAACTTTCTTATACCTACAGCTAACCTGTACTTTCCAAATATATATAGCAAACTTAAAATCCCAAGCCAATAACATTTAATGCTAATTTACTACTATTAATAATAGTAATCTAACACCAGTATCATTATGCCAGTTAAATAAGTTAGACACTTACAAATTCAAACCACGTGTCTCTGCATTATTATTTGTAAGTACTAACTTATCTCACATTTTAAAGACGTTTCTTAATTTTTGTTGTGTTACTATTTCCTTTTTCCCTCCCTATTTTCTATCTGGTAGGTCTCACTAAATGTTGGAATATTTCAATGTGTCTTTTCTCTCTTATCTTTTGGCAAAGCCAAGCTAGACACCTGAGTGGATGCCAAAGACTCCCTTTCCTTAGCATTCACCATTTCTGTCTCCTTCATTGGTTGACCCATTCTCTCTGCTCTGATTGTCTCTGCCAAGGAATGATGAGGGCCTTGGGGAATTCACCTGTCTACTTTCATGCCTGGCTTATTGCTTGATTGTGTTTCTTGGCCCAAACCTCCTTGTATGCGATCAGTCATATGCAGTGTATTTCATTTCTAAATTAGGAAAGGTACAAGTACTGCTGTATAAGACTCAGAAATCTCATGTTGTCAGTAATTAGATGATACCCCTTTCCTGATGCCATTTTCTAGTGGATTTGCATTGTGTCTTTTTAGAATGCATGGTATTCACAGCCTATGAAACTTGGCTGGGGCACCCTCAGGTAAAGTAGCATTTTGGCACTAAACACTTCCTCTTGTTGGAGCAAGGCTACATGTACCAGCTGGCCTATTTGGTTTGACCGGTTCACCAGAGAGAGGGTTATAGAAGCTTACAGGAAAACCAGAGGTCCAGAAATTGGAAAATCAAATGCTAACATGTCTACTTCTGCTATCTTTTTGTCCACCTTTTTAAAAAAAATTGTTATTGTCACATTTTCAAAGAAGTTACAGTTCCATAAATCATGTACTGATGTCTGCTACTTTTCTGCCTTTTATGAACAAAGTATACTATACTGTTTTTTTTTCTGTTAAGATTAAACATTTGGGAACTTTGCTTACATCACTAAGGAAAAATTGTTTTCCAAATAGCCAGGAACCACCAAAACTTCAGAAATCGTCCTCTTTGGAGCATGGCTGGAACAATATTAAAATGTTAGAAGTCTTTTTCCTACATGCAACCAAAAGCAATCCACTATCTCTCCTGATGAGACAAAATATGAAGGTGGATGTTTTAAATAATGAAGCTTAACTCCAGTATAACCAGGATTTGTAGCTTTCCTTAGCATCAAACACACGTTCTTTCTAAAACATGTAAATTAGAAAAGCAATGCCTACTGGGTTCTTAACAAAGCCCATGGACCCTATTGTTTTCCTTACTAACTGGTAGTCGCCTAAAAACTAGAATTTTTCTAAATTGCCACATAGATTTACTGAACTAGCAGAACATATCCCTGTCATTTATTTTGCTGAGCGAGACTTCAGCATCATTTAAAGTGAAGACATCCCTTTGAACTGAATTAATCATTTTTTTTTCCATGGAGGCCCATAAAATGTGACATGCTTAAGTAGTTAATATGTTCAAAATAAAAATGGAAAATTCTTTGGGGCTCAGTTTGCAACCTAACTTTTCTCTGATGAATAATCTTCCAAGTGGGTGCTTATTACACCATAAACACGACCTTTATAAGAACAGTAGAAAAATCAAACTCTGGAGCTGCCATGTCAGAAGACTTTTTAAATGTCAGAACATGGAATGCTTTTAAATTAATGTGATTTTTGTCATACTTAACTGTTGAGGGGAAGTTTTGAACTTTTTTTTTTTTTATAAATCTAGGCTTATTAAAGTTCTTAAAAAGGGTTCTGTCAATTGCACTTTTGTTGCATTCCCATTGGAGGACATCAATGTGTGACCTTTCTTTCACATCTGGCAGCAACTATAACTTTCTCCCATTCCTTTCTTTTTCCTGTACGCCTAACCTTCGATTATTTCTGCTTTTCTGCTTTGGAAATCTTTCAAACATGTCAATCTTTTGTAATTGATTAGATTCTGAGCACACTTAGCCAGTCATTTGTGACTTCGACATAAGCCACACTATAAAAGAGGACTCATAGTCCTCATAGACATCCAGTTCCACGTTTTATTTTATTAATATTTCAGGGACAGTATACTTCCCAAACCTTACTTTTGCTTGAAAGTCACTAAAATTCCATTGCATTCCTTATTTTATATTTGCAGCCCAAAATAATGCCAACAGTGAGACTTAGATTTTCTGTGGCTAATTCTTACTTTCTAAGGCCGTTCTCAATGACAGGAACAATTTTATATGATAGATGTTTTCAAAATTTTCTGATGTTTTCTTTCCATTGGCTGATGCTACAACTCAAGGTGACATTCCTGTTCTTATTTCTGCCTGTGGTTTTAATACCTGGCCAAGAAACATTAAGTCAATCCATCAGTCACTTAAAATCAATTAATAAACTCCACTTTGTCTCCCCTTTTTAATTTGATACCTTGATATCTTGGTATTTCCCAATTTAAGAGACTAAAAACATATGTGATTTGGAAGGTTCTTTCAATTTTTTTGTATAAGTTTTATTGTTCTTAGTCTAGATTCTTCTTCAACTGCGTGTATGTGTTCTGTGTTCTACATATATTAAGATCTGTTGTTTTGTATATTTGTTCTTAGTACTAGCATTCCTTTGGAGGACAGCCAGTTTTCTTGAGCTTGTCCCTTGAGGTATACCTTGCCATTTCTTTCAGCAGATTAAAGCCTGCTTATTTGAAATATCTCATTACGGAAATAATCACTTTTAATTTACCAATTGTACAGCCTTTACCTTTCCAGAAACATAATGAATGATATAATTTGCTCCATGCCAATCAAATTTGCATCTCCTGTGCTCAAACTGTTTTCACTCCGAAGGTATATTTACATCAGCTTTCTGAATATATGACTCATTTAAAGCAAAAAAATCCAACATGATGAGACTTTTTGTTTTGTTTTACTTTACCATACTTTTCTGTTATCATGAAGGGCTTCTAATATCTTTCCAGAGTAGAAAATTCTGAAATATATTAGGGGGTCTAAGTGCCTTGAAACTGTTCTTCTGTGCTCACATCTACAACTGGAATTGTATCAGTCTTTGGAGACCCAATGCAGACTAGCTAAATGAAAGTGAGTCAAGGATAATTTAAAGTCAAAGAAAATCATTAAAAATATTTAGAAGTTTGAACGAAATATCTTCCTGGCTTTGTGGCAGTGAGACTGAAAGGCTGGCTATATCACACTATGTATGCAGATAAAAGGACCACAGTACACTGTAGAAAATCATGAGATACGAGCATGATGGTGCACATAAAGGCAAGATGGATATTCTTGTGTCAAGCTGTGTCACACTCATGCTTTGACTATATATTTGAAAAAGAAATCAGTTCATTTTTTTTAGCTAGGCTAATTAAATCCCATAACTACAGGCAAGACTGCCATGTCCAATTATGATCAAGCCAATGTGCTATCAAGTCACGGTAGCTGGAATACTTGGACAAGAATATTACTTATAAATTTAAATGTCCTCATTCTGATGTGAATAGTAGAATGCATTATCCTTCGGTTTTAAAAAAGTATTAATATCTTCTACTGTCAAACATCACATGGGATCTTTGCTCAATCTAGTGGTTTCAAAGTATTTGAAATTATGAAGGAAAAAAATGAATCCAACCAATGTCCATGTGTTAGTATAGGCTAATATAAGCCAGTTGCATTTGTTTTTACTAAGTGTTTCAGAAAAGGGTTTATTTCATGAAACAAAGGAAACTATGATTGCAGAGGAGAAAATGGAAAGGAGTAAAAGAAAATGTCTTCTTTATTTAAATGGTAGGGAATCATATTTACTTTCATTAAAACAGTGAATTCAAGAAAGTGGAGAACCAATAAACGTTTGATGAATGTTTGTGAGAGACAGTGCAGGAAGTGAGAAGCATATCTTAAGAGGGAAAAAAAAAAACTGAGGAGCAGTTAGGAGAGAACAAGTGAGAGGGTAGGTTAGAAATGGAAATCAAAGCTATGGCGGTGGTGTGAACAAGTGTGTCTTCAGGGTGACCCAAAATGACTTGAACTCTTTCATTCCCAGATACCAAATCAACAATCATGTTTTGATGAGCTACTCAATGTCAGGCATTGAGGCGGTTTTTAACTCAGTATTTTGTTTACCCTCCAACTTAATAGAGACTTTCTATAGGTTTTCATTGACTCATTTAAGACTGATACTTCCCTACAGGATGTTTTGAAGGTGTTTTTCCTGCTGTTCATGGGCTGATCAGTAACCTTTCTATCTAGGTCAGAGTATTATCTGGATTTGGTGGTGGTTGATAAGAATAGGATCACTTCTCCAACTTAAGGATTTAGTTCCCTTAATGTTCTAAAATTTTCTTTGTCCTCAGTATTGCTTTTTATAACTACCATTTCACAATACTCATACACTGAACTCAGAAATGAATGAGTATGCCATATTCATGTTATGTGTGTGTGCGTGTGTTCCAATATTGGGCTTCACACTCTTTCGTAGCTTTTTAGCTTTTTTGTTGTTGGTTGTGGGGCTTGAACTCTGGTTCTGGGTGCTGCCCCTGAGCTTTTTCACTCAAGGATAGGGCTTTACCACTTTGAACCACAATGCCACTTTCTCTTCTTCAGCTTTTATACTCAAGGCTGGTTGCTCTTATCCTTGAGTCACACTTCACTTCCAGCTTTTCGATGGTTAATTGGAGATGAAAATCTGTTAGATTTCTATGCTCAAACTGGCTTTGAATAACAATCCTCAGATCTCAGCCTTCTGAATAGCTAGGATTTCAGATGTGAGCCACCAATTCCCAGCTGAATAGTTCATATTTAGAATAGGGATACACAATGGAATTCTATGCCTCCATCAGAAGAATGACATTGCCTCATTTGTTAGGAAATGGAAAGACTTGGAAAAAATTATATTAAGTGAAGTAAGCCAGGCCCAAAGAAACATAGGTCCCATGGTTTCCCTTATTTGCAATAACTAGTATACATCTAGGATAATCTTACCAGACAAGCAAAAAAGGTCAAAAGTTATATACATATGACCATATAAGATGATGCTAAGCAAAATGAACCCCAAGACAGGGACATAAGAGGTTTTATCTTTGTCACTGTTGTTTTTAATGTACTATGTGATCTTTTTTGCTTCTATTGTATGTTCCTCCCCCATGATATAACCCCTGTTGTCACTGTATTTGATTCCAGTGTCCTGCATCTTGTATATACACTTTTCTAATTTGGGGAGAGGAAAGGAAATAACAAAATGCTGAAACAAAGATTGACCCATTGTAAGAATGCGATATACATGACACTATGTTGAAAACAAACTTTACAACTTGGGGCTGGGGGTGGGGGAGGGAGAGAGGGACGAGTTGTGAGGTGGGAGGGAAGGGATGATAGGGGAAAAACAAAGGAGGAGGTAACAATGCTCCATAGGAAATGTACTCATTACCTTATTCATGCAACTGTAACCCCCCTGTACAGTGTACCTATATATATGTATATATATATATACATATATATGTATGTATATATATATGAAAAAAAGAGTACTAATGAAGCTAGTGTCCCATTTCTTCTGTCTTGATTACCTTTCAAAGCAACCCTGTTGTTTTCATTATTTGTTCATTCACTTATTCACTTACTTATTCAGAGTATGGGTGTGTAAGGATATGAATGCATACATAATTTGGAAAGAATGGCGCTGGGTACTATAGAAACATATCAGGCTTGAATTCTCCCTTGCAAGGTGAAGCCACACCACATGACTCATGACTAAACAAAGAATAAAGACGTTAAGAGATGTAGTGACTAGTGATATAAACAGCAGTGTTAATAAAACATATTCCATTTATTTTATAGGTGTTGGAAAGGGAGCAAGGTGAAATGTCATGCAAGAATATGGACTTTGGAATCAGACTCTTCTGGTTCCTAGCTCTTCATAGCTCTACCCTTCAGGATGATTTTTCTGGAGTAAAATAATGTTGACAGAAGGAGACGATAAAACAGTATAGTACAACTTCATTTACTCTATTAAGTATTTCTCCCTGAAAGCTTTAAAGGAATCTGACTTTATTCTTATTTGGTAGGAGAAAGTAACCCCAAAGGAAGAACAAAACTGTTCAAAGGCTGTTAAGCTCCTTAAGCCATGGAACAACCTAGAATCTGGATATAGCCTTGTCATGGTAATGCCTGTACTTTTAACCACTTAAAATATTGACTGGAATTTGGAAAAGAGAAAGGTGACTACAGTTCTAAAGGGACCAGGAGACACCAGACTTTGTTTCTGAACCTTGGGAGTAAGAGACAGGGATAGTGAAGTTCCCACATTTTCAAGGTTTGGGAAAAACATTTCCTTATCTTTGCTTTCTTGGACAGTAGACAGTATGAATGGGTAAGAACTGGTCATAATGACATTGATAATATGGAAGACAGATATGTAGAACTGGGAAGGTGTAATGATGTTTGAAAACTATATGCAGGACAGAGCAGAATCATTCAGGAAAATGCAGGGCCAATTTCAGAGGACAAGTTTCTGTAGAATTTCTTTTCTCTCTCAGCAGGCATTCCTGCTCAAAGCAATTTGACTCATTCTGTTTTGTTCTTCCTTTGGGATTAATGTCCTTGTAAAAGCACAAACTAATCTTTCTAATGTAAGGCAAACAGCCTCTGAAATTTGAAAGGACTAACTCAAATTCTCTGAGGCTATGATTACAGCCCCTTCTCAAGGCTTCTTTTAGGGCCAGTAGTTGTTTTGTTTTTCACGGAGCTTTTTTTGGGTTTACTGTGATTAGGTCATTGCACATTCTTACACTGTCTTAGACATATCGGTAAGAAGAGCTACAAGAGACCTGTGAAGTCTCAAAAATGTTCCATTATGTTTGAAGCATGAGGAATTATCAGGAAAAAATGTTTACTAGCTCTTGCACAAAGTCAAGGAATGGAAGTCTCCTATTTACTTAAAGCAAATGCAGATCTCCATTTAGTCTCATAACCTGGAAAAACTTGAACAGAAACAACAGATACCCTTCTTCATCCTCTCATGAGATTCCAAGGCGAGTGTAGCTGAAATCTATGCCTAATGTTTTGTTGTAAGGACATCATTATTAAGACACTGCCTGTCTTCCAAAGCTTACAGATGACTTCTTTAAGTCTTCTGGGCTGATGGATCATCCTAAGAACTGAGGGTGGGATGTCCTAATGTTATCATAGTTGGCCCATTTGTTGTTTATTTTGAGCACTGGCAACTGATCAACTGGATTATGATACTGGAATGCTAAATAGGATTCTGAAGCCAACAGGAAACACGATTCGTTGATAATAAATACTGTGAATATTGGAAAAGGGAGAAGTATTCTGGACTCCTGTCTATTACTTTTGGGGCCCCTAGAGAGAAGATGATTTTACAAGAAGCCAGAAATCAGTCAAACTATATTTTAATCCATAGTTCAATTAGCTGTTACAAAATCTTTTTTTTTTAAATTGTATTTTATTTTATTTGGGAGCTGTTACAAAATCTTTAATCTCATAGGTCCTCAATTTCCATCAGTAACTCATCAAGAACTAACAGGATTGCATAAATTCAAAGCTAGGTATATACAAGCAATTTTTCATAGTAGTTTTAGTTACTGATTATCATTGTTATTGGAATTTTGTTTTGACTAATTCAATTTATATGGTTAGCCATACACCAGAAGAGTGTTCATTTACCAGAAAACTTTACTCTTGTTGCTAAATTTTGCTCTTAAACTTTTACTTGGGCCTGTGCTGTTCTTGACATTCAAAAAGAAAGAAATGGTAAAACTATGAGTAAATTTACAGAAACAAACAAACAATCAAACTCTGAGGCAATTTCAGTTTCATCTTATATCAGTGAGTGAACTCAGGCTCTGTTTGAGCAGAATCATACTGATGAAATTACCTGTACAAGTCAAGATATACAAGTGACTCATGCTAAGTCAAGAATCTCTATATTTTGGGCTGAAATTTACAAAAAGGTGAGAGCATGATGAATTCATCCAAAAAAAATTAACTTTGGCCTGTAATTCTGGATTTCCAGATAGAGCTGGGATTCTCAGAACTCAGTGGGACCAGAAATGCTGTCTCAAAATGTAGACTCCCGTTCATCATTTCCTGGACCTGACTCATAGCAAGGATGGATCCCATTGGCTACTTGCTCTATTTTCATTTTAGTTTTGCTTTAATTTTTGTGTTTTGTCACCTCATTTTGTGATGTTTTTAGTGTGTGCATCACAGCATAGATATCTCATATGTCACACGCTGAATTTTGGTGAGGGCTCTGCAAATTTAGCATGAGGACTCTGTTTGGCCTGGGGCTGTAACAGCATCTCTTCTGGTTCTATAATTCTATGTCTGCTGCCTCTTGGCTATTTGATTCTAAAAAATAAAAATAGGTCCCTTCCTCGGAAGCAATTTCTTGTTTTGGCATGAGTAGAGTGCAGTCTTGCTTGGAGGGGGGGAGGAGAAAGGAAGTACAGAGAGATGAAGACATAAAGACATTGGGCTGAAGTCATGCAGAACAATGTGAAGAATAAGCCAATGAGACCAGTGGCAGTTGGACTGCATCTTGACATCCTGCCTGGTGGGGGTGCTGTTACCTAGAATCAGTGCCTTGGCCTCTCAAGGCTACATATGTAGTTTTCTAAAATAAGGCCGAGTTCTTATGAGACATACTGATTGTGAGGAGCTTGGTATAGAGTAGGTGTTTCATCACGGTGGGCTCCCTGACATCCGTTGCATTTTCTGTTTGGTGGAAGTCAGAACTTAAAAGGTATGTGAGAGGGAGCAAAGGAACAATATTATCCAATAAAAAGGGCTTTGAAATCAGACATCTTTGGTTTCTAATGCTTCTTAGCTGTGTAATAAGGTGATTTACCTGGAGTAAAATGATCTCATTAAGCCTGTTTCTCACCTGTAAATTGAGATCAAGGATATCTTCAGCATTTACTGAAGTAATAGGTAAAGACATCTACCACATGTCCTAGGATATAATAAGGGTTGAAAATGACATGACTTGTAAAACAGGTTATGTGTGCCTCTTTGCTTACAATCATCTACTAGTGTGTATTTGATTTTTCTTCCTCCTAAAGCAAATCACTTTCCAGATTCCATAATTACTACAATTCCATTAGCAACTGCTATTACATTTTTTTTTTCTCCAAGTACTACATGTTTCAGGGTGAAAAGAAAATATCAAGTTTGGGCTGTTTGAAGCAAAACTTGCCAGAGGAAACAATCACAGTGAGGCTGAGACTAAACAGAACCCGTGTCAACTCCACAGGGAGTGTTCTTGAGGAAATTGAAATCAGAAGTTCTTTGTTGCTGTTATAAAGTTTGTAAAAATGTTCACCAAAGCAATGGAAGTCAGAACTCACACTTCCTACGCACTAGAATGTAATGGTACTAGGAGTGCTGGGGATTTTCAGGCTCCTGACGAGAGCAACACTGTCCTCTCTACAGTTCTTGATTTATTTCACTTCCTTTGATGATTGATAGTTGCTTAATTAGTGATGGATTTTTCCAAATGTCATCTAATGACAGCAGCAGTAGGATTGCCTAGGGACTTTAAGTCATGATCATTACAAAAAATTTAAAAGTTAAAAACATTTGGGCTGGGAAGGTGGCTCAGTGGTAGAGCGCTTGCCTTGCATGCCTGAGGCCCTGGGTTCGATTCCTCAGCACCATATAAGCAAAAAAGAAAAAAGCTGGAAGTGGCGCTGTGGCTCAAGTGCTAGCCTTGAGCTGAAGAGCTGAGGGACAGCACCCAGGCCCAGAGTTCAGGCCCCACAACTGGACCAAAAAAAAAAAAAAAAAACATTTTAAAATATCCACATTGGAAGCCAGATGCTGGTGGCTTACACCAGTGATAATAACTTTACTCAAGAAGCTGAGATTGCAGGGCACTAGTGGCTCACGTCTGTGATCCTAGCTCCTCAGGAGGCTGAGATCTGAGGATCATGGTTCAAAGTCCAGGCAAGAAAGTCCTTAAGACTGTTATCTCTAACTAACCACCAGAAAACCGGAAGTGGCACTGTGGCTCAAGTGGCAGAGTGTTCACATTGAGTTCAAGAGCTCAGGGAAGCACCCAGGCCCAGAGTTCAAGCCCCATGACCAACCAAAAAAAAAGAGAGAGAGAGAGGCTGAGATCCTTAAGGATCATGGTTCAAAGTCAGCCTGGGCAAGAAAGGCCATGAGACTCTTGTTTCCAATTAACTACCTGAGAAAGATACAAAACAAAGTAAAGAGACAAACAAAACCAGAAGTAGAGATGTGGCTCAAAGTGGTGGAATGTTAGACTTGTTCAAAAAAATCACCCATGTGCTGAATTCAAGATCCAAAACAGAAAGAAAAAGAATCCATATTGGAATATTGAGTGTTCTAAGGAGATATTACCATCAAGTTCAGTAGAATTAGAAATTAGATAAATTTATTTCTACTTTGCTGTTCCAAACATGCAAAATGAAAGGTAGATCTGAACAAATAAATAAATAAATGCAAAAAGTAAAATTCTGATATCTTTGGATGAAGGCATTGTACCTGGTAGGCCCAATATATATACAGTGTATAATAGACTGGATTTATAAACATGTACAATTATTTCTTGAATAATCCAAAGCCTTACAAGTAAATGCCTCTTAGTAAACATTGATTTGATTTGGCAAATTTAATTTGACAAACTGAAACTAGTTTTTTGTTTATATTGTTTCACTTTTTTTCCACTGTTTTCCATCAAAAAAGTCAATCTCTAAATAAACACAGATCTAATGTTGATATCAGATTCTGAATACAGAAAGTTTGGTACCATATCCTGTGTCATCCACTTACTGTGTGAACTTGAACATTCCTGAGTATTTGTCTCAGTCTCCAATGACTCCATTCCCTTATTCACATGCTATTAAAGATCAAAGAGCTGGCTGACAGCACCCAACACACTGCACATTGCATAAAAGTAGAAATGTTGCTTTTATGCTCACAGAAGTAATGGGCATTGTTTTACAAGAAAGAAAATTCATACCTAAACATGAAATTCATGTTTTAAGAAATGTGTGTTGTAAAAGATGTTAATGAAATGTTTTTTAAAAATATGGTTTTTAGTGTCTAGACTATTTATCTAAAGATAGAAACCAATAATGGAAGTTTAATTGGACTAAACAAATGAACGCGTGCCTCAGCTTTTAGCAATTAATTCAAATAAACCCTCTGACTGTTAACCATCCTTGGCATTTCCAGTGTTTTGAGGAAGCTGCAGGCTTTGAAAAGGGAGCCACATTGTTGTTTAGGGCCTAAGGGAAGAAGGGTGCAAAATCACAGTAGGCTGTGATCCAGTTTAATTCCTTCATCCAGGTTATCCATCCATCTATTTTTAAAACAGAAATACGAATCATTCATTACTAGGAAGTCCTAAAACTGCAAAAGAGGAATGAAGTACACATTGTTTTTTCCTTAACTAAGTGGAGGTGGAGATGGCTGCCAAATACGGTCTCTCCCACCTGTAATCCTAGCTCAGCTTTTTGAGTAGAACTCAGGAGGCCTGTAAGTTCCAGGCAACAAATTAACAAAACAAGCTGTGTGTAGTGGCTCTGCCTTTGATCCAGACTACACAGGGGAAGGTTGGGGGGTGGAGGGGAGTACCTGTAGATAAGAAGAAAGTAGTTCCAGGCCAGCGCTGAGTTAAAATGAGAAACATTTCCTGAAAAATAGTAGAGGGCCTACCTAGCAAGCAGGAGGCCCTGAATTCAAATTCCAGTGCTGCTCAATAAACAAACAAACAAATAAATAACCAAAGACTAGATATGATTAAAATTGCCCAGTGGCATCGATAATTTAGTCCTCCATCTATAATGAGCTTGATTTCACATTTAGTTGACTGGTTCCTGACCCAGTTCACTGGAAAAAAGTACAAGCTTTTCTGAAAGCCTTTCCTGAGATAAGATGTAAAAAAAAAAAAAATTCCACAGGCCTTAAAATTGGTACTTTTTGCTGCATTGATTTAAAGATAGCAATAATATTAATTTCACCATGATTTTTTTAAATCGGAAGTGCTTTTTGAGTATACTTATCACTGATCTCACATGAAGATTCATGAATGACATTGTTGTATCTAGAGATGATGGATGCTTGGTGCTGTTTGACATCATTCCCACCATTGTCAGTTTTTGCCTCTGATAATGACCACTTGTAGTTCTGAGAAAATCTTCCCTTTTCAAACTTCAAAGATAGGGATCCAGCAAAAGGCTAGAGTTTCTCTTCTATTACCCATGCATTCTGAAACATACCATATTAAACAGATTGCCAATGAATTCTTTCCTATAATGGGGGGGGGGGTGGGTCCAGTCATGGGGCCTGAATTCTGGGCCTGGGTGCTGTCCCTCAGCTCTCCCGCTCAAGGCTAGCGCTCTACCACTTGAGCCACAGTGCCATTTCTGGCTTTTTTCTCTTTGCTTATGTGGTGCTGAGGAATCGAACCCAGGGCCTCATGCATGCAAGGCAAGGGCTCTACCACTGAGCCACCTTCCCAGCCCCACCAATGAATTATTTCTTATCAGAGAACGCTGCTTTTGCCCTGGAGAGATAATGTTGACTACAACCTTTAGAAATTCCTCTCGAGGAAAAAAATAATTACATTTTCCTGTTCTTTAATACTAGCTGCTGACTGTCATGACAATTTCTAGACAAAGTCTTATGATTAACATCCTATGAGGCAAGTAACATGGGGATATTTGCAATAAGTAGTTGAAAGCCCCTTACACTGGTACTCCTAAGGATTCTTCTCTAGCCTTTTCCAGACACCAGAAATGATCATGACCATTGCTGAGATAACTGCGAGACTCTACTTTCCCTCTAGGGACCATTTGATTTAGGTTATTAGCAACTGGATGATGTAAGCGTTTTGATTTGTGTCAGGACAATCAGTGAGAGTAACAAAGAAGACAATGCTACAGACAACTTTCTCCCTAGCTTCCTTCCCAGCTGAAATTTGGTATGAATAAGAATTTGAAGGCTAGGCCAAGTAGCTCATATATATAATCCTAACTTCTTGGAAGGATGAGATTGGGAGGATCAAAATCTAAGGCTAGCCTAGAAATATATATATATATATACACACACACACACACACACACACACACACACACATATATGAGTGTTAGATCCCTATCTTAATACTCAAAGTCAAACATGTTAGTACTTTTCTATAATCTCACCTACACAGACCCTGGAAAATACATGAGATTATATCTGAGAAAATAACACTAAAAATGTTGGAGGGAGGGCTCAAAAGTTACAGCATTTGTCTAAACATGAGCAAGTTTCCAGGTTGAAACCTCAGTGCGACCAACTAAATACATAAACAGGTAATTAAAATTTAAGGAAAAAATAATTTCGACAAGTAGAATAATTCTGTGTAGAAGTATGGAGGTGTGTTTTCTTTCATAGGTAAATATCAGATTGAATCACTGGCCTTTGACTGGAACAAATGGTTTGGAATCAGTGTTTCTAGCATGGTGATCTAGTTTCCTCTAACTCATATATTCATTTTCACCTTCTTACACCCTGGAATGAAGAGCACGACCTGAGAGGAAACTGACATCTTGGGGAGATGGAAAGGTTTGTTCTCACATGATCAGACTTTAACACTGAGTTGACCTACCAGGAGCAGGTCCCTTAGGCATCCAAGAACCTCATCCTGAGTAGAGGTGCTGAATTGTCCTTCTGTCTCATCTTCTAGGTGAATGGATAGATCCACACACAGGGTAACAGCCAAAATAATGCAGGGGAAAAAAAAACCTGACCAAATCATAGTCAATTCAAACTTCATCTCCAAATGAGCTTCCAGTTCTATTTGTTAGGAAGAATGCTAAAACAAATACAAACTGAGTAGATATTTGGATCACCCAGCCATAGGAAAATAAAGTCCTTAGCTATCCTAGACCAAGAGTTAAAATAATATCAACAGTAAACTGCCCTTGTAATCCTCAGCCAATAGCCTTGGGTACTGAGAGGCGATCACACCGGAAAGTCAATGAACACATATTTGGTTTTTTTGATTAGGCAAATAGATGAGAAAGAATGTGAATTGAGGGATTTGTAACACAGTTGGTATAGTTTTCATGCCTTTTATGATCTTCCTTTAAATAGCACTCAGCCATAATGGTCCTATGGCAAGGAAATAGGAATGCTGGCTGCTGAATGCTCCTGTGTCCCTCTTCCTACTTTACAAGGCTTTGTCTATCTGATGTTTTTAAAACAATAATGAAAGGCTTTCATAGGATTGATAATTTCACTGCATTTGCTTTTATCTCCCAGAGAAGTAGCTTGCTTACTACAACAAAACCAAGGTTATAGAGTGTTTTTTTCTTTTCTTTTATTCTTCTATTTTATTGCCCTTGTTTCGATTTAAAAGCTATTTGAATCATTGTATTGAGAATTGCTAACTTTACTTGGATTCTTTGGGAATGATATTTTTGCTTCCTGGAACCTGAGCTTTCAAGTATATAAGCCAAATTTTATAATTGATAAGTCATAGAATTGAATATTTAAAGGAATTAAGGTGATTAGCAGGCTAATTCTTGCCAATTATTCAATACACTTACCAAATTTAGATGTATTACCTACCATGGCCAGTTCTTGCAGCTTTAGTTTTCTGTGGGCAGTGTCTGAATAGTGTAGCCTAAATGCCCCAAATCTACCATTCCTTTCTTTCCTTCCCCATCATGGTATCAGGTCTGTTTTTGTAAGCTCACAAGCACATGGTCACCTGCTTTACAATAATAAGCTCCTCTCTCCTCCAAGAGACATGGTATGTTTGGACTGAAGCATGTGGGAACAGATATGTGTACTAAAGTAGTTTTTTAGTAATAACTACCAAGAATCTAATATTATTTAAAATGTGCTAGATGTTTTCCTGATATGCATTAATATTTTGAACAGCTTAGTAGTTTGATAATTAAAACGTGTATTTTTTTGAATTAAAATTACTTATGATGCATCAACATTTTACATATTTATGACTTATGAGTGTATACATTGTATAAGGTTCAAACCAGTATACGTATAACGTGTTATCAAAATTACTTATTATGATAAGAACATTCCAATTTTTCAAGCTTTTTGAACATTATTGTTACCTATACCACGCTGCTGTGCAATAATTACCAGAAAAATATTTTCCCTAAATATAATTAATGCCCAGTGATTGCCCTCATTATAGATAAGTGAATATATTTTAATGTGAATACATATAGAATTCAGTACATTTTTGCTGTCATAGGTATATATTTACATATATATAAATATTTTGCATACCTATACATATATACATGATTTAAATTATGAATATATGTATATATTTATATAGTATATATACATTATGTATGTACATTGCATAGGTTTTGTATAAATATATACTATATATGTATAATTTATGTTTATAAATGTATAAATTTATATGTGAATAACTTGATGATAAGTATAAGAGATAGTAAAGAGATTATTTTTCTCATAAGAAAATCAGGGAGCTGGGTGCTAGTGGGTCATGCCTGTAATCCTAGCTATTCAAGAGGCTAAGATCTAAAGATCATGGTTCTAAGCCAGCCCAGGCAGGAAAGTCCATGAGACTCTTATTTCCAACTAACCACCAGAAAACCAGAAGTGACACTGTGGCTCAGATGGTAGAGCACTAGCCTTGAGCTGAAGAGCTCAGGGACAGCACCCAGGCCCAGAATTCAAGCTCCATGACTGACAAAAAATAAATTAAAAAAGAAAGAGAAAGAAAGAAAGAGAAAAAAGAAAGAAAGAAAGAAGAAAGAAAGGAAGGAAGGAAGGGAGAGAGAGAAAGAAAATCAGGGACTTCTGCTGATTTCTATAAATAATATATACTTAGATAAATATGCATATATATTTAAATATACACAGATATGATCACAGTTCTAAATTGTACCCTGGGATGCATATTTAATAGCTGCCAGCTCTAATCACTTCGAACTTAAATCTAACTTAAATCTTAAATCTAAGACTAAGGTTAAATTGTCAGATTCTTTGTCTATGTCTGCCTGCTGAATGAACCTGGAGTAGATCAAGTGGAAAAGGTTAAAGTTAGATGTATTATAGAAAAATATTACTAAATTCTCAAGTAGTATTTCAAAATATTCATTTACAAAGAAACCCTTTTCTGTAAGCATTCTTCTTGGGAAATCAACCTAGACAAAAGAAGGAAGGTGAAAGGACTTTGAGTTTCTTGACTGTTTTCATTGGACCTGGACAGCTGGTCTGTTAAAAAAAAAAAAAATAGATGCCTCACTGACTTAGCATGAATTGGAGACACTGAGCTAACCACTTTCTATGCAATAAGCTTCACAGGACAACTCTGCCTTCCATCCCTATTTAACTCTGTAAGTTATTAAATTGCACTTTTGGGGGAAGGGAGTTGGGTTTGAACTCAGGGCCTCATACTCATCTTGCTTGCACCACCTGAACCATGCCATTTTGCTGGTTAATTGTAGCTAAAGTATCATGGGTTTTTCTACCCTGGTTGACTTCCAGCTGAGATCCTCCAGATTTCAGCCTTCTGAGTAGCTAGGACTTTAGGGGTGAGCCACCAGCCACTGGCCAAAGAAGCATGCTTAAATTTACATTTTAAACTTGTTTTTCAAATACATAAACTAGTCAAGTGGCTACTAATTTCTCTATCTCTATTAACAAGTACTTAACAACTGGTTACTCCAATATTTCTTTATTCAAGTTCATGAAGTAGTACTTTGCGAACACACAGCTACCTTGTAAATAGAGCAAAATGCTACCCAAAATGTTGGCTTTATAGTTAACTATTTGCAGGAATAGTTGTAAATATTCACTCACAGAAATGAATGGCAAAAAAAAAGGAGGAAGGTGGCCGTAGTCTCTAGGATTACCAGACTATTTTTTTGTCTTGTTTTGTTTGCCAGTCCTGGGACTTTAACTCAGGTCCTGGGCACTGTCCCTGAGCTTCTTTTGCTCAAGGCTAGCACTCTACCTCTTGAGCCACAGTGCTGCTTCTGGGTTTTTCTGTTTATGTGATACTGAGGAATTGAAACCAGGGCTTCATGCATGCTAGGCAAGCACTCTACCACTAAGCCACATTCCCAGCCTGATCACCAAACTTTACTATATTACTGCCATTATACAATACCTTACTCAATGCAATTAAGTATTCTGTATTCACTGTGTTTTGATCTGTTAACAAATTTGGTATGAAAACCTAGGAACTGCTTTGAAATCTAATAATTATTAAAACTGTAGATTAGACCAGGCATAGGGGTGCATGCTTGTAATCCTAGTACTCCAGAACTTGAGACAAGAAGATTGTGATTTTAGACCAGCTAGAGCTAGACCAGTAAGAGCCTGTCTCAAAAAAGAAAAGCGCATTTGTGTCCATTAAAAATTCACCGACTATAAAATGTGTGACGCTTAATATGAAGTTTCAAAAACAAAGCCTATGATTTTATATCTTTTGTAGTCTCTTTTCCATAGATATGTGGAATTGTTTTTCTCAAATTAAGAAATTTAATACTTCCATATGATATTGTAATGAATGAAACACTACTATTGGTAAATGTTAATAACAAAATAAGTCTCTAACCTATAGAAATGTCTACAAATTTATTGGGCATTTTCTTTATTATTATAATTATTGAGAAAATTTTGATAAATATTTTTAAAACCTATCTTTGATAAGTATGAATAGCTTATACAAAGTTTTAGCTATAAAACTCTTCTTAATTTTGTAAGATATACATTGTATTCTGGTCTGCCATTATCCCTTCTTCTCTGCTTCATTTGTCTACCCTACTTTTTTGAAGAGCACTTTTTATTTTCCAGTTTGGGGCTTTGAACTCAGGACCTTGTGCTCACTTAACTTGTTTGGATGGTATCTATGACTCAAGCTATGCCTCCATCCTGGTTTTTTTTAAGTTATTTGGAGGCTGGAATTGCACCAATTTTTCTGCCTGGGCTGTCTTTGAATCATGATCATCTGGAATGCAACCTCCTGTATAGCTAGGATTTCATGAGTGAGCCATTAGAACCCACAGAGGAGCACATTTTAGTATACTTTGTAGATATGACCTTATATTTGCAAGTTTTGAATGTACACTATTTGAAAATTGTATTCTCATTTCTGAGCATGTATGGATCAACATAACTGAACCTAATCTAGATATTGAAAACAAAAAGGATTAGTTAGAAATAGCATTTAAAAGGCAGCTTTAATTTTATGCCTCAATATCAGTTCAATAGATTTAAAACAGCATTTTTTTCTTTTTAAATCCATATGCTTTTGTTTTTTATTGTCATATTTCACTGGCTTTTTCAGTGTCAAATAGAAGTGGTGAAATGTCTACTCATACATTCCTCTTTGGCCCTAATTTGTCTCTAATTGTTGTTTATCATGGATGAAGGCTGGATTTGCATTGTATGTTGCTCATGTGTCTGTTGAGATTGGCTCTTTGTTTCTTTTTCATACATACCACATTAAATGGTTTTTGGAAATTAAATGAATCCTGTGTTCCTGAACAAATCATACTTGTTTCTGGTATAAATCCTTCCTATACTATTGTCATATTTGGTTTGCTATATCTAATTAAAACAGCAATTTTAAAACAAAATAATAGACATATGAATGTTATAGCTTAGTGTCATAGATTGAGTGATTTTGGAAGTAGTTTCTGAGACTTTGTTGGGAGGTGGTTTGGGAAGAATGAGGAATATAGAATTGAGAAGAGGATCCAGGTGCTGGTGGTTCATGCTTATAACCTTAGATATTCAGGGAGCTAAGACTTGGAGGATTGAGGTTTGAGGCTAGCTTGGGCTGAAAGTATGTGACACTTCATCACCAAAATAACCAGCATAAAGCAGAGCTGGATGCATGGCTCAAGTAATAGAACACCAGCTGAGCAAGTATTAATAATCTGTTATTGGAGGGCAACAGGGGGACTAGACTTCAATTCAGTCACAGTGGGGCCTCAGTTGCTCTGAGATCCCACTAGGAGCAATGGAGATGAGAAAAAAAAAAAAAAAACTTCAGAGTTCTTTCTCCCTGAGGCAAAGGACAAAAAACATATCCACACCCTACTTTAATCATCTATTATTACTTGTGTCAGCAAAGCATTTTACTTGAGGCTCACCTTGGGTACATTTTTTTTGGCTCAGGGTGATTTAGGAGAAAGACCTTAGATGAGTACTATCAACCATTTATCTCCAAGCAGCTAGGAGAAAGAATCCATCCATTCCAGAAATAGGTCTGTGTAGTAGACATCAGCAACTACTACACCTATAATTTAATCGCAAGTTTTGAGGTGGGAATAGTTAAGCCCACATGTTTTTCCCAATTTTATAAAGTTTTATGAGTCGTGTATAGTCATTTTGTACTTTATGAAGGAAATTCATTTGTCAGGGTGCCTTTGATTATCTGTATGTCTATGAAAATTATATGTATATCCTGGAAAAGAGAGGGGAGAAATAAAATTTACACCTTGCAATCAAATCAACATATTTCACTCTGTGTTTTACTTTGCAGTAGATTTTTTTTTAAGTGTAAATTTAACTGTTTAGAATCTTGAACCTGACAAAGACTTAAAATGAACTAATTATAGAATTTGTAGAATTTGTTCAATTGCTTTCTTGTAATTACACACAGGGAAACAACAGAAACAACTTAAGGGCTTATTGACTTATAATTTCTCTACATAATGTGTTTTTAGTCCTTACTTATTTTGAGGGCCTTAAGATCGAACATAATGAATGTATTTTACAAATATCTTCACATGGAAAATTAAATAACTTAAAATTAGTTATTGATGCTCACTATATTTTGTATACATGTTAAAATCATAACCTTGATTTTTTAAACAAAACTTACTTTATTTCTCAGTTTTCTAAGACACTCACAAAAATTTTATTTTGGTTCTTTGTCTTTTTATTGAAAGGAAACTTTGAGCAATACAATGTTATTCAGGACAGGTCTATCACTGAAGTTTTATGGATGGGCTCTCTAGAAAAGGTTATACACCCACACTCCATCCACTACCAGGTGGACAATAAAATAACTTTATGGTAGGCTCTCGTGAACATAGACTTGCTATATTTTGCTTTTATCTCTGTTTATTTGAACATCTGTCTTCTATTTTTCTATTTCCTGCCTTGTACTATTTGGTTGTTGTTGTTTTTTTAAGTGGTTTGCTGATTTTAACTTTAGTTGTTGATCTTGCACTTGAAGAGGATGTTTTAAAGAGGGAAGTTAAAACAGCAAGGAAAAAAATACTGTTTTTGTTAATTTGGCTCCAACTGATTTTATACCTGGTAGCAAGAGAGCTTATGGTTCTTGCATGTGTGGTTAATTAAATTCTGTACTGATGGCTTCTGTTTCAGGTATTCAGTCATCCACCTTGTTAGCAGATCTTCTGCCCAATAGGATTAGATTTGTCACTGGGGAGTCATTTCAGAATGTTTACTTTGTGTGTGGAAGGTGGGATGATGGCGTCTCTCTGTATTTTGGAGGGCAGATCAGTGAAAGAGGGGCACACATCTTCTCTCATTGCTCACCTAGAATTCTTTGCCATGAGAAAGAAAACTCTCCCACTTCATTTTGTGTACTCATTGCATTTGGGATTCTCACCGGCGGTTTTTTATAGGATTAGGAGAATGTTGATGTCTTTTAAGTTCCTAAGGATTCAAACTGCCCTTAATTAACAGCAAATTAATGTTTTGGAATGCTATAAAAATATAGGAGACTGAACAGAGGGGTTAAGCTTCCCTCCCTCCAGCTTCTGAGTGTGGTGGGCTCCTCAGCAGGGTGGCTACAACCAGGTGTCCTCTTGCAAACAGCTGGCTGCCCACTAGTATGCAAAGGGAATACCTTTGTTCTAATTCCACCGCTTGTTGATTTGTGCCTATCTAAAGTTTCACCTACTTAGTACTTGGTTGAAGCAACTGAGTTTCTATATACTCAAAGCTACAGGGTTTCTGGATAACACAAGGTTGCTGGACTTGTAGCATTGGGTTTATGGATCATAATCTTCAAGTTTCCAGGGCAGTGAATTGCCCGTGCTCACAGTTAAGTTTCTTATCTGTGCCAAATTTCATGTCATATTCCTGGCAGAGTTTTGGACTGGTGAAAAAGCACAGGTTTTGGTTTGGTTTGGTTTTATTAGCAAAGTACCCACTCAGATTTTAAGCATATTCTGAACAGATTCATTTTCAAAGAAGGATGGCCAACCAATGGTGGAGGTGTATGGCTTTTAGAATTCAGAGATTTTGGTTGCAGGTTTATTACTGACCCCCATCTAGAGAGCAAAACAAAAACAGGCCAGGAGTTTGAAATCTGCTGATTCCATAACCAGATAGCTATGATCCAAGAAAAAAAATGCAGCTTAGCTAGCTTTGCCTGTCTCGTGGTAAATCTGTTCACCTGCTGGTTCCCAGTTGAGCTCAGAAGACTCCATGTCTTGTTTCTTCCAGTGACCTACAAAGCTGATGCTTTTGTTTCTAAAGAACTTAGGGTTTTTTTGTGGTTTGTTTGTTTACTTGTTTTCTATGCTCATATCCCTGATTGCTCCTTTTGCTCTCATCTCTACAGGTGGTACATGCCAGAGTCCTGCTCTCCCAGCCCTAGTCCGTCCACCAGCTCCCCCTTTGCAACCATCGTTGGATATCAAACCATTTCTTCCCTTTCCACTTGACACTACAGCTGCAGTCAACCTCTTCCCGAATTTTAATGCGGTAAGTACTCACAGCCAAAATTTTATCTGCCAGAATAACAGGTACTGGGACATCTTAAGGGACAGGAGTGACGATTCCATGACTTCTCTGGAAATCATGATGAAGTCAGCTGCCTGCCTGGTTGTGTTGTTCCCAGAGCCAGACTTTTTACATGGAAATGAAAAGAGATACCCTTATTTATTTTTATTCATAGTTGTGTGATGTTCTTGTTTTTGGCAACACCAACACCTCCATCATTTTGTTGAAGCACGTCAGATTGAAGTTCAGCAAACTTATTACAAGAGGAGGTTAAAATTCAAGTAGATGTTTGTTTCTTCACTCTGAATCTAGTTTGTTCTTCAAATTTGGCTTATCTAATTTAAGGAATCCTGACATGAGTGTAATAATTTTCATGTGTCTAGTACTTCATCCTAACTTAGAACGACTCACTGTTCTGATAGCAACTGTTTTAATATTGGTTTTCCGTCTTGTGGAGCCACAGTTGAGCGGAGTATTTCTGAAGCTAATTTGTTTCTTTGGGCTTTGTCAATTGCCTTCTTGGCACAAGTTCAATTGTACTGCGCACCCCCCCCCTTCCCCCATCCCATTTTCACTTTTAAGCTGACTTTATAAGCTGCAAGATCATCATATTCATTGTAATTCTTTTTTATGTAAGTATTTTAGGATGGAAATTGAAAGAAGGGTTGAAAAGGTTAGGAGCATTTAAGTGACAGATTTCGTAAATATCATCTGATTCAGCTTTCAGCAGTGTTTACAATGCCAGACTAAGCTTACCAATGACAGGATATGTCAACCCAACCAAAGCAAAGAGGATTAATATGAGAGGTCACTGAGTGCCTGTGATCTAAATAACATTTTCTTATTGCAACATTTACTCCCATGAAGGCTTAAAAAAAAATTCAGCTCACAATTAAACTACTCTTCAGAGGAGAGAAACAGGACACACACACACACACACACACACACACACACACACACACACACACACACACACACACACACACACACACACACACACATATGGATAAAAGAAACACGGAATATCCTGAAGAATGTATTGCAAAATACAAGTTTCTAATCCTAGATGTCATGAAGAGTACAGAAAAATTTGTTTGTTACCAAATCTTGCAGGTTCATTTATATCCTGCTTCTTTGCAGAAAATGTCCATTAAAAACCTAGAAAGAATTTTGGTGAGTTACTTAGGATCTTTTAAGTATAGACTCATATTATCTGCAAATCTGGATAATATGACTTTCTTTCCTATTTGAATCTCTTTATTTCCTTCTCTTATTTTTATTGTTCTGGCTAAGAATTGCAATGTTATATTGAATAAAAGTGGGAAGAATGGAAACCTTTGTCTGTTCTTTGACTTCTAAGGAGGTGTGTTTTTCTCTGTGTAAATGATATTGACTACAGGTTTGTCTTTTATAGACTTTATTATTTTGAAATTGTTTCTTTTATTCAATTTCTCCAGAGACTTTTATCATAAAGTAATGTTGAATTTTCTGCATGCATTGAAAAAAAACGTATCATTTTGTCCTTGATTCTCTTTATGTACTGTATTACATTTGCTGGTTTGTGTACAACAAACTATCCTTGCATCCCTGGAATAAAACTAACTTTCTCATGGTAAATAGTCTCTTTAGAAAGTTGTTTGCAAGTGTTTTATTGACAATTGTGACAATATCTAAGTTTATGAAAGAAATTATTCTATAATTTTCTTTAATTTTCTATCATTTCTATAATTTTATAGAGTTTTGGTATCAGGATAATCTTCATTGGATAAGTTCATAGCATTTCCCTTCTATTTTACAGAAAAGTTTGAGGAGTACTAGTGTTAGTTTTTTTTTTTTCTTTTTTGTTGGTCATGGGGCTTAAACTCTCAGCCTGGGCATTGCCCTCAGCTCTTCAGCTCAAGGAAGCGCTCTATCACTTGAGCCACAATGCCACTTCCAGTTTTCTAGTAGTTTATTGGAGGTAAGAGTCTCACCCACTTTCCCTGCCCGGGCTGGCTTTGAACTGTGATCCTCAGATCTCAGCCTCCTAAGTAGCTAGGATTATAGGCATGAGCCATCGGTGCCTGGCTACTGTTAGTTTTTTAAGGTCTCATAAAATTTGGCAGTGAATACATGCAATTCTTTTTTTTATTGTGAAAATACTGTACAGAGGGGTTACAATTACATGGGCAAGATAGTGAGTACATTTCTTATCAAGCATTGTAGCCTCCTCCTTTATTTCCCCTTCCCATCCCTTCCCATCCTCCCTCCGCCCCACCCAATCCTCCCCCCCCAAGTTGTAAAGTTAGTTTTTGACATGACAACTTGTACTAATACATGCAATTCTTAATTACTACTTTGCTTGCTATTGATCTGTTTAAATGGTTTATATCCTCTTATTTAAATTTTGTTGAGACAAATGCTTTTAGAAATATATGTTTCTTCTATATTTTATAGTTAATTAGTACATTAGTACATAGTTTTCAAAGTATTTTCTAATGCTATTCTGGATTATATAATTATTTGCTGTGTCATTTCCTATATTATTTCTAATTTTATTGATTTGGTCTTTTTCCCTTCTTCTTTGGCTTAGTTTGACTAAGGGATTATAAATCTCACTTATATTTTCAAAAAATTGACACTGTGTTTTGCAAATCCTATGTGTAGTTTTGGTCACCATTTTATTAATTTCTAATGATTATTTTTAACACCTGTTACTTTTGAGTCTGGCCTGAATATGTGTGTGTGTGTGTGTGTGCGTGCACGTGTGTGTGTGTGTGTGTGTGTGTGTGTGTGTGTGTGTGATATTTTCTTGATCCAGTAATTGGTTGTAGGGAATCTGGGATATTTCCATGACTTGGATGGTGAACTATGCTGTAATTAACAATAATATACTGGTTCAATTTTCATACTCCGACTTAACTGTTTTTTTGATAAATGTCCAAAAGTGATGTTGTTGGATCAAATGGTTGTTCTTCTTTTAGGTTTTTGAGGAATCTCCAGAATGCTTTCCGTAGTAGTTGGACTAATTTATATTCCCAGTAACAGGGAATTAGACTTCTTTCTCCCCACATCTTTGACAACATTTGTTTGTATTCTTGATGGTGGCTGTTCAGAGTGAGATAGAGCCTCAATATCACTTTGTCCATGTCTTTTACAGGCTAGGATGTTAAGCATTTCTTCATGTATTCATAGACCATTTGCTCATTTATTAATTAGGTTATCGATAATTTGGAGACTTAATTTCTTTTTATTTCCTTGTATATTCTGGTAATTAGACCCTTGTTAGAAGTATTACTAGCAAAAATCTCTGACTAAGTTGCTCTAAAACTAACCTGATTTCTATTTATGTATATCTTTATATATTCACATATGTATATATATTCATACATGTAGGTAAATAAATAGATAAATAATGTAGATAAGGAAAATCAGACAAAAATTTCCATTCACAATAACATTAAAATTACCTAGGAATAAATTAAAGTAAGGAGATGTAAAACATCTGAAATGAAAGCTATTAAGCCTTGATGACAGAAACTCAAGAACAAAGCAGAATCTGGAAAGATCTCCTACACTCATGAATAGGTTAGACCTAATATTGTGAAAATGGATAAACCAATGAAATTTATCAGCAAATTCAACGCAAAGACCACTAAAATCGAAACATCATTGTTCAAAGAAATGTAACAATTCTGAAATCTGTGGAAATATAAAAGACTTTAAATAGCAAAAGGACTCCCAAACAAATAGAGCAATGCTGAAAATATCAAAATACTGTATTTCAACTTATACTACAGAGCCATAGTAACAAAAATATCATAGTATTTATACAAAATCAGTCTCAAAGATCAATGAAACAGAAAACCTAAATATAAGCTTTCACAGTTATACCCATTTTATTTTTAATAAAGGGGCTAAAATGTATATAATAAGGAAAAGGACATTCTCTTCAACAAATGATGCTGGGAAAACTGGTTATCTACTTGGAAAAAATATCTCATCCTGTACAAAATAAACCACACAAAATACATCAAAGATATTCATGTAAGACCTGAAACTTTAAAACTACTTCAGGAGAAATTTGGAGATAAACGGGAAGATATAACCATAAGCAATTATATTTTGAATGGGAATCTAATATGGTGAATAATAGCAAGAATTAAAAAGTGGGATTCTATCAAATTGAAAAGCATCTGCATAACAAAGGAAATAATTAACACAATGAAGAAACAGCCCATAGGATGAAAGAAAATATTTGCCAGCTATTCACCAGGTAACCCATAATATTCAGAATGTTAAAGGAGCTCAGAAAAAAAAATCCAAAGAACAAATTTTCCAATCATTAAATGAGCAGATGAATTGAACTGATAGTTCTCAGAAGTGCCAACGGTTAATACATGAAGTTATTCAACATAGCCATAAAACAATACAAATCAAATTATACTGAGATTCTCACCTCAGTCTAAAAGCAAATAAGTTTATCTGATTTTGAGAAGGGATGGGGAATCACAGAAACGTTTTAACAAAGGGTGAACCAGTACAACAGTGATACTCACTGGACAGCATGTTGGAAATGAACTTACAACTTGGAGGAGAGGGGAGTTGGGATGGGGGGAAGTGGAGGGTAACGCTATTCAAACAGAAATGTTCTTATTACCTTACTTATGTAACTGTAACCACTCTGTAAATCACTTTTACAGTATTTTTAAAAGAAATGTTAAAAAAAAAAAAAAAAGAAAATAGCTGGGTACTGGTGGCTCACACCTGTTATCTGAGATCTTTGGATCACAATTCAAAGCCAGCCCAGGCAGGAACATTTGTGAGACTCATCTCCAGTTAACCACCAGAAAACCGGAGTTTTCTGGAGTTTTTGAGTGGTTGAGTGATAGCATTGAGCTGAAGAGCTCAGAGACAGTACCCAGGCTGAGATCAAGCCCCAAAACCAACCAAAAGAAAGAAAGAAAACTAAATAAACAAGAAATACCTGTAAGGATGGAGGGGAAAAGAACTCACATACATTGTTGGTGAAAGTGTAAACCCATGAAACCACCATGGAAATTAGGATGCAGGTTCTTCAAAAAACTGAGACCTAACTTATCACCCTCTATATATTACTCTGGCACATATCTCTAAATGTAAATCAGTTTACAAGACAGATAAAATTCCACATTTATATTTATCTTTGCACTATTCACAATAAGAATGAAGCTAAGTGTGCAACAACTAACTGATGAATGGATCTAGAAAACATGGCAAATACTTCATGCAATATTATTCAGCCATGAACAAGAAGAGAATTATATTATTTGCAGGAAAATGGATGGAATTGGTAAATCATCAGTGTGAATGAGATGAGCCAAGCTCACAAGCTAAATATCACCATTTGAAAACTAAACCTACAATGATGATGATGGTGGTGATGAGATTGTGATAGTGCTAAAGAATGAGATATGTGTATACAAAGGAAACTGGTATAGATCTGGAGGAGAGAGGAAGCAGAAGGAGAGTATACTAGGGGGTGAAGAGGATTGAAGTGCATTACACATATACACATGAAGACAGCATAATAAAACCCATCAAATACTGTTTGATATAGTGGGAAAAGAAGGACTGGCAACTAGGGAATATGAAAGAGGAGTGAACTTGCTTAAAGAACACTGCATGCAGGGAGCCTGCAGAATTATCCACAATACCTGTGGAAGTATTACAATAAAAACTCTATGTACTATTGATGTATACTAAGAAAAGCCCGAAGGAAAGAAAATAACTTCTTGATTTTAATAAATCTAACTTATTTTTGGTTCTCAGAAGGGCATACAGGGCTTCCAATACTTCTCTGTTTTAAAAAAGGAATGTTCAATGAAGCCAAACGTTTTGTGTCATAGGTATTGCATATTGTTAGGAATATATGTCCAAATTTTCTCTGACATAGAATGAAATGATTCTTATAAGGAGAAGGGTAAAACTTTTTAATGCATCAAACATACAAATGGTATTTTAAATAAATTTTGTAAATTAAAACACTAAGTTGGGCATAGTGATGCGCATATATTATCCTAGCACTTTGGAGGCTGGGACAGGAGCATTGTGAGTTTTTGAACTATTAAGACCCCACCTTAAAAACAAAATAACAGAGGGGGGGGTTATGTGTGTTTCAGGAAAATATATGTACATAAACATATAGATAGGTAGACAGACAGACAGACAGACAGACAGACAGACAGACAGACAGACAGACAGACAGACAGACAGACAGATAGATAGATAGATAGATAGATAGATAGATAGATAGATAGATAGATAGATAGATAGAAAGATAGATAGCTCTAATACTTTCTGCCTCATATGGCTTTGAAACCTCTTCATGCCAGGACACAATTTTTTTGTGAGAGAGAAAAATCACAGCATGGAAGGGACCCAAAGCAAAAAGATCCAATGTGGAGAATGCCATGTGTGTGTTTTCTAAAAGACCTTACTCTAATGAAGTTTATAGCTCCTAGAATATTCCTACTTATTTCCTTAGCTCTCACCTCCATTAAGAGGACTGTTCACTTGGACATAGAGATCTAAATTGTATTAAACTGACACAAATGTTCATGAACAGTGTACCCAACTGGTGTGTTCCAGAAGTTCGTCCATATTATAGAGAACTTATCTTAATTCAATACATTGTTCCATTCTTTGCTTGCAATTTAACGAGACCATGAAGGCCAGAAAAAATGGCTCCGTATTTTGTGGAATAACAGACTACTGAATTTCTTTAGCAACACAAATAATAAAACTTCCCTAATCTTTGTATAGTTGAATTTCTCCACCTAAACGAAATATATTTAGTGTGCAAGACTCAAGTCCAAGAGCAAGGGGCATGAAGCTGAGCTAACAGTTGGTGCTTCAGCCCTTCTGAGGGCCCTGGAGCCTGATGTGAGGAGATGATGCCTGTGGACAAGTGCTTGTGCTCACTGTAGAAAAGAAATGTGGAGGAGGGTCCTGGATGGACTATGGAAATAGACAGTAACTCAGATACTAGGATTGCAAGGAGCTGCATGAATGGAGAGCTTCTCCCATTCATGCTGGGTCCAGGGGCCGCCTGGGCCACTAGCATCTGTGTGATCATCAGAAGAATGTGGGGCTCAAAAGTTGCTTTGAGCCTGACGCACCCTCAGCACGCATGCGTGCTTCCTCTGTGGCATATGCAGGTGACGTCACAGAGGCCAGGCTGGGCAGTGCGTTCTCAGCCACCCGAGGAGAAGGATCGCTGCCGCCCCTTCTCCCTCTCATAGCTGATAATTCGCACATATTTCCCGTTATGGCAAACGTTCTCAGTAAAGTGTATGATGAGCTGCGCGGCCTCACCTTCCCGAGGTGGGTTCGCAGCGCAGGACCCGAGCCTGCACACTGCCCCGTCTGTAGGAAGGTCAGGCCGGGTCCCAGGCCGGCGCCGCCACCAGCCGGTCCACCCAGGGCCCCCAAGAGGAGGTGCCCTGAACCGGAGGCCTCGGACACCACCCCAGGGCAGGGCCCTCCGGCGTCTCCAGAGCGATCGCCAAAAAGACCTGCGCCTCCGCTGCCAGCTGGAGACTCGGGGTTGCAAACCCCCAGAAGCCCGAGCACCCCTTCGGGTCAGCTCGAGTCCACACCTCGAATTGCAACACCCAGGCCGCGCAATCATCTTGTGGTGCCCACGATGCCGTGGGACGTCCCTCTTCCCGACTCAAGCAGTGACGAGTTCGAAGGCCAAGAGGGTGAGTTCAAAATTCAGGGAGACCATCAGGGACAGGCCAGTGGGAGGGGACGACCTAGCATTGGAGCAACGGCACCATGCCGTCCTGTGACCATCAGGAGAGACTTACTCTCAATGGATGCTGCCTTACTCCCCAGCCCGGGACTCTTCCCAGTGTAGAAAGGAACGAAAAGGTGCTTGTGTCTCCTCTAGGTACCGAGTCTCATGGCCGTGACATTCCCAGCTCGCATAGCTCCACCGCGGACAATCTGGGTGAAAACCAACCCCTGAACTGCTCATGCTCCCAGGAGTCAGGTAAGGTGGTGGAGGGCAAAAAGCCCACTGCAAGTCCACCACCAGACTCCCAGGAGTCAGCAAAGGGGGTAGACAGTGAAAATACCAAAGCTCGTCCATCACCAGACTCCTCCCAGGAGTCAGCAAAGGAGGTGGTGGGTGAAAAGCCCAAAACTCATCCTCCAGACTCCCAGGAGTCAGCAAAGGGGGTAGTGAGTAAAAACCCCAAAGATGGTCTACCATCAGATTCCCAGAAGTCCATGAAGATGGTGAACAGTAGAAAGCCCAAGGCTTGTTCACCACCAGACTCCCAGGAGTCAGCAAAGGGGATAATGGGTGAAAAGCCCAAAGATCATCCACCACCAGATTCCCAGAAGTCCATGAAGATGGTGAACAGTGTAAAGCCCAAGGCTTGTCCACCACCGGACTCCCAGGAGTCAGTGAAGGGAGTGGTGGGTGTAAAGTCCAAAGCTTGTCCACCACCAGACTCCCTGGAGTCAGTGAAAGAGGTGGCAGGTGAAACACCCACAGCTAGACCACCAGCAAGCCCTGCTACCCCAAATCTGGCAGCTCACAGAGCATCCAAAAGGAAAGCAGCGTTGCCATCAGCTCTTCCTTTGCCAGAGATCGTGCCAGTACCAGTACAGTGGGGTCGTGGTGAGCTTCCCCCTCCTCCTAAACTTCCATGCATGGACATGGAGAAAGACATGGACGTTTGTGACACCACTCAGTCTACTCATAAGACAAAATGCTCAGGGAGATCAGAAGTGACAGATGGCAGTGACATCAACACTGCCTCTTCTGTTCCTCCACCTGTTGTAGAGACTTATGTCTTCGTGACCCTGCCTGCCTGCACTTTAAACATCCCAGCTCTTCTCAGCACCACTAATGTGGGAGAGCAGGCTGCTGGGGCCAACATTGTGCCAGCATCCTCATCAAAATCTAACGAGGGTCTAGCACCTAAAATCCTCATTTCCTCTTTGGCTCCTCCTGCAGACTCTCTTCCTTTTGGTACCCCAGCCTCTCAACTGGGGATTCTAAATGATAAAAATGGAAACCATGCCCCTTTAATGAGAGCTGCAACCCCTACCACTTCTCTCTCCTCCAGACTTCCTCTTCCTGATCATTCCATTCTCCCCTGCACAAAGGAATCTAACACTGCTACTTCTCCTGATTCCCATCCTCTTCCCTTCCCCACCCTTCCTGTAGTCCCACTGCCCACTAACACTACCACCACTGATTTGGCTGCAGCTGCCCCCAGCATATCATGTAATGTGACCCTGCAGCCAGCCACCGATGATGAAATTGTTCACATGGATACCACACCGCCTTCCACAGCGGTCATTTTCTCAATTCCCCCAGTCTCCACCACTGATTCCTGTGCATTGCCACAGGCTCCCAATAGCCTGCAACAAGGAAACTTTCTGAATGGGCCAGTGCCCAGCGGCCCACCTATACCTCCCCCACCACCAATACCTCAGGCCCCCTGTGGCCTGCAACCGGGACACTCGCTGAATGGGCCAGTGCTCACCAGCCCACCAGTACCCCAACCCTATCCATTTCCCCAGGCGCTCTGCAGTCCGCCTCAGAGCCATGTCACCATAGGTCCAGTCCCCACCAACTCCCTTGCACCCTACCCCCATCATTGTCCACCCATGTCCTGTAGCTTGAACCAGGGACAAATTTTGAATAGCCAGGTACCGAGCAGTGCACCTATACCCCAGGTCAGCTGCAATGTGCCCCAGGGGCAGTTGAGGGGCCCAGACCCCACTTTGCCCCCTACACACCACAGCAATCCAGTTCCCCAAATCCCCGGTAGTCTGTTCCAGGGGCAACTTGGGATGGGGCCAGCCCCCACCAACCTGCCTCCTCCCAGAGTTCCCTGTCCTTCACAACCCTTGGTCCATCAAAATGATTCCTGGACCACCAGTGCCATCGCTGTTGTGCAACCACAGCACACGGTGCCACACAGTGGTACTATTCCCAGCACACAGGACCCCAGCAATCATTCTTTGCAGTCTCAGCCCATTCAGGGATCAAGTCCCAATACTGGCTATCCATCCAATATGGGGTCCTTCCCACACCCCACATTAGGGGTTTTCAGTGGACAATATGACAACAATTTGTCTCTGAGCCAACCAGTAGCTCTACCAACACCAGCTGCTGGCCTACCTGCTCCTTCAATGCAGTCACCTAAAGATACTATCATTCAATCAAGAGATATGGCCATGACAGTGCCCTTGTCTGCAGTGAACCCAACCAGGATGCCCAATTCTTCCCAAGTCGTGATCCCTCAAAATGATCCTGGGACCACTAGTATCAACCCCGTGGTACAACATCATCACAGTGCCTCTGTCCCTACATATGCTGTTCCTTCTGTCCTTCCCAATATGAGCCAAGGAATTGCTCCTGTTCCTGGAAGTGATGCCTTCCCACCAACTAAACCATCCAGAGATGATAATACAATGGATACAACGCCTCCTTCAGAGGCATGTATCTTACCATCTCTGGTCTTGACGAACAACCACTCTGCATTAAACCAGGCCCCTCCTGCTCCTAACCACGTGCCACATGGTGGCACTATTTCTGGTATAAAAGACTCCAACTATCAGTTTATACAGTCCCAGGCTATGCAGGGACCTAGCCTGAATTCTGGTCATCCATCCAGTACAGGGGCCCTTCCTCACCCCACATTAGGGGTCTACAATGGACAATCTGACAATTTTTCTTCGAGCCATCCAGCAGCCATACCAACACCAGCTGTTGGCCTGACTGGTCCCCCAATGCAGCCAGCTAGCAACACCCTTATGCAGTCAGGAAACATGGCCATGACATTGCCTTTGTCCACAGGGTACCCATCTGGGGTGCCCTATACTTCTCAATCCTTTCTCCCACAAGGTGATTCTTGGACCACCAATGCGATGCCTTTTGTGCAGCCACAGCACAGCGCCTCTGTCCCCACACATGCCATTCGTTCGGTGCTTCCCAACATGGGCCAAGCAATTGCTCCCCTTCCTGGAAGGGGTGCCCTCCCCCCAACTAAACCATCCATGGGTGATGGTAATAAAATGCATAAAAAACCACCTTCAGACGCATCGCACTATCCACCTCCCCTGATCTTGACAAACAACCACTCTGTATTGAACCCAGCCCCACCTGCTTCTGATCAGATGCTACACCGTGGCATTATTTCCATCACAAGAGACTCCAACAATCAGTTGATACGGTCCCAGCCCATGCAGGTACCAAGCCCCAATACTGGCCATATGTCCAGTGTGAGAGCCCTTCCTCACCCCACATTAGGGGTTTTCAATGGACAATCTGACCATTTCTGTTTGAGCTATCCAGCAGCCATACCAAAACCAGCTGTTAGGCAAACTGCTCCTCCAATGCAGCCACATAATTATACCATCATGCAGTCAGGGCATATGACCACAACAGCACCCTCGTCTGCAATGAACCCTCCCATGATGCCCAATCCTTCCCAATATTTGGTCCCTCCAAATGACCCATGGACCACCAATGTGATCCCTATTGCTCAGCAGCAGAACAGCGCCTCTATCCCCACATACGCTGTTCCATCAGTCCTTCACAACACAGGCCTGCCCACTGGCCCCATTGCCGGAAGCCATGCTGCCCCACAAAGTAAACTATCTGTTGATGACGATAATATGATGGATACAACGCCTCCTTCAGAGGTGTCAATCTTTCTATCTCCTCCCGTCTTGTCAAACAACCACTTGTCAAACAACCAGGCCCCTCCTGCCTCTGACCACATGGCACACAGTGGCCCTATTTCAAACATGCAAGATCCCAACAATCAGCTTCTTCAGTCCCAGCCTATGCAGGGACCAAGCCCTAATCTTGGCTATCAGTCCAGTTCAGGAGCCCTTCCTCACCCCACATTAGGGGTCTTCAATGGACAATCTGACAATACTTTCTCCCTGAGACATCCAGTACCCCCACCAACACCAGCTGTTGGTCTAACTGTGTCTACAATGCAACCTCCTCCTCCTAACACCAACATGCAATCAGGACATTTGTCCATGACAGTGCCTGTGCCCGCAGTGAATCCTGCTGTTACTCCCCAGAACGCCTCTTGTAGCAACTCACAAGGTGTTGTCAACACTTCCAAACGGAAAACTGGCAAGAAAATCTCCAGACGAATAGTCTTTTGTGACCCTAATTCATCCCTGAACCAAGCCACTCCTGCAATACCAGCCACCATGGGAAACGGTGAGCCGTCAAACACAGGACACCTGGGATTTAAAAAATCCACCAAACGTTCGCGTTCCAAATCCGAGGCACCCAATGACTGCTGAAGGCAGAAATTTGAATCATAAAACACTCAGCTTTCTAACAGGACTCAGAAATTCTGTAAATTTCTCTTTTCTACATACAGCATGATTATTGTAGCAGGATGTTCCTTGCTTGAGTACCAGCTTGGGTCAACCGAAAGCTGGGCCAGTTTTCTGAAGGCCTCCATCTTTCAAGATTTCACGATCTTTTCTTACAGGGTGCTACCTGTGTTTCACTATTTTTTGCAATATCTCCCTAATTTTTCCCAGTTCAATGCATAAAACTCCAGTCTCTTTAATAAATGAAATTTAAAACAAATTTGGTAGAATTAAATAATTCGTTCATCTCTTCCTTTGGGATTTATATCATTCAAATCCTGAAGGTTCTGCAAGATCAGGAAGCTTAGGTTTGAATGTGAATCAAATACTAAAGTTAAGGGTCCAAGGAAAAAAGTTAAGGGTCCAAGGAAACAAGCAGTTTGGAGAGAACAGAAATAGGCTTAGAATCATATTAGACAAGCTTAGAATCAGAATCAAAGTTAATATGAATGCGGACATACAACAGAACTATGAGGAACCTTGAGTCTTCTCAAACTCAAATCTTAGGGAGTTTCAGTGGAATTTGTTCCCTAGGCCTATGGATATGCACATGTATTCTTAGATGTCTTAGGAATTATCTCTCTATTTGGGGGGCATAAATACCAGGTTTTGAATGCAGGGTTCAGGGGGCCTCATGCTTATTAACTTGATTGCTTGGCTGGTGCTCTACCACTTGGTCTATGCCTGCTGTCAAACATTTTTCTGGTTAATAGTACTTTAAATGTTTTGGATTTATTTCCTTAGGCTAGGATGTTGGTCTTTGGAATAGGTTGGGTTATAATCATGAGTACACTGTACCCACTTTCTTAGAATTCCTCAGGTGTTCTCCATTTTGTCTTCATGTTTAAATTGTGTTTCCCAGTACCAGAAAATGCTATAGTTATTGAATCTAACCAGCAGCTAGAAATAGTTAAGAAAAAAATTGTAAATAGCATCCTGTCAATTGCTGTTTGTTAATGTATCTCTTCTACACCAGGCCTAGTGATAATAAAGAAAATGAGAGACATTTTAAATGAGAAGAAATGTTGAGCTGTTGCAGTTTAAACATCAGTTTCAGAACAGGAGTGGATACATGGCCATGTAGGTGTTGTAGTTTGTAAGAACAATAGAAACATTTTGGGGGGGCATTGAAGCAGATAAAAAAAGATTCAACATGAAGAGCTATTACTAGCTCTGATTTTCAGCTTGTTTTTATGGCATCAGGAGTTGGGTAAACATGGGATCCCCAGTAGGTTCAGTTCCCTTCCTCCAAGTTCTATGAAGGACTTCTTCAATGGAAACAAGCCTAGCAGCTGGCAGGTATTTGTGAGCATCTGAAATACCTTAGGCTCCCAATCCCTATGATGTGAGCCTTGAATCTGAGTTGCCTGTAGTTGTGGTCAGTGACAGAATGCCCAGAACAACATGGAATCAGAGACTCTGAAGCGTCTAGAAACATGGACAGAAAGCTAAATCCATTGAAGACTCAGGTATAATTCTGTAGTTTAAAATTAGAATAACCAAACAAAGATTAGAGATGTTAGTAGGCTTCTAAAGTGCGAGATATTGAAACTTAGAATAGAGTCAAACAGCCAGACATAGTAGCTCAAGCCTATACTATACTAGTAGTTATTTGGGAGTCATACATTAAAATATTGTGGTCCAAAGCCAGGCTCCATCTCCACAGTGGGTGGGTGCAGTAGAATATGCCTGTTACCCAAAGCTATGGGGAAAGTACAATGGCTGGGCACAGTGGCATTTGCCTGTTATCCTAATGAAAAAAGGAAGGATCACAGTGTAGGGCAGACCTAAAATAAGATCTTATCTGAAAAATAACTAATCCAAAGTAAGAAACCAACAAAATGAGTACCCAGGCAAAGGGGAGCAGCATTTTTAGCAGGGTAGGAATGGAGGAGTTACATAAATGGAGGAATAAAGGTGAAAAATTTAGGGGGAAAACAAAACTAAGCCAAAAATAATCTGATGGCTAGGCTCAGTGTGACTCATGAACTAGGTTCACATTGAACTAACTAGCAAGTGTGAAGCCTGAGTTCAATCCCCAATACTAGAAAGAAGGAAGAAAGAGAGAGTGAAGGGATCTGGGAAGAAGGAAGAGGAAGAAGAGGAGGAAGCAAAATACAAATAAAAGATTAAGGAAAGAATGAGCTTAGGATAGATTACATCTAAGGATCTTTAGAATGGAAAGGAATTATTAAAAATCACTATGTTGACAATTTTCTCCCAGAGCCTCACATTTTTCCCTTTGTTCTTGAATTTTCCAAATGTATTTTCCTCATACTTGATATGTAGTTATGGGAAGCAATGAACCTCTAAAATGACTTCAAAGAATACTTTTGGAAAAATGTTCATGAGGTCCAGTTGAACCTCAACATAATAGCACACCATTTTCTGTATTTTCTGTTGTCCTGTAGGTGAAATCACATAAGCTAATCTGATGCGGCTACCTATTGTCAGTTGTCAACCAACAGAAAACTGAAGTCCTTCCAGTGTTTTGGGAGGAGGGATAGGGAGGCTACACAGAAAGCATATAGGCAAAAGGAGGGGACATAAAGATTACCACTTAGTTCGTGTGTTAAAACTGTCTCATGTTTCTATATCACAGCTTATAAGAACCATGAAGCCTTCTCTCATCACATTTCTTTCTGAAACGAATATCTAAGCATGCGTGCAGGAAGCCCTGCAGCTTCCTGAGAAATAGAAAGTTTGTAAATATCAAGACAATTTATAATCACTCCAGAGCACAAAATGACTTTACCATAGACTACCCAAGCTCGGTAAAAACTTAAAGAGATGAACAGTACACAAATATTTTGATTTTTAATAGCTCTCTACACCTTGTACAGCTAATTCATTGTCCTTTAGATCAAATTTAGAGGGAACAAAATACATTTTCTTACTCTTCAGCCCGAATCCAGTTCTTTCATAAGTTGGAATCAGTGTGGTAAGTTGCCTGCATATCTGCCCTTCCAGAGAACATTGAGACCCAGTATGAAATATACCTACTTACACATACATACTGTGTGATTAATCAATCATAATGAGATAAAGCTTTGCAAAGAATCTGTTTGATCTCTCTCTAAATCTAACTTTCATAGTAACTGATTCTGCACAAATGTGATTAAATATTAATGTGATTAAATGTGGTAAGGAAAAAAATGTAAGCTCACAGCTCATTTTATAATCCAGTAGCTCTTTGAGGGCATTGCTATTCCACACTTAACTGTAGGCTTTTTGTATTTCTGATTCTGTGGGTAACAAATGGCAATGCTTAGTGAAAGTTGAGATTTCCAACTTCTGCCTTACATGTTTGACAGGGCCAATCATTGACTCTCAATGCTAAATGCAAAAATTGTAAACCTCAAAACTCTGTAGAAATCCAAACTCGCACTGTATTACCACCATGACATCTTATTCAGAAACAGTCATTGAAGAGGCAATTAGTTATGATGACATCATTAATGGGGTTCTCAATCCATTATGACTGATGTTCTTATAAACATGGTAAAGCTGCATGCTGAGGCATTCCTAGAGAAAACAGTGTTGAAAGACACTGGAGAGGGTCCTCTATAAACCAAGAAAATGAGCAGACACTCCATTTACAACCCTCAGGAGAACCACCCATATCACATTTCTATTGTTTCAACCACTGCTTAAGGTGTTATAGTAACCTTAGCGACAAAAGCAGTTTCAGAGCCATCAGATCCACCTAAGAAATCTCTTCAACAAAGTTCCAGATTTTTACTTAACTAGATCCGGTGATAGCAAATGTGTTTATTCTCAAGGATGAGAAGCTCTACTTCGCTATCACCTACACCATAAGGAAGTTCTCAGCTTAAAGGTAGTTCAGGCCCCTTAAAGCTTCAATGAACAAAGAAACTCATACAAAATAGATTGTTTTTATTTAAGAAAAGGTCAACTAAATGACAGGAATTGTAAGGAAAATATTTTTGTTTATCTTATTTTTACTTATTTGGGTCATGGGGCTTGAACTCAGGGCCTGGGCACTGTTCTTGGGTTCATTTGTTCAAGGTTAGTGCTCTACCACTTTGAGCCACAACTCTATTTCCAGCTTTTTTTTGGTGCTTGTTTGGAGATCAGAGTAATCTCAGGGACTTTCTTGCCCAGGCTGGCTTTGACACATGATCTTCACATCTCAGTCTCCTGAGTAGCTAGGATTACAGGGGTGAACCACTGGTACCAGGCTAGGGAAACATTTTAATATTCATTGTATCTAAATTTAATTTCATAAGAACCTTGTACATTGCAAATATTATCTAAATTATGTAGGAATGGGAACTAAACTCTGAGAGGTAAAATGAGTCCCTTTAAATAACACAAATAACGAATAACTGATTCCTGGGTAGATTTTAGACTCCGTGATCCAAGTCTAGTGCAAATTTGTACTTTGTTAAGGCCTTCATTGTCTCAGGGGCAGTAGTCTCTGTAATCTGCCATGGGGCCATAAGGATGCTTTAAGCACTCAGTAGCTAAATATAGTGTAAGACAAAGGAAGCAAACTATTTCCTAAACAAGAGTCTGACTGTGGTTAGGTGATTATGACAGAAATTTCAAGGGCACCGAGAGATGAGCAGTATGTCACCCTACAGGCCTGTATGTTATATACTGGCTACAGTTTACAGAAGGCTGGAAACTCTAAGTGATAATGAGTAAAAAGAATAGACTAGGACTCCAGTAACAATAGAGGTTTTTGTTTTTCTTTAAAAAAAAAATGTTAGGCCCATCTTCACTGGTGAATAAAATAATTTTTAAAACCCACTAAACTTTTAGAATCTATAGGCTTTAGGTTCTGGTATTCCTACTTTAACTCTACAGCCTCAGGTAGATTCCTTTGTTTGCATTTCTCATTTTGTAAAACTAGAATGTTAACTTCCTACAAGTGTCAGATAGTGTTCAGAGTAAATGTGCTACAGAAATAGCAGGAATTGAAGAAGTCTCTAGAATCGGAATCTTTAGTGCTGAGTTCCTAATGAGCACTTTTGTAACCTCCTCAAGTTGATTAGTTTGCCCTTTTAAATGTGGAGAGTCAAAATGTTCCACACTGTGGCCAAAATTGGTGGGAAAATCCATTTATCCAGCTAAATACAGACAAAAGACTGACCTTCTCCGACTATTATTTAAAGGAAGTTGTTTTTTTCTTCTGTACCTCCCTCCCGCCAACACAAATGCAAAGAAAGAGCAATGTTGGTACTATGTCTCATTACTTTGTTCAAAGGAATGAGAACCTTTTGCCAGGAAGTCTGTTTCATGACTCAGTGCCAGTCCAGGGATGGCTCACAAACTTGTTTCAGTCCAAGAATGTTTGCCTGGATGAGGTAAGCACAGAATGGTGATTTGAAAACAATATAACAATGTAAATGAACAATGTTACATCTATCAAAGCCAGTAAGAAATTATAGCTGTATATTTTGTCTTCTTTTCATTTTACTTCTTCGCATAATTGATTTTTTTTTTTTTTGTCAGTTTTGGAGCCTAAACTCTGGGCCTGGGCACTGTCCCTCAGCTCTTCAGCTCAAGACTAGCACTCTATACCACTTGAGCCACAATGTCACTTCTAACATTTTTTTCTGCTTTTGTGGTGCTGAGGAATCAAACCCAGGGCCTCATGCATGCAAGGCAAGCACTTTACCACTGAGCCACCTTCCCAGCCCCATAATTGATTTTTAAAGTATGCTAGAAAAGTATTGTCCTAAGCCAGGCACTGGTGATTCATACCTGTAATCCTTGCTACTCAGGAGGCTGAGGTCTGAGGATTCCAGTCAAAGCCAGCAGGAGCAGAAAATTCCCCATGTGAGACTCTTATCTCCAAATAACCTCTCAAAAATTGGAAGTGGCTCAAAGTTGGTATAGTGCTAGCCTTGAGCAAAAGAGCTCAAGGACAGTGCCCAGGTCCTGAGTTCCAGTCCCACAATCAACAACAACAACAACAAAGTATTGTCTTATGACTGGTGGGGTGGGGCTGATTTTTTAGCAATCAGAGTTAAAAGAAACACTTCCTCTAGGATGTAGGAATGAGATCAGGCTCCTCTCAGTGTGTAGGGATTGAAAGAAATTTGAAGCAGTAGTTCAGGTAATTTGCACGATATATGTTTGAGAGTCACAGGTAAGTTTTGAATGGAATTCCTTTGGTCTCCCTGATTTCAATTCTGGAAAGATTCAACCATGGCAAATGGCTCTCCCTGGAGCTCATGAGAAAAGACAATAGCAGAGTCAAATAAATAGATCTTGAATTTTGCCTTTCTCTGAAGCACAGCCTCTACTTCAACAGTTGCTCTGGTGAGCACATAGGAAGGTGATAACAAAAAATAATCACAGTTCACTCATAAATTTTCTTACTTGATTGACTATTTCAAGGACCTCATCAAGGGATTTGTAAGTGAAAGACCCCAGACTCACTGGGATGCTTTCTTCAACGGGAAGGCACCCCAAGAACCAAGACTCCAAACCAGCAGATGCAACAAGCAAGAGGATTTTATTTTTGTTTGCGCAAACGGGCTCCCTGTCCAAGGCAGACTGGAAGCCCGGAGCAGCGGTTACAGGCACTTTTAAAGACAAAAACCACCGCATTAGCATAAGACCCCAGGCTCCCCAGGATTGGCTCAGCTCTGCTCGGGAAGTTTTGTAACACTTGTTGAAAACTAGTTGGCTCTCTAGGGGGAGGCTTCCCTGGGTGGAGTCCACATAGTTACAGGCTCGTGGTTGGTGGACATTTGACCCTAGTTTGCTGGGCTCACCAGATGGTCCTTGTCTTGAGCCCCCTGCGGTGAGTTTTTACACAGGAATTCAGGAGAACATATTCTTTTGTTCTTTATCTATGTTTGCAGACCTACTTATTTCTGGGAGGGGAAGAGTTAGTGTTAGCGCAAGCAGGTTTACAGAAGCAGAATTAGCAGTTAGCATATTGTAAAATGGACATGGCTCATATTGTAAAATGGACATAGCCCCAATTTCAATGTTTCAGTAAGAAATTAAGATAAACACATTTTTGATGGTTTTATGTCTTTTGTGGGGGGGTGAGAGGGTTGGAGGGTCATGGGGCTTGAACTCTGGGTCTAGGCGCTGTCCCTCAGCTCTTCAGCTCAAGGCCAGCGCTCTACCACTTGAGCCACAGTGCCACTTTGGGTTTTTTCTGTTTATGTGGTGCTGAGGAATCGAACCCAAGGCTTCATGCATGTGAGGCAAGCACTCTACCACTGAGCCACCTTCCCAGGCCCTGGATATATGTCTTCTTATCTTTCTATCTATATATTTAATAAAAACTAGAATGGAAGTGCAGGTGTACAGTAGGTTGAGGAATTTTGGAAGTTATTTCTTTAAGAAATTTGACAGAAATATAATGTTTTACATACCTTAAAACATCTATGTATACCTACCGAGTATTCTGTGGCTTGTGCCTCCTATAACATTGCAATGCAATTCCCAGGTCTCCTAGGAACTTGTAATAGGAACAGAGGAAAAAGGAGGAGCCCTCTCTTGTGTGTCTGACAGTTTTTACATGCCTGGGATTTATATACTGAGAGAGATGCTTTTTGTGCATATACTCTAGTGAGAAACTTTTTTTTGTAAATAGGAACAGGTTAGTACAAAATACGAATTTGATTTTCAGATGAACTTAATTATCTCTAACACTAACTATGAAGTTCTCTTAATAAATTGATGTTTAAGATGCTTATTTACAATGAGAAACAAAATTTTCATCTTGGGCTATGAGTTTGTTGGTTTTTTTTTTTTTCTTGTCCTTGGGCATCAACTCAGGGCCTGGGCTCTGTCTCTGAGCTTCTTTGTGCTCAAGGATAGCTCTCTATGACTTGAGCCATAGCCTCTTTCCAGCTTTTTCCGAGTAGTTAACTGGTGATAAAAATCTCACAGACTTTCCTGCCTGGGCTGGCTTCTAACCTCAGAACCTCAGTCCACAGATCTTAGCCTACTGAGTAGCTAGGATTATAGGCATGCTACCTATTGATGATAAAAATTTGAAGAAGGGTATAGATAAACACACATGGAGAATTACATTTTCAGGTGTGTGTGTGTGTGTGTGTGTGTATGTATATGTATTTCAAAATACTTTTATCAAACATATTTGGGGTTTTGTTGAAAAGCAAAAAACTTGAACACTATAACTATCAATAATAATGTATGCGGAAAAAAAAAAAGAATGTATGCGGGGCTGGGAAGGTGGCTCAGTGGTAGAGCACTTGCCTTGCATGCTTGAGGCCCTGGGTTTGATTCCTCAGCACCAAATAAGCAAAAAGAAAAAAGCCAGAAGTGGCGCTGTGGCTCAAGTGGTAGAGCGCTAGCCTTGAGCTGAAGAGCTGAGGGGCAGCACCCAGGCCCAGAGTTCAAGCCCCACGACCGGAACCAAAAAAAAAAAAAAAATGTATGCACATGAAATTATAGAATGTGCCATGAGAAAAATGAATGAAATGTGAACATTTTAGAATTATAGAAAATGTGTATATCATAAAATCACATGGAATAATCAAGAAAGAGAAAGGGGGAAAGGCAGGAGTGAGGGACATGGAATATAGATTAGATCATATGTATATAGGTAATATGTACATGATTATTTTGAATATTAGTGTATGTATACGTTTTTGTATAAAAAAGGACTTTGAAAGTTTTATAAGGTACAAGCACCTTTAGCTAAATTCTAAAATTCAATATGTAACACTTTTATAAAAGAGTCTGATAGGGCCCCTCTGACATTAATACTTAAATGTCAGCTTCAACATGCCTCAATCCTGTGGTCCCTATAATGATTATGATTTTATTTGCTCAAATGCCTCCTAGAAGAAATATAGAAGCAAATAGATTAAGTCCCCATAGAAAGTTAATTCATTAATTCCTGTGGCCTTCCACTCTTTAAAAGTAATCGCAAAGCCAATCAGAAAAATGTATTGAAACCCTTCTTCTGATATCAAATTCAAATATCTCTTTTTAAAGATGTTACACATTATAACATTCAAACTTTACATTAAAAGTAGAAAAGTTAGTATAGGGGAGGAAAGTAGTCTTGGCTCGTTTTTATTGATTTCTGTTTGTATTAATATTGATGGTGATAGAAGCTGGGTGAAATGCTGCATTAGTCTGCATCTAGGTGCATAGCATAATGGTATTGGCATTTTAGAATTTTGTGAAAATTCTTTGTCCTCTGTTCCTTGATTATTTCTCCAAAATAGTCAACTTAACTTATTCTTCCTTAAAGGAACTTGATACATCTGGCCAATTTTAAAATGTCAAGTTGAGCTAGGCTCAAGTTTGTAATCCTAGCTACTCAAGAGGATCACAGTCCAAAGCCAGCCTGGGCAGGAAAGTCCCAGAGACTCTTATCTCCAATTAAGCACTAGAAGTGGTCTGTGGCTCAAGTGGTAGAGGGCTTGCCTTGAACTGAAGAGCTGAGGGACAGCGCCCAGGTGCAGAGTTCAAGACCCACGACCAAAAAAAAAAAAAAAGTCAAGTTGAGAGTAGGACTGGGAGAGGGGAAAAAGGGGGAGAAAGAAAGAATGACATTGACCAAGAAGCACAAGGACTCAAACCTAACTTAGGATTCATAAACCCTTGGTACAATTACTTAATAATTACAATAATAAAAATGTCAAGTTGATAGTTAATTTTTGATGATCTAGATGTTAAAGGAATTGCTAGAGGGCTGGGAATGTGCCTTAGTGGTAGAGTACTTGGCTAACATGCATGAAGTTCGATTCTTCAGTACCACATAAACAGAAAAGGCAAAAAGAAGCACTGTGGCTCAAGTGGTAAAACTCTAGCCTTGAGCATCGAGAAGTTCAGAGAACAGAGGCCAAACCCTGAGTTCAAGGCCCAGGACTTACCAAAAAAAAAAAAAAAAGGAATTGCTAAAGTAGTTGGATTAGCATTGATCTCTTAGAAGGATCTTAGTCTTATAAATCAGGATCATTGAGCATGATGTATCTGATAGAACCCTCAAGTGAAGTGGAAGAGTCCATTTTAAATTTAAAATGAGTTGACAGGACTTCTCTGTATACTCAACTTGATATACAAATACCATATTCTCTATAATATTTTAATAGCACACATGCTAAAAATTCCTTATTGTGGTATCCCACACAATCAGGTTCAGTGATCACAGGTGTGTTAGATGAGACATCTGACAAATACATTCAATTTTAGCTGAATAAAAACACTGAAAATAACCTGAGCTACAACATAAAATTGAGATGATATTTTATGCTCTTGCAATTTTCCTCCATTTTTTAAGAGTTCAGATTGGTAAGATAATTGTTCATAGCCTGCAAATATATTATTTGTTAAAGTAATATAAATACAAAAGCTGATGTATTTCTTACAAAGAAAAGCAACCCACATGAACTACATACAGTAAGGAACGCTGAACAGATGAACTGTTTAAAGCCAATACACGCTTCATACACCTTAGGTAAATCTAAAATGGGAATCTTTATGCCTTGTATTGACTTCACAATTGTCTTATAATGAAGTTGATTTCTGACTTCATTGAAAAAGTGTTGGAAATCTGTAAGAGATGAGCATGTAGGACTGGAGCACACACATTACTGTAAGAAGTTTTTGAAAACATATGGGTGTGTACATGTGCTTATGTGTATGTATATTCATATATACACATATATTTATATATATAAATATACACATATAACATATATATATATATGATTGGTGTTTAAAAATACACACACACACATGTATGTGTGCCAAAATTATATTTGTGTGTCATTTGTTGAGTGGAGGCTGTTTAGAGGATTTTTTTTCTTCTTTCAGTATACAAATTATGCTCTGGATATGAAATGTTCTCCACAGGCTCATGTGCTAAATGCTTGATCTCCAGCTTGTGACACTATTTTTGGAGGCCCTTGAAGAAGCATGAAGAAGTGGAGGTGGCTGAGATGAAGGAAGTAGATTACTAGGGCAGGCTGGGGGACCCTTTTCCACCATAATGAACTGAACTTTCTGAAGCTGTGAGCAAAATAAAACACTTTTGCCTTTTAAAATATTCTCTCAGTTATGTTGATCACAGCTATGCAAAAGTAATGGACATAGCCCAGTGGCTCAAAGTTGTACTCCTAGTGACTTGGGAGGCTGAGATTGGAAGGATGACAGGTTGAGGCCAGTCTAGGTTACACATTTGCAAGACCCCTTTCTCAATGGAGAGCTTAATGCAGTGTCTCATCCCTGTTGTCCTGGCCATACAGGAACCCTAACAGATGGTGCTCAGGAACACGCTTGGCAAGAAGCAAGACCCCATCTCGAAAAAAAACATGCAAATATCAAGGCTGGAGGCAGGCTTATCATTAAGAGCTCCTGTTGTGAGGACCTGCATTGGACCCCCACCCCTATCCCTGCCAAATTAACTGACTCATGGTGCTTAAAAAGGCCTTTTTGTGCCTTAATAAAGAAAAAATAATGCATGTAGTCATTTCTTTTCCATTTTACGCTGCTGTGTGAAACTGGTTCAGAAAGCCCTTCCAGGAAGATGAGGAAGATGTGGTGTTAACCTCACTCTAAACAGAGAGACAGACAAGTAAACCCGCAGGGACAACCTGAGGAAAATACTCTCCTGAGGAGCACGGATAGATTCCAGATTGAGTTTGGTTCTTGAACTCATCCTAGTTTGACACTAGTCATCCAAGTTTGACACTTGTACAAGCACATGCAGTAAACCCTCAAATAAGATGGGCTTATCAAACTCTTTCAGAAGATTGAATTGTCTTATCTCTTTAATTCTTATTCATCCATTTAGTCAATAAATATTCAGTTACTGGAAATGTTCTAGTCTTGAAGGCAAAACAATGGTCAAGACTCAGCCTTTTTTTCAAGGAACTTAGAGTGCTCCTCAGAAAACCTGAACATGTTTTCTTCTAACTTATCAATCACTAAACAATTACAGATTTTGTACAATTTAGCTCCAAAATACAAATCTCAGAGGCATATGTGGAGATCTAGCAGTTCATAAATATTCATGGACTGTTGTATAATAAATGAAGAATAAAGCTCACAACTTCGCTGAAGAAGCAGGAAGTTTAGAAATATTTTCTGTAATGTAAGTAGTAAATTTGAGTTGGTACTAATTTGACCTGCTGATTTTCTTTAATGAGCTAACTCCTATTTGGACAAAAAGTAGGAGTGGAAAGGTTGAAAGAAGGGGTATTGGAGCATAATTATGATGAAAGGATTATGTATATGAAAATAAAATAATGAAACCCATTAAAATGGTTAAAAGGAGGACAAGAAAAGAGTCAAGACAGTGTAAAACTCATAATCAGAAAAACCTCAAAATACTCAGCTATAGGTCCTTATAATCCTGTTAGAAGATGAAATGATTTGTGTTTTACACAGGTGCAGTAGCTAAATGCATCTAAAATGTATTAATTTTCTTGTCCCACTTGCTTACTTTGTGTTTTGCCCATTTGTTTGTTTTAATGTCAGTGTTTCTCAACCCACTTGTACATTCATATTCCAATTTAAAGATACATCATTTTGACTTAGACACTTATTTGACTTTAATACCTCCAAGTGATATTGGAGCTGCTCACTGTTCAAGATAATTGTGTAATTGGGAATGACAAATAGAATAAAACTATACCATCTTTCAGGATTTAATTTTACTCCCAAATTACGGTGGTCCACAATGAGTGAATTTTATTCGTTTTTCTTTTTCAGCCTCTGTCAGACTATGACAGCTAAAGTATTGACAATTTTCTTGTTAAACCTCCAAAATATAATGACTTGTATATTTTTTGTATGTGTTTCAATTCTGATTAAGTGTAAAATGTCCCATTTAATAATATCATTTGTTAAAAATAAATTTAGTGGAGCTATTACAATAATAACTTGCCTGTAAATTAGTTCATCAAATAAATAAAACAGACACAATAGAAATGTTTTAGTTATTCATAGTATGATATTAGACTGAGATACATGAGAAATAATTCTCAGGGCTTCACATTTTTTGATGACAATGTAACTTGATTCCAATTTCCACACAAAGCAATGTTTTATATTTTATTTTCCCCAATTTTGTCACATCCAATCCTACAGAAATGATGTATGCTCCAACACAAATTAGGAAGAAGCAATTGTCTGTGTCAACTGCTTCTGAAAATAGATTTGCTATGTCCTTTTTGTGGTTTCTTTCATTAAGGAATACAAGCTGTGGTCCAATTTATATTATGTATTATTGTTCAATCTTCCAGAGCAAAATGCCACTTTATTGCCATTTCTCCCCCTTAACTACATTCTTTTGGAAATTAACTTAATTCATTTCATGCAGAATTGTTTTGAATTGACAAAAATCAGCATGAAGAGTAAGCAAAAATTAATTTATTTCTCAAGGGTTTATACAAACTCTCAGTCTGAAATTGGTCATGTTTAATTAAAACTTACCAGGTTCCATTGGTTTACCAGTATGTCTTGTCTCCTTGCCAGTACTAATTTTCTGTATGATAGTTACCAATATCTTATACAGATCTTATGTTTGTTTATTTACCGTTCATCTATCCACCATTAGGTACAAACTATTTGAGGATAGGAATGTCTCTAGTTTTATATGACTGGATCTCCAATGCCTAGATCGTAATTTCCATAAGAGAAGGAATGTTTGTTTAATTGACCACCAAGACATTAGTGTCTAAAACAGTACCCTGGTAATATTCCTCAGACTTCAATAAATATTGGTTAAAATGAGGGATTATCTCTCTTGAACATCTATAAAAGGACAGACACATAAATTTGGATCTTATACAAATTCCAAATTAATAAAGACTCGCCTCTAGGAACCTGGAGGTTTAAAGAAAAGCCTTTTTAGTTTTTCCAAGAAGATAATTAAATTATATTCTTGAAAACTTTACCTGCTAGGTCCCTGTGGCTCATATTTGTAATCCTAGCTACTTTCGAAGCTGAGATCTGAAGATCATGGTTCAAAGCTAGCCCAGGCAGGAAAGTCCATGTGACTCTTACCTTCAATTAAACACTATATATGTCAGAAGTGAGCTATGATTCAAGCGGTAGAGCATTAACCTTGAGCACAAAAGTCAGAGACAGCACCCAGGCCCTGAGTTCAAGCACCAGACCAGCAAAACAATAAAAATGAAAACAACAACAAAAACCCTAATGCTTAAAAGAATACCTGCTTATTCTATATCCAACATATACAGTTTGGAGGCTTTCCCTATCTATCCTCAAATCCTGAGACTTAATTTTAACAAGAAAACCACAAACCTGCTGTTTGGGGGAGGTATCAATGCCTTTTAATATCCAATTTTACAACCAAAGAGAATAAACAAAAAACTAAACAACACAAAAGAAAAATCCTGAGGTTCAGAAAGGCTTTCAATTGCCCAAGTCTCTATGTGCATTAAGGACCATTATATAATTAAATAACTTTTAATGAAGAAAAGGATTCATAATAGCTAAAAGAGAAAATCAGTTTATGTATGATGATCACCTTAGAATTAAAGATAAGAGAGATTGAAAAAGAATCCATTTCTTTGATTATTTTCAAATACCTCAACTGTCCATCTACAATGGTTTAGCGTAAGTGAGGGAACATTAAAGAGGGAAAATGGTTGGCTGTTGTTTAGTAGCTCAAAAAGAGCAAGTCCCAGGGATGCATTCTGGAAATACTGATTGTCATAAAGCAGTGCTAGGTTGACTTCCCCTGGAGACATAGGGGCCGAGACCTCTAGATGTGGGTGACCACATCTGCAGGGAGACCTACGGAGAGCTGAGCCTGGTGCCAACCAGCCCTTTCCAGGAGCCCATGTAGAAGCAAACTGTTGCCCCAAATTCCCAAGCTGTGTTTTCAGTGTATATGTGTATGTGTCACATACATCCATCTAGTCTCCACAGTTCAAATGTTTCATCTAACTGGTTAGTTCTCCTGCTCTTAATAAAACCACTAACTATAAACATAACTTACCACATGCCTTTATGATGTTCCAGGTATCTATTTTTGAGTCTTGATAGAGTTGAGATGAATTGTAAGTGTTTGAAGAATTATTCCATCTTCTATTTCTCTCTTAATTTTTAAAAAGGGTTCATCAGTAGAAACTGATATGTAAATTATATTAGAAAAGTGAGAGCCCTGGTTGAATGATTAATAGCCGTATGTGCTCAGTAGCTATTGGTGATGGAGTCTATGATGATGGTCATAATGATAATAAGCAAGAACTTGCTTTAGACATTTCTGAAGGGAACAATTATTAAAAGATTTTTCACTGTGATGTCCAAATATCCCATCAAAGTTCACTCAAGTGTATTTGAGCTTGTCTAACCATATCTTTATTTAAAAGATAAACAAATAAGACTCAAGAGATCAAGTGATTTGCCTAAGCGTACATGTGTTACTACTACAGTAACATACATGTGGTCTTTCTGAGGTTTATCATAAGCCGTGTATCATAGGATGCTTGGGAGAACAGAGCGAAGAAAGACACAAGGGATACTTTACCATGGGCAATCTCAAAGAAAACACCAAGTATGGCTAATATGTAATCACAATCTTGCATGAAATAGTGTTCCTAGGGTTCCTCACTCAGATTTGACTTCGAACAATGAAATGCTATCAGAACAATGAAATGCTCTCAGGATATCAGAGTTTTTTTTTTAGTGTATTCTAGTTTTCATCTTTCTCCTTATTCTGCGCTTTAGACATTTAAAAGCTAATGAGGTTTGTGATATGTACTTCTTCTTAAATGGTTATCTTTGATAAATAGTGGAAACCAGTTGTATAAGGAACTTGGACTGGTATGCCTTGTGGGAATTCACCCATATTTTGGTGGAATTTGAGCCACTTTTGAAGTGGCTGCTCATGATACAATCCCATCACTCAGGAGGCTGAGATCGAGAGATCTATTGTTGGAGGCCCACCTTGGCTACATAGATTTTGTAAAAAAAAAAAAAAAAAAAAGTTGTATACAAGCCTGGAAAAAATTGTTCATAGTGGGAAGGGATGCAGGAAGAGGGGAAGGAAGAAAGGAAGGAAGGAGAGATGTTGAGGGAGGTATGGAAGAAGGCTGGAATACCGGACTCGTCATTATCAGCAGACCCCATCACTTGATTACTTGCACCTGTGGTCCTTTCTATTCTCAGAATGAACAAGGAGATATTGAGTATTAAGTGAGTATATATTTTTATTTACTTTTTTTGTTGTTGTTTTTGGTCCTGGGACTTGAACTCAGGGTCTGGGTGCTGTCTCTGAGCTTTTTCTGTCAAGGCTAGCACTCTACAACTCTGAGCCACAGCCCCACTTCCATTTTTTGAGTGGTTAATTGGATCTAAGAGTCTCACAGGGACTTTTCTGCCCTGCTGGCTTCAAACTACAATCCTCAGATCTCCGCTGCCTCAGTAGTTAGGATTACAGGCTGAGCCACTAGTGCCTGGGGGTTTGTCTTCTTTTAAGAGTAAACTTTCTTGCTTGTTATAATACACAATGGGCCTGGAGCAACACAGTGAAATCCAAATTAGATTTTCATAAGGTTCTGTATGGGGAAAAGTCCATTCTGTGGCCTAACTTATGTCTGTATCTGGAGGCAATTGTGGCCAGTGGAGAATTGATGATGAGTGCCACATTTCTCCTGGCTCCCTGCCCACTGCAAATGACTGTGACACCCCACCACTTTTAGTCATTTCCAGTGAAGCCTTCTCAAATGCAAATCTCATTCACCCAAAGGCAGCTGGAAACAGTTCACACAGGGGGGAAAAAGTTGTTAGTTCAGATTTTCTGCATTTTTAGATCATACTATCTGTTCATTGTAACATACGGTGCTGGTAGCCAAGGGATTTTCTTTTTGAAAAAAATAGAAAAGAACAGTAATGTTCTTAAAAGTCCCTTCCCAAGCAAACTATGAAAGAGAACATCCATGGAATCATAAAACCATTATGTGGGAGAGGAAGGTGCTGGTCTTAGTTGAGGACACAGATACGTGTAACACTTCAATAGGATCTGTGACACCAGTGTGTGTATACTTAGCTGTTACTGTTACCTTCACTACAAGAATGCAGTTGCTCCCAGGCCTACAGTCCTATAATTTCCAGGGACTGTCTATTATGACGAAGATCCTAGGGTTATTCCAAAGTTGACAACCAAGCACCATGTCAATGATTTAGTAACCATTCATGAGCTCATCTGTCTTTGGTAAAAGTGAGTAAATAAACCCTGGAGAAAGTCTTTTTATTTTGCTGCCTTTGTTCTATGATCTAAGTTGTTCATTGAAACTACTTCAAAATCCTGCCTTCCAAAACTATCTTAAAGGAAACAAATGAAATAACTTACTCAGAATCAGTCCTGCTTTTTCTTTTCTTGCCACTAGTTAAGGGTTCCTCCATTAAATCCCATAGTCAGTTAGTGGAACTTGCCTTAAGAACAGGTTATTGCATCTGATTCATTTATTTGGATCATTCATAACAATGAGAGGCCACAGTAAAACCTCTAAAGTCAATGTGAAGGTGCTAGCCACAGCCTACCTCTCAGTCCCAGCTTCAGGTTTTCCTAACCCACTGCCAGTATGAGCGGAGAATAGAAAACCACTAGCAACCAAAGGAATAGTGAAATCATTCAAGTATTGCTCAAATTGGCTTTGGGAAGCACAGACACAAAGGATTAGGTATATGTGTCCAAAGAAAGCACTATTTTCCTACTTTATTTGTGGTCTAAATCAAAATCTAACAATACTGCTGCCTTATCAAAAGGCAGGTAGACAGCTGGTTATGGGAGTGTACACCTGTTAGTTCAGTTCTTGGAAGTCTGAAGCAGAAGAATCATGAGTTCAAAGGCCAATCTGGGCTTATGTGGAGACAAGGTCTCTGAAGGAAACAAAAAACAATATATAAACACAAAAAATACAAGTAGATTCTTTCCTTATAAATGACTGGAACAACTATACTTCAATAGGAAACTTCCTCTGTAATAGTTTATAACTTTGGGGAGTCACTTCAGCAAAGTCCATTTTGATATGTTAGTTCATGAGAAAACTACATCAGCAGAGTGTGCATGTACATTGTCTCAGGCAATCTTTTCTTAAATTTTCATTTTATTCTATTTCTCTTTCTGTTTCATAGCCCAGTTTACATGGCACAGAAATAACAGAGGCAAAGGAGAGGTTTAGAACTTCAGAAATGGGAAGAAGACACGGACACCTGATCTGGGATTAATAGACTTGATTTTGTACAGTATCTTCTTTGTCTTACAAATTTTCAGCTTTTTTTTTTTTCTTGTCAGTCATGGGGCTTGGACTCTGGTCCTAGGCGCTGTCCTTCAGCTCTTCAGCTCAAGGTGAGCACTCTCCCACTTGAGCCACAGCACCACTTGAGGTTTTCTGGTGGTTTGTTGGAGATAAGCATCTCACGGACTTTCCTGCCGGGGCTGGCTTTGAACTATGATCCTCAGATCTCAGCCTCCTGAGTAGCTAGGATTACAGGCGTGAGCCATGGGCGCGTGGCAAGTTTCAGTTTCTTAAACATAATAAAATTTAAAAAAAAACAAAGACATGCTGATCAAAGGATTGTTGTTAAAAGGGTGAATGACTGAGGAGGAGCTGCATTATAGCTTCTGGGCTGAGCTTCCTTATAAATTCTACTATTCTACACTTGACCTTCATAAGTCGGTGGTAATTTTCTCTACTCTTTTCTCTTCTCTCTTCTCTTTTCTTCTCCCTTCTTCTCCTTTTCCCTCCTTGACCTCCTCTCTCCCCTCTTCTCTCCACCCTCCTCTTGGTCTTCCATTGGTCTTTTCTCTCTCTCTCTCATCTCTCTCTCTCATACACATATGTTTTTGAAGTAGAATAAATTTCATTTTGCTACTTTAGTATTTCATTTCGACAAAGAGACATGAAAACCCAGGGCTTTGTTTACACGTAATGTCATTTAATTCAAAAAGATTTTAGAATCAAAACATATATAACCTGAAGGATTCCAATTATAGTTTAGTTTTATGATTTGAAAAAGAACCTTCCTAAAATGGCTTATTTTTTTCCTATAAAACATCGAACATCTCATCATGAATCTTGCAACAAATTCTTAATTAATATTTGCTTTTTCTTTCTAAGCTTTGCAATTCTGAAATCCTTTCCACAAGCTTGTCAGACCATGTCTAAATGCACTGAAACAATAGAGCAACAACCCACTAGCCTTAGCCCGTGGCCTTGCCATCTATTAATATCACTATTTAAAAGTTTCAATCTGCTTGTCTACTTATCTCCCTTTCTAGATCTCTCTCCCCATTCTGCCTTTATATGTTAGTCTAAGGTTTAAGCACATTAGCATCCTTTGAACTTACTCTTCAAGTTCCACCTTGGCTCTTCTTCTTAATTTCAAGTATCTCATAGAAAGTGATATGTACTTCACCCCACTTAACCTCCCTTTCTGGGGGAAGGACTTATGGTGGCCAAGGTCACCTCAAGGAGATAGAAGGATGTCGCAGCTCAGCACCTCATATTACCTCAAGAGATGACATTTCATCCATTGCAATAAACAAGATTTTTTGTACTTAAACTCTGTGCTCTGTGGACTGCTTTTTTTTCCTATCTGTGGTCTCTGTTTATGCTTTATGGACTTTGTGAGAAGATTGGGACAGCATATGTGACATATCCCCTAGCACAGTCATGCTTCAGTCCATGTTCATTCCTCTGTGTATGTGTGAATCCTGGGACTTGAACTCAACACCTCGGGACTGTCCCTGATCTTTACTGCTCATTGTTAGCACTTTAACTTTTGAAGGGTTAAGTGGAAATAAGGGTCTCATGGGCTTTCCTGCCCAGGCTGCTTCAGAACTTCAATCCTCAGATAGCAGCCTTCTGAGCAGCTAGGATTACAGGCATGAGACATCAGCACCAGGTGATGCTCATTCTTTTTTTTTTTTTTTCCTCACATCATCTTTTTTTTTCCCCCAAGGAATCCTTGAGAGGCACTCAAGTGGACTTTGTGCTATAAATTCTGACTGTGATGGGGCTGGGAAGGTGGCTCAGTGGTAGAGCGCTTACCTTGCATGCATGAGGCTCTGGGTTTGATTCCTCAGCACCTCATAAGCAAAAAGAAAAAAGCCAGAAGTGGCGCTGTGGCTCAAGTGGTAGAGTGCTAGCCTTGATCTGAAGAGCTGAGGGACAGCGTCCAGGCCCAGAGTTCAGGCCTCACGACCGGACCCAAAAAAAAAAAAATTCTGACTGTCATGAATCCTAGGCCAGAAGGTATAAGCTTCGGTAACCTTGGAGTAATAAGTCTGCAGCAAGGAAAACCTGGGGTTCAACAACTTTGAACTAACCCCCTATCTTTTTAGTTTTCTCATCGTTAAACCATTTATTATAGGGTAGTTCTAAGAAATCATGTGAAATGTACCTGTTCATTAGTAATATTTAAATAAAATGGTGGCTTTAAGAAATCTGAAAGGAGAGAAGGCTGGAAGGATAATTTTGTGTTGCCTTGACTTCTACGCAGTACTGTCTAATAAAACTTCTACCATCATAAAAGTGGTCTGTTTTTATCAATATCATTGCTTTTTGCTGCATGCTATGAAGACTGGAACTAGAACTTTGCTTGAAACTAATTTAAATATTTACACATATATAGTGTCCGTGCTAATGGACAGCACAGACATAGAAACTATATCTGACTTTTCTAGGTCTCAGCCACACAGTCTTCAAAATGAATCAAAAGGAGGACTTAACTCTACTATTTGCTAGGAATTAAATATAAGGCCAAGGCAAGACTCTACTAATGAAGTCAAATAGCACTGTTCTCCTGAATTGCTCAAATTTTCTAGTGAATATGAATATGTTTCTAAAGCTACTTTGGAAGAAATAGAAAACTTTGCTAATTGTCCTTTTTCTGAAGACTGGATTCAGGAAGTGATTTTGTGGATACACTTAGTCTTTGAAGACCTGAAAGTATTATCATAGTGATGTACAGGCTTTCCATTGATTATTTCCTACGAAATTCTTGTTTAGTCCTTTGTAGTTGCTCCTCATTTTGAATCATTTTATGTATTCCTTGTGGATGAGAAGAGAAAAATATACATAAAATATGAGCATCTGTAAGAATATAAACTTTGGAAAGATTTTAAAAGTCCCTTGAATTTCATTTGGAATTAGGAAATATTTATTATGCTTCTTATTTACAAAGCAAATTAGATTATATTGTTATTATATTGTTTGAATATTGGAATGGAAGATTTAATATTTTTAACTACATTCTTTTGGTCTCTTGTTGTGTTATAATTTTACTTTATTTTTAACTTATCCTGAAAACCAGGTTTTAGGATGTATTTGAGGTATAGAAAGGGATTTGAATATGTTCATTTTATACATCATAAAAGTACTTATCCATAAAGAGATGCTTACACAGTTTATTTCTTATGAAATCTCTCCCCACCCCCCACCCCTGCTTTTTAGCAGAACTAAAAGTTTGGACTTGGTGAGCTTCCACTCTGACCACGGTACATTCACAGCTTCTCCTGTAGCTGGACTTACAGAAATGTGCCACTGGTGACTGGCTAGTTCTTATGTACTCCCTATCCCTTGAAAGCCTGCATGTGTGGAGGTGGAGATAAGGTAGACATGGCATGTCAGTCTAAGGGAGAGGAAGATTTTTATCCCCTACTGTTAGTGAATACAAATCTGGCTTTAACTCAGAAACAGGCAAGAGTCTGGCAGCTGAAGTGTAGCTGAAATAAGATGTTTCACTAGTTTCCAGGATTTAGGGGTAAACTGGTCTTTGTAGTTTTTGAATACTGAGCACAAAGTTTGTGAGTGATCCATGCACTGAATCTTCTGAGGCTGGTAGGTAAGAGTTGGGAGTGTTGTTTTCTTTCTTAAGTTCTGGGTCGTGACTCAAGATTTTTCTATGCAGTTGTCAAGCCAGCAATTTCCGAGCTGCTTGGATCTCTCCCAATCCAGTTCTTGCCAATTAGTCATTATAAGGTTACAGAACAGGATTACTTTCCAGATTCCTGTTATTTTAAAAGAGACAAAAATCTCTTCCAATTTAAGTATCATGCCTTTTTTGTCCTTTTTATGTATCTGCCTAGCTAAAACTAGCATTATTATTTTTAATTCCTTATTATTTGGAAAGGGAAGAAAACTTCTTTCCTTTAGTGATAATATTTAATGTTGAGCTAATTGAGTAAGTCACCCTGAGAGCATCACATGATAGGGTCCCTCCAGGTCCCAGAAAGCCAGGCTCCACGGGGACCTTTGAAGCCAACCTGGGAAGCTCCAAGGGAAGACCCCGCTAATTTTCAAAATCATGTTATGATGACAATCAATAGTTTCGTGAATATTCTCTTAAAATAGTGATATTGGTTTTCATAAATTAATAACAATGCTGATTGGTTGCACATAAAGTAGGAACAAAATGATCACACCTAGAGGTATATGCTTGTTTACACAATTTAATTGACAAATTATTAATATATACTGGAGTGAGTCTATGTGAGTTAGGTCTTTTGAATAATTAACAAGAAAGTTTAACAAAATGAATATCAGAAGCTGTAACAAGATTGTAAAGGGGGCTAATGGAGGGTAGGTGAAGGAAAAAGGGAACAGGAGATAAATCCACTCAGAATACTCAATGTAAATAGATTTTTGAAGGAAGTGGACATGTGAAATGAGTCTAGGGGTGAGGGAACATGTAGGATGGGAAAGAACAAGAGAAGGAAGGAATCTGATCACAAATCACATTTATGCTTTCACTGTATTTGATGTTGTTATAATTTGTGGAGGGGAAGGGAAAAAAACAAATCGTTTAAATAGGGATAGAGGTGGACCCATTGCAACAAGTCGATATGTTGAAAACGAACTTTACAACTTTGGAGTCGGGGAGGGAGGAGGGTTGAGTAGGGGGTGGGGGGAGGGTGGGATGGGAAGGGGAAACAAAGGAGGAGGCTACAATGCTTGATAAGAAATGTACTTATTATCTTGCCCATGTAATTGTAACCCCTCTGTACAGTATTTTCACAATAAAAAATTAGATGGACATGTTAAATTGTAATCCCCTTGTACAAACTTTTTTTTTTTTTGGTCAGTTGTGGGGCTTGAACTCTGGGCTTGGGCACTGTCCCTGAGCTCTTCAGCTCAAGGTGAGTGCTCTACCACCACTTCTGGTTTTCTAGTGTTTTTTATTGCAGATAAGAGTCTCACGGACTTTGCTGCTCAGGCTGATTTGAATCGCAATCCTCAGATCTCAGCCTCCTGAGTAGCTAGGATTACAGGTGTGAGCCACTGGCGCCCGGCTTGTACAAACTTTTTAACTTCACACAAAGTAAAATTCAGGTGCCAGTGGATCATGCTTACAACTTAGGAGCTAAAAGCTGAGGCTCAAGATTTGAAACCAGACTGGACAGGAAAGTCCATGAAAAACTTATCTCTAATTAACCACCAAGAAAACAGAAGTAGAGCTTTGGCTCAGTTAATAGGGTACCAACCTTGATCAAAACAACTCAAGGACAGTGCCAGGCCCTGAACTCAACCCCTAGGATGGGCACCAAAAAAAATAAATAAAGAGGATTTTCTTCATTAGCTCTATTTTAGCTAGCTTTATGCTTCAACCAATTTATGTCTAAACAAACGAACTACCTAAACTAACTAACTCACTAACAACCTAGCATAAGTCATTTGAAATCTATTTTTCTCAATGCATTCTAATTATTTTAGCCTCTTTCTAGTTTTCAATTCAAACCAATTGATACAAAATTCTGTACTTATTTTTGTCAAAGCATTATTGTTTTTCATTTATAGAAAAAGAAATCCTCAGCTCAGAGAGTCATCAGATACTGATGTCAAATCTGTATCACTGGGTACTGTGTTATGGTAACTACGATTTTGTGTGTGCTTGTGTGTGTGTGTGTGTGTGTGTGTGTGTGTGTGTGTGTGTGTGTGTGTGTGTGCATGCCTAAGTGTGCATATCCTTGAAGATAATGTGATTAGATATGGATTTTCTTTCCTTTAAATGAGTAACAGAAATGTTAGTTACTTTTTGTGCAGGTAGTGAGACTTGAACTCAGCTTAGGAACGCTCCTTTAGCTTTTTTGCTCAATGTTGCTGCTCTACCACTTGACCTACACCTCCACTTCCAGCTTTCTGTAATTAATTGAAGATAAGAATCTCATGAGCAGTAGGTATTGTAAGGAAACTTAGTTTTGAGAAACAGAAGCCATCACTTAAAAGGCCAAATTATAAGTCTTCATTGGAGAGTTGGAGGATTGATGGTGGACTCTTGTCTCAAAGACCAGCAGCCCCCAACGCAGCTAGCACAAAGCTTATATAGGCCAAGACCATACAAGGTGTGTGGAATCAAACCCAACAAAAATGTCATACATGAGCAAAGCAAACCAGATGAGAACATTTAAACCCAATAGAAAAGCAAACCATCTAGGGAACCAATCATGGAAAACAGAGGCTTGATTATCTAGGGGGAAGCATAAATTCAGTCTCTTTATTGATTTTATAAACATGAAAGTGAACTGTTGATTTTTGGGGCCTCATATGCATTTGGGTGCCTTAGAAGAGGGTGAAGGATCAGGGCGATGTAGAAGTCTAAGCTTGAGTGGATCTGAAGTGGCTTGTATCTTCCATCCTGAATCAGCAGATTTAGTGGTATGTGATAGAGCCAGGCAGGGGTCCCATCTACCTTTACCGCATTGGGGTGGTCAGGATAATGATGTAGGGTCCCTTTCAGGCAGGAGTAAGTTTATCTTTAATGAGCTTTTTAACACAAATGGAATCCCCAGGTAGCAAGGGATAAGCTGGATCGTAGCAGTGTCTCCCAGTCCCATTACACACCTTCTGCTGAGGTATCTGTAAGCTCTACACAGAGACTACATAGTCTTAAGGAAGCATTATTAACCTAAGGTAGGAGCCTGACTTCAGTGCAATGTTCCAATGTTTTTCTGGTTGCTTTCTCTGAGTACATAGGCTTTTTTAGGCTGGAATCACACTGGTTTTCAAGGCAGTTTTTAGGCAGTGGACTGGGCCAATTTACCAGGGTGGCAACTTTTGCTAACAAGGTTTTTTTAAAATAAGGCTAGATTTCCTAGGCAAACATAGAAGGCTTGGATCTGTAACTATACTACTGTTTCCCATGCCTCTTTCTTTAATCTATTGCCTTACTTTTTTCAAAAATGACTTTGGTCCCTTGATCTTACAAGAAGTTGATGGGCAAGGATCCATCTTTTGTAAGCCCTTCAAGCTGACTCAGAGATGTGGACACCACCTTGCCAGGAGCCTAAAGCTTTTTCCTATTGTACCAAGTGATTGCCAGGATCAGATGTCATTAGGAGCAATATTTACTCTGAACTGGAGTAAATATTTAACTTTTAACAACTGCAAAGACTTTTTTGGGCTACGGTGTAGCATATCTAACACTTTGGTTTGCAAAAGCATTTTCCTGAATGCCTCGGGAACCTGACCTTTCCTGACTTTCACAATGCCTAAGTTACCTGTGCAGGAATTTAGACAGCTCTTAATAGGGACACAATCTCAGGTCCACAAATTTCCTTTCCTGAACAGATGAATCTGTGTGTCCAGTGCCAGATCAAAATTCACTGTCAGTTAGGGCATTGTGCAGATACTAGAGCTGGGATTTTAAACCATCCCCCTTATAGCAAACTCTGGCTTTTTACTACCCACTGTAAGAGACAACTGACAAGCCAGGGCATAAATTCCTGCTTAGTTATAAAGTAGACAGACATGGACATTAGATATGCATGCTTACAGACTTTTCCTATGACCTCCTGGCTCTATTTAAGGGCCAAGCACAAGTGACTCTGGGATCTGACACCACCTCCATTATCTGAGCAGTGTCTTTCAAATGCCTCTTGATGCCTGTCCTTGCCAAGACAGCTGGGAGTGTCTTTTTTCTGCTGGGAAAATGCCCCACTGACATTTCCCTGGGTTGGTTGCTGGACTTAAACTCAGGGCCTGAGCACTGTCCCTGTGCTCTCCTGCTCAACATTAGCACTCTACCACTTTGAGCTACAGTACATCTCCACTGCTTTCAGTACTGCTAGCCAATTAAAGATGATTCTCACAGTGACTGTTTTGCCCTGGCAGTCCTCCGATCAATGAATCTTTACCAAAAGCCCTTTTACTCCAATTGAAGCAACAAGGAAATCAAATAGAAATAGTCCCGGAGCATGGTCTTACCTGGGACTTATTAAGAGCCAAGTTATACCTGACAAACTTGTAAGAATCATCTGTCTCTCTGTGGGCCCTCCTGTAATTGCTACAGAAAACCTGTGAAGCCAGCAATTCAACAATCATTTTGGTAGTCCTAATTTCTCCTTTTTCCACTTTGAAACAAATATTTAGGACAATTTACTTTAGCATTCATTTGCATTTAAATAACCCTTTAGAAACCTTGAAATAGGTAACGCCCATTCACTTTTCTGTGGCCTAGTTTTAAGCCATTTTTTTTTTCCCTGCAGTCTGAGATTTCTTAGAAAATCTTTGAACTCAAATGACAATTTTCTTAATGCAAGAATTACAAGCACCCGCACTGTGCCTAAGAATCCAGACTTGACAAACAGGAATCTCAGAGCATCTCCTGCTTTTTCTAAAATGCATCCAATTGCAAAATAGCACTGAAACCAAATTACATCACAAATAAACCTCCTTTTTCCTTTGAACCCTCCTTTTACTTTGCCAGATAACTCTTGATTACAGTGCTAACAACTTTAGAGACCAGGTCTTTAATTCTTTTTCCAAACCTACTTCCCATTGTTAATGTTCATTAAAGAATCCTTAGAAAACCTTTTAACTAAACTTCCTCTTTAAAACAATGTAATAATCCTTTGAGAAATTTGATAATGCCCAAACCTGATGATCTTTAGAGTTTAAGTTTAAAGCCCCAGTTACTTTTTTTTTTTTTTTTTGTCAGTCGTGGGGCTTGAACTCTGGGCTTGCACACTGTCTCTGTGCTCTTAGCTCAAGGCGAACACTCTACTGCTTGAGCCACAGCACCACCTCTGGTTTTCTAGTCGTTTTTGGAGATAAGAGTCTCATGGCATTTCTTTTTTTTTTTTTTTTTTAATATTATTTTATTTTATTTGAGAACATACTGTACAGAGGGGCTACAATTACATGGGCAGGATAATGCATACATTTCTTACCAAGCATTGCAGCCTCCTCCTTTGTTTACCCTTCACCTCCCTTCCCAGCCTCCCCCCTCCCCCCACCCAATTATACCCCCCTCCCCCCCCACCGACATTGTAAAGCTGGTTTTGACATGACATTTTGTACTTCTCATTGTTGCAACAGGTCCACCTGAATCCTTAAACGACTTGTTTGCCCCCATCTCCTCCACATGTCATACTGACATCAAATATAGTGAAAGCGGGGGTTACACTGTGGGGGAGGGACATATAAAGCAACAAAGAAATAATCTTATAAATGCGTTAGAAACATATGCATGAAAGAAACAAAAACATTAAAATACATATTTAAGGGCTCATTTTCCTAACATCACATTATCTGACCTTTTCTGCTTCACTCATACCTATACTAGACATTGCAAATAAGGGAAACCATGGGACCTATGCTTCTTTGGGCCTGGCTTACTTCACTTAATATAATTTTTTCCAAGCCTTTCCATTTCCTAACAAATGGGGAAATATCATTCTTTCTGATGGAGGCATAGAATTCCATTGTGTATATATACCACATTTTCTTGATCCATTCATCTACTGAGGGGCATCTGGGTTGGTTCCATATCTTAGCTATGGTAAATAATGCTGCAATAAACATAGTTGTCCTGGTAGCTTTAGTGTGGTCTTGTTTGTAAACATTTGGGTAAATGCCCAAAAGTGGGATTGCTGGATCATAGGGGAGATCTATGTGAAGTCTTTTGAGGAACCTCCATACTGCTTTCCAAAGTGGTTGAACAAGTTTACATTCCCACCAACAATGAAGTAAGGTTCCTTTCTGTCCACATCCCCTCCAGCATCTGTTGTTGTTAGACTTCTTGATTTTTGCTGTTCTAACTGGAGTGAGGTGATATCTCAATGTTGTTTTGATTTGCATTTCTTTTATGGCTAGGGATGTTGAACATTTCTTCATGTGTCTATTGGCCATCCTTCTTTCTTCTTCAGAGAAGCTTCTCTTTAAGTCTTTCGCCCACTTATTTATTGGGCAGTTGTTTCTTTGAGGATTTGTTGTTGGGTGGTTTAATTTTTTGAGTTCCAAGTATATTTTAGATATGAGACCCTTGTCCGTTGTATGACTAGTAAAGATCTTCTCCCAATCGGTAGGCTTTCTATTGATCCTGCTAGCTATGTCATTTGCCCTGCAGAAGCTCTGCAACCGTATGCAATCCCATTTGTCCAACCTTTCTTTGATTTGTTGTGCTTCCGGGTCTGTATTCAGAAAATTTCGGCCTGAGCCAAGGAGACCTAAGGTTTCTCCTATTCCATCCTGTAATGTTTTCAGAGTGTCTGCTTTGACTTCAAGGTCTTTGATCCGTTTGGAGTTGATTCTGGTGCAGGGTGATATATAAGGATCTAGCTTTAGTTTTCTACATGTAGTTAACCAATTTTGCCAGCACCATTTACTGAAGAGGCTGTCTTTCTTCCATTCTATTGTTTTAGCTTCCTTATCGAAGATTAGATGGCTATAGGTCTGTAGGTTCATTTCTGGGTTTTCAATTCTATTCCATTGGTCCTGAGGTCTGTTCTTATGCCAATACCAAGCTGTTTTGATTACTATGGCTTTATAGTAGAGTTTGAAGTTTGGTATTGATATTCCTCCAGCAGTGTTCTTTCCGTTGAGGCGCGTTTTTGCTATTCGGGGTCTTTTATTGTTCCATATGAATTTTTGGATTGCCTCCTCTATTTCCTTGAAGAATGAGGGTGGAATTTTGATAGGTATCGCGTTGAATTTGTAGATAGCCTTGGGAAGTATTGCCATTTTCACGATGTTAATCTTGCCAATCCAGGAGCATGGGAGGTTTTGCCATTTTTTAAGTTCTGTGTTGATTTCCTTTTTCAAGATTTTAAAGTTTTCATCATAGAGGTCCTTCACTTCTTTGGTTAAGTTAATTCCTAGGTATCTTATTTTTTGTGGGGCTATTACAAATGGAGTTGCTTTCCTAATTTCAGCCACACTTTTCTCATTGTTGGCATATAGAAAAGCCATTGATTTTTGGGGGTTAATTTTATAACCTGCTACTTTGCCAAAGTTTTGAATCAGCTTGAGTAATTTGGGAGTGGAGTCCATGGGATTCTTTAAATACAAGATCATGTCATCTGCAAAGAGGGAGAGTTTTATTTCTTCTTTCCCTATTTGGATCCCCTTTATGTCTGCATCTTGTCTTATTGCTGTAGCTAGGCATTCTAATACTAGATTGAAGAGAAGTGGAGAGAGTGGGCATCCATGTCTCATTCCTGAGTTAAGAGGAAATGGCTTTAGTTTTTCACCATTGAGTATAATGCTGGCTGTAGGTTTGTCATATACAGCTTTTATTGTATTGAGGAATGTTCCATGGATTCCTAATTTTTCCATAACCTTCATCATAAAGGGGTGTTGGATCTTGTCAAATGCTTTTTCTGCATCTATTGAGATAAACATGTGGTTCTTATTCTTGCTCCTGTTGATGTGATGAATAATATTAATTGATTTGCGTATATTGAACCAGCTTTGCATCCCTGAAATGAATCCTGTTTGATCATGGTGTATGATTTTTTGGATGAATTGTTGAAGTCGATTGGCCAAAATTTTGTTGAGAAGTTTTGCATCAATGTTCATCAAACAAATGGGTCTATAGTTCTCTTTCTTTGATGAGTCCTTGCCTGGTTTTGGGATGAGGGTTATGATGGCTTCATAGAATGTGTTCGGTAGTGAGCTTTCTCTTTCAATTTCATTGAAGAGTTGGAGGAGTATTGGTGTGAGCTCTGCTTTGAAGGCCTTGTAAAATTCCGCTGTAAAACCATCTGGTCCTGGACTTTTCTTAGCTGGGAGGTCTCTTATTGCTGTTTCTATTTCAATGCTTGATATGGGCCTGTTAAGCTGGTTTAACTCATCTTGGTTTAGTTTTGGCATGTCAATATTTGCTAGGAAAAGGTCCATTTCTGTCAAGTTCTCAAACTTATTAGCATAAAGTTTTGAGAAGTATTCCCTTATAATGTTCTGAATCTTGGTTGTTTCTGTGGTGATGTTTCCATTCTCATCTCTGAGTTTATTAATTTGGGTGTGTTCTCTCCTTTTTCTGATTAGATTTGCTAAGGGTCTGTCAATTTTGTTAAGTTTTTCGAAGAACCAACTCTTTGTTTTGTTGATTCTTTCTATAGTTTTTTTGGATTCTAATTCATTTAATTCTGATTTAATTTTGATTATTTCTTTCCGTCTACTGGATTGGGGTTTATCTTGCTGCTCTTTTTCAAGGAGGTTTAGATGTGTCATTAAATTGTTAGTTTCCGATCCTCCAATTTGTTGATGTAGGAGCTCAGAGCTATAAACTTGCCTCTGAGTACTGCCTTTGCTGTGTCCCAGAGGAGCTGGTAATTTGTGTGTTCATTTTTGTTGAATAGCATGAACATTTGAATTTCCTTTCTAATCTCTTCCATGACCCACTCATGATTCAGCAGTGTGTTGTTCAGCCTCCATGTGATACCGGACTTTCTTTGGTGGCTTTTGGTGTTGAGTTCTAATTTTATTCCCTTGTGGTCAGAGAGAATGCAAGGTATAACTTCAATGTTTCTGAATTTAGACAAGTTTGCTTTGTGTCCTAAAATGTGGTCTATTTTAGAAAACGTTCCATGTGCTGCTGAGAAGAACGTGTATTCTGATGCTGCTGGGTGAAATGTTCGGTAAATGTCTGTTAAGTCTAGTTGATCTATGCAGCTGTTTAGATCTGCGGTTTCTCTGTTGAGTTTTTGCCGAGTTGATCTATCTAGTGGGGAGAGTGGTGTGTTAAAATCCCCAACAATTAATGTCTTTGGATCTATATGGGATTTGAGGGAAAGTAGTGTTTCTTTGATAAATTTGGGTGCTCCATTGTTTGGCGAATAGATATTTAGAATTGTAATATCCTCCTGAAGGAGAGATCCTTTAATTAGTATGTAGCGACCTTCTTTATCTCTTCTCACGAATTTTAGTTTGAAATCTATTTTATCTGATATTAGGATTGCAACTCCCGCCTGTTTATGAGAGCCGTTTGCTTGGTAGATTTTGTTCCAGCCTTTAACATTGAAGATGTGTTTGTTTTTACGGGCAAGATGTGACTCCTGCAGGCAGCAGATAGAAGGGTCTTGTTTTTTAATCCAACTAGACAGTCTATGTCGCTTAATTGGAGAGTTCAGTCCGTTAACGTTAAGAGATAGGACTGAGAGGTATTTGGGAGTTCCTGCCATGTTATCCACCTTCTTGGGGGCTGCGAAAACTGGGTTCTTCCTAAGGTTCTTGGATTCTCAGTTTGGGTGCAGTTTCTTGGCCTTTGTTGCGGTCTTGTTGGTTTTCTATGTGTAGGACATCTTTAAGAATCTTTTGTAGGGCTGGTTTGGTGGAGATGTTTCAATTTTTCTTTGCTATGGAAGGTTTTTATTTGGCCTTCAGTTATGAAGGAGAGTTTAGCTGGGTACAGTATTCTTGGTTGATAATTATTTGTTTTTAGGGCATGGCACACGTCATTCCAGGCTCTTCTTGCTTTGATTGTCTCTGCTGAGAAATCTGAGGTAATTCTAATTGGTTTCCCTTTGTAGGTGATTACCCTTTTCTCCCTGACAGCTTTAAGGATCTTTTCCTTGGTCTGGGTTGATCCTGTGTGGATTATAATGTGACAGTGGGATGTCCTATTCTGGTCTGGTCTATTTGGGGTTCTAAAAGCTTCTTGTATCCGAATAGGCCTATCTTTTTGTATGTTTGGGAAGTTCTCTGCTAGGATCCTGTTAAACAAATTTCCTAGACCATTAACTTCTGTTTCTAGGTGCTCCTCTACACCCATTATCCTTAGATTGGGCCTTCTGATGGTGTCTTCCAGGTGTTGGATAGACCTATCATATTTCTTGGACTTGTCTTGGATGGTTGTATGTTCTTTCTCTATAATATCTAGGCTGTCTTCAATCCCTGAGATTCGATCTTCTGCATGGTCTAACCTGCTGTCAAGACTCTCTACTTTGTTTTTTATCTCTTTTCCTTCTAATTGGTCAGCTTTGATGGCTTCAAGTTCTTTGTTGAAGCTCTGTTTTAGGTCTTGTATGAATTTCTTTACTTCCTTAATTTGGTGTTCAGTGTTTGTTCTCAAATCACTTAGTTGATTGGTTATGGTTTCTTTGGACTCCCATTCCTTCTGTTGGGTTCCATTCAGCATTCCCTTTGTGGTCTCCCTGACTTCCTTCAGCTCTTTGTTAATGGATTCCATGAATGCCTTTAGTGATCTTTGTGTATTCTCTACCTGGTCTCTCAATTCCTGAATTATTCTTTGATTAGCTTCTTCCCTTCTGTGGGATTCCTGCAGTTCTCTTTCTTCCCGTTCGTGGGAATCCTGCAGTTCTCTTTGAGTGTTCTCTGCCTGCTCACGCCATTCCTCCCTTTCTCTTTGAGCATTCTCAAGTTGTTCATGCAAATCCTGTATCAGTTTTTGAGTAGCTTCCTCACGCTTATGATATTCCTGTATAAACTTCTGGGATGCCTCCTCTCTCTCCCTATCACGCTCATACAGAGTCCTTTGTACATTGTCAAACTTCTCATTTATCATGTTTGCTATTAGTGTTTGTAGAGCTATTTGGGAACTCTCCTCTGGATTATTCTTTATCTGTTCTAATCCCTGATTATCAAGATTGGGAATTGAGATACCCGAATTTGCCATTTTTCTTGTGTTTTTCCAGCTTACTCGGCCCATTTGAGATGAAGATTGCACCAGTTTTATGCTAGAACACTATCTTAAGGCAACCATCAACCAAAGTTTGCGTTTGTACAGTCAATAGTCTACAGATACAATCTAGTTCAACAGATACATCTATTCAACATCAAACAACTATATGTTAAAGTACTTCGAACTGCAGAAAAGAATTTGGAAAACCAGAAATTATTAGGATTAGGGAGAGATGTGGGTAAAAAATAGGAATAGATTGGTGTGGGGAGGCACAGGGAGAGTTAACTATGTCCTAATCACAATGCAGGAAATGGGTTGGGTAGGATGCAAGTAGAGAGAGAGGGAGACCAGAAAAAAAATAGAAACATAAAAATTAATGTTATTATAGAAGTTAAAAGACCGTCTATTTAGAGAGGAATGTGAATATGTTCCGAGAAGGGGAGGGACATAGAGGAGATGTCAAAAACTTTAAGGATGGGAAAGGGAGAAGAAAAGATCAGAAGTTCAGTAGAGCTAGACAAAAAACAAAAAGATAATTAAGAAAGAAAGAAAAAGAGAAAGAAGACAAGAAAAGAAAGGAAAACGCTCATTTACATATTCCTAAAATAAAAATTATAAGATGAGAAAAAAAAAAGTTACTGGAAAACAATTATTTTTTCAGAAGAGTCCAAAATTAAAGATTAATAAAAATTTTAGAAGGGAAAAAATATATATAAGGTAGCAAAAAACAAAAAACAAGCAAAAAAAGAAAAGAAGAAGAAAAAAAAAGAAAAAAGAAAAAAAAAAGTCTTTTGATTTTTTTTTTGGGGGGGGAGGAGTGGGAAGAATCCTGTATCTCCCTTTTGTCTCTAACCAGTCTCTTGTTGGAGTCTCTGGTCAGCTTGAGGTCCTGTGGCTTGATTGGTTTCTTAAGTCAGTTGGTTGGAAGAGGCAGAAAAATGCTCTGCTTTACCCAAGATTTTGAGATCCCCCTCCCAGGTTAGTTTTCTGGGAGGGTGATCTCTGCTTTGAGAGTCACAAAAGAGGGGGATGTGGTGATGGGGCTAGGTTCTGGGTAGAGTTGAGGCCTTTCAACAAACAGTAGCTTTTCCCTGGGACTATTTTGTGATAAAGCTCACAGTGCCCAGCCTGGAGCCATTCTCAGGGTTTCTGTTTTTCAATTGATTGTGGTGGCTGCTAGAGGGAGGGGCAGCCTCTGGCTCTGGTTACCCAGTGAGGCGAGGCACTCCAATGGCTGGCGCCTGAGCTGGGTGACTTTTCCCTGGATGGTGCTGAGTCTGACAGGTCACTTCGCCATTAAGTTCTTGTGACCTGCTAAATGACTCGTTTTATTCCAAGGCCTGAGCTGGAGCTAGCAGCTCCTCCGAGCTTTGTCGGTATCCAAGATGGAGATCACCGGTGCTGGGGGGGGGAGGGGTAGCTTTCCCTCCTCTGCTTCCTGAGAAGGAGTGAGGATGTCGGGCTTGTACTCACGCCGAGTCTTGGATCCTGGGTCGTCTCTGGTCTGCAAACAGCAGGATGAAGTTTTCCGCTCCTTGTCGGTTCTTGTTGGTGTTGAGTAGAATCCGCTCGTCCGCTGCGTCTGGCTCCTTCGTCCCGGACTCTCTGTGTCTCAGGTATGACCCCGCGGCGGTGGTCGCCGCCGCGACCCTGCCACCGTAGCGGCAGCTGCTGTGTTTCCTTGGCTTCCCCTCTCTTGTCTAACTCTCTATCCTGTGATGGCACACTTGGTGTGATTCTCTGGCTTAGGACTGTTCACTAGAACTCTAAAATTGCTTTCTATGCGAGAGCTTGTTCAGATTCCAGCTTCTCCTCCGCCATCTTCCCGGAACTCACCTCTCATGGCATTTCTTGCCCAGGCGCTGGCTTTGAACCGTGATCCTAAGACCTCAGCCTCCTGAGTAGCTAGGATTACAGGCGTGAGCCACCATCACCCAGCTCCCCATTTGCTTTTGTGTTTTAAGTCTAAACCTACCCAAGTATTTTTTCACGGCATGCTGACACTTTTTATCTTGAACATGTTCACAATCACACACACATACACACACACACATTTGTACAACAAAGAACTAAAGCATGCAAAAGTGAATATGAGCCATATATTTTCCGGAATTTTAGTGGCAAGAGATATATTTTTGCCAATCTTACTCTTGCAGATGACCAAGATTCGAGACAAAGCTTTTTAACAAAGAACTTTTACCCTAGCTCATTTCTCCAGGGCTTGCTTGTTTAGCAAGGTGTTAGCATCCCAATTGACCTTTGAATGCCTTCAACTGGAGGAAGGCGGTGTGGGGGTCAGGTGGGACTAAATTGGTCTGTCTTTTGTCCAATTTTAGACAAGAACACTTTACAGATTTTACATTACCAAATGTCCGAACCAGGCTCACAGCTGTCTGTGCCCCGCTTCTGGCTGCTGTCACGGGGAGGGGACACAGCCTGAAGCTTGCTTGTGACTTTAGCCAGATTGCTAAAGGACGAAATCAGGCTTGCAGCCAGCCACCTGTGCCCTGCCTCTTGACTGCCACCACATGGTAGGGATAGAGCAGGCCTTGATTGGGCCCAGCCAGAGGCTAGAACTTTTCTTCCCTCAGAAATGTTCAAATGAACAACAAAACAAACAAACAAAAAATAAACCCACACAGAAAACAAGGATCCATAAGACAGAAACATGACAGGTGGCCTGGTCCACAAACCTCCACCATGGCCAGACACCAGGTAGTCCCTCACCCTACCATGGCCAGACAGAACCTCCTCACCTCATCAGGTCTCAAGTACATCTGCCCCCCTTAGCCTCTTCAATTTCAGATGGATTGATTTCCACATACCAGAAAAACATACAAACAAACTAAACAGACAGACACTTACTTCAGAGGTTTCCTGAGCGACTCCAAACTCCAAAAAGATTTAATGGAATGTCTGGCATCCACAATCCCACCTGTCAGAGTGGCAGAAGAGCCATTGGGCTGGGAGAAAAATCTCAAGCAGTGCCTGCCCTATGGAGTCTCCCATCCTCTGGCAGCTGGAATTATACTTAGGCTGTTTCCCAAGTGCCCCCATTTGCACTGGGGTCTTATTGACTGGCTTTCCAGTCAGGGATCCAAATGTTATAAAGAAACTCAGTCACAAGAAACAGGAGAAGCCACACTTAAAAGGCCAAATTATGAATCTTTATTGGAGAGTCAGAGGGCTGCTCATGGGTCCTTGTCTCAAAGACCAGCAGCCCTGAATGCAGCTAGCACAAAGCTTATATAGGCCAAAACCTTACAAGGTATATGAGATCAAACCCAACAAAAGTGTTATACATGAGTAAAGCAAACCAGATAAGGACACTTAAACCCAATAGGAAATCAAACCATCTCGGTAAATAATCAGGGGAAATCAAGGACTAATTATCTAAGTAAGCATAGGCTCAGCCTCCATACTTCATACATACTAATGACTCATGCTTGTAATCCTGAAATAAGGAGGATTCTGGATCTAAGTAACACCATCTTGGCATCTTGATGGAAGTTAATTGTGAATGGGGACTTTCTGAGAAATGTAGAGGTTACAGAGTACACTCTTCGGATTGCAAATATGTCATGAGTGGTTGGGTTCCAGGAAGCTCATGTTTCCCCTAGATAATTGGTGTCCGGATGGCCCTTGATTATTCCCCTGGATAGTTGGTTTTGCCAACTATCAAAGAGTGAATTACACTCTTTTTAGGAATAAGTATCCCTATCTATTTTGCTCTGTCTATGCATGACACTTTTGTTAAGGCTGAGGGCCTGAACTCTGGGCCTGGGAGCTGTCTCTCAGCTCTTCAGCTCAAGGCTAGCTAGCATTCTACCACTTGAGCCACAGTGCTACTTCCAGCTCTTTCTGCTTACTGAGGAATTGAACCCAGGGCCTCATGCAAGCAAGGCAAGCACACTACCACTGAGCCACCTTCCCAGCCCCTGTGGTTATCTTTAAAAGCTTGGTGCAATCTCTGCTCTGGGCTGCTGGTCTTTGAGACAGGAGTCCACTATGCAATCACCAGCCTTTTTAATAAATACTCCCGATTTGACCTCTCAAAATGTGGCTTCACTATTTCATCATCATACAACCATCCTAGCTACTCAGGAGGCTAAGATCTGAAGATGGTGGTTCGAATCCAGCCCAGACAGGAAAGTCAATAAGACCCTTACCTCCAATTAACTACCAAAAATCCTAAAACAAACAAAAACAGAGGTGGAGATGTGATTTGAGCAAAAACAGGTCCTGAATATAAGCCAACTAAATTAAAGGACCAACTAAATTAAAGAAAACCTCATGAAATTTTCTTCCTGAGTTGTCTTCAAACCACTATCATCAGACCTCAATCTCCTGAGTAGCTAGGATTATAGACATAAGCCACTGGAGTCTGGATCTAACTTATCATTTTAACAATACTAATCAATAGCAAAAATAACAAAAATGTGTATTTCTTGAATGCATTCTAGATTCTAGATATTGTGCAGAAGGGCCTGCCACTCATTATGTCTTTGGATTCACAGTGGCACTCAGGGGGTAAGTGCTGCATTATCTTTAAATGCAGATGAAGAACCTGATCCAAAATAACAGTGCCAGCAAAGATCAGAGCTCTCACATCAGTGAAGATGGTAGACAGTCTAAGGCATTTTCTCAAACACCAGTGATACTGCCTTTAACTACATAAAATCATAGTTCCTTTAGGGTAACAAAAATTTTATTATCATTACTTTGTTTCAATGACAAATAAAGAAATTAGGCTAATAAATACTTTCTTTTTCATTTGGGAAAAGCTTTTTAAATAGAGCTTCTGCTATACTATTGCATTTTGCTTGGAGCATCCACATAAATCATTTTGAAAGAACAAATGAATTGGATCCGAATCTTAGTTAAAATGAGCCCATGCGATAGAAGTAGTATAGCCATGATCAAAAAGAATGGAGGATTAAACAAACCACACCATTTATTTCCAATTAAAAAGCTAAATAATAATGTCCAAGAGAAATCAGAAATAAGCTTCAATTGTACCAATGTGCTGAATTCAAAACTAACAATTCATTTACATATGTGGACATGTTCATCTTCAATCTGACATGATGACTTTAACATCCTAATATCTCCCTAGGAAGGAGGAAGGTCATATTCTTTATCTCCTTTTGATGGATGAAAATCTATCCCTTGTCTAATAGGTGGCAGTGCTACAATTTTAACTTTGATCTTTCTACTCAATATTTAGACCTTAATTTATTCCATCACTTGACTTCTCAGAGCATTAGTTTTTTCTGGTGCTTTGTGAGGTCCAGGGTGCATCTCACTGATAAAAGCACTGCAAATCTGGAGAACTCACAAATGAATGATCTCTCTCGACTGTGTTACGTGTTAGAGCCAAAGCGTATTTGGGATGTGGAAGTTTTGAGGGCATTTGCTCTTGACTTTATTTTCCTTTGAAAGTACTGATTTTTAATGACTTTAACATAATATTCTTAATGCAATAAAACCATCTCTTTGTCACTTTCTCTCTTTCATTATTCAGGATTGCACTCAAGAGTCTCATGTTTGTAATGCAGAGACTCTACCATTTGAGCTGCATATTCCTCTAGCCTCTTTTTGTATTAGTGATTCTCTAGGAATTGTTTATGCTCTGTATGCCTAGAATGCAATTCTTTCTACTTATGGTTCCCCATGTCAATGGAGGTGACAAACTTGTGCCACCACAGCCATTGAGTAGATGGAGTCCCTCAAACTTCTTTTTGTCCAAGTTGGTCTCAAACCACCATCCCCTGATCTCCTCCTTCCAAGCTGGAGCCACTGTACCTGGCTGGAATCATATTTCATCCAAGATAAGAGCTAATGATTGTTTTTATAACATTTGAGTAACAATTTATAAGAAGTCAAGTCACTAGTGGAAGCGCCATGTGGCTTGGGTGAAGGAAATTGCCTCTCTTTTTAGCAAGTTTACTTTCTTCTGCACTTTAAAGAAGTAAAACATGTATTCACATCTAAGGGAAGATATGGAAACAATTAAGACCTAGGAAAATCCATTTTTCCTATGCCAAGTTCCAAAGAAAACATGTTACACAGCTACATGCCCATGCACATACACACACAACAAGGAACTGGATGGGTCACTTCAAATTAACCTAGAACAGCAGCATTAGTTATAAAGCATGAACTTTTTGTGACAGGAGCAGCAAATGTACCTTAGCATAGCAGACGATAACACAAATACATTTGTTTTTCCTCCATAGCTAATCTTACCCTCTTGTTTTATAGCTCCACTGCCTCTGTCCTTGCATTATTAGCTGAAGTTGACATTTTCTGTGGAAAGGTCATCCTTAGTGGTAATCATTTGCTGCTGGGTAGAACAAACAACATTTTATACACACCCACACACATACACACAAGGAAACTTTTGCAATGAATGACACAGCAAGCTGTCAGGTCTACCTTGTTATCAGGGGTGCTGTGGTACCCTGCAGCCCCTGCTATGGGCACTGTCAAAGATTCCACCACTACCTGTACCATAGCTGCTGCTAAAGACATGTTGTATTTTTCCCCACCACAAACTATTCTTTACAGAAGAATGTTAATTAGTAACTGATGGATATAAAGATTGCCTGAGACAGCCCATTAATTCCATTTACTTTAATAGGACTTAGAACTTAGCTTGCAGTACAGCTGTATTCAGACTGGATTATAAATGTAATTTTTTGCATCATTAACTTCCCTGATTAATCTTAGACAGCAAGTGCATAATTATTGGAGGTGGGGGGGAGGTAAAGCCACCCAGGACTTGTAGCAAGGAGTCCAGCTTTAAAAGTTAGGCTCTCCAAGCCTTCTTATTAACACCATTAAAATAGGATGAGTTGTATGAAATGATTGTTCTCCATTGATTACATGGGTACTCTAGGCCAGATATTTACAGCTTCAGAAAGTAAATAATGTGTGTGCATGTATCTGTGTGCGTGTGCGTGTGCACATACATACAGGCACAAACCCTGTTTACTTACAATGCTAGATTCCTAATGAGTTCATGTATAGTAGATTAGCAAGATAGTAACACACCATAGGGTGTTTGCACATGGAGTTCTCCAGTTTGAAGTTCAGAGTTCCTTGCCTCTTGAGACCTCTGTGAGACTTACCATTTTACTGAGACCCATGAACGTCTGAAGTTTACTGACAAGCATTATATCCCAGCCACCCATAGTCCCAAGATGTGTGCTCAGGGCTCAGCATAATCAGTAACATTGAAAGCAGAGGCAAATGGGCTAAGGGCTTTCAAAGGAAAAGACCAGTAGGCTGTGATGAAAATTCTTTGCTTGCCATTCAATTCTACAGGATGTGTAAAGTCCAGGCCTCTGTGTTGGGAGAAAAATGCCCCGGCATATGAGGTAGTCTGAAGCTCTGTGCTGTGTGAAAGGGCTGCTCTGAAGGGGAGTAATCATTGGCTTGTTAGTATAAAATGGCACTTCATTATCATAAGGCATTATGCTAAGGAAGATGGAAAAAGTCTCACCCCAATCTACTTGCTGCAAAAAGCTGCTAAGAGAAACTTATGAGACCGGGGCTGAGGGAGAGGTTTTAAAGCTTGGCAGAAAGAGGATTTTTCCCTAATGAATTTTGATGATTCATTTGAAGAGCAATCACCCCCTGTTTAGCCATTCTTACTGAACTCAAGGGATGAGTGACCCAATGCCTACTTCCTTCTGGCCTCAATTTAAAACACAAAGTAGCCAGAGATCTCTAACTGCTTTTGTTTTCAAACATAAACTTTCTGGCACTGTATTTCTATCTGGGGTAGGCTAAATGACTTTATAAAACAAGTTTCTCTTGTAGTTAACATATATGCACTTTCGCTAACAGGCCCTGAGCATGTATGTAAGATGTGAAGTAGAATGAGAGTTCAGTGAAGGTACGCAATATATTTATTAATACCCATTGAAGAGGGAGGCCAGGCTGGGTCTCAGTGCAGGCTCTGTGTCCATCCACAAGAAGTAGCTGCTTCTCCTCATTTTTTCTCAGACACAATGCAATTACTTGAATATCAATTATCATTACTGGAGTATTGGTAATCTCACTGGAGTATTGGTAATCTCTTTATCTGAGGCAGTTGTCCAAATCATCATATCTGGTTTATGAGATCTTTTTCCCTGGCGTTATTCCCTGTTATTGGAGGTTGGAGATTTACAGTCTTTAATACTTACACACAAATGTACATCAAGTCTTCCCAAGCATATGGCTTTATGTTGAGCAAACTTTCATTATTTTAACTCTTAAGACATCCCCATTGCTGCTTGTATTTTCCAATTTGTACATAAAGACCTAAAACATGTTGACTGCTCTGTTTTGAATTTGTATTTTTAAAGATGATTATTTTTACATGATTATTCTTTTTACATGATTAATTTTGTTTGGGGTATTGCATTCATTTTCCAGGACTGCTCTGACACATTTAGCACATAATGGATGACTAAGGGAAAAAGCCGATTTTATTAGAACTCTGGAACTATAGGTCCATAGATCTGCTGATTGTTTTTTTCTGAGAGCATCAGAAGAGCATCTTCTGAGCTTCTGGTGGCTCCTGAGATCCTTTGCGTTCCTTGGCTTATAGTTTCATCACTTCACTTACCTGCCTTTATTGACATGTGGTCTTCCTCTCTGTATGTACATAAGAAATCTCAGTCTGCATCACCTAAAGGCCTTTAGGATAGCATTTAGGGACCACGGGATAGATCATCCAAGATAGACTGTTTATATCAAAATCTTTAATTATACTACAAAGCCCTTTCTGTAAACAGTGTAATATTTCTTCTTATTCTATAAGGTAACCTCCCTACTTTTACCATATAAAGCAACCTTTAAACTTTTGTTATATGAGATTGCACCCATAATTTCTGGGGTTATGGAATGGATCTAACTTTTTTCAAGGAGGAGACACCGCTTAACCCCCTACACAGGAGGATAGCAATCATTGTAGCAGGGATCTAGGTTTCCATCCACAATGAGAAATAGACCATTTGTTAATTCAGAATTAAAATGTTGCAAGTGTAGGATTGGATGGGACCTTTAGGAGCTGTGTACACAGAAGTCTTCTAGGTGTCTTTTCTGGAGGTGTCCATCTGATTAAGAGTACAGGAAGAAGAGAGGACAGTCACCTGACTCCTGCTCTGGTGTTCATGCACCTTGTTGTAATAATCTTACCAAAGTACTAGAAGAAGTGTCTTTGCAGGAGATTTTTATATACATCAGAACACATTGATGCTGGAAAGGCCTGTGGCAGTATAAAACAGTGGTCAAAAGCATTTGCTCCTTAGTTGAATCTATTTCACACTCATTTGCTGTTTTGATCTTGGGCAAGATTCTTAACTTCACCCTGCCTTGAGCTTGTACATCAGTAGAGAGAAGATGATGAAAGCACTTTTTGCTTAGTGTTGTTCTGAGGATACAGTGACCTCATCTACGTAAAGCGCTGGGAAGTATCCAGGGAACAGCAGCCCTCTGATACATTAGCTAGCATTAGTAAGTGTGTGATCAAAATACTTTGCTTCATGATGCATCTTGTAAATTGTCCTTCCCTCAAGGTCACACAGCTTAAGCTAGTTATTAACAAACCCAGCTATCTTGAACCTCATCTGGTTCTTTGTACCTATCACCCATACCCCTTGTTCTTGCTAGAACAAATAATTGACGTGAAGAAAGTAGGTTATTGTTTATCGCATTGATGAGTTGAGACATCTTGCTATCCATTTTATTAAATGAAAGTTTAGTAATGAATATTTTGTGTCCTTAGTGGCTAGGAGAATCCAGCCTTCTCTATTACTTAACACATTAAGGTCTGAAAATGTAGAAATTGTTATTGATGGCCCAAGTTTCAAGGGCAGAGAGGAGACTGCTGAAATTCAGGCTCTTGCCAACAGGAAAAAAAAGCTCAGGTTTGTATTTTAAGATCTACAGTAGTGGTAAAATCAATGTGTACCTGTGATTTAGGCAGATTTGGTATCATCTGATCTTTTCAAAACCTTTCAAAAAGTAATCAAGGAAGAAGAAGAAGAATTTGGATATTTGGGACTATAAAGAACTCAGGAGGTGCTTAAGTGACAACAATTGTACACTTATAACATCAAAGTCTCAGCTTCAAAGTGACCCAAGTTAGTAACTTCCTTCTCATTTACTAAAAACATAAAAATCTGTAAACTATTTAGTCTATGCATGTGGACATCACCATATACTAATGGTAATTAGTATATACCATATACTAATTCCAGAGTGGTTCACTATAGTTTAGAGGCATTCTAGCAACACACACACTAAGTATAATAACAGATATGAAAACAGCAGGAGAACAAGACATTTATTTTATGGTAAAACTAGCCGAGTTTAAAGGATAAGAAAACATTTGTGAATTGCAAGACTAAATATACCCTGTTTTGTAGAGGTCATTTTAGGAATGAAAGTGTATTTTGCTGTTGCTAGTTACTTAGCATAATAAAAGAAAGTCCACCAGCCTCCTCCAAAAACTCTTCTGCAAGGAAATTGATTTTCTGATGGGAGGTACTGAAGGGTATCTTTAGCATCAGAGGAGAAGCAACTAATTTAGCACCATCCGTGAGTCAGATGTCTCTATATTCCCAGCTGTAAACAAGAATGAAGCCATCCCTTGCTCTGTTTCTATTTCCCAGAATCCTTTGCAAGGAAATAACATTAGTTGAGGCCACCCCAGCATCTAGAATCACCTGATTACATGTGCTCCTGTTGCTTTGGCTGACCTTCACTGTCATGACATTTTATATACTATATCATGATTATTAGACTGGCTTTTCCTTTTAGGTCTTTTATTTAGTTCATTTGGACATTTCATCTTTAAGGGAAAGGTAATCTTAAAAGTGGTTTTTTTTTTTAATTCTGATAGATTTCACCTTATTTAAATAGAGCAAACTTGATGACTGATTAGAAATCTTCTTTTCCTGTTTTCCATGAATTAATTCTATCCCTTAATTTTTTCTATTCATTAATTCTGATTAGCCTTTCAGAAATTTGTCGCTATTGTCCCAGGTAAATAAAACTGCTCAGATTCTTGATGCGGCATGTAGATTAGCATGTTATATATTTTCACCTTTTTCACTAAATAATGATGTCTTTTCAAACTGGTTTATTTTACTCCTCCCTTAGTTTGCATGTGTGTGTGTGCATGCACATACACAGACACACACACACACACTCTCTCTCTCTCTCTCTTTCTCTCTCCCTGCCCCCTGCTACACTCACTATTAAGTTATCCTTCCTAGATACTAGGTAGAAGAGGCCTTGTAAGATATATTGACCAAGCCAGGCACTGGGGACTCACACATCTAATCCTAGCTACTGAAGAGGTTAAGATCAGAGGATCTTGGTTTCAAACCAGCCCAGGCAAGTAAGTCTGTGATGCTTTTATCTTCAATTAATCACAAAAAAAGTCAGAATTGATGTTGTGGTTCAAGGCAGTAGAGTGCTAGCCTTGAGCAAAAGGAGCTTTGGACAATGCCTAGGCCAAGAGTTCAAGGACAAGAACTCACATAATAATAATAATAATAATAATAATAATAATAATAATAATAATAATAATAATAACATATCTTGATCACTTGAAACCCATCAAAAGGTTTTTATATTTTAAAAAGAAAAATAATGAAAATTAGTAAGAAAACAAGACAGTTTTGAAGTAAAAAAAAAAAAAAGAAGAGCAGAGGAAATGACTAGGAAAAGATAGTCTTACAGCTGAGAGTCAGAAACAGAATTTAAGTGACATGAAGAAACATTTGCTGATTTCTTGCTATATGATACACTGCCACATTCCAATCAGAAGCCGAAAGACTTAAATACAGTACTGTGGTGACATTACCTGTTTACTGTAAACAAATTCTATTCCCCGTTATGTGAGCTTTTGCTGGGAAATGTCCATACCCTCGGTATACCCAACTTTCCTAAGTGCAGCCATATCTTCATAGCTGGAGGACTATGCATGGGAGTAGTAATATTATACTGCAACTCTGGCTGAGAGAAACATCACCCTCTGCCATCATCCTCTATGACACAACATTGTCCATCTCAGTGTCATCAGAATCAACAACCCCCGTAGGGTGGATACTATGAACAGAACTGTGTTCCTCTAAAATTCAAATTCTGTACTGAATATCTAACCCTAGGAGCTTAGAAATACAACTCTATTTACAGACAGGGGACTCTTAAGGAGGAAAGAAGAGAGAGTCCATTAGGTTAGACCTTATTCTAGTGACACTTCTGTCCTTATGAGATGTGCTTAGGGCTGGGAAGATGGCTCAGTGGTAGAGCGCTTGCCTTGTGTGCATGAGGCCCTCAGCACCACATAAACAGAAAAAGCCAGAAGTGGTGCTGTGGCTCAAGTGGTAGAGAGCTAGCAAAAATATACTGGAGCTACTTTGGGAGCCAGAGATCGAGTCTTAATTCCAGGTTAGTCCAGTCAAAAAGAAGTTCAAAAGACTCCATTTCAACCAATGACTATGTCTACTGCCATATACCTGTCATCCCCTTTGACTTGGGGAATAAGTAGGAGGATCGTGTCCAGAGTGCTCAGGGCAGAAAGCCAGACCCTATCTCAAAAATATCCAATGGAAAAAATGGGGTTAGAGGTATGATTCAAGTAACGAAGTGCCTGCCTAGTAAGCATTAAATTGTGAGTTCAATACCTAATACCACCAACAGAAGAGAAGACTGGAAAATACAAAATGGGACACAAGAGAGGTCCCTACACATGGAGAAAAGGACATATGAGAACCAAGTGAAGAGAGACATTTGCAAGTTAAAGAAACCCTGCTCAGTCTTTGATCTGTGACTGTAGTCATCTCCAAAATAGCAAGAAATAGCCTGGAGTACTTTTATTTTTGTGTCAGTCATGGGGCTTGAACTCTGGGCCTGGGTGATCTCCCTGAGCAATACAGCTCAAGGCAAGAGCTCTACCACTTGAGCCACAGCATCACTTCTGGTTTTCTGATGTTTTATTGGAGATAAGAGTTTCACAGACTTTCTTGCTCAGGCTGGCTTTGAACTGAGATCCTTATATCTCAGCCTCCTGAGTATCTAGGATTACAGGTGTGAGGCTAGTCTGGAGTATTTTGATATGGCAGCCCTAGTGAAAGAATACAATGTTATTGGGAATTGCATGTCCTGTCCAGCCTTCTACCTCAGTATTCTCTCCCTATTCTAGTCTGATAATGCAAGCCTCCCTAATAGTTCAGAGGGCCATTACATGTATGCAGAAACAGAAGTGTAATCACAACTCTGGAAAGCTCACCAGGGTATGCTGGACCATGTACAGTGGGAAGTATTTTTCCTGAGAACTCTATCACACACTGAAGAGGAGCCCTGGCAAACTTTAAGAGGCCGGTTTTAAACTCATTCAGTTGCACAATGGTTTCAAAAAACACACAACTGTCCCTTACTGTATGCTCACATGATTGTGCATGTTGTGTGTGTGTGTGTGTGTGTGTGTGTGTGTGTGTGTGTGTGTGTGTGTGGTGCTGGTTGTGTGGGTCTTGGGACTTGAACTCAGGACCTGGATACTGTATTTTGTAATCCAGATTAGTGCTCTATCACTTGAACCACAGCTCCACTTCTAGCTCTTTTCTTGTTAATTGGAGCTAAGAGTCTCACTGACCTTCCTGTATGATCTGGCTTAGAACCATGATCTGTAGATCTCAACCTCACAGACAGCTAGGATTATAGGCATGATCCACATGCCCAAACAGTCATTTATTTATTTTTTTATAAAACTACCACAGTTTGGGGCTGGGAAGGTGGCTCAGTGGTAGAGCACTTGCCTTGCATGCCTGAGGCCCTGGGTTTGATTCCTCAGCACCACATAAGCAAAAAGAAAAAGAAAAAGAAAAGAAAAACTACCCACAGTTTGTTTTATGGTGAGAACAGACCTGGTTTTATAGCATTTGTAAATCCTCAGTGGAAAATATTACCACAGTCCTGAACCACAAGCAATTAAGTCATCTTTTGCTGTTATTTCCCTTCATCTATTTTCTTGTATTAAGTGATACTAGGGGTAATTTCAAGTATTAGTTGCTTATTTTTAAAAAAATTTTGTGGGGTTTTATTGAACTAAGGGCTTTGCACTCATGGCTAGTGCTCAACCACTTGAGGCACACCTCCACTTCCAGGTTTTTGCTGGTTAATTAGAGATAAGAATTTCTCAGATTTTTCTGTTTGGGCTGGTTTTGAACCTCTATCCTCAGATCAGAGCTTCCTGAGCAGCAAGGATTGCAGACATGAGCCATTAGCACCTGGCTTACAGACTTTCCTAGAGTCAGGCTAGTGGAAACTGAAGTTGGAGAATGATTCTGTTTCAAATTTAAGGCATATCTGATGAGGCCTGCTGGTGCTTTCTTGTAGAGTGAGGCTGATGCTACTCATCTTGTTAAAAGAAATAATTTCCCATCTCTTTCTAACTCACTGTGCATGAAGGCTCAGGATAAGGGTTTGCATGAAGTCAGCATGATCCTGTTGTTTGGAGCCTGGTACCTGGTGTGTGTGTGTGTGTGTGTGTGTGTGTGTGTGTGTGTGTGTGTGTGTGTGTGTGTGTGTGTGTGTGTGTGTGTGTGTGTGTGTGTGTCTGTGTGTGTGCGTCTGTGTGTGTATGTGTGTGTGTTATGTGTGTAGCAGAGGAGAGATGAAGTCCAAAATATATTTTGTTTTTCTTATACTCGAGCTGTAAGACTTGGAGTATGTTCCCAAACAAACAGAAATGTCCAAAACTTGACAATAATCCTAAAAATTTATATTCTGTTTCCATTGGTGAGTATTTTCTAGCTGACGGATAAAAAAATTATTCTAAAACTATTATTTTGAAAAATCAGTCAACCACAGCCAAAGACAAGACTGATTTAGTTTCGTTATTCTCTTCCTTCAAAATTATCATACAAAATCATTGTCAAGGGAAGAGGCAATCACAGAACATGCAGCCCCATGATACAGGTCAGACAAAATGTTATTAAGATAGTGTAATAAGAAATGGTATTTTTTTGAATGCTGTGAGTGTGTTATCTGGGCTTCTGTTTAGATTTTAAGTTGCTCTGTATTTCTTTGTTGTAAATTATTATTCTCTTCCCAATCTAACTTTGTATGTGTTTTTAACAAAAATGTTCTATGAAATGGTTTCAATTGTAGCCAAGGATCCCACGAAAAACTTGAGTTAGCCCTTATAATAGGCCTTGACTGGAAATTTTCTTTTTTTGTTGCATTTTTTTAATTGTCAAGGTGATGTATAGAGGGGTTACAGTTACAAAAGTCATAAGTAAGGTAATAAGTACATTTCTTGTCAAACTTGTTACTCTTTCCCTCATTTTTCTCCTACTTTCCCTCCCCGCTACCCCCACCCCCAAGTTGTACAGATCATTTCCAACATATTGTCTTGTGAATATTGCTGTTGCATTGGTTCCCCACTTTATCCTTTGTCTCACCATTCTGTTGTTCCCCTTCCCTTCCCTAATTCAAATAAATGTATATATAATACCAGAGTACCAAAGTCAAATACAGTACCAACAGGGGATACACCATAGGGAGAAGAACATACAAAAGAAACAAAAAATCACATAGTACATTAAAAACAACAAAGAAAAATCTCTTGTGTCCATGTTTTGGATTTCCTTTCTCTTAGCATCGTCTTATAAGAAATGGTACCAACCCAGATGCCCCTCAGTAGATGAATGGATCAAGAAAATGTGACACACATATATATATATATATGTATATGTATGTATACATATATATATACATATATATATATATGAATTCTATGCTTCTATCCGAAAGAATGACACCACCCCATTTGTCAGGAAATGGAAAAACTTGGAAAAAATTATATTAAATGAAGTAAGCCAGACCCAAACAAACATAGGTCCCATGATTTCCCTTATTTGCAGTAATTATTATGTCTAGGATAATCTTATCAGATGAGCAGAATAGCTTAATAGCCCTGTACATTTAACTGGAACTTTTCTAATGGCTGAAGACTTGAAACTGTAGCCTAGGTCATACCTTTGGTGGCCGGAAGTACTGATTGCAAAAATGTTGTTGTAGTGTGTGTGTGTGTGTGTGTGTGTGTGTGTGTGTGGGTGAGAGAGAGAGAGAGAGAGAGAGAGAGAGAGAGAGAGAGAGAGAGAGAGAGAGAGAGAGAGAGAGAGAGAGAGACAGAGAGAGAGAGAGAGAGAGAGAGAGAAAGAGAGAGACAGAGAGGCAGAGAGAGACAGAGAGAGACACAGAGACAGAGACACAGAGACAGAGACACAGAGAGAGACACAGAGATAGAGACAGAGACTACTGATACTAGAACTTGCACTCTGGGCCTTGCCTCTTGCTTAGCTTTTTTGCTAAAGCCTGGCTTGCTCTATCATTTAAGCTGTACCTCAACTTCAAGCTTTTTGTTAATTGGAGTTCAGATAGTCATGGACTTGCTGCCTGGGCTGGCTTTGAAATATGATCCTCAGATCTCAAGCTTCCTAGTTAGCTAAGATACAGGTGTGAGATGCCAGTGACCAGCTAAAATGTTGTGTTTTATGTCCCCTGATTTAACTTCATTGCGTTTTTTTTGTTGTTGTTGTACTGAATCTAGCTTTATCTAAGAGTCCTAGCTTTGCAGTAGACATGGAAATTGTTATCCTTTTTTTGTGTATTTTTATAGGAAATTGGGCAGCGGAAGCTTTATAAGACTTTGAGGAGGATTTTTTTTTTTGTCAGTAGTGGGTTTTGAACTTAGCCTGGGTACTATCCTTGAATTTTTTTGCTCAAGGCTAGTGCTTTACCACTTTGATCTCTGCTTCCAGTTTTCAGTGGTTAATTGGAAATACAAGTCCCACAGGGACTTTTCTGCCCAGGCTGGCTTTGGACTTCAGACTTCAGATCTCAGCCTCCTGGGTACCTAGTATTACAGGTGTAAGCCACTGGTGCCCAGCTTTGAGATTTTTATTAAAAGCCATTATAGTTTTAAATGATACTTATGGGAAGCACATTAGTAAATAGCATGTTATTATCGATTTGAAAGTCATGCAATTATATCATCTTTTTCTAAATCTGATTGATTTGTGAGTATATAATAATTAGAAACGAGCTTTTATAGGCTTTTTATTACATAGTTTTTTTTTTAATCCAGAAAAATCTTCAAAAGCTGACTGATTTGTTTTTGGTATATTTGTAAGTTCTGCGGTAGAAAAGATGTGGTAGGATGGTGTTTGCTTTATTGATCATCATTCAAAGCTTAAATAAGTCCGAAATTAGGCCTGTGTACCCAGGGCTTTGATAATTCCTTACATGTACATTCTTTTTACAAACATGTTAATTAACTTGATCCCAATAACTGCATCATAAGAACATAGGAAACATTGCTAATTTTACAGAGGACAAAATGAACTTTAAATGTAGAATCTAATAAATCAGCTAACACAAACATAAGTCCCTTCCCTCCCCCAACAGTAGAAGCAAATACTTGGTAGATATCTTTCTAGTCTTGAGTCAATGGATTCTTGTTCAAAATTCTATGTGTGAAAATTAATCTGACTTCTCATTGCTTTCATATGCCTGTGACTAATAGATAATAGAACTCAATTACTTTGTGGTCATTTTATAATTGAAGAAATAAATGAATTACACCATAGTGATGTGTGTTTATTTCTGTATGTGTGTGTGTGCGCATGCGTGTGTGTGTGTGTGTGTGTGTGTGTGTGTGTGTGTGTGTGTGTGTGTGTGTACCTATCATCTATCTATCTCTATTTGAACATATATCTCTCCTATTTGTCCCACTTGAAAAGTTTTGGGTTTTAATTCTCTGGTGAACATGTAATATAATTTCTCTGGTTCTAAGTTTGTTTAAATAGTTAATAATGACTATATAGAATTTCCTGGAGGTTAAATTATATAGTATGGGTGGATTTCCTATAATAATGGTATCCTTTAATACACACTACAAAATTGTAAAAATACTTTCATTTTCCAATCTATATTTATCCAAGACATGTCCAAGTTTCAGTTTTAGAAATGTATTGAGAGTCACAGCAGCCTGGAGCATATATGCAGCCTGTGTGGCGTGCAAGTCCATCTCTCTGTCCAGGAGCTTATGTTTCCTGTCTTGGGGATAGAACAGCTCATCCAGTCTCTAGATACAACCATCTTCATTCCCCTCTTCTTATAGGATTGAATTTGCTGCCATGGTTGCAGAAGGCAACTTGGTCACGTGGGTGCAAACAATTATAGTAACTTGGAAAAAAATATTTTCCAATTATTTTGGGAAAACAAATTCACTGTCACTCTATATCATAAGTACATAGGATAGGATAATATGATTAAAATAATGTATCGATACTTTTAACCTTCACATGAACTTTAACAACCATCATACACACAAAAAAACCTCACAGAGACATTTTTGTCTTTTTTTTTTTTAACTAAGGAAACGTAAGAGAACTATCACAGATTTAAAAACTTTTGTTTCTGCTAGGGAACATGAGACCTCAGACTGGTATTGGACTTGCTGTATGCACTTTGTTTTCCTTCCGTCTTCTAAGAAGCAGCAACTGTAAACAGCCTGACTGGAAGCATCATCCTTCATCCTTTCTAGCTTATCTGTGCCTCAGCATCCTCATATATAAAATATGAAGCAGTGATGAACCCTATTGTGGATGCTTTGGGGTGGCTCTCAGGATACCTGCCCTTGGTATTCCACCGTGTATATCCTCTCTGCTTCAGTGTGGGCAGGATCCAGGTTGCGCTCCAAGTAATAGAATAGAGGGAAGTGATGGGATGAAAATGTAACACCAGATTCTCCACTTTCCTGAGCCTGAAGAAACTTGGTACCAAGCTGTGAGTTGCTTATGGAGAGGGCTTTATTAACTAGGGATACAGGTAGCCTTGGGTTAACAGCCAATGAGAAGAAGAGCCCCAGATTAGTGCAACAGTCCACAAGGAACTAAATGCTGCTAACCTGCAGGTGAAATGAGACCTTCTCCAGCCTGGCCTCAGATGAAGCCATGTTCCAGGCTGACACCCTACGTCAGTCATGTAGCTGACCTAGCCAAACCCTGTCTGGACTCCTGACCCATAGACACTGTGAAATAGGCAATGTCCACTGAGTTTGCACTAATCTGATATACTTCACTAGACAACTAGTACATCCAAGTAGAGTTATGGTGGGCTCAAATCTGTTAATTGATAAAAAGTTCTGATGTCTATGTCAGACTTGCAAGAACTTTAGAAAGCAAGTGCTAACATCTTTAATACAAAATTCCTCATCCCTTAATCCAGAAATGAAACAAGAATTCCAGAGTCATCTGATATTTGTGTTCTCATACATAAGCTCCATGACACCTGTTCTTAGATGTAATCTAGTCTCAAAGACACTCTCTCGAAAGCCTTCATACAGATATACCCTATGTGTACCATACTTTTGTGTGTGCACACATGCTTATATGAATGTGTGTATATGGATACACACATAAGGTTGTGACCCTGGCCTGAACTGTCCTTATATTCTAGGATAATTTAAATGAATCAAGACTAAACAATCTTTACATAATTGCAATAAACAATTGTCATGATGGCTCATGTTAATTTTAGCTACTTGAGAAGCAGAGGTAAAAATATCTGACATCTAGGACATGCAAAGGGGCAAGAGATCTTATCCAAAAAAAAAATAGAGTAAGAAGAGTTAAGGGCGTGACTCAAGTGGTAACAAACTTGCCTAGTGAATGCACAATCAAGAGTTCAACTCTGCTACTAACAAAAGAAAAGGAATTGTGAGATAGGGGATTTATTAGCAAAATGTTTTGATTATAAGTGATAAGTGGGTTACTTTAAGAAAATTGCCTGTGCAATTGGGAATGGTAAATGTAAGGCAAAGAAGGATTCTATGCCATTATGCATGTCTGTTTGTATCTCACCTGTATTTTTCTGTGCACGGGGATTTAATTTGTCTTTATGTGTCTTTGGAAATGACCACAAGCCAATGTTGCTTATGTATGAACAATTTCTTGACCAGACTACCAATAAGCTTGCATTCTTAGCTTCTTCTATAAAAGAGTACTTACTGTCTTTAGATTTTGTACTGGTACCTTGAACCAGTGATTATTACCACTATGGGTCAAGACATTGAAGAGGTTCAATCTATTCTATAAGCATATTCCTAATTGTAAGAGGTGGGCCTATTCTCAGAAGTGGAAAGATGTGTTGTAAGAGTAGTGGTGTCTAGAATTGGTTTGGCAACTTTTCTCTCAAGTTGCTTGGATTGATATATATTATATACTATTGGAAAGCTTGATTTGGACAGCATCATCAACAAATGATCCATTTGGCTTGCAAACTGATTATTATGAAGCACAAATTGACTTTATACTTCTAAGCACTTTTCTTTTATTCTTATTTTAATTAGTGATTCTGAAATGAAAAGCCTAGTGATTGAAATCTGAAAACAATTAATAGTAATTCTATCTATAGCTGACCCTAATTATTTAGCTCAATTGGGTAGAACTGTGTTAATGAGGCAGATGTGGTAGATAAATCCCTCTGTGGACTAGTAAGATTTTTTTCTGTTCTAGAATATGGCCCAGACTCACACTGGGAAAAACAATGGGGGGGGGGACAAAAAAACACACACCTGCTTTCACATGTTGGGCAGAGCAAGTAAAGTTATTTAACACAACTCTATTTAACATAGCAGAACAAACGCCAAGGTAGTGACTCACGAAATGATGATGGTTGTTTATATTTATGATTAATGGTAGTTTCATATTGGGAATTTGCTTCTCTCTCCAGGGTATCTGACCTACCTATGACAAGATGTTTAGAGATCTCCTCTCTATGTAACTCAAGGCTCATTATCTCCATCTTGTTTCTGGGGAATGAACAAAACTTCCTGGAACTTTAAACAAACATAAAGGTCGAAAGACAAATATTAACACTAATGATTGTGATAGGCCTTACTTTAGTTTCACAGCTGGATTTGTAACTATGTTCATTTGTAGATGTAATTTTTTTGAGTCTTCTCTATGAAAACCAGAAATAAAACTATGCAGAGTGTAACATATGTGAAAAGTCACCATGGAGATGACAAGTATAACAAGGAAAGCAAGGATCTCTTGTTGTGTTCTTTCTATAGGTCAGGAATTGTAATAACTGAATAGTAATTTAAGTCAATTGTACACTATCTTGTCAAATAATTTTTTTGTTGGTCATGGGGCTTGAACTCGGGACCTGGAAGCTGTCTCTAAGCTTTCTCCCTTAAGGTTAGTGCTCTACCACTTTGAGCCATAGTGCCACTTCCACTGTTCTGGTGGTTAATTGGAACTAACAGTCTCATAGACTTTCCTGTCTGGCTGACATTGAACCACGATCCTCAGCCTCCTGAGTAGTTAGGATTATAGGTATAAACTACCTACCGGCACCTGGCTAAATAAATAACTTTGTCATTTCCTACAGAAAAAGGAGTAGAAGCAGAATACTTTAAACTAATTGGCTTTCCATCATGCTGGTGCCAGGATTTGAACCCAAGCAATCTGTATCTACAGCCCAACAATGTTAACATCTTTCCAATAATTCTGGATTTAGTTATCAGATATTCCATATTCCAAACATGCTTGTGGTCTAGACTGAGAATTTATGTTCTTTTGTTGTTGTTGTTGTTGTTAGTCATGGGTCTTGAACTCTGGGCCTGGGCGCTGTCCCTGGGCTATTTAGTTCAAGGCTAGTGTACTACCACTGGAGTTACAGCGCCACTTCTGATTTTCTGGTGGTTAATTGGAGATGAGTCTCATGGATGTTCCTGCCTGGGCTTGCTTTGAACTGAGATTCTCAGATCTCAGCCTCCTGAGTAGCTAGGATTACAGGTGTGAGCCACTAGTGCCTGGCTAGAATTCACATTCTTACTGACATAGATACATGCTAAAAAAAAAAAAAAAAAAGCATGTTTCCATTAGGATTACTTGTTAGCAGGTAACACAATATTATTCAAACGTGTCATAAAAGTTTACATAAAGGGCATTTATTGGAAGAATAAAGAAACATCTCACCTATTGGAACTTGAAGACAGTAGTGACAATTAGGCCTCTCAAAAGGATGAGATTCGAAAGCAGTTAGAGACCTGGGTTCCTCTCCTTTTCCCAGAACAAAGTGGTCTCTATGTGTGCTTCTCACTGGGGAGGTGCATTCATTCTCTTCTGTCTTTGCAGCTGTCCCTTTCCCTGTGGCTCAGAGCATCTAGACTTGTATTGGATGTTCCCATGCAGGCACAAACAGAATATAAGCGAGAGTCTCCAAGACTCATATCTAAATTCCCAATGAATGAATGAATGAATGCTTCCAGGACTAGAGGAGACAAGGTTTTTCCAGGATGATGCGAGGCTAGAAAAGTATAGTCTCAGAGGACATCATTTAGTAATAATTACAGAGCACCATACAAATGGAAAGTGTATGTAGACTTTTGTATAGGAAGATCTACTTTCAAACTTGCATAATTGCACTTAGTAACTTGCTACTTTAGGCGAACCTTATTAATTTAATATGTTCTCATTTTTACCTGTTATACGACAATGTAGTCTACCAATAAATGTTGAAGCATGACATGAAGATGTTAAGGCAAGTTTCTTCAACAATAAATAAATATCCATCTTTTTTTTTTTCTTTTTTGGTTGTGGGGCTTAAACTCTGGGCTTGGGCTCTGTCCCTGCTCTCTTCAGCTCAAGGCAAGGGCTTTACCATTTGAACCACAGCACCATTTCTGGTTTTCGGTGGTTAGTTGGAGATAAGAGTCTCACGGACTTTCCTGCCTGGACTGGCTTTGAACCGTGATACTCAGATCTCAGCCTCCTGAGTAGCTAGATTACAGGCATGAGCCACCAGCACCTGGTTAAATATCCATCTTTATAAAAATTATCTTAGCTTCTAACTCTATGTGTTTGTGTGTATATGTCTATGTATATATATGTATATCTATAAACACATTTGTGACTGTCTTCATGTGTGTTCCTCTAAACATGTGTCTTTATATGTGTATCTATATATGTGTCTCTATACATGTGTGTACCTGTAAACATGTGTAAATGCATATATACATATGTGTATCTGTATGTATGTGTATATATTTATATGCAGATTTGTGTCAGTACACATTTGAGATGCCATTAGTACTGTTATATATCATCAGTTTTAAGAAGAAAGAGAACAAAGCACAGCCAGAAAGCCAGTTTTGATCAATGTCAGTATCTACTTTCCATTGTAAGTGCATCAGAAGAGCAGAACTGTTTTAATTAGAAGACTGCAGTTCCTTAACTTCACTTGACAGTACATGATTGGCTATGTATGTGCAAGAAGCTGAGAGAGAACAGGATACCCTCCACCCCCAAACAAGAAGCAGATGTAGGGACTTCATCCAACTGCAGAAGAATTGATCAGAAGAAAATAGATTTGACCCTTAAGTGACATCTCTTTTTGAAAGCTAACAGCTTTCTGCCTCGACATGGAGGTTAAATCCTAATTATCTCCACAGAGAGAGATGGTGGGGGCTGTTCTGACAATGGGATGGAAAGGTCTGACAGTGGAAGCCACAGTCACTGTCGGGCAGATGCTTCCTATTGTCAAAACCTTGTTTTGCAGCTCTGCTTCCCTTGTGAGGTAGACTATGAGAATGAACATAGATTCTCTGTCCTGGGAATCAGATCTAGCCCTCCTCGCTGCTCTTACTAGCTTTCAAGCATTGGTACCAGTTTACTGTTCCGGGTCTCAATTTTTTTGTCTATTTGAAATGAAGCCTAAAGACACCAATGGATCTCATTCATTCATTAATGGTGTTCTGTGCGTACCTCCAAAACACATGGCACTCCATATTTACTCTGTGGGTAACTCTAAGTACTGGAAAGAAAGAGTGTTCTCCAATGGTTTATTAACCAGACTCGGCTGAGAGGTGCAGATAGGGCAAGGAACCCAGAGTTCATATCCAGACACCCAGAAGGACATTATTAGCATCCGTGGACCTGAAGGAACAAGGATGGGGAGTTAGTGCTGTTGGATCTGGGAGGGTGTGTGCTGTGAGGGAGATGGGGCTGCAGGGTTTATGCAGCACTTCCTCCCAAAAGATGCGAGCATTTAGAGAAGATGGATGCCGAGACTTTCACCACTGCCCCTCCCTCATCCTATTGGTAAAGCACAGCAATAAGTCAAGTGGAATGGATCAAGTAAGAGCTCATGAGGTAAGTCTCCCTCCCAGTGAAAGGGAAGGCAAGAGCAAAGGGAAAGGAGGAGATAGACAAAAAGAGAATCCCAGCAGTGAACATATTAAGTGTTCTGTGAATACATGACTTTCAGACATTATTTTTGTGTGTATTTGACTCTTGAGAATTGGTGGAACTTTATGAACTTTTCTATGTTCAAATGCTTTCATAAATCTTTCTTGACCAAGGTCTGTGATTTGTGTGTGGTTTGTCCCCCGCTAAAGGTTTATTGTCCTCATATATGACAGGATTAAGAGGTGGTGGATCCAAGAAGGGATGGAGTTTCATGGAAGGTATTTGAGCCATTGGGCAAACTACCTTTGGAAAAGGTTAATGTAGTTCTCAGGAGAATCTGGTTAGTTTTCAGAAGAGTGAGGAGTTATGAAGTGAAGCCACACCATGACTTGGCCTCTTCTGCCCCTCTGATTCTTGACCTCACTGTGACCCAGCCAAGGGCACTTAGCTCCCTAGAGGCGAACAGATGGGACCTGTGAGATTTCTAACTCATATATATATATACTTGGGGTCTGGTCGTGGGGCCTGAACTCTGGGCCTGGCCGCTGTCCCTCAGCTCTGCAGCTCAAGGCTAGTGCTCTACCACTTGAGCCACAGTGCCACTTGCAGCTTTTTTCTTTTTGCTTATGTGGTGCTAAGGAATCGAACCCAGGGCCTCAGGCATGCAAGGCAAGCACTCTACCACTGAGCCACCTTCCCAGCCCCCAAGATTTCTAACTTTTAAATCTGTGAACTAAATAATGCTCCCATTTTCTTTAGCAATATCAAACCAGGTGTGTTTTTCATAGCCACAGAAAATGGACTAATTGAAAGGGGAGAAGTCCTTCACTTTATTCAACTATAACTTCATAATTCATGATCATGTCTAGCTTACCAGACAGTAATAATGCTTAAAGGAGATAAATAAATGAGGAACCTTTTAGGAAGTTGCTATTTTATCTCTAATTTGTGATGAAGAAAAAGAGTGATGATGTATCAGCCCACTTGAAGACGGTGACCAAACATTTGCGTCTGATTCAATGTGTACCATTTCTTTTTATCAGTGAGCCCTTAGAAGGGCTCATATCTCTTGCGTTTCCTCCTTTCTAACTTTCTGTCTATATTTAGGAAATAGACATCCCCAGCTCCTATAGCCTCTGCATTCAACTCACTTCTTACGTTCCCTGCAACCACCATACTCCAAGGAAAGGAGCAAGTCTTTTGTCCCTAATACCTAGAGTATGAGGACTAAGTTCATTTTCCATTTAAGATCTCTCCACCTCATTCAGAATTCGAGTCTACCCCATTTTCTCAGTCTCTCTATAGCAAAGGCTTATTCAAGACTGCTCTCTTCACCTGTAAATTAAAATTTATCAACTGGTACCATGACTGGACTATGGAATGCCATTAGCCACCACCTTCTAGCATACCTTCTGTCTTTCACTTAAAAGACATCTAAATAAACAGATAACTAATCTGTCTTTAAATTTTTCCTCCAGTGTTCCTATTTCTCTCCTTCCCTTCTCTGCCTACCTTGGAGAGTTCCCTACACTAAGTGACCTCATTTCCTTACCACCTACTTGCTGTTCAAATTCTTTCAACCTAGTTTCTTTCCACTTCACACTACTAATTACTTTCTTTAAGTTTCTTCATTAATCACTGGATCACTGTTTCTAGGCATCACCTCATTTCACCTCCCACTTTATATCAGGAGCTGCCCATTCCTTCTTCATGTTGCTCTTACTTAAGGATGCCACAACATGTAACACTCCTCTTAAGTTTCTCTTCTTTCTTTGATGATTGTTTCTCATCAGTTTTTAAAGTCAGATATACTTCTGTGCATAGTGTTATAATTTTCATGAGTAATCGAAATTTCAGCTCAGAACATGGTTCAAGTGGTGGAGTATCTAGCTAGCAAGCAGATGGTTCTGACTTTCAACCTCAGTTTTACCAAAAGAAAGAGAGACAAAAAGGTAGAAATACGATGGGCATCAGTGGCTCACACCTGTAATCCTAGCTACTCAGCCTGGGCAGGAAAATCCATGAGACTCTGATCTCCAATAAACTACTAGAAAACCCATAGTGGTGCTGTGGCTCAAGCTGTTGAGCGTTCACTTTGAGCTGAAGAGCGCAGGGACAGCACCCAAGCCCAGAGTTCAAGCCCCACAACAGATTTAAAAACAACAAAAAAAGGTAGGTATCTTAGCTATGGTAAATAATGCTGCAATAAACATACTTGTGCTGGTAGCTATAGTATGGTCTTGTTTGTGATCATTTGGGTAAATGTCCAGAAGTAGGATTGCTGGGTCATAGGGGAGCTCTATGTGGAGTCTTTTGAGGAACCTCCATACTACTTTCCAAAGTGGATGAACAAGTTTACACTCCCACCAACAATGCAGTAGGGTTCCCTTCTGTCCACATCCCTCTAGCATCTGTTGCTAAGACATTATGTCGAAAAACGAACTTTACAACTTTGGCGCGGGAGTGGAGACAGGGAGATGGGAAGGGTTGGGAAGGGGAAACAAAGGAGGAGGCAACAATGCTTGATAAAAAATGTACTCATTACCTTTGCCCATGTAATTGTAACCTCTCTGTATGGTATTTTCACAATAAAAAAAAAAAAAGAACTGGACCTCAGAGGAAAATAAAAAAGGTAGAGATAGAAGTTGGGAGAGATAGAGACAGAGAAACAGATACACAGACAGAATTCCTAAATTTTTATCATGTCACTTTCCAGCTTTACATAACAGAAACAAAAAACAAACCCAAGTAACAAAAATTAAAACAAAATGAATGGGCCTCTTCACTTTGAAATTCAGTTTCATGTGTCTAACCTCGAAGTCAGTTTCTAAGCATCTTAAGATCCCTTTCAATTTCTACACACTAAGTACACACCACCATCAGCATACACCTTGCTAGGATACTTTTCCCTCCACTGATAATATCATTATTAGGCTATGTTTGCCTATGAGGATGAACAGCTTCAAGGTTCATTGCTTTTGCAAAAAGCATATTTATTATTCACTCGCTGATTCAGGTGGTGCATCAGATACTTGTTCCCCTTGTAGTTATTTAGCAATGTGTCCTGCCTCCGTCAAATTTGCCCACCTCAATCTCTATGACTGAGTCCAATTATGTAAGTGCTTTTCACTGCTTCAGCCTGAAACTAAGATAATTCACTTCTACTTCTACCTAACTGCCTGGAACCAGTCTAGTCACTGGCCCAGGCTGAGCACCACACCTGCGATGTGTAGGCCCCTCTTTGTGGAGAATATTTTCACCACTTCTGCCTACTGAAATGCCACAGTCTCTCCAGTAAAGTGTGAGATACCACTACCTCATTCCATCACTTGTGCCAGCACCACCTAACCGTTGTAAGGGGAACTATCCGTGAAGCCACCGTTTGGAAGATGAAATTTTTTGGAGTCTTTATTACAACACTAGCAGGCCACCCATTGTAACAAAGGCCTGAAGCCCCCAAATACACTTGAACAGGTGAGGAAACAGGCCAGAGAGGAAAGAAAAAAAAGAAAAGAAATAATACCAACAAACAAATTCACTTCTGATGAAGACCTGAATTGGGTCGCCATGATAACGGGAAACGAGCCAGGAGACGGGACACAGGACAGGATCACAGAAACACATGTGGCTTGGTGTAACAGTATTGGTGCTGGTCCAGGCCTAAATAGGGTCTGCGCAGGGGCAGGGGGCAGGGGTAGGTCCACAGGAAGTTCCTCCTCCCAGGCACTGGACAGACAGGTTCAGTAACCTATCAGCTAAGTGCCTGCCCCTGCTGCCAGGGTTCTGGGCACGCCCATCAACTGGAAGGCGGGAGCGTTTCTTTTCACCGGCATGAAAACAAGGTGCCAGACTCTACTATCCACCATGCGGCCAATATGGCGCCGGCCAGACCTGCCCTCCCTACCTCATAACCATCAACTATATAAATATTGATAGATGGTAAATCACAGAATTTTAAAGGGTAAGTTACAGTTGTGTGCCTATATGTATGATATATATTTAATATAGACTATATAGTCACACATGGATATATATATGTATATATATGTATACATACATATATATGATCCTTGCTTTAATTTTATTTTGGTAATTGAAAACAATGGAATTGAAGCTGCTTCTTGAATGATGGCGACTTTGCGATAAAAATAAAGGCAGGGTTCCTGCAAAGAACAGAACATCAGAGACGGGGAATAGAGGTATACTGTGTTTCTCTGAGCAGCAACTGATCTTTCTCTCTGGAGCTGCAAGAGAATGAAGGAGGTTTAGAAGTCACTGAGGACTCTAATTTAGTTGCTCAGAGTAGTGTAGGATTATATTTCTGGGTTTTTTTGTTTGTTTTTGTGGTTCATGGGGCTTGAACACTGGGTCTGGGCACTGTCCCTCAGCAATTCAGCTCAAGGCTAGCACTCTTATCAGTTGAGCCACAGCACCACTTCCACTTTTCTGATGATGGTTTATTGGAGTCTCACGGACTTTCCTGCTTGGGCTGGCTTTAAACTGTTATCCTCAGATCTCAGCCTCCTGAGTGTAAGGTCCGCTCCTGGATGGCTAGCAGACTCCACCCTCCTCGCAGCCAAGTCTCCACCCAGTACCTGCGTTACCTAGGCAACTGGGACACCTGGAAGGGGTCAAGTCTGCATCCACTGAGGTCACATCTGAATTTGATGTGGCCACATCTTTCTCCACCCACACCCTAGATAAGGCCTAGCCCAGGCCCAGATGCTCTTGCTCTGCTCTTTTCTAGCTCTTTCTCAGCTCTTTCCTTCTCTTCTCTTTCCTAGCTTGCTCTTTCCCACCTCTTTCCCAGATGCTCTCTTTTCTAGCTCTTTTCTCTTTCCCAGCTCTTTCTCTTTCCCAGGCCTTTCCCCACTGCATAGAGGACCAAGGTGGCCTGGTGCCAGCCAGAATGATGAATAAACCTACCCCTTACCTGAATACCACGTGTGTGGTGCTGTTCTTACTTGGCTACCTCTTTTTAAAAACCTAACACTGAGTAGCTAGGATTATAGGCATGAGCCACCAGCGCCTGGCTATTTCTGTGGTTCTTGAATATGGGCTGAGTTGTGTTTTAACATTTAAGTGAAAGCCCTAGCAGAGCAGGTTTCTTTCTGCCTTTGCAGCTGACAGTATGGAGTCTACAGCACAGCTTTTCCTTCTCTGAAAAATGAGGAATTCATATTACCCACCCATGTGTCCTTTTCATCTGTATAAGCATGCCTGCCAATGCTAGCTACCCAGTCTTAATAGCAGGGAAGAGTTCTGACTAAGAACTGGGAACCCTCTGAGCACAAAGAATGTGGAGACAAGAGATAAAGGAGGAGATTTGCACAGATGTGTGAGGAAGTCAAGCCTGTTAGCTGGAGTACCCCACCACCAGCATAAACCCCTCCACGGATGTTTCCATGGGGGAGGGACCACTAAAATGATCTTGGATCCCATATGTCTTCAGGATTCCTAAAGGTATAAATTTTCTGGTTTAACTGAGAGCTGGACATCTTTAGGTGCTTGTGAGCAAGACAAATGGTGTTTCTAAAATAATAGTAATCCTTCATGAAGAATACAGTATTAGAATTTACTTGTGTTCACTGAATTCACACCTGGCATCCTTATAAAAGTGAACCAGTTGCTATATCCAGCATGTAAGTGCTCAGCATTAGCTGGTACTCCTCCTCCCCTTTCCTTTCTTTCCTTTTTTTAAGGAAGATTTTCACTTGCAAAGGAGGCCAGATGCTTCTCTTAACTCCCCAGCCTCCTTCTCAGGGGATTTCTCCATCTTGGGTGAGCAGCTTCCTATCTTGTATAGTACTTTTTACTCTGGAGATTTTCTTGTAACACTTTGTGCTAATCAATTGGAAGTGTTCATGCTAATGAATTTGCACAAATGGCCTCATTAGCTGGCAGTTTTTATCTTTCTTGAGCTTTTGAATGTTTTGCTTCATTCATGCAAATGAGTCAGCAGGAAGAATTCAGAGCTGCCTTGGCCCCTGTGGTTTATCTTTTGCTTTATAAAGGGAAAAATCTTTGAGTTCACTGTGAGAAACTGATTAGGAACGCTGGTTTTCTAAATAAATTGGTATGCTGTTTAGTGGAGTATGTAGGTTCACTTTTGGCTTGTAAAGTTGTGAGTTCTCCAATATCTTTGCTTTTTAATTTTTCTTAATGGAAGAGATGCATTTGAGTAGTAACACTAATGAAAAATCTCCTTACACTAACAGTAACGGTAAATAAAATATGTTGATGGGCTTTTACCACAAAATTCTATGCAAATTTCCTTAGGCTCCCTTGTTTCACCAACTCTTGAATTCTGGTTATCAGAGATGGTTCTCTGGCACTAGTCATTCATTTTCTTGTTTTGTCATCTACTTATTTTTATTTATTTGAAGTTTGAAGTCAGGACTTCTTGCTTGCTAGGCAGCAAGCACCCTACTCCAACCCTTTTTGCTCTAGTTATTATGGGGGTAGGATCTTACTTTCTGTGTGGGCTGGCCTGGATAGCAATTATTCTGTTTATTCTTTCTGTGTAGCTGGGATGACAGGTGCATACCAACACATTTAGCTTTGTCTATTAAGATAGGATCTACCAAACATTTTGCCCAGTCTAGCATTGAACCACAGTTTTCCAGCTCTCAGTCTTCTGAATAGCTAGGATAATAAACATGAACTACCACATCCGGCTTATGGCTCATTCTTTTAACTTTTTTTAACTTTGAGGATAGTACCTGGAATTTATCTTTAAAACGATTTTGCTATTGTTTGTATGTTTATACTCTTATAATTTCTCAGTGCTTTATCTTGCTTTCTGAATATTAAGTTCTGGTAACAGTCTTCTCTAATTTTATGCATGAGTATATTTTGTATGAGTATATTTTGCGATGTTTCCTCTTCTTTTTTTTCTCCCTCTCTGCACATATTCTCTGAACGCATGTATTCATACACCTGTGTGTCCAAGTGAGTATATAACTATACACACACATACACACACACACACACAACCATATATACATATGCATGTGTACATGTGTATTCATAGCTATGTATATATGTACCTTCCTTGTGTGTGGAGGCAGGGGAGAGAGGGGGTCCTTTGATTTTGTTTAGGTCCCTGACTTTCCTGTTTAGGTTCCTGCTTTTGGAAGCTTTCCTTAAATGCCACATGGTATCACTTACAGTTTTGTTTAGGGCTGAGTTACAGACTAATCTGATGCTCTGGGAATGAAGGTAGTAAGGGAGCAGTGTAGACTGGCAAGGCTTTAAGCTCTTTTTTCTTTTCATTTTCCAAGAAGACTAACATAATGAATATAAATGTCTTATTTATTGGAATCTTATTTTGGATGCTATTGAGAAGCATTGTTCGATATTCTTTCTAGCCGCTATATAAATAAATTGTTCATGGCTTTTGTGTTGTTCTATATGCATGCATTCCAGTGCAGTCATCATTAACCACATTGGGGCTACTAAGCACTTGTAGATATTAATGCTAGTGAGGAACTAGATTTTTATTTGGTTTTAATTTAATTTCAATGGCCATAGCTTATGAAGGTGCTACCTTAGTAGGAGAGGAAGTTCTAGATGCTAGGAGAAGAATGGATCTGTGAAATATTACTGCCACTCCCTCAAGTTCCTTGTAGTTGAGTACACAATCCTAAATGACTACTGTGTTCACTTAGCCTTGAACAACTCCAAAGAATATACATCTTTCTTCCCTTAGGTGAAGTAAAATTGGAGGTGTGAAATTTGAGTCCTCTCCTTATAAAGACTGAAAGCAGTAATCACTTTCACAGCCTAAAATATCAACTTCAAGCTACTAGATGGTCTCAGTTTCTGGTGTAAACTGAGGTTCTGAGGGTAAATTAAATTGGTGGTCTTTGTTCTTCTTTCTGTAGCTCTCTCTATGTCTCTTGTCTGTCTGTCTGTCTGTGGGTCGCTAGTGCTTGGATAAATATCCTTCAACAGTGATCCCTCAATGTTAAAGGCTCAATGTTTCATTGGTGTTAACGGAAAGTGGTAAAGCCTTAAAGAGGTGGGCCTAGTACTGTGAGAGTGGACTCCACCTCCCTGCTTTTCCTCTCTTTTTACTTCTCAGCCATGAGGTGAGCGGTTTTTCTCCATTATGCACTCCCACTATGTTATACTCTCTGGCTACAGGCTTCAACTTGACAAAGCCAGCTGATTATAGTTTGGAACCTTCAAAATCAAGAACAACAATAACAAAAATTATTTTATTAATAAGTTGATGATTTTTCACCCTGCAAGTATGGTGTACAATGTCACAAATGCCTTCTGTTATTATCTCATATAGAGATTTTGATTTTGGTTCTTATTTTTTTCCTAGTAGGTAAAAAATCAAAGAAGGTGACTGAAATTTATTCCCCATGTTTTGATAGTGTTCTCTAGTTTTCATTTGAATTCATTAAAGTTCCATTTAATATTCAATATTAACTTTTAAAATTTAAGACCACTCTAGAAGTTTAAATTTTCAAAGAGCAAAAATAACCCTATTTTTAAAACCTTGATCAATTAGCAGTGTATTTCTAATTGAAATTCAAGTGTTAGTCCACACTTGTCCAGAATAATGGTCTGTAATTGGTCATAAAATTCTCTTTGATTACCATGTTTTCAAATTTTTTTGGTCGGTTGTACGATTTGAACTCGGGGCTTGGGTGCTGTCCCTCAGCTCTTCAGCTCAAAGCGAGCACTCTACCACTTGAGCCTGGCTTTTTTTGCTTCTGTGGTGCTGAGGACTCGAACCCAGGCCCTCATGCATGCAAGGCAAGCACTCTACCACTGAGCCACCTTCCCAGCCCATGTTTTTAATTTTTAAAGCAATAAAATAGATGATTAGATCTTCATAGTATATTTGATGAGTAAATAGCATCCTGAAGGAAAAGTTAACAGAGTTGGAAAGTCTTATTTGGAAGTTTAAAAAAATGTAAAAATTCATGTATACCTATTAACATGTAAGTGCTCCTTATTGAAAACTTAAAATTCTCACATTCATCTACTTTCTTTCCACTAAAGTCCTTTCTGGTCAATTGTATTTACTATATAGACACTGTGAATTGAAGGAGTCATTTCTCTAAGCATTGTTCCTTGCCAAACTTTAGGTTTCTTCAAAGGATCCCTACCACAGTAAGCAAATGACCTAATGCAGGGCATATTCTCAATAACTATAGATATTCTAGTTCATCTGGAGGAAAAAAACTCCTACCTGAATCTGAGAGGAAGTGCTTAGGCAACTCAGAAAACCCTTTGATTTTAAATGAACATGATTCCGATTTTTCACATTTGATATCTTTACTTCTGGTTGCCACAGTTAAGTAATCCAATGAGAATACGAGTTCTATATTTGATCTTTTTTTCCTTTCTTTTTTTATTGTGAAAATACCGTACAAAGTGGTTACAATTACATGGGCAAGGTAATGAGTATATTTCTTATCAAGCATTGTTGCCTCCTCCTTTGTTTCCCCTTCCCATCTCCCTTCCCCTCACCCCCTCCTCCCCTGTGCCAAATTTATAAAGTTCATTTTTGGCATAACATCTTGTACATCTCATTGGTGCAATGGGTCCACCTGTATCCCTATTTAAACAATTTGTTTTTTTCCTTCCCCTCCACAAATTATACCAACATCAAATACAGTGAAAACAGGGGTTATACCGTGGGGGAGGACATACTAAGCAACAGAAATGTAGCAAGAAAGAAAAATTATTTGAGTCCTTAACTTGGGGTTCTTTTCGCTCAACATCAACTTATCTGACCATTTCTGCTTGTCTCAGACATACATATACTAGTTAGTGCAAATAAGGGAAACCATGGGACCTATGTTTTTTTGGGCTTGGCTTTCTTCACTTAATATAATTTTTTCCAAGTCTTTCCATTTCCCAACAAATGAGGTGATGTCATTCTTTCTGATGGAGTCATAGAATTCCATTGTATGTGCATATATATATATATATGTATATGTATATATATATACCACATTTTCTTGATCCATTCATCTACTGAGGGGCATCTAGGTTGGTTCCATAGCTTAGCTATAGTAAATAATGCTGCAATAAACATAGTTGTGCTGGTAGCTTTAGTATGGTCTTGTTTATGATCATTTGGGTAAATGCCCAAAAGTGGGATTACTGGGTCATAAGGGAGCTCTATGTGGAATCTTTTGAGGAACCTCCATACTACTTTCCAAAGTGGTTAAACAGGTTTACACTCCCACCAACAATGCACTAAGATTCCCTTCTGTCCACATCACTTCAGCATCTGTTGTTGTTAGAGTTCTTGATTATAGCCATTCTACCTGGGGTGAGGTGGTATTTCAATGTTGTTTTGATTTGTATTTCTTTTATGGCTAGGGAGGTTGAGCATTTCTTCATGTGTCTATTGGCCATCCTTCTTTCCTTTTCAGAGAAGTTTCTCTGTAAGTCTTTAGCCCACTTATTTATAAGGCAGTTGTTTCTTTGAAGATTTGTAGCTGGGGATTTAATTTTTTGAGTTCCAGATATATTTTAGATATGAGACCCTTGTCCGTTGTATGGCTAGTGAAGATCTTCTCTCAATCCATGGGCTTCCTATTGATCTTGCTAGTTATGTCCTTTGTCATGCAGAAGCTCTGTAATTTCATGCAGTCCCATTTGTCCAGCCTTTCTTTGATTTGTTGTGTTTCTGAGTCTCTATTAAGAAAATTTCAGCCTGTGCCAAGGAGACCTAGGGTTTCTCCTATTCCATCCTGTAATGTTTTCAGAGTGTCTGCTTTGAGTTCAAGGTCTTTGATCCATTTGGAGTTGATTCTGGTGCAGGGTGATGTAGAAGGATCTAGCTTTAGTTTTCTACAAGTGATTAACCAATGTTTCCAGCACCATTTACTGAAGAGGCTGTCTTTCTTCCGTTCTACTTTTTTAGCTCCCTTATCTAAGGTTAGATGACTATAGGTCTGTGGGTTCATTTCTGGGTTTCAATTCTATTCTGTTGATTCTAAGGTCTGCTCCTGTGTCAGTACCAAGCTTATTTGATTACTATGGCTTTGTAGTAGAGTGAAATTTGGTATTGATATTCCTCCAGCACTGTTCTTTCTGTTAAGTATCATTTTTGCTATTCGGGGTCTTTTATTGTTCCATATGAATTTTTGGATTGCCTCTTCTATTTCCTTGAAGAATGAGGTTGGAATATTGATAGGTATTGCATTGAATTTGTAGATAGCTTTGGGAAATATTGCCATTTTCATGATATTGATCCTTCCAATCCAGGAGTGTGGGAGGTTTTTCCACTTTCTAAATTCTGTTTTGATTTCTTTTTTCAGTTTTTAAACTTTTCATCATAAAGGTCCTTCACTTCTTTGGCTAACTTAATTCCTAGGTATTTTATTTTTTGTGGGGCTATTACAAATGGAGTTGCTTTCCTGATTTCAGCCATACTTTTTTCATTGTTGGCATACAGAAAAGCCATTGATTTTTGAAGTTTAATTTTATACCTGCTACTTTGCTAAAGTTTTGAATCACCTTGAATAATTTGGGAGTGGAGTCTGTGGGATTCTTTAAATACAAGATCATGTCATCTGCAAAGAGGGAGAGTTTTACTTCATTTTTCCCTATTTGGATTCCTTTTATGTTTGCACCTTGTCTTATTGCTGTAGCTAGGCATTCTAATACTAAATTGAAGATAAATGGAGAGAGTGGATATCCTTGTCTCGTTCCTGAGTTAAGAGGAAATGGCTTTAGTTTTTCACCATTAAGTATAATGCTAGCTATAGGTTTCTCAATATACAGCCTTTATCGTATCGTTTTTCCAGAACCCTCATCGTAATGCGGTGTTGGATCTTGTCAAATGCTTTTTCTGCCATATTTGGTCTTTTCTAAGTACTATGCTTTGCTTTGCAATGAATCTTTGCGGGGCTCATTTTCAATTCTCAAGTCCTCATCTACACAATAATAATATTTTAGCCAAAGGTAAAATGGCTTGTTCTCTGTTTGCTATGATGAATGTTTGACTGTTAACAATTTTTTTTTTTTGGTCTGGTCGTGGGGCCTAACTCTGGGCTTGGGCACTGTCCCTCAGCATTCCAGCTCAAGGCTAGCACTCTACCACTTGAGCCACAGCACCATTTCCAGCTTTTTTCTTTTTGCTTATGTGGTGCTCAGGAATCGAAGCCAGGCCCTCATGCATGCAAGACAAGGGCTCTACCACTGAGCCACCTTCCCAGCCCTTGACTGTTAACAACTAAGCTAGACTTCAGTAGGGATCTGCATTTATACTTCAGTGACCTCCTGTAGAAAAGTATATGACTCAATGTGAAAAACAATCATATATTTTAGATAAGGATGATTTGAAGTTCATTTGAAAATATTACTGTGGAATTCTCTTCCTCATTTTTATAAATACAACATTGGAATCCATTTTTAACATGTCAGGTTGACTGAAGGACACATGTGAATTGTAGGACTTGTTGAATCACATGATAACACTACTTGAAGATAATCACTATGAGTATTCTCTTCAGAGAAAAAAAAAAGCTTCTGATTAATAGGGCATAAATTATAACTAGATTGTTAAACCTTAAACTTAAAGCAAATCTTACTTAAAATGCTTTGGTGTTGGACAATGATTATTTTTATTATAAACACATCAATTATTGGATTGGTTTGCAAATTGTTTGTGTTTGTAAACTATAAAACAGGATTCTATCTACATCTACATACTAAGCCTTGGACCACTTCTAGAAGTAGAAATGGACTAATTCTCTGTTTCCAACGTCTAAAGTTTTTTGTTTTTGTTTTTTGTTTTTTGGTCCGGTCGTGGGGCCTGAACTCTGGGCTTGGGCACTGTCTCTCAGCTCTTCAGCTAAAAGTTAGCACTCTACCACTTGAGCCACAGCACCACTTCCGGCTTTTTTCTTTTTGCTTATGTGGTGCTGAGGAATCGAATCCAGGGCCTCATGCATGCAAGGCAAGCGCTGTACCACTGAGCCACCTTCTCAGCCCCCAGTGTTTAAAGTTTTATCTTTGCTCATTCAGTGCTCAGTGAGATTCATTCAGCCAAGGTCAGGACTTTGCTTATTCTAGAGAAATAGATGGTTCTCAACAGAGTCACATTTCACCAAAAATTTGTAGGCATCAGAAATAATGCTTAAGAAAAGTAATTGAAACTGTCTTCATTGAGTGGAGACAGAGTGAGCAAATACAGTGAAAATACAACCAGGTAACTTGAGGGAAGGTAGGGTTTGTACAGAAGGGGACAATGATAAAAGGGCTGACATTGTACTCATAAAGTGATACATTGAATTAACTTCTTTTTTATTACTACTTAAAGACCCTACAAAATAATTTTTTTAAACCCTCAAAGCTATCTTTAGACTCAAACTCTGTAGATCAAAAAGGACAAAGCAAGTAGGCATGAAAGGCTAAGATTGATAGTTGTGAACTCCAGCCTCTAGCCCTTCATACTATGGTGTGATATATATTGGAGACTGAGACTCTTCTAAAAGTGTTTAACTAGGTACATAGTTCTGTACAATTCTATATTGTAAAAGGATTCTTGTTTTTAAGTCACATGACTAAATTAAAAAGTTATATGAAACTACACAATCAAAAATTGGGATTGGAAAGCTACAAACAACGCTATTCAGTCTACAGAACTAGGGAGCCTGATGTGATTAAGAAGCCACTATTCATATAGTCTACAGACAACACTTCCACTTTGACCTTCCCCACAGGACCCACTGGGTCACTGGAGCCATGTTGTCAACCCAAGCAGGGAGCCAGATATATATGAAAATTTAAGATTCCCTGAGAGGTTCTTAATAGGAATGGCTGAACTAGGATTGTTTCAAGCTTATCTGTCTCATTTGGAGGTCATTGAAACCCAGTATATAGAATTTCCTCCAGCTACCCATTAAGATCAGCCTAATGTAATTTTCCATAGGAGGGCCTTCTTCCCCTCCCTCTCCTGCCTCACAAGTAGACTAGCCTCTTCTCAGGTCATGAGAATTCACTTTTACAGTCTGCTTCTCAAAGCTTCTGGAAGGAGGAGCCAAGATGGATGTTCTCAAGTAAAAGTTACTTATAGCTGGATGCTGTTGGCTCATGCTAGTAATCCTAGCTACTCAGGAGGCTGAGATCTGCCATCCAGGGCAGGAAAGTCCCTGAGATGCTGATCTCCAATTAATCACCCAAAAGCCAGAAGTGGAGCGGAAGCTCAAGTGGTAGAGTGCTTGCCTTGCACACAAAAGCTTAAGGACAGCATTCACGTTCTCAGTTCGAGCTCCAGGACCAACACACACACACACACACACACACACACACACACACACACACACACACACACACACAGGGGGGGGCGGAGTTACTTATAATTGCATATTTTCGCAGAGATAATACAAGCATGGGAAGTCCAGAGGATAAATGCATACTGCAGGGATGTATTACACAGAATTTCTAGCTAGAATCTTTTTTTTTTTTTTAAGTGCACTTTCAGTGTTTATTTTTATTGAAACTACTGCTTTCTCCTGCTTTCTATCTCTAGCTAGAATCTTATAGAATGACCAGAGTTACCTCAGAGGACAAGAACTTTGGTGTTCTCCTGGGTCAGGAACTTCACTGAAATGGTATTTGTACATCCTCTTCTTGGAGTTAAACTCTGCCTTAGGTTCAGCTCTACTCTGGGAAGCTAGGCTTCTGACAGTAAGCAGCAACTAGCTGGAGTGGACTTACATACCAGGACCAACCCATCAGAAAGCCACTTGTCTCTGGCACAGGCTCTGGCATTTTTCTCTTATTAAGAACTAATTAAAGAAAAAAACTCTTCTCCTGGTTTACGGGGAATGGCTTGTCTTTATTTTCTCTCTCCATAGTCAATGGTTGCATCTCATGTTTTCTTTCTGCTGTTCATACTAGTTTCAAACAAAACAAATCTTTTTAAAACTTTAATTTATTTTTTTATAATAATCCTTAAGTAGTTGTACAAAGGGGTTTCAGTTCAACATGTCAATCTGTTAATGCCATGCATCTTGATCAATGTCAAGCCCTTAAATGCCTAGTGAATATATATGCACAGGTAGGTCTGAAGTAAAGTGAGGATATGTGTAGAAATAATTTATTTCTAGTATTGAAAACACACAGCTAAAGACTCTGCTTTATTCCTGCCTTCTCTATAAAGGCATAGAGAAAAGATGTCTACAAAGGAGGAAAGAAGCGTGATTCACATTTGCACAGGTGTTTCTTTGGATGCTTGGGCCCTGACTTGAGTCTGGCCCAGGGTGATGAAAGAGAACAAATGATTTTCCTGGGAAATGAGGGCAGTGGTTGGGAAGCTGAGGACATGGAAAAGAGCACCACTATTGCAGGCAGGAAATGCAGAGGAGGATGGAAAAAACACCATTTGCCCAGTAGTTCTTCCCTTAAAAACAGATATCCAGGGACCCCACCCCACTCCCACTGCCAAACAAGAAGTGACTTGGTTTGAGAGCTATCAAGCAAAACTGGTTGGGAGTGATCCACAAAAAAGGGTTCAAGCCTCATAGCAGCAGGAGAAGGCACTGTTGACCTGGGACTATTATTCCTTGGTAGCTATAGATATGCAGGGACACTCTGAGGTCTACTAGGGTCTGCCACTGACAATGTCTCTTCAGCATGTGTCAGAGGCTGGCTCTGCAGGCCCTTTTAGTCTGGTTGCCCTTAACTTGGGCAGGGAATAGACCATGTTAAGGAAAAGGGCTGCCAGAGGATCCACCTTTTCATTTGATATAGATCAATGTGTGACTTTATGCTCCAGAATGCTTTTCCCTTGTGGAAGTTTTGTACTTTGATTGACAGGTTCTAACTGCTTTCTACTTAGAAGAAAATGGAATAGGTTTTATTCTTGAAAGGTACCTGTTGCTGGGATTTGAAATCTTAAAATAGAAGTTGCCATTTCTTTCACATCTAAAAGATTTGATTTAAGAAAAGGGATCTGAACAAACTAAAGATTTGCTGCAGGTCATTTTTTTTCCAATTTTTTCATTTTCAAAAAGCAGAAAAATTATACAGATTGTAACCATTTTAATATATTTTTTATTGTAAAGATACAGAGGGGCTACAGTTACATGAGTAAGATAATGAGTACATTTTCTTTCAAGCGTTGTTACACTCTCCTTTGTTTTTCCCCTACCATCCTTTCCCTTCCCAACTCCTCACCCCACCCCGAAGTTATAAAGTTTGTTTACAACATAGTTCTTGTACATCTCATCGTTACAATGGGTCAACCTGTATCTTTGCTTTAGCATTTTCTTATTTCCCTTCCCCTCCCAAAATTAGAGAAATGTATATATAAGATGCAGGGTACTGGAATCAAATACAGTGACAATCAGGGGTTATACCATGGGAGAAGAACATACAAAAGAAACAAAAAATCACATAGTACATTAAAAACGACAGTGACAGAGATAAAACCTCTTGTGTCCCTATCTTGGGGTTCATTTTACTTAGCATCATCTTATATGGTCATTTGTGCAAAGCTTTTGACCTTTTCTACTTGTCTGGTAAGATTATCTTAGGCATATACTAGTTATTGCAAATAAGAGAAACTTATTTGAAGAGGAAATAAGAATGGTGAATAGACACATGAAGAAATGCTCAACTTCTGTAGCCATAAAAAAATGCAAATCAAAACAATGTTGAGATTCCACCTCACCCCAGTTAGAATGGCTATAATCAAGAACTCTAATAACAACAGATGCTGGAGGGGAGTAGACAGAAGGGAACCTTACTGCATTGTTGGTGGTAGTGTAAACTTGTTCAACCACTGTGGAAAGTAATATGGAGGTTCCTCAAAAGACTATACATAGAGCTCCCCTATGACCCAGCAATCTCATCTTTGGACATCTACCCAAATGATCACAAACAAGGCTATACTAAAGCCACCATCACCACTATGTTTATCACAGCATTATTCACCATAGCTAAGCTATAGAAACAACCCAGATGTCCCTCAGTAGACGAATGGATCAAGAAATGTAACCATTTTTTAAATGAAGACAATTTCTTTCTTTTCTTTTATTTTTATTGTGAGAATACTGTACAGAGGGGTTACAATTACATGGGCAAGATAATGAGTACATTTCTTATCAAGCATTGTAGCCTCCTCCTTTGTTTCCCCTTCCCATTCTCCCCCCCCTCCCCTCCATCCCTCCCTCCCCCACCCCCTGCACCAAAGTTGTCAAGTTCGTTTTCTACATAAGGACTTGTACACCTCATTGTTCTCATTGTTGCAATGGGTCCACCTGTATCCCTATTTAAACGATTTGTTTTTCCTCTTCCCTTCCACAAATTATACTGACATCAAATACAGTGAAAGCAGGGGTTATACCGAGGGGGAGGGACATACAAAGCAACATAGAAATCATCTTATAAATGTGTTAGAAACAATCCCATGAAAGAAAAAAACATTTGAATACATATCTTAGGGTTCATTTCCCTAACATCACCTTATCTGACCTTTTCTGCTTGATTCAGACATATACTAGATATTGCAAATAAGGGAAACCATGGGACCTATATTTCTTTGGGCCTGGCTTACTTCACTTAATATAATTTTTTCCAAGCTTTTCCATTTCCTAACAAATGGGGCAATGTCATTCTTTCTGATGGAGGCATAGAATTCCATTGTGTATATATACCACATTTTCTTGATCCATTCATCTACTGAGGGGTGTCTGGGTTGGTTCCATATCTTAGCTATAGTAAATAATGCTGCAATAAACATAGTCACGCTGGTAGCTTTAATGTGGTCTTGTTTGTAAACATTTGGGTAAATGCTCAAAAGTAGGATTGCTGGGTCATAGGGGAGCTCTATGTGGATTCTTTTGAGGAACCTCCATACTGCTTTCCAAAGTGGTTGAACAAGTTTACACTCCTATCAACAATGCACTAAGGTTCCCTTCTGTCCACATCCCCTCCAGCATCTGTTGTTATTAGAGTTCTTGATTTTAGCCATTCTAACTCGAGTGCGGTGGTATCTCAATGTTGTTTGGATTTGTATTTCTTTTATGGCTAAGGAGGTTGAGCATTTCTTCATGTGTCTATTGGCCATCCTTCTTTCCTCTTCAGAAAGTTTCTCTTTAAGTCTTTAGCCCACTTGTTTGTTGGGCAGTTGTTTCTTTGAGGATTTGTTGCTGGGGGATTTAAATTTTTGAGTTCCAAGTATATTTTAGATATGAGACCCTTGTCCATTGTATGGCTAGTGAAGATTAAATGAAGACAATTTCTAAGGAGGGAATCTCTATGAGAAAAAAAAATATATCCATCTTACAAACACAATTAGAAGATGTAAGGCACATCATTAAATCACCATCTATAGCCATTATTTAACTGTTTCTCTAAGTGCTTCTAATGTAAAAAGAAGTACACCTTTACTGGGATACTAAACCATGATAGATAAAGAAGTCCATTTACACAAATAAATCATAGGACGATGATTTATTTATCTAACTATGCCTCGTACAGATGTAATGAACATTGGAGAAGGATGTTACCCCAGGGACAGGCAGAGGAACAGAATGTTGTAAAGAAGTTTACTGGGACTCAGTAAGAGCTTCAAAACCAACAGGAAATTTACATGGGAGACAGGGACTCCTTTTCTTTATATAAATCAAAAGAACTAATAATCAACAGCAGTAATAATGAAAGTTTATTTTTGTACCAAAACGATGGCAATTGAGTCTTTTACTTCATTCCTACAACGTACCTGCATGTCACATGTTTATAAATTATTAGGCCTAAATAGATGTATTGGCTTCTTGATCATCTCCAAGTTAGGAACAATTAGGAGTTAATATTTGAAGGAACCTCAGATTTAAAGAGCAGCTGGTAAAGATAAACAGTAATAATCAAAATAACTAAAAAGTCAAATATTTGGCCAAGTGCTGGTGGCTCACAACTGTAATTCTAGCTACTCAGGAGGCTGAAATCTGAGGATCAAAGTTGAAAACCAGTTTAGGCAGAGAAGTCTGTGAGACTCTTACCTCCAATAAACCAACAAAGAGCTGGAAGTGGAGGTGTGACTCAACAGTGTTACAGTCCTGAACAAATAAAACCAAGCAAGAGTATAAACCCTGACTCCAAGCCCCTGTATCATCACACGATGTGCATGCAAGAGCACGGTGTGCACACACACATGCAAACACACACGCACACACACGCACGCACACACACATACACACACACACACACACACACACACACACACACACCACACACAAATTTCTTATGAGTGGTTGATGACGGATGGGAACTTGGAAGAACCAACATGACAGGAGTACATAAGAGTAACCCAGCCAACAAAGCTCCTGGTTAAGAAGGACTGATGTTTCTAGGCTAGATGGTGAAGAAATAAGTACAAATAGAAAGAACTGAATGAGGTATGGAATGGGAAGCAAGAAAGGAGAGCAGCTGGAAGAAGCTTAAAGACACAGTGAGTCAGACGGAAGGTCTTTTTAGCTAGATAAAAGCCTACGTGGGAATCTACAGGTAGGTGAATATTTAGCTATATTTTCTGTATGTTTGGACAGCATACTAAACATTTATGAGTACCTGTAATTTAATTTATTTCCATTTAGACAATGCAACTGGCTTTTAAAAAATGCATTAATTATGAGAGTATTTAATCAGATACTTAACTCACTAAAACTAATTCTTTATGAGTAATGATTGGGAAAACCTGTCAAATTTCTCTTTTCCTTTATTCTATTATACTATATATCCATTCAGTACTTTTTTCCTCTCCTAAGAAAAGCATTGCAGCAATAACAAGACAAACACACTTCATTTCCTCCTCATTTGTTAAAAAGAGAATATTGTAAAATAGTTTTGTTCATCGGGGAGGCAAAGGTCACTTCTGCAAACAAGAAACAGATTTTTCAGTATATAGTAATTCAAAGAGAAGAGGAACATCATGAAACATTTTTATAACTTTGGTTTTGAGTTGCCATATCTAGCATATGGTAGTAAAGTGCTGAATACATATTTTAAATTATCATTTACTTTTTAAAATTGAGATCAATTTGAATATTTTTGTTTCAGTTTTTCTCCTTGCTTAGATCACCATTATGCTTTATCTTTCCTTTTCTCTCCTTTCTTGCTACAAGATAAAGGAAGGTAGAAAAAAAAAAGAATCTGTTTTACATTTTTTCATTTTAACTACATAAATTATTGGTATTGTGAGTCTTTTTTTTTTATTCTGCAGGATGAAAATTCATAAAAGCCTAAAGATAAAGGCAATGAAATTTCTCAGGTTTCTCATTGTACATTTTTAAGGATTCATTATGAACTTGTTTTAGAAACTCGTGTTGGTTTCTAAAAATGAAATAGTTGAGCTGGGTGCCAGTGACTCACACCTGTAGTTCTAGCTACTGAGGAGACTGAGTTCAGAAAATTGAGAATTGAAGTCAGGAAAGTCCCTAAGTCTCTTGTTTCCAATTAATCACTGAAAAGTTAGAAGTGGAGCCATGGCTTGAGTAGCAGAGCATCAGCCTTAAGCAGAAAACTAAGAAACAGCACCCAGATTCTGAGTTCATGTGCACATGCATGCACATGCACACACACACACACACACACACACACACACACACATGCAAGTAAATAAATTATAAATAGTTGATACCTATGTGCCTAATATAATAAAAACACCACTCAAGAGAGGTTAAAATACAACTTGCTGTCCAGGAGGGTGTAGCCTCAGTGTTTTAAGTCCTTAAGGAAGGATGGTCCTGTTCGTTAGCATCTCTCTGTGTAAATTTCAAAATTCTATCACGTCATATGGAGAACCTCATTGCCATGCATTCATATTGCATTGTCTCTGAGCTCAACTTGGAGAGAACAAATACATTTTTTTGAGTTTTGAATTGATTTTTTGAAATTTTCATCTATTAACATGATGTGTCTTTTATTTATTTAGTTCTTTCTTTAATATGTGTTTCCCATGATCCCTGTAAAGTTGTACACTGGTAAAGTGATTATATTTCTTGCTGACACAGCTAAATTATTCATAACTTCTCCAATACAAATGAGAAAGCTCTGATCTTCGACCAAAGGCACTATACATTCTAAAAATTAAATGTTAAACTATCATGATCTTTTTGAATACAGGTAAGATTTTCGAAAGAAGTCAGTCGTTGCATTGCATCAGAAAGGTCCATTCAGTTGTGAGATAAAAGTCTCACTAGAAGAATCTCATTGGAACGATTGAGAAGACTTAAGAAGTAAAACCCTGTACCCTTTACTTACAACTTTTCTCCCACTAATAAGACTTCCCTAACCCGCCCATCCCCCACAACACTTATTAGTCCTCCCCTTGTGATTCTAATGATGCACCTGCTTTACAGCCCTTGTTCTAATGTCATGTTGTGTAGTAATTACATGTCTCCGCCTTCCTCAATACAATGCACACTCAGAGGCCAGGGACTTGATTTTTGCATCTCTTCCCAGTGCCTGCCATCGTAGGATGTAGGCTCTACAATCAAACAGATGTTAAGACTGAGCATACAGAGAAGAGAATTTACTTTCAGCCACAGCTTCAAATGATGCACAGACATTATCGCATGTGGCAATCCCTCTCTTCTAAAGCCTTGTTCTGTTAGGGGCTAATATCCCATTCTCTCCTACTTTTCCCCCAGCTCTAACCTCATGTATGCCCTTGTTACTTCTTTCCCACCTGCCCTTACAGAGACACAGTGCTAACGCAGGAACATTTGTTTCCTTCTTCTCTATTTTTACTAAAAAAATAAGTATACTACACTGTCTTCAATGACATCTTGAAAATTTAAGTATATGATGTTCTATATTTTAAACTCATAACCTGAGCCTTCTTTCTTTCTTTCTTTCTTTTTTTTTTTTGTCTGTCGTGGGGCTTGAACTCTGGGCCTGGGCGCTGTCCCTCAGCTCTTCAGCTCAAGGAGAGCGCTCTACCACTTGAGCCACAGCACCACTTCTGGTTTTCTAGTGGTTTATTGGAGATAAGAGTCTCACAGTCTCTCCTGCCTGGGCTGGCTTTGAACCACGATCCTCAGATCTCAGCCTCCTGAGTAGCTAGGATTACAGGCGTGAGCCACCAGCGCCTGGCCCTGAGCCTTGTTTCTGAGTCCTTACCTCTTTCTTACCTCACGAAACCAGCTGATACCACATACAAGTTAGTATACCATCCCTATACCTTATTTTCTTGTCCCATGGCTATACGACATTTTTCTCTTCTCTTTATTCATGAACTGATCAACATTATTGTTCCACATTCAGCCACCTAGCTGAGAAGACACTCTTCATCTGTTGCACTTCAGATAACAATGACCCAAAGCCTGTCTCCTGAAACCTCTACATGTCTCTTGTCATTTATCAACTTCTACTAGTTGGATTGTGGAGCTGTGGCTCAAGTGCTAGAGTACCGTCTCCTAGTAAGCATAAGGTCATGAATTCAAACCCTAATCCACCCTTCCTACCCCAAATCCAATGAGATAATCTCTAAAGGCTATGGCTAGTTCTCTCATACCTGAACCATGCCTTCAGTCCATTTTCACGGATTATTCTTGATACAGGGTCTAACTTTATACCCTGGACAGCCTGCACATGATACTATTATTTGTGTTTCCCCACACAGCTGGGATGACAGAAGTATACCTATCCACCCAGCAACTGGTTGCAATGGAGTCTTATGACCTTTTGCCTCATGATCTCTGCCTTCCAAATAGTTAGGATTATAGCTGTGTTTGGCTTCATTTTTTTTTTTTTTTTTGGTCTGTCATGGGGCTTGAACTCTGGGCTTGGGCACTGTCCCTATGCTCTTTAGCTCGAGGTGAGCTCTCTACCGCTTGATCCACAGTGCCATTTCCAATTTTCTAGTGCTCTACTGAAGATAAGAGTCTCACAGACTTTCCTGCCTGGGCTGGTTTTGAACCATGATCCTCAGATTTCAGCCTCCTAAGTAGCTAGGATTACAGGCGTGAGCCATTGGCGCCCAGCTTGTTTTTGTTTTTCCGATAAGATGTCAGCTACCTTTTTTTTCCCAGGCAAATCTTGAACTCTAAATCCTCCTGCCTCTTTGCCTGCCCAAGTAGTTGATCTCACAGATGTGTACCACCATGTCAATGCTCGCTGAAGCCATTCTCTTAAAAGGGGGACACATTCAGCCTCTTACTTAAAACCTTTCTAAAATGCTTGACCTTCCCAGGTGATCTTCAATTCATTGTTTTCAGTTCTTTATCTTATTAGGCAATATGTCAATGATGAACACAGGACATTTTTAATGGTTCTATATATCATCCTGATATCAGCACTGGAGATACATCATAAAAATACTGTATTTGGGGGGAGGGTGCTTGTTTTTGCACTGTATAGCTCTCAATGGTGGTCTCTGAAAGTGCAATGCATCCTGTACATGCCTGGCTTTGTTCCAAGCATATTACTCTGAACTGATTTCATCCTTCTAGTACTGTGCAGAGTGATTTCTTTTTCCAATTAGTGTATATTAATGGTTTCATTGTGTTATTTCCATACATGGACATAATGGTGTTTGATTAAATTCACCCCATCTATTGCTCTTTCTTAACCCTCCCTACTCTTGACTGAATTATGCAATTTTAACAGATGTCACTATTCTATTTTCACTATTCATATAAAGTGTTCTGATCGTGTGCTTTCCACTGTGTCCTGTTCTTCCATCCCCTCTTCCCACAGTTTTTCACTCCTAAATTATCTCCATTGTCTACTCATGTAATTCATTTTATTTAGATCTAGATGCTGCCTATGAGAGAGAAGATGCAAATATTTATCTTTCACTGTGAATTATTTTACTTCACGTGATGTTCTCTAATTCCAGTAATGTTCTGCAAGACATCATTGCAGTTTTCTTTATGACTGAATAATAGTCCATTGACCTTATTGTTATTATTTTGACATTATTATAATTAATTACTACAGTACCTCATGAATTTTTTTTTGGTCACTCATGGGGCTTGAACTCCGGGCCGGGGCGCTATCCCTGAGCTCTTCAGCTCAAAGCGTGTGTTCTATCCCTTGAGCCATGGCATGACTTCCTACCTCATGATTTTTGTCCATCTATCAAGTTGTTGTGTGCCTAGGCTAATCCCATACCTCCAGTGTAATTTGTCCTCCATTTTCCATATGCAGCCGACCCACCTCATATCTGTCTTAACTTTGCATTAACTTTATTCCTTCTGACTTAAACTATTGCAAGCTGTGGTCTACAAAATATGGTCTGTTCCAATTGAATGTCTGAGATCTGCTTAACAGACTGACACTTGATCCATTATATTTCTGTCTCAAGTTACCATCCTCACCCCACGAATGGCAGGCAGCCAGATCTCTTTGGCAGGTAATTAGAAGTCTTCAGCACCAGCACATTTTCTTTATGGTGTTTGTCTTTTTTATGTGTGCAGCTTTTAAAGCTAAGAATCCTTTACAAAATAATATCATTATCTAGCAAGATCTAGAGAGCTAGTTTGGAAAGTTGACTTAAAGTGCAAAGTCAGTTCTGCAACAGAAGAAGGAGGAAAACATAATTTTAACTGTCTGGTTTTATGGTGGGAGGAATCACATATTCCAGGCAAAGGAAAAGAATTCTCATCAACAATTCCCAGAAGATTCCAGTGGAAGCGCCATGCTCCTAAATAAATCATGCTCTTCATGTTGAAATACAATTTAGAAGGCTCATTATTTCAATGGAATAGTTAGTCTGGTCCAATGTAGACAACAATAATTACCTACAAACCTTAATTTATGGAGATCACATTCAAAGGTATTTTGGACTAGTGTACATCCTTTGGAGCCAAGGTTACTTTTTTGTTAGATTTATCATTTCAAACACACAAGAATAAATCATGCTTCACTTCAGAATAACATAAAGATTATCTTTGTATAAAGACTTTGCTCCCAAGATTTTCACTGAAATAAATTTAAGGAATGACCATAGCTGGAAAAGGATAGAGGTGTTTGCGTTGAGAACAGATTAAAGTTTTCAATATTCTGGAAGGCAGAAGGAGGATGTGAGGATTCAAAAAGGAAATACAGAGAAAAGCATGGGGCCAGCTGGAGGAAGGAAGAAGTCTGCAGTCGGGAACTTCATGGGGCATGAGAGGTGAGAGGAAAGAACCTGAGACAAGTAGGGCAGAAAGTCTGGAGACTGATTTAAAAGAAAAAAATGTTTTATATTACGATGAAGATACATTATAGGAAAATTAGTGGAAAAGGAAGCAATAGAAAAAAAGTGGCTTGCATAATCATGAATCAAAAATAAGACAATTTAGTATCACTGGATAACAAGAAAATATAAGCAGTTTACTCAGAACTGAATAAAACAAAATCTTTTGGCCAGGGCCATTGGCATATGCTTATAATCTTAGCTACTTAGGAGGCTGAGATCTAGAGGGTTGTATTTAGAAGCCAAAGGTGTGATTTAAGTTGGTGTGATTTAAGTTGGAGTGCTACCTAAGCAAGAAACTGAAAAAGCTTGAGGCCACTTGGTACAAGAAAAAAAGACATTTTCTTTATGGTATTAAGAACATAGAAATCTGTCAAATTCTCCAGTCACTCACAAACAATATCTAGAAAGATGAGTGGCAGTTAGAGGCTATTTTATTTAGAAAATTGTGAACATTTCAAAGTGTGAGTGTAGTTTAGCGTATTTGTAAAGAAGTAATTGAAGGATAAAATAAAGTAAAAAATGTGTATCTTTAAGTAGGGAATTTGAGATGTTGGCTTAAGTGAATAAAATCCAGACTAAAACTGAAACATGTGTATTTGAGTATTTTATGCAAATTAATGAAATTTTGAATGTTTATGTAGAAGATAGTGTGACAATAGATGATATTTACCTGTTAAATTCTTCTTTTTCCTTTTTTATTTTTTAAACTAGAACTGGGATTTGGACTCAGGGCTTCTCATTTTGGTTGGGCTTGCTTGGGCGGTTATTGTTCTAGTACTTTAGCCATGCCTCCAGCCTCGTTTTTGCCTGGTTAATTATCCTCATGGACTTTTTTGTCTGGGCTGGCTTTGAACTGAGATGTTACAAATCTCAGTCTCCTTAGTAGCTAGGCTTACAGGTTTAGGTTACCAATGCCTTTTTTTTTTCATTCCTCTTTCTTTCCTGCTTGCCTGCCTGCCTGCCTTCGTTCTCTTTCTTCTTTCTTTCTTTCTTGTGGTAGTATAGTTTAATCTTAGGAGTAGACTCAATATCTATTACCATGCCTGTCAGGCTGGTTAAGAGAAACAGGTAGAGCAGGAAGAACATAGAAGTGAAAGAGTCTGGCTCTTCTTTGGGTGCAAGAAGTAGCAGATGGTATAATGAAAGCCAGTTCGTTGCTGGAGAGGCTTTTCTTCTACCCTGTGTAGCTGAGTTTTGTCTGCTTGTATTTCCCTTATTAATTGTTATTTGCCTTCTGTTCTATTGGACACACACACACACACACACACAGACACACACACACACACACACACACAGACACACACACACACACACACACACACACACACACACACACACACACACACACACACACACACACACACACACACACACACACATCTCCTGTGGTTTGTTAACCTGAGAGGCACCCAAATTCAGACCCAGTTTTGGAGTGAGGTCAGAAGTTCGGTTACCTATGACGTGGGTCTCAGGGGCAGTGGGAGGTGCTGGAAGAAACACTGATTTTAATCAACCTGAATTTAAATCTGGGAGCTTCCTGGTGTCTTAGATGACAGGAGAAAATCCATTATCCTGCTTGGGCCTCAATGTCTTTCTGAACAATGAGCAAAGCCCTGCCTCTTTTGGTGGATTATTGGCTGTATTGTGCATACATGGAAAACATTTTAGCTTCTGTGGCACATCAGTGAAAACATGTCAACCAGATGAATGGATTCTCTTACGGGGGGTTTCCTAGGGCTCTTTCTCTCCCCCAGAAGCCGTGTAAGCACTGCAATGATTTTGCCTTGTTTGGGGACCTGGCCCTGTACTTTCAGAACACTCCCAGGTCACTCCTGTGTACAGTCAGGGTTGAAAATAATTGAGTTAATGCATATTAAGTGCTTTTGAGTTCCATTAGTAGCACAATTCTTTTTTTTTTTTTTTCCAGTTTGTGTAGTAATAGAGTTTCAAAACTGGGCCTTAGACTTGCTAGGCAAGTGCTCTACCTCATGAACCATCCTTTTAGCCCCTAATTTTACTTCTGGAACAGTGTATTTATGGCATATGGCCATTAAGGCTCCCAACAAATGCGTTGATTCTTCTTTTTTTGTTGTTGTTGTTGTTGGTCATGGGGCTTGAACTCTGGGCTTAGGTGCTGTGCTTGCGCTCTTCAGCTCAAGGCAAGTTCTCTACCACTTGAGCCACAGCGCCACTTCTGGTTTTCTAGTGCTTTATTGGAGATAAGAGTCTCACGGACTTTCCTGCCCGGGTTGGCTTTGAACCATGATCCTCAGATCTCAGCCTCCTGAGTAGTTAGGATTACAGGCGAGAGCCACCAGCACCTGGCTTTTAATGCATTGATTCTTTACAAAGTTATACAACATGGCTTCAACCAAGAACCATTTTCTAGACCAGCTTCTTCTCCTTATAATGATTGATAGACAGCTAGAGTGGTTACTTTTATGCCTCTAAGTTCTCTCTTTAGTGGTAAACCTTATGGAGCATTTTTGGTGGACAGGCGCTTATTCAAAAAAAAAAAAAAAGAAAGTACAACCCACTACCCTTTTTCAATTTGAGGAAGGGAGAAATATTATCAGACTGTTTGAAAATCAAATTATTATTTCAGTGGTAGATGCTATGGTGCTAGAATCCACAGGGCACTGGAAGGGCTTGAAAGAAAAGTATTTACCCTAACTCAGACTAGAGAGGTCCCTTTAGAAAAAAAATTCCATTAGAAGGGCTGGATAAGCATTTTATACGTAATATGCAAGTAAAGATGAGAGAAAGAAAGGAGCCTTAATAAAATGTAGAGAAGAGTAACCACTCTGGGTTATACCAGGCATTCCATATCAAGTTCTGTGTTACTGGAACCAAGTGCCTAGGGAAGATAGTAGTGGAAAAAATGTAATCCAGAGATGGAGGGCTGGTTTCACTCAGGAAAGCAGTGTTTGTCCTAATAACATTCCTTTTTTTGTTGTTGTTGGTTGTGGGCTTGAACTCGGCTTGGGTGCTGTCCCTGTACGCTTCAGCTCAAGGCGAGTGCTCTAGCACTTGAGCCACAGCACCACTTCCTGTTTTCTATTGGTTCATTAAAGATAAGAGTCTCACAGACTTTTCTTGCATGGGCTGGCTTTGAACCATGATCCTCAGATCTCAGCCTCCTGAGTAGCTAAGATTACAGGTGTAAGCCACCGACACCTGGCTCCTAATAACATTCCTTTGTGGTCTGAGCCCATGTCACTGCTTACGATGAAGAGTAGATGGATTTCCTCTGGGAGAAGGAGAGATAGAAATTTGTGAATTGAAGACTTCATAAAAGGAGAAGCCCAATACTGTAAGTAACAGAAATTAAATGATGCCAGATAATAAGATCTGAAATACGTTCTGTAAGGCGGTGCAGGAAAAATACTTGTCTATATATCAATACATAAATAATGTGCATATGTCTATATACACATGTGTGTGCAAATGAATATATATATATATCCATGCAGATGAATTTACATATTGGTTAAAATCATAAAACTGAACAAGGGTTTGATTGTGAATGTCTTAAATGTATGTTATTTGGAATTTCTATGTTAGAAGAGATCCCACAGATTATCCACACAGGATTAATTTGAATAAAAGTGCCATTTTACACATCATTATACTTTCTTAGAACATTAAGTAGTGATCTAAATAAAGAAACAAATATACAAAGAAGCTGGAAATTTACACAGATCAAAACATTTAGCTTAAAATTGATTTCTTTTGTGGTTTAAGCAAACAACAAAATCCAGATTAAGTGTTTATATAGCTCACAACTGAATGCCATTGTTTAATTTTTCTATAAACTTTACAATGTCCATCTTGTGACATTTCAAAAGATCTATGCTTCTCTTCAGACGAGTTAATAAAAGTCTGTCCTTAAGTGGTACATGATTCGTTTTCATGTATTCTCCTTATCTCGAACAATATCAATTATTTGAGCCTCTTCCTTCTCCCCAAACCTGTAGAGATCACAAAATTCTTCGAGACTAAAATTGACCATATTGGCAAGAGAGGCAAGGAAGAAATGGTCAAAATGGTTCATGGATCTTTCTTTCTTTCTTTCTTTCTTTCTTTCTTTCTTTTTTTTTTTTTTGCTATTTAGACAAAGAATTTTGTATTTTTCTTCTTTGAACAAGTCACCTGAAAATTGGTGTGTGAATAAAATTTCACAATGGTTCCCAGATTTTGCAACCCATTCCTTTTTTTTTTGAGTTCAATTGTGCCTCTCAAAAGGAAACTTGAAATTCCTAACCCCTAGAACATCATAGTGAACTCTCAATACTAAGTATTAGTCTTACAGAATTGATCTAGTAGCAATGAGGTCATTAGTTTGAGTTCTAACCCAATAAGACTGGTATCCTTATAAAAAGGAGAAATTAGTACAGAGACAAGCCCTATATGGTGGCTCATGCCTGTAATCCAGTTACTTAGGAGGCTGAGATCTGAGGTCCACAATTCAAAGCCAGCCCAGGCAGGAAAGTCCATGTGACTCTTGTCTCCAATAAACTACTCAGAAAAAGCCAGAAGTAGTGTTGTGGCTCAAGTGCTAGTCTTGAGCACAAATTGGTCTCATGGACCGAACCCAGAACCAGAGTTCAAGCCCCTAGAATAGGCTGTGAAGATGGTGGAGTGATCCTAGCTACTCAGGAGGCTGAGATCTGAAGTTAATGATTCAAAGCCAGCCCTAGCAGGAAAGTCCGTGAGACTCTTATAATTAACCACCAGAAAACCAGAAATGGGGCTGTGGCCCAAAGTGGTAGTGAGATAGCCATGAGTGAAAAAGCCCAGGGACTGTGACCAGGCCCTGAGTATAAGCCCCACAACTGGTGGGCCACACAGCTCTTCTTCATGAAAGAATTCAAAGGTGGCACAAAGCTACTTAATCAGGAGCAGGTCTATTATAGCACCTTCTAGGAGAGTAGGCTCAAGAAGAAGTGTTGTACTGGAGGTCATGAGATCCTCAAACTCTTATCTGTGGCCATGGTGGTCAGTCCAGGAAAACTGGGTTCATGCCTATTAACTTGGGTTATGCCTTGCCAAGTCTCTATACACATGGGACAAGGGAATGCTGACCTTGGAAGGTCAGACCTAGGCTTTTTGCACAGCTGTGGAGCATATGGTCAGGGAGACCCTGTTGTGTCTCAGTTGTACCATTAACATGCCATCCCTCTCAGCAATCAGGTTTCAAAACTCCCTGACTAACCCTTGCCAGGATTCTCCACTACAGGTTTCAAAGGGAACATACATTGATCTTAAACTTTCAAGACTTGAGTATTATGAGGTATTTAATATCTACTTTTTGGACTTTTATTCTCTTTTTTTTTTTGTCTTGGCAGTACCAGGATTTGAACTCAGGACCACCTGCTAACTAGGCAAGCACTCTTATCCTTTGAGCCACACCTCAAGTCTTTTGTACTTTAGTTTGTATGTTAGATCAGGTCTCATGCTTTTATCTTAGACCAGCCTTGAATTTCAATCTTTCTAGTTCCACCACTTAAATTATATAGGACTATGTGGCTCAATTAGCATGTCCAGCAAGTTTGTTGAGACTGGTTTTGAACTGTCATCTTCCTATCTTCTCCTCACAAGTTGACTAGAATTACAGAATCACAGACCTGAGCTAGCTCAATGGCAAATCAATCAATCCATAACAATAATATTAAATACCAAATTAACAAAGGCCATTTAAAAGTTATTTTTTCATGCCAGCACCTAAACAAATCATTAGATAAATAAATGAATAACGAATCTCATTTTGTACAAGAAAACGTCTCATTTGGTAAATGAAAGAAACTGAATGATAAGAGCGTAGAAAGGACACGTTAGAAAATAAGAGAAACTCCTTGAAATTCCCCTTCCTCTAACTTACACACAAAAGCATATTGTCTTTTCCGTCAGAACGAAGCAGATTTGAGTTGCTGGCCCACATGTTGGTGATGCACCGGGAAGCCAGATGTTTTATGGGTTTGTGATTCCGAAGATAGCGGAATGCATTCCTGTGATCTGTTCTCCCACTCAGCCTGCCATGCCTCCTGTCTACACTGGGGCAGGCCATGGAAGCAGAGTCTTCACTTTAGAGTTATCGCGTTTGTTTCTCTTGCATCTTTCTCAGAGAACCTCTGACTTCTCTCCTGCAGAGAGGCCCTAGAGGATTTCAAGGTCTGAGAAAAGAGGTTTGACTGTGGGTCCAAAAGAACAGGATTGTGATGAAAAACCAGAGTTAGCCTAACGAGACTTGTCTATGTTGATGATGAAGTTTCTCGAGTGGCTCAATTTAACACTGGTGTCTTCTTCCTCCTTCGTTGTATTAGGACAACCAGACAGCATGCATTCCTTAAGACCCAAGAGAACAACACCTTTTTGGGTAGAAAATATCATTAACAAAATAAAGGAGCTCGAGGAAGTCATGAAAAATTCTTCCATTTTCTTTCTCAGATTTATTTCTTTTACAGAATGTGAACTTTTCCATGTGTAAGGAAGGGGGATGATGAGTAAAGTTGAGTATACAGAGTGCCCCCTGGATTCCAGGAAAGGGATGAGAAGAGGGACTGTGTGCATGGTGATTCATTGTCTCGCCCACTGGGGTGCCTCAGACAGATGATTTCTAAAGTGGCATTTAAGGTTGAAAAGCCAAAGTAAGTTGGTGACAATTCCACATTTCCAGTGAAAAGTCTTGGAGTATGAGCGTCTGTAGGCATTCCCTGACAGGGTTACAGGGTTCTAGTTAAAAGCAATTAACAGGATCACATAAATAATTCTAAGAAGAGTATCATCTAAGATGCCCTTGTACTCATTCTTTCTTTGCTTTGAACCTGCTATTTCACTAATCTATCACAGAATACTAGAAAACAAAGCCATGGCAGAAAGATACTGGCAGTCAAATATCTCTTACAGGTGGGCATGTCTTGAGTACTTGGACAGATGCCCTCACTCACTCAAGTTCCAGCATTGGCTTTCTGAGCAAAATCAGTTACTTCTTAGTTAGGGAACCCTTAGGGTATTAATCTGCATTCAAGACATCTTTTAGGGACATGGATATGGTGCTTATACCAGCAATCCCAACTACTTTAGAGGCAGAGACAGGATCATCACAGTTTGAGACTACCTGGGAAAAATGTTTGACTTCATTTGAAAAACAGACAATGATAAAAAGGTCCACTAGTCCATAGGTCAATTGGTAGAACACTTGCCTGGCAGGAAGAGACACTGAGTTCAATATAGCCATTACTCTATTGCTAGAAGGCAATCTATTACATGTTGACTCTGCTTGGCAGTATAAAGTTGGTGTTGAGTTCCATGTTTTGTCCTGGAACTCTAATAATCATAAACACTCCCTACTTATGAATCCAGGTTTCCTGCTGCTATTGTAAGTACCATGCTGTGCCGATACATGCTGTTTTGATATCAGCTGTAAGTATCTTTCAGTTTATTTAGCAACTCAAGAGACAAATACTTGAAGCCTTGGATTGGTGCGATCCACTTTGCTAATGGCTGGATACAAGAACATTGAGAGGCAAACATCAGTGGCTCATCCCTGTAATCCTAGTTCCTAAGGAGGCTGAAATCTGAGGAGTGCAGTTTGATGCTAACTTGGGAAGGAAAGTCTGTGAGACTCTTATTTCCAATTAACTACCAAAAAGTTGGAAGTGGAACTGTGACTTAAGTGCTAGAGTTCCAGCTTTGAGTATAAAAGGTAAAGGACAGTGTCTAGAAGCCCTAGTACTAGCACAAAAAAAGCAAGAAACAAACAACATCATCAAAAACCTCAGTGAAGCTACTCAGGAGGCTGAGATCTGAGGATCATGGTTCAAAGTCAGGTCAGGCAGAAATCTCCCTGTGAGACTGTAATCTCCAATTAACCACTCAAAACCTGAAAGTGGCACTGTGGCATAAGGAGTAGAGCACAAAGAGGCTCGAGACAGGATAAATCAAAGGAAAAAAAGTGAATAAAGAACTTCACACAATACATTAAAAAGCAAACAGAAAACAACAAAATAAAAACTCTTGTTTCCATTTCTTGGAGTTCACTTGAAATGAAAAAGTTCCTTTGAAATGTATTCCAAGAAATGACAAAGACTTTTAAAAACACTTTAGAACTGAACTTAGTGGTAGAGCACTTATATAGCACATATGAAGCTCCAGCACTGCAAAAAGAAAGCAAATAAAAAACCTACAGAGAGCTGGGAAGGTGGTCAGTAGTAGAGTGCTTGCCTTGCATGCATGAGGCCCTGGGTTCAATTCCTATGCACCAGATAAGCAAAAAAGGGTGGAAGTGGTGCTGTGGCCCAAGTGGTAGAGCACTAGCCTTGAGCTGAAGAGCTGAGGGACAACGCCCAGGCCCAGAGTTCAGGCCCCACAACTGACAAAACACACACACACACACACACACACACACAACACAACACAACAAAGACCCCTACCAACCCATATGCCCCTCAGTAGATGAATGGATCAAGAAAATGTGGTATATATACACAATGGAATTCTATGCCTCCATCAGAAAGAATGACACTGCCCCATTTGTTAGGAAATGGAAAAACTTGGAAAAAATTATATTAAGTGAAGTAAGCCAGGCCCAAAGAAACATAGGTCCCATGGTTTCCCTTATTTGCAATATCTAGTATATGTATGAGTCAAGTGGAAAAGGTCAGATAATGTGATGTTAGGAAAATGAACCCTTAGATATGTATTTTAATGCTTTTTTTATTTCATGCATTTGTTTCTAACGCATTCATAAGATTATCTCTTTGTTGCTTTGTATGTCCCTCCCCTACAGTATGACCCCTGCTTTCACTATATTTGATGTCAGTATAAATTGTGGAGGAGATGGGGAAAAACAAGTGGTTTAAGGATACAGGTGGACCTGTTGCAACAATGAGAAGTACAAGGTTATGTCGAAAACGAGCTTTACAACGTTGGTGGGAGGGGGAAGGGGGAGGATTGGGTGGTGGGGAGGTAGGGGGGAGGTAGGGAAGGGATGTGAAGGGTAAACAAAGGAGGAGGCTGCAATGCTTGGTAAGAAATGTATGCATTATCCTGCCCATGTAATTGTAACCCCTCTGTACAGTACGTTCACAAAAAAATAAAATTAAATTAAAAAAAAACAAACAAAAAACAACAATGCTGTATTTACTGCAATCAGAATTAAAATATGCTTTCCTGTTATAACAATCCAGTTTTACTTTTCTCTGTTTATTAACAAGTACTGTACAGTTCGCTAAATTCAGGATCTATTTAAGGCCCAGTATTTGAAATTGGTTGTTATATCATTTAAGCATCTTTGAAGTTACGTGCCTTCTCTCGGTTATTTTCTAGCTCTTTCTCTGGGAATCATGCCATCCCTTCTGTACTTTCCCATAGTCTGGGATTTGATGTCCCTCGGTTTCGTTCAAACACATAACCACATCCAGGTTTCATGTTCTTGGCAAGATGATTTTGTATTGTGTCAAACTGTTTTCAGGAGATGCCTGCTGTCCTGCTTTTCTGTCTGCTACCTGATGGTGTCTGAGTGGTGGAGTAGCACTATCCTCAGCACCTACTTTACTTCTCACTATGCTGGTGTGACTGTTTCACAGTCTACTGTCCAACCAAAGTTATTCTGCATTTTGTTTTTGATCGCTTTGTACCTCAACATAGTTAATGAGTTCCTTACAACTTCCACATATTGAAAGCTATAGCTTCCTAATCACTTACTATTTCTCCTATTGCATGTGGGAATGTGTGGACCAACAAAAACACAGATAACAAGATGCTTTCTTGGTGTATACTACCTAGAGTACTTCTACAAGTTAAATGCTTAGATCACATGGGAGATTCGCTTGCAATATTGGTAGGTATTACCCAACTTTTCTATATGTTTCTCGAGGGCTTATCCTTACCAGATGTGTTGTTACGCTTATTTTTGACAATCATCCATCTAAAGACCATGTCCTTTTTATTGTAAATTTCATTTCTAGAATAACCAGTGTTTGTATGACCAGTATTGGTCATTTCTACATTCTCTCCTACATTTGTAATGCTCTTTTAAGAGCATTTTTTAATGCTCTTATTTTGTACTTATACACACATATGTATATATTTTTTTGGCACTTGAACTGAGGGCCTGGGTACTATTTCTCTGCTTTTTTTGCTTGAGACTAGTACTCTACCACTTGAGACAGCTCCACTTCTAGCTTTTTGCTGGTTAATTGAAGATAAAAGTCTTATAGAGTTTCTTGTTCTGACTAGCTTCAGGTTGCAATCCTAAAATCATAGTCTCCTGAGTAGGATTACAGGCATGAGCCACTGGCTTCTGGCTGCATTCTTTTTAAAATAAAACTTGGCCATTGAGTGATTGGTACTTATCTTTTTCAAAAATGATAAATTTCAAAATGCTGCTTTGTAAATATGGTACAATAATCTTTGATGTATTAGTATGTCATAGACATTTCCTTTCTCTTTTTTTCTCTTTAATCATATTTTCTTTATCTTTATTGAAGAAAGCATACAGAGAGCAATGATTACAATTGTAGTTGGTAAAGGTAGAGTTCTTGGATTTTAGTCAAAGTTCTAGAAATTTCTCCCTGAGAAATCTGAATCCACTCAATTTTCTGTCTTATTAATTAATTAATTAATTTTTGGCAGTACTGGCAACTTAGCTATGCTAAGTCAATGTTCTATGACTTGAACTACATCTCTACCTTCTTCTTACCTTGGATATTCTTTCTTCCTTCCGTTCCCTCCCTCCCTCCTATCATCCCTCCAGCTCTCTCGCTCTCTCTTTTCTCCTTCCTTCCTTCCTTCCTTCCTTCCTTCCTTCCTTCTTTCCTTCCTTCCTTCCTTCCTTCCTTCCTTCCTTCCTTCCTTCCTTCCTTCCTTCCTTCCTTCCTTCCTTTCTTTGTGAAAATACCATACAGAGGGGTTACAATTACATGAGCAAGGTAATGAGTACATTTCTTATCAAGCATTGTTGCCTTCTCCTTTGTTTGCCCTTCCCATCTCCCCCCTACCCCCTGCACACCAAAGTTGTAAAGTTTGTTTTTCGACATAATGTCTTATACATCTCATTGTTGCAATGGGTCCACCTGTATCTTTGCAATAACTAGTATATATCTGAGACAAGCAGAAATGGTCAGATAAGTTGATATTAGGTGAAATTATCCCCAAGATAAGGACTCAAATCGTTTTTCTTTCTTGCTATTGTTTCTAACATATTTATGAGATGATTTCTTTATTGCTTTGTTTGTCTCCCCCCACAGTATAACATCTGTTTTCATTGTATTTGATGTTGGTATAATTTGGAGAGGGGAAGGGAAAAAACCTTGGATATTTTCAAGTTGAGGTCTTGTCAACCCAAGCTTTTCCTTGTATTAAATTGTGTTTCTGAGTGATAGCTACCCACCAGTATGCCCAAGTATTTGCTTCTTCCATAACTAGGACAACAAGTACCAGTCCCTATGCCCAACCATTCATTGAAATGGAGAATCCAGAGCTGCCTTTTTGCTTGGGCTGGCCTTCAAATCTGATCTCCCAATCTTGCCTTCCAAATAGCTAGAATTACAGGTTTGCATAGTGCACCCAGCTTAACTTCATGTGTCTGTGCTTAAACCTCTATATACAAAAGTAATAAAAATAGCTTCCACCACCTGGGGACATTATGAAGACCTACTGAGCTATGTTGTCTGGGTTCTTAAGGACTGAGCCTCACACTGTGTGCCTGCATTCCGTTAGCTGTCTTGTTTTCTTCACAAGTAGTTTGCACTTGGATGTAGTGGAACTCACTTACTTCTTCCTAGAAAGCTCTGGGTCACTTGCACACATTGAGTCACTTTTCTTCTCCCTAAGTTTTCTGCTTCTGCAGAAACAGGTGCTCCCTGTTCTTGATGTGTGGGAAATGACAGGAACGGATGCGGGTATTTAAGTGAAGACTCCACAATCACATAATAGGATTCTGTGCTCACAGTCTAACAAGGCTCCCTATCTATGGTAGACATGAAGATGCACGAAGGCTTGGGACAAGGAAAATAAAACAAGTAGGAGGCAAAGCTAGGACTTGATAGTACATCACAATCATTTGTTAAACGCTGCTTGGAGGCAAAGTGGAAATGTTATATTTTGTACCAAGTGTTGCATTGGTTCATCACCAATGCAACCAGGTGATGGGCTGGTTTCCCCTCTGTGACCTTGGAGTGACTTTGTCAATAGCACTGGAGAGCAAAATAAGATCCTTACAGTTAGATGTAGCATTGTTTTTCAGAATTATTATACACACAGAGATGACTTTGCAGTGGTAATTCCCAGAAGTGGGAGTGACTTTGTCAATAGCACTGGAGAGCAAAATAAGATCCTTACAGTTAGATGTAGCATTGTTTTTCAGAATTATTATACACACAGAGATGACTTTGCAGTGGTAATTCCCAGAAGTGGGAGTGATAGACTTAGTAAAACCTTTGCTACTGCTTATTGGTCCCTCTGAAAATTGATTAAATGGTATTTTTTGTGATAACTGAGAAGGATATATATTTTTCTATTATGATGATAACTCTGGAAAATGAGGTATTTAAATTCATATGAAGATGAGCAACTGTTGTAAAATAAAGAATTAGGCCTTTGATCTGTGGTCAGTACCTCTAACCCTTTGGAAATGCCTAAGTGATAGGACTGTCTTTGCTTTCCAGCAATAGCTTAGTTTATACTAGTGAGATGATTGAGGAGGACAGGGCCCAGTCACCAGAAGGACTAACCACACGACTGGAAGATTGGGTATTTGTGCTAAGTAATCCCAGCTTGACCTCCATGGAATGGAGTTACAGTAAGAACACTGGGTAATGAGACTTGTATGAGTTTGCTGGTTGGGAAAGTGAATGCAGTAGCATCGATATTCTGGGAGAGAGAGAAGATAGAAGCTTTCTACTCCTTCTTCAAGCTCTTGCCTTTGTTCTCTTCCTATGTCTGCTTCTCATATATATCCTCTATGGTAAAACTATATTCTCTTTAAGTGCTTTCTTTCTGTCTGCCAGTCATTGTAGCACATTCTCAAACCTGTGTGGATCATGATGACCTACACATTTGCATCCAGTTTGTCAACTACAAGTGAGTTTGTGACTTGTATTTGGCACTGGAAGGGAGGATGTCATGTTGTAGACCATGCTATTCACACTGGGTAGTTAGTGCTAGAATGTCATTTCAGTGTTGCAACAAACATTTTGCAGTACTCACTAAAACTTCTATACATAATCTATCACAAATCAAATTTTCCAAGATATATGTCTCAGAGAATGACTTCAATATCCAACATAGCAGTGATCAGAAATGTATGATAGTAATGTACTGATGAAGATTCAGAGAGGAAAAGTGCCCTCATAAGCACATTAGGAGAGAAATAATGGTTATGAACATCAAACATACGGTGAGTGTCTGTGAGTGCAACCTTTCAATTGTTAGTTGTTAGTGGCCATTATTATATAGAAATATAAGCTGGAAGACACAACCTTTATACTTGAGGACTCCTAAACTTCTGGCATTTAAGTTCCTATTCTTTGATTGAAAAAGTAAGAGGCAAGTTGATAGTAGATCAGAGGGAGAGCAGTCTCCTAGGGCAAGAACTGTAAACTCAGGGTTAAATTCTTGCTGCCCCACAATGCAACAGTCCTCTTAAATGGGGACTCCTGATGCCCTTGAGACCTGCCCCTCACATGCTCATTTGCGAATCCATTTAGAAGAAATCCCAGAGGGGTGACAGCAGTCCCAGGCCCTTGATAGAAACACCAAAGTCCTTAAGTCTGAAATGAAGAAAAACATATTCATTTAGCTTTAAATAAGCCATAGGCTGGGTTGGAAATTGAATTTCAGTCTAGTGTCTGGCTGAACAGACACTAGTATATCATTCTGTTCTTTTGTTTATTTGCATAGGGGAGCTACAGACAGGATTCTGAAAGTCTACTCTTTAAGATATCCCAATTGAGAAATTATACAAATGTGTCATATTAGGTGGACGTTACCATTTCCTTAGTTATAATTCAATACTGCCAGGCTTAAGTGGGACTCATCTGAAGATTTTATGCATCTGATCCTGTGTACTAATTTTAGTTTAGTGTCTTTACTATTTCCTGGAAACCATTACACCTTTTTTCATCTTTTTAAAATATGAAAATATTTCCACCTCTCAGATTCCCCACTTTTCTGAACTGTATGCATGGTACAATAATACTTAATTTAAAGACATACAAAAGAGTAAAGGCTTTAGTTATGTTATGGAAATCACAGATTAAAAGGTTTATTGTGATACATAAATATGTGAGTCAAATGATTAGTATTGTTTCTACATCTCCAGATCAGATAGTAGATGTGGTTTTAGTTACATGGCCTTTAATTAAGTATCATTTAATTAAATAAGTAGTGGTGAAATGGGTTTCTATTTAGACTTTGTTCTTTCATAATTGTTAACTGTAAATGGTCATCTATGCTATGTACATATGTGTGTACACTGACACACATTAGATTATGTGTATTTTCATTGATAAATATGTTAAATGTGTCATATTTCTATACTAGATTCCTATAAGACTAAAAGTAATTACTTTTAGTGGCATACTTATAATTGGTGAAATTCATGTTTAAATTATATTCAGTTAAGTGTTTTTATTTTTCTTAAGCATGCTGGCAGATGAAAATGTCTCTGAAGAAGGCAACCCACTTTGCGTTTTGAAATCAGATTTCATAGCCAAAGTGATCAGAGACTCATTCAGATTCAACAGACGAATTTAATCTAGCGCATTCGTCACTTTTCCATGAAACATCCGGTTCTAAAATACCTCTGGCACAGATTGGGTGGATACCCCTACTTCCCCAGGGTTATTGAAAGACTCAAATAGCATCTTGCTCACCAAAAAGTCAGTACAGGGTATCTTTGAAGAGCAGCTCTAGTAAAAAAAAATAGGTGTCATGCCAGGCGCTGGTGGCTCATGTCTTTAATCCTAGCTACTCAGGAGGCTGAGATCTGAGGATCACAGTTCAAAGCCAGCCCGGGCAGGAAAGTCTGTGAGACTCACTGGAAGCGGTGCTGTGACTCAAGCGGTAGAGCACTCACCTTGGGCTGAAGAGCGCACAGAGAGTACCCCAGCCCAGAGTTCAAGCCTCACGACCGCCTCCCCACCCCCCCCATGGGTGTCATATTTTTATTTCAAGGTATTATTATGAGAGAACTGATGTGTACCTTAATGGGTTGTGGGCATAATTCATCTGAAAGAAGTGTGCTTTGCTTAGGCAGAAAGCACATGCAACAGGCAAGATAAGACAAGGCAAGTCACTTAGGACTTTTTTTCCCCCAGCTCTGGGGTTTGAACTCACGGCCTCACATTTTGCTTCGTTTGCTTTACTGGCTGACACTCTACCACTTGAACTATACTTTCAGTCTGACATTTCTTTTTTCTTGTTAAGTGGAGTTGGAGTCACATCACGTTTCTACTGTGGCTGGCTTTGAACTGTATTTCTTCAGATCTCTGCCTCCTGAGTAGCTAGTATGATAGGTGTGAGCCACCAATACCTGGTATATCTTTTAGTTTAACATTTCACTTCATCTGGAGGGACAGTTGGTTGTCTCTATGGCTATTGTTGAAAGTTGTAACAATATTTAAAAGTGGTATAAAAATGACTTAGGGAAGCCAAATGAGAGCTGTTGAAACAGCTGAGATTTACACTTAAGATGACTGGGCTGTCTCAGTCTCGGTGCATTGTTCATTTAGGTTCTGTGAAAATAGGGCTGGAGGTGGGGCTTAAAGAAAGCATGGAAGCGTGACTGGGACGGGGAAATTGGGAACATGGACAGGCATTAATCCCATAGCAAACCCTTGGACCTTTCCACGACTATCCTATAGTAGGCCATGGCTGAGGAGAACAGATACTGTGGCTTGGAGTTAGGTTTTTTGTTTTTTGTTTTTTTTTAAATTTTATTTTATTTGAGAACATACTGTACAGAGGGGTTACAATTACATTGGCAGGATAATGCATACATTTCTTACCAAGCATTGCAGCCTCCTCCTTTGTTTACCCTTCACCTCCCTTCCCAGCCTCCCCCCTCCCCCCCACCCAATCATACCCCCCTCCCCCCCCACTCCGACATTGTAAAGCTTGCTTTGACATGACATTTTGTAATTCTCCTTGTTACAACAGGTCCACCTGAATCCTTAAACGACTTGTTTGTCCCCCTCTCCTCCACATGTTATACTGACATCAAATAAAGTGAAAGCGGGGGTTACACTGTGGGGGAGGGACATACAAAGCAACAAAGAAATAATCTTTTTTTTTTTTTAATTGTATTTTATTTTATTTGAGAACATACTGTACAGAGGGGCTACAATTACATGGGCAGGATAATGCATACATTTCTTACCAAGCATTGCAGCCTCCTCCTTTGTTTACCCTTCACTTCCCTTCCCCGCCTCCCCCCTCCCCCCACCCAATTTTACCCCCCTCCCCCCACCCAATTATACCCCCCTCCCCCCCCCACACTGACATTGTAAAGCTGGTTTTGACATGACATTTTGTATCTTATAAATGCGTTAGAAACACATGCATGAAAGAAACGAAAACATTAAAATACATATTTAAGGGTTCATTTTCCTAACATCACATTATCTGACCTTTTCCGCTTGACTCATACCTATACTAGATATTGCAAATAAGGGAAACCATGGGACCTATGTTTCTTTGGGCCTGGCTTACTTCACTTAATATAATTTTTTCCAAGCCTTTCCATTTCCTAACAAATGGGGAAATGTCATTCTTTCTGATGGAGGCATAGAATTCCATTGTGTATATATACCACATTTTCTTGATCCATTCATCTACTGAGGGGCTTCTGGGTTGGTTCCATATTTTAGCTATGGTAAATAATGCTGCAATAAACATAGTTGTGCTGGTAGCTTTAGTGTGGTCTTGTTTGTATACATTTGGGTAAATGCCCAAAAGTGCGATTGCTGGATCATAGGGGGGATCTATGTGAAGTCTTTTGAGGAACCTCCATACTGCTTTCCAAAGTGGTTGAACAAGTTTACATTCCCACCAACAATGAAGTAAGGTTCCTTTCTGTCCACATCCCCTCCAGCATCTGTTGTTGTTAGAGTTCTTGATTTTTGCTGTTCTAACTGGAGTGAGGTGATATCTCAATGTTGTTTTGATTTGCATTTCTTTTATGGCTAGGGATGTTGAACATTTCTTCATGTGTCTAATGGCCATCCTTCTTTCTTCTTCAGAGAAGCTTCTCTTTAAGTCTTTCGCCCACTTATTTATTGGGCAGTTGTTTCTTTGAGGATTTGTTGTTGGGTGGTTTAATTTTTTGAGTTCCAAGTATATTTTAGATATGAGACCCTTGTCCGTTGTATGGCTAGTAAAGATCTTCTCCCAATCGGTGGGCTTTCTATTGATCTTGCTAGCTATGTCATTTGCCCTGCAGAAGCTCTGCAACTTTATGCAATCCCATTTGTCCAACCTTTCTTTGATTTGTTGTGTTTCCGGGTCTCTATTCAGAAAATTTCGGCCTGAGCCAAGGAGACCTAGGGTTTCTCCTATTCCATCCTGTAATGTTTTCAGAGTGTCTGCTTTGAGTTCAAGGTCTTTGATCCATTTGGAGTTGATTCTGGTGCAGGGTGATATATAAGGATCTAGCTTTAGTTTTCTACATGTAGTTAACCAATTTTGCCAGCACCATTTACTGAAGAGGCTGTCTTTCTTCCATTCTATTGTTTTAGCATCCTTATGGAAGATTAGATGGCTATAGGTCTGTAGGTTCATTTCTGGGTTTTCAATTCTATTCCATTGGTCCTGAGGTCTGTTCTTATGCCAATACCAAGCTGTTTTGATTACTATGGCTTTATAGTAGAGTTTGAAATTTGGTATTGATATTCCTCCAGCAGTGTTCTTTCCGTTGAGAAGTGTTTTTGCTATTCGGGGTCTTTTATTGTTCCATATGAATTTTTGGATTGCCTCTTCTATTTCCTTGAAGAATGAAGGTGGAATTTTGATTGGTATTGCGTTGAATTTGTAGATAGCCTTGGGAAGTATTGCCATTTTCACGATGTTAATCTTGCCAATCCAGGAGCATGGGAGGTTTTGCCATTTTTTAAGTTCTGTGTTGATTTCCTTTTTCAAGATTTTAAAGTTTTCATCATAGAGGTCCTTCACTTCTTTAGTTAAGTTAATTCCTAGGTATTTTATTTTTTGTGGGGCTATTACAAATGGAGTTGCTTTCCTAATTTCAGCCACACTTTTCTCATTGTTGGCATACAGAAAAGCCATTGATTTTTGGGGGTTAATTTTATAACCTGCTACTTTGCCAAAGTTTTGAATCAGCTTGAGTAATTTGGGAGTGGAGTCTATGGGATTCTTTAAATACAAGATCATGTCATCTGCAAAGAGGGAGAGTTTTATTTCTTCTTTCCCTATTTGGATCCCTTTTATGTCTGCATCTTGTCTTATTGCTAGGCATTCTAATACTAGATTGAAGAGAAGTGGAGAGAGTGGGCATCCTTGTCTTGTTCCTGAGTTAAGAGGAAATGGCTTTAGTTTTTCACCATTGAGTATAATGCTGGCTGTAGGTTTGTCATATACAGCCTTTATTGTATTGAGGAATGTTCCATGGATTCCTAATTTTTCCAAAACCTTCATCATAAAGGGGTGTTGGATCTTGTCGAATGCTTTTTCTGCATCTATTGAGATAACCATGTGGTTCTTGTTCTTGCTCCTGTTGATGTGATGAATAATATTAATTGATTTGCGTATATTGAACCAGCTTTGCATCCCTGAAATGAATCCTGTTTGATCGTGGTGTATGATTTTTTGGATGAATTGTTGAAGTCGATTGGCCAGAATTTTGTTGAGAAGTTTTGCATCGATGTTCATCAAAGAAATGGGTCTATAGTTCTCTTTCTTTGATGAGTCCCTGCCTTGTTTTGGGATGAGGGTTATGATGGCTTCATAGAATGTGTTCGGTAGTGAGCTTTCTTTTTCAATTTCATTGAAGAGTTGGAGGAGAATTGGTGTGAGTTCTGCTTTGAAGGCCTTGTAAAATTCCGCTGTAAAACCATCTGGTCCTGGACTTTTCTTAGCTGGGAGGTCTCTTATTGCTGTTTCTATTTCAATGCTTGATATGGGCCTGTTAAGCTGGTTTAACTCATCTTGGTTTAGTTTTGGCATGTCAATATTTGCTAGGAAAAGGTCCATTTCTGTCAAGTTGTCGAACTTATTAGCATAAAGTTTTGAGAAGTATTCCCTTATAATGTTCTGAATCTTGGTTGTTTCCGTGGTGATGTTTCCATTCTCATCTCTGAGTTTATTAATTTGGGTGTGTTCTCTTCTTTTTCTGATAAGATTTGCTAAGGGTCTGTCAATTTTGTTAAGTTTTTCGAAGAACCAACTCTTTGTTTTGCTGATTCTTTCTATAGTTTTTTTGGATTCTAATTCATTTAATTCTGATTTAATTTTGATTATTTCTTTCCGTCTACTGGATTGGGGTTTATCTTGCTGCTCTTTTTCAAGGAGGTTTAGATGTGTCATTAAATTGCTAGTTTCAGATCTCTCCAATTTGTTGATGTAGGAGCTCAGAGCTATAAACTTGCCTCTGAGTACTGCCTTTGCTGTGTCCCAGAGGAGCTGGTAATTTGTGTGTTCATTTTTGTTGAATAGCATGAACATTTGTATTTCCTTTCTAATCTCTTCCATGACCCACTCTTGATTCAGCAGTGTGTTGTTTAGCCTCCATGTGATACCGGACTTTCTTTGGTGGCTTTTGGTGTTGAGTTCTAATTTTATTCCCTTGTGATCAGAGAGAATGCAGGGTATAACTTCAATGTTTCTGAATTTAGACAAGTTTGCTTTGTGGCCTAGAATGTGGTCTATTTTAGAAAACGTTCCATGTGCTGCTGAGAAGAATGTGTATTCTGATGCTGCTGTTTGAAATGTTCGGTAAATGTCTGTTAAGTCTAGTTGATCTATGCAGCTGTTTAGATCTGCGGTTTCTCTGTTGAGTTTTTGCCGAGTTGATCTGTCTAGTGGGGAGAGTGGTGTGTTGAAATCCCCAACAATTAATGTCTTTGGATCTATATGGGATTTGAGGGAAAGTAGTGTTTCTTTGATAAATTTGGGTGCTCCATTGTTTGGCGAATAGATATTTAGAATTGTAATATCCTCCTGAAGGAGAGATCCTTTAATTAGTATGTAGCGACCTTCTTTATCTCTTCTCACAATTTTTAATTTGAAGTCTATTTTATCTGATATTAGGATTGCAACTCCCGCCTGTTTATGAGGGCCGTTTGCTTGGTAGATTTTGTTCCAGCCTTTAACATTGAAAATGTGTTTGTTTTTACGGGCAAGATGTGACTCCTGCAGGCAGCAGATAGGAGGGTCTTGTTTTTTAATCCAACTAGACAGTCTATGTTGCTTAATTGGAGAGTTCAGTCCGTTAACGTTAAGAGATAGGACTGAGAGGTATTTGGGAGTTCCTGCCATGTTATCTACCTTCTTGGGGGCTGCGAAAGCTGGGTTCTTCCTATGGTTCTTGGATTCTCAGTTTGGGTGCAGTTTGTTGGCCTTTATTGTGGTCTTGTTGGTTTTCTATGTGTAGGACATCTTTAAGAATCTTTTGTAGGGCTGGTTTGGTGGAGATGTATTGTTTCAATTTTTCTTTGCTGTGGAAGGTTTTTATTTGGCCTTCAGTTATAAAGGAGAGTTTAGCTGGGTACAGTATTCTTGGTTGGTAGTTGTTTGTTTTTAGGGCATGGCATACGTCATTCCAGGCTCTTCTTGCTTTGATTGTCTCTGCTGAGAAATCTGAGGTGATTCTAATTGGTTTCCCTTTATAGGTGATTACCCTTTTCTCCCTCACAGCTTTAAGGATCTTTTCCTTGTTCTGAGTTGATCCTGTGTGGATTATAATGTGACGGTGGGATGCCCTCTTCTGGTCTGGTGTATTTGGGGTTCTAAAGGCTTCTTGTATCTGAATAGGCCTATCTTTTTGCATGTTTGGGAAGTTCTCTGCTAGGATCCTGTTAAACAAATTTCCTAGACCATTAACTTCTGTTTCTAGGTGCTCCTCTACTCTACACCCATTACCCTTAAGTTAGGCCTTCTGATGGTGTCTTCCAGGTGTTGGATAGATCTATCATATTTCTTGGACTTGTCTTGGATGGTTGTATGTTCTTTCTCTATAATATCTAGGCTGTCTTCAATCCCTGAGATTCGATCTTCTGCATGGTCTAACCTGCTGTCAAGACTCTCTACTTTGTTTTTAATCTCTTTTCCTTCTAATTGGTCAGCTTTGATGGCTTCAAGTTCTTTGTTGAAGCTCTGTTTTAGGTCTTGTATGAATCTCTTTACTTCCTTAATTTGGTGTTCAGTGTTTGTCCTCAAATCACTTAGTTGATTGGATATGGTTTCTTTCGACTCCCATTCCTTCTGTTGGGTTCCATTCAGCATTCCCTTTGTGGTCTCCCTGACTTCCTTCAGCTCTTTGTTAATGGATTCTATGGATGCCTTTAGTGATCTTTGTGTGTTCTCTACCTGGTCTCTCAATTCCTGTATTACTTTTTGTTTAGCTTCCTCACGTTCGTGGGATTCCTGCAGTTCTCTTTGAGTGTTCTCAGCCTGCTCACGCCATTCCTCCCTTTCTCTTTGAGTATTCTCAAGTTGTTCACGCAAATCCTGTATCAGTTTTTGAGTAGCTTCCTCACGCTTATGATATTCCTGTATAAACTTCTGGGATGCCTCCTCTCTCTCCCTATCACGCTCATAGAGAGTCCTTTGTAAGTTGTCAAGCTTCTCATTTATCATGTTTGCCACCAGTGTTTGTAGAGCTATTTGGGAACTCTCCTCTGGATTGTTCATTATCTGATCTGACCCCTGATTATCAAGATTGGGAATTGAGATACCCGAATTTGCCATTTTTCTTGTGTTTTTCCGGCTTACTCTGCCCATTTGAGATGAAGATAGTACCAGTTTTGTGCTAGAACACTATCTTAAGGCAACCATCAACCAAAGTTTGCATTTGTACAGTCAATAGTCTACAGATACAATCTAGTTCAACAGATACATCTATTCAACATCAAACAACTATATGTTAAAGTACTTCGAACCGCAGAAAAGAATTTGGAAAACCTGAAATTATTAGGATTAGGGAGAGATGTGGGTGAAAAATAGGAATAGATTTGTGTGGGGAGGCACAGGGAGAGTTAACTATGTCCTAATCACAAAGCAGGAAATGGGTTGGGTAGGATGCAAGTAGAGAGAGAGAGAAAAAGAAGAGAGGGATAGGGGAATGAAAAGAGACCAGAAAAAAAATAGAAACGTAAAAATTAATGTTATTGTAGAGATTAAAAGACCATCTATTTAGAGAGGAATGTGAATATGTTGTGAGAAAGGGAGGGACATAGAGGAGATGTGAAAAAACTTTAAGGATGGGAAAGGGAGAAGAAAAGATCAGAAGTTCAGTAGAGCTAGACAAAAAAAAAAAGATAATTATGAAAGAAAGAAAAAGAGAAAGAAGATAAGAAAAGAAAGGAAAACGCTCATTTACATATTCCTAAAATAAAAATTACAAGAGGAGAGAAAACAAAAAAAAAAAGTTACTGGAAATCAATTATTTTTTCAGAAGAGGCAAAAATTAAAGATTAATAAAAGTTTTAAAAGAGAAAAAATTTATATATATATATATATAAGGTAGCAAAAAACAAAAAACAAACAATAAAAAAGAAAAGAAGAAGAAAAAAAAGAAAGAAAAAAAAAAAGAAGAAAAAAGAAAAAAAAAAGTCCTTTGATTTTTTTTTGGGGGGGGAGGGGTGGGAAGAATCCTGTATCTCCCTTTTGTCTGTAACCAGCCTTTTGTTGGAGTCTCTGGTCGGCTTGAGGTCCTGTGGCTTGATTGGTTTCTTAAGTCGGTTTGTTGGAAGAGGCAGAAAAATGCTCTGCTTTACCCAAGATTTTGAGATCCCCCTCCCAGGTTAGTTTTCTAGGAGGGTGATCTGCTTTGAGAATCACAAAAGAAGGGGATGCAGTGGTGAGGCTAGGTTCTGGGTAGAGTTGAGGCCTTTCAACAATCAGTAGCTTTTTCCTGGGGCTGTTTTGTGCAAAAAAAAAAAAAAAAAAAAAAAAAAAAAAATCTCCCAGAGCCCAGCCTGGAGCCGTTCTCAGGGATTCTGTTTTTCAATTGATTGTTGAGGCTGCTAGAGGGAGGGGCAGCCTCTGTCTCTGGTTACCCAGTGAGTGCCTGAGCTGGGTGACTTTTCCCTGGATGGAGCTGAGTCTGGCAGGTCACTTCGCCGTTATGTTCTTGTGACCTGCTAAATGACTCGTTTTATTCCAAGGCCTGGGTTGGAGCTGGCAGCTCCTCCGAGCTTTGTCGGTATCCAAGATGGAGATCACCGGTGCTGGGGGGGGAGGGGTGGCCTTCCCTCCTCTGCTCCCTAAGAAGGAGTGAGGAAGTCGGGCTTCTACTCACGCCGAGTCTTGGATCCTGGGTCGTCTCTGGTCTGCAAGCTGCAGGGTGAAGATGTCCGCTCTTTGTTGGTTCTTGCTGGTGTTGAGTAGAATCCGCTCGCCCGCTGCGTCTGGCTCCTTCGTTCCGGACTCTGTCTCTGCCGCTTGCGACCCTGCCGCCGCCGCCGCCGCCGCCGCCGCCGCCGTGGCGGCGGCTGGCGAGCACTCAGGTGCTTCTTTTTGCCTTGGCTTCCCCTCTCTTGTCTAACTCTCTGTCCTGTGATGGCACACTTGGTGTGATTCTCTGGCTTAGGACTGTTCACTGGAACTCTAAAGCTGCTTTCTATGCGAGAGCTTGTTCAGATTCCAGCTTCTCCTCCGCCATCTTTCGGAGTTAGGTTTTAATAATTAGATCAAAATAGTGAATTGAATTGAAGAAGGAACTTATATTGTGAAGATCACAGAGATGTCTGCAAACAAATTGCTGGGGTATCAAAAGTATCTCTAGGAACACAAAGTTCTAGGTGATTTTGTTTTTGCAGGACCCACACAGTATAAAACATGTAGTCACGTTTCATATGTTAAGAAAGCTTAGCCAGGCACCAGTGGCTCACGCCTGTAATCCTAGCTACTCAGGAGGCTGAGATCTGAGAATCGCAGTTCAAAGCCAGCCTGGGCAGGAAAGTCCCTGAGACTCTTATCTCCAATAAACCACTAGGTAACCGGAAGTGGCTATGTGGCTCAAGTGGTAGAGCACTCGCCTTGAGCTGGAGAGCTGAAGGACAGCACCCAAGCCCAGAGTTCAAACCCCACGACTGACCAAAAAAAAAAAAAAAAGTAAGCTTCCTGGCTTCATAATAAATACTGAACAGCATCTACTAACTTTGGTGAATTATCAGATTTAAACCACACCACAACTTTAAGAGAAGAACATAGATAGTCTTAAAGAGCATATGGAAATTTTTATTAGTCTTACAGCTAGGGATCATGATCTGAGCACAGAATAAAGGTAGATAAGAAGAACTGAGTTTTATCAGAGATAGGTTGTGACATGTTTGGGTGTTGCTTACTTTAAGATAAAGAGATGTAATTGACACTTGGTTCAAACTCTGAGTCCCCTTAAACTTGTCCATAGGGCATCAGTATATACTAGGTATTCAACAAGTGATTGTTAAATGACTTCATTAACAGCTCCCAGTGGGACAGGATTTGTATGCTGTGACTTTTTTTTGGTACTGGGGATTGGAGCAGAGCCTTGTACATACTATACCAGTGCTGACCTATTAAGCCACACCTCTAGTCCTTCAGTTTGTGTTTGTTTTGGAGATACAGACTTGCTGAGTTTGCCTGATGGGCCTCAAATGCACAATTCTCAGTGAAGAAGACTTCACTTCCGTAGTAGGTGGAATTAAATGCATGCACCCCCACATCTGGCCCTTTTAAAATATAGCAGATTCAAAACATAAGGCTAAAGTTGAATAATGGTATATAATTTACTTTCATAGTTGCCCAACTGACCAAATCTATTTTTAAGTTCATTTTGGCATACTTGTATGTTAGACTGTTGGCATTAGCAAAAACTTGAGGTTTAATACCTTTAATTATACTTAAGGATTATCTAGCTGGTACAATTGTTGATCCCAAATGAGAAAAACACTTAGTTTGTAGATTTAATGGGAACATTTATCATTCCCAAGCTTCAGGCTTATTATCTATTTTCTAAGCAAGTTGAAATGTCTTTTCTTAGCATAGAAATGTTCTTTATAATGGGAGCAGTAGATCGAAGCTGCACAGATTGGCTCTTTAATGAAGCAGGCAACTTTCCAATGGAACTGACAAGTTTGATTTCTATTTGTTGTATTTTTTCTCATTACAGATGGACCCAATTCAGAAAGCTGTAATAAATCATACATTTGGGGTTCCTCTTCCTCATCGAAGAAAGCAAATCATATCATGCAACATTTGCCAGTTGAGATTTAATTCTGATGTAAGTTCATTGTTTTGTATTTACTAAAAAAATAAAATATTGTTCTAATCTTGCAGGAGAAAAGATTTGTTTAGTATTTTTTTCTCCAGTAACTTAGCATGTTAAAATCCAAAGATAGCATTTAAATTTGCATGTATTTTGATTTCAGAGTTAATTACTTTATGTTTGTTTATGTAGTACAGAAAAAGCACATGTGTACAGTCTTAAATGTGTGAAACTTAATGGTATATTTTAGTGTTTTCGGAATGCTAAAAGAAGATAAGGTACTTCATCTTTGGAGAATAGTCACATTTAGAATCAAACAAGTTTTAATAGACTGTACTTCTGAATTAAGACAGACACCAAGGCCAAGTTTGGGACTTTTGAAATTCTGTCTTCTGTGTTGGCTCCAGTTCCCATGATAGCCCCAGTTTCTATCATGGCCCAGTTTGCATACTAGGTCCAATTTCAGATCCACCATATATCCTGAGTTCTGCCCATTTTAGAGATCTCAGATACACTGTCAATCTAGCAGGCAATTCCAAAGCCCTTACCTCACAGAAGCTCACAGATGAGATATCTAGGGAGACTGAGATGAAAGGAGACAGCTGTGGACCCGAGCAGCCCTTCAGCAGGTTAGTCATACCTTAGTTACACCTGTTACAATGATCTGATGGACTTGGACCCATCTCGATGCTTCCAATTTTGAGTTGTGGCCAATGTGAAAAGTCTTTGTTGATTTCCCACCCCCAGAAGTCCAGAAGAATAGGAATGATACTTTATAAGGACTAGGAATTATTCAAACTGTGGGAGAATACAGGACCCTTGCCTAACAAAATGGATATGTTCAAGGTGTCATTAATCTTGTTCTATTTTGTCACCATGGAGACAACCAAATAGATGTTGATTGTGAAGAACTAAGCCTTCCAGTATGTCATCTCCACAGACAGGGAGTCCTTTTGGGTGGTCTGTTGATAAGGATAGGTTAAGAGATCATTAGGTACAGGAAATAGATGTGACATAAAGAAAGTGGCTGGTGTCTTCTGGAAGAACATTTCCTTTTGTAAAAGGATTTCTGCTGTCTTCAGATCTTCACCTACTAGAGCAATCTAACATTTGTTCTGCTGATTTGAGAAGGAAAATTTTGAGAAGAAAAATTTGGCTGTTTTAGTTCATTTGCTATAACAAAATACTATAAGCTGTGTGACATAAAAATTTATTTCTCACATATATATACACAATAAATAAATATTATCTGCTGATAATTTTATAGTTTGATTTTATACTGGAGGAAAAAAATTGTAAATAAGGACTCAGAAGCACTTCAGGTCATTGGATTCTGTCTTACACTGAATTGCAAGCATCTTTTCTATTGATTACTCCTAGTGATGGCCTGCTCATCATATCCAGACATACTTTGAGTAATACTTATACTTGTATTTGCCATTATTAATATTATCCTAAATAATAAGAAATACTAACAATTACTGCAGAATTAAAATATAACATTGGAAATTCTGTATTATGATACCTTTATCATGTAGTTAAGAAGAACCAATGTACTGAAAATCATATATTTGTTTTCTTATTGAACAAACTAAATTTTTCTAAATTTAGAAAATATTTCAAAACTAAATATCAATTAGATTTATCAGGAAGTGGCGCCGTAGCTCAAGTGGTAGAGTGCTCGCCTTGAGTTGAAGAGCTGAGGGACAACGCCCAGGCCCAGAGTTCAAGCCCCACGACCGACAACAAAACAAAACAAAACTATATAGAGCACTTAGATTTATCAACTGATCTATATAGATATATGCACACAACACCCAAACAAAGTAAGCCAAAATATACATATTTATATATGTATATATAGTATATATATGTTTGTATATTTATACATACATAGTATATACATGTATATATATATATATATATATATATATATATATATACATGTATATACTATTTTGATCCTCTGAGAAATTTTTCTAATCTTCTAAAACTATCTTTGACTCCTTCCATATAAATCTGGATTTTTGTCTTGTTTCCATTTAAAAGCTAGATTCATTCTTGATGACCACACTGTAATTTTCTTGAGTCCTAGTTGAATCTTCTTTCACATAGGGAAGCATTTCTTCCTTATGAACCTCTTTACATTTCATAGCCTCTTCTCCTTCCAATGAAAATAATAGCTTGTTGAGCTTTCATCACTAGATCATGAAAACTCAGTGTTTTTTTCTTCTAAACTTTTATTTTTTTTTAACCTTTCAGATTGTAAACTGTGTGGATTGGTGTTTCCTGTATCATGCAGCTCCACTTGGGGCCCTGAAGATAGTTTAATTTCAATGTCATAAATTGTTTTTTATGGATATAAATCAGATTGGCTTCTCCTGATATATTCATTTTTCCTGGTCTATTTTTTTTTATTTTTTACATATGTTTTATTGTAAAGATACTGTACAGAGAGGTTACACGAATAAGGTAGTGAGTACATTTCCTATTGAGCACTGTTACCCCTCCTTTGTTTTTCTCCTACCATATTCTTTTTATTTTTGAAGAAAACATTTATATAAAACCCATATAGTATTGTGCAAAGAGCATCCAACTAAAGAATGTAAGGCTGTAATTTGTCCAATTATAAATCAACGCATTAAAATAATTTAACATTGCTATGTGGCCTGGTAAGGTTAGTAAGGATGCTTTTGAAGGAAAACTTAAAATGGGCCATGAATATAAAATTATTACATGAAATAGAGAATAAATTTTTCAGTCAATTTACACGCAGAAGCCAAAGTGCAGAGGTTAGAGGATTTGTAGAGTGTGTGGCCAGCAGCTGCTGGACAGGGACAATGCCCATTCTCCACTGTGGATGGACCAAATTAGACAGTTACACATTTTTATTAATTCATCTTTTGAATATTTATATCAATCTTATTTCTAAGGCTGATGTTTAAAGAAAATAATACTTAAACATAATGGTGGTTTTCTTAGAATCAAATAACTATGAAGTCCTTCTCCTTTTTGTGTAAAGTTACTTTATCTACATGTTAAACTGTTTTGGAAAAGGAAAATGAAAAGGAATCCTTGCATCTAGTTCCTCTTCTACTTGTCAATTCTCAGTATTTTTCTCAAATTATAAATTCCACTTCTCAGGTTAGATACAATTTTCAGAATATTTCTTGTCTACTTATGGAAGTGTCTGCTGTCTAAACACAATCCCTTGAGAATGTGCAGACATTATTAGTCTCACATTGAAAAATCCATCCTTGGATTTAATAGTCTAGCGGCAAAGGTTACTTAAAAACCACCCCTGTAAGCAGTGCATCTAATACCAAACCAGGACACAGAGTCTGGTGCAGTAGCACGGAATGCTGGGAATACCAGCCATGATTTCAGTGATTTTATATGAATTGAATAAAATATGATACTTAGGTGGTTGGATTATAAACTCTGTTGTGAATGAAACTGAAAAACTACATTTATCTTATGGGATAAACAATGCTGTGGGGCATCTGGGTTGGTTCCATATCTTAGCCATGGTAAATAATGCTGCGATAAACATAGTTGTGCTGGTAGCTTTAGTATAGCCTTGTTTTGATCGTTTGGGTAAATGCCCAAAAGTGGGATTGCTGGGTCACAGAGGAGTTCCCTTTTTGAAATGTCACATTGCCTTTTAATTTTTGAATTACCCTGACAGCTGAACAAAGGGGTTTCAATTCAACATGTCAGTTTAGGAGTGTCTCACTCCCATCATTCTTCCCTATTTCTCCCAACCCCAACCATACCTTCAGTTTCCTAATTCCATTTTCACATGGGTGCACTGAATATTCTAGCTTTGTTTCTACACCCTTCCTCTCTCCATTTTTGCACCTGATTCCCTTGACCTCACCCATCCCCTGACACCCCCATATTCCAGCTTCCTTTCTTGTTGTTCATTTTGTCAAACAGTAAATCAGTGTTCAAAGGCGTTACACTCCACTGGAATCCCTCCCTTGCATATACCATATTTTAGTTAACATGTTCTTGTATACATACATATGACCCTGTATATGTCTACATATTTTATATAAGTTAGTTTCACTTTCCACGTATGCAAAACAGTACTCCTCCTTTGTCTCTCTGAGCCTTACTTTGTTTACTGTAATGATATTTTTTGGGGGTCCAGTTGTGGCACCTGAACTCTGGGCCTGGGCGCTGTCCCTCAGCTCTTCAGCTCAAGGCTAGCGCTCTACCACTTGAGCCACAGCACCACTTCTGGCTTTTTTCTTTTTGCTTATGTGGTGCTGAGGAACCGAACCCAGGGCCTCATGCATGCAAGGCAAGCACTCTACCGCTGAGCCACCTTCCCAGCCCCTACTGTAATGATTTTAAGATACATCAAAGTTTGGAAATGTTACTGCTTGTTTTAAGAAAAGTGTTTAAAAGGGTCTAGTAGTTTATTTGCAGTGTTCATATTTAGTATTCTTCAGTTGATTTTTAATATATATTTTCCTGATAAAACCTGCAGGGATAAATTGTCCTGGGTAAGCGACATGTACCAAACGCTCCGAACCTCTTTCAAGTCTGTTGTTGGGACTGTTGTGTTCTAAGAGATCTTGTGAAATATACTACCCAGTTCTAAACTCAATTTTCAGACAGCACTAGAACTTTCCTTTCATAAGAGAGTGTCCACTGTCAGTCTCCAGGGCTCATAGCTGCTTGGAGCCCTGGATTCAACATCATGACCTTCTCACTGAGAGTTGTTTCTTCTTTTTTATTCTTTTTTTAATATATACATTATTGTAAAAATACTGTACAGAGGAGTTGCAGTTACATGAGTAATGAGTCCATTTCCTATTGAGCAATGTTACCCGCTCTTATGTTTTCCCCCTACTACCACTTTTCTCCCTACCTCCCCAAATTCCTCTCTCCCTTCCCTCAAAGTTGTAAAGTTTGTTTTCAACATAGTGTCTTGTACATCTCATTATTACAATGGGTCATCCTGTATCCTTGTTTCAGCATTTTGTTGTTTCCCTTCCCCTCCCCAAATTATAAAAATGTATGTACAAGATGCAGGATACTGGAATCAAATACAGTGACAACAGGGGTTATACCATGGGGAAGAACATACAAAGAAACAAAAAAATTCACATAGTACATTATAAGTACATTAAAAAGAACAACAAGAAAGATAAAATCTCTTGTGTCCCTATCTTGGGGTTCATTTCACTTAGCATTAGGTTATATGGTCACATGTACATAGCTTTTGACCTCTTCTGCTTGTCCTAGACATATACTAGTTATTGCAGATAAGGGAAACCATGGGACCTATGTTTCTTTGGGTCTGGCTTACTTCACTTAATATAATTTTTTCCAAGTCTTTCCATTTCCTAACAAATGGGGCTCTTTCTTCTTCAAAAGCGGTTTTTGACAGGGCCATTCAGCTGGGATGAGAGAGAGACACCTCTGACAATGTGGTTGGGATTGGTGGTGCTGTGTGTCAGCGCTGAGCAGGAGTTGGGTGTGGATTACAAGAAGGTCAAAGAATTTCAGGCTGTGGCTGCATCTGGATTATGTGGCTGGGTAAGCTCTGTTGAAAAGCTTAGGCCCTGAGTGTGCATTTGGGCACGTTCCATGTATCAAGAAACTTTGCTATACCTTGACTGACTTCTATGTCTCTGTCAGAAAGTCTCAGCAAGTAAAATTTGAACAGAAGGAGCAAGCAAGAATTTCTGGGTCTAGTTGTAGAGGTTTCAGGGAAAAGAATGAGTCAGCTGAGAACATAGAAATCTGTAAAAGCAATGCATATTCTGGGCAAGATTTCAAAAGTAAAATCCCAATGATTGGGATATTTCAGAATACTCTAAATCAGGCACTGCTATTCCAGAATGTCATCTGGAATGACATGAAGAATAAAGGAGAGAAAAGAAAAACCCAAGGGTTTTATATTTATCAAAATATATTGTTATCCAACAGAATAATAAGATTTGTTTTGGGCAACTTCTATTAGACATAAAAAAATTGGGTCATGAGTATCTAAAAAGAGCCTGAAAAAGAGAAAGTTTGTTGTTTTTTTTTTTAAATATGACTAGTGAGTGCATCATCACACCCTTAGGAAAGGGAGCTGATGTTTGTATTGACCATTCTACTAATTTACATTAGCACAGAGAGATGTATAAGGAATCTTTCAGTTCATGTGTAGATGGACAGACGAGGAAAACAGAGGGAAGAGTGTTTAGTTGACTTTTCAATGTCACCAGCAGTTTGAACAGCTAGGAGGACAAGAAACAGGGTCCGTAAGTGCCAGCGTGGGGCTTTCATTTTTCATATAAACTGACAGGCCCTGCCCCACATCAGCTAATAGTGTTCAACTAAGTCAAATGGCAGCCAAGGTTCTATGCATATGCAACCTCAAAATGAATCAAGGACGGTTGCCAGTATTAAAGGCAACGGTAGGCACAGTATAAAAGTGCAATTGGAATTTGAGTGACACTTAACGAATGTTTCTATAATGGACAGTTAAGCTGGTCAAAGTATAAAAGAGTAGGTTTGGATAGAGAAAGAAGAGGGCAAGGTGGAGGTCAGGGGCAAGAAATGTGTTTCCAGTTGCATGAACTAAAAGCTGGCCATGGTTCCTCTAGAATATGAAGCAAGAAGCTATTTCTATTAAGGATTCTCTGACAGTTTTAGACATCCCACAATGAATGCTGAATGGCCAAAGGAACTAAACAGTTAAGACTAGGAAATACGTTTCCTATTGCTGTGACACAAAATTGAAGGTGAAATTCACAAGACAACATGTTGGAAATAAACTGTACAACTTGGGTAGAGGGAGGGAAAGTGGGAGAAAAATGAGGGAGAGGGTAGCAATGTTGGACAAGAAGTGTACTCATGACTTTATATATGTAACTGTAACCCCTCTGTACATTACCTAGACAATAACATTAAATTAAAAAAGACTTCTAAAATAAGTTGCCTCACATTTATGAATAATTATTTACAATAATGGTTGCAGTTCAAGTTAAAAATTAATAGCTGAGTTGTCTTTTTTTTTGCAGTGTCTAATCTCTCTTCAAGTTAAGATTCATATCTTAAACTACTCCTTGGTATCCCAGCATGAAAATTTGTGTTTTGAAATGGAAATCAATAAGTGGAATGTGAGCATAGCTTAAAAAACTGTGGTTTGAATATGAAGATTTTGAAAGCTTACTTTGTAGCAATCTCAAATTTTTAGATGATTTTAAAAAGTCACTGCAGTATAAAATCTTAATTTTTGCTTCAGGATTATACTTGATTTCAGAGTATACCAGAAATCTCACCACAGTTTTGCTGATATAGCTACTGTTCGGCCAATACAATGTCTGTCTGTCTGTCCATTGGTCTCTCTTGATCTCTCTTTGTCCCTTTCTCTTTCTTTCTCTCAGTCTTTATCTTTGTCTCTGTCTCTATCTCTTTCCGTCTGTCTCTTTGTCTCTGTGTCTATCTCTTTCTGTCTCTGTCTCTTTGTCCCTATCTCTCTCTGTCTCTTTGTCTTTATCTCTCTTTTTATCTTTGTCTCTGTCCCTCCATCTCTTGCTGTGTATCTCCCTTTCTATCTCTCTATCTCTGTCTGTTTTTGTCTTTGTCTCTCTTTGTCTCTCTCTGTCTCTCAGTCTTTCAGTCAGTCTCTGTCTCTATCTCCTGCCTTCTCCCTCTTTCACTTTGTCTCTTTCTGTAGTACTGGAGTTTGAACTCAGGACTTGACACTTCCTAGAAGAGCTTTACCATTTGAGCCACACCCAACCTCTCATTGCTTTAGTTTGTCTCTGCTTCCTTGCATCTTGCTTCCACTTGTCTGATTTTGGACCATTTTCATTCTACTTCCATTTAGGAGTACCTGAGATTACACACACGTGTCATTATATTCCACTTATTTTTTTTAAAGATGGAGTATTTAGAACATTTTTCTGGGGCTAGTATTGAACTTCAATCTTTCCATCTCCATTATTGATGATATAGTCTTCAGTAGCCATGGAATAAATCCTAGATGTAACCCAGTTGCCCAGAAACAACTTGATGTGTATAGCTAATATAAATATAATCAGGTTTTTACTATCTCTTTTTTACTACCATATGCATTTCTCTGCTTCTCACTAGTCACTAACAAAACTTGTAGAAACCAAAAGTGGAAACAGAATGAATGTCACCAGTAGTTGAAAGTCTTAAAGACCAAGTTTGTTCATTCTTTTCTATTAATTGTAGTCACTGTTTACCAGTGCTCTTGCTCATTTTGGTATTTTTTTTCTTATACTTTAATTCAACATTTTGTAAACCACTCATTCCATCACAACTGGAAACTAGGATCACAGAGTGGTTTATTCCTGAGCAGAAGAGCAAAAGATACTGATTTAAAAAGAGTAGTTCATAGACCTATCTGTTCTTGTGTGTGATTTTTCTTTTTGTGGCTTACAGATGCTATTTGCATTGGTCTCTTTTCTATTAAGTTCTATTCTCTCTATTAATTGTCTAGACTAATTGAGATAAAATACATTACCCTTTCCCAGGTATCCACAGGGATAAAGCTCTGCTTATCGGTTAAACAAATGTACACTTTTAGTTACCTTATTTACACTAAAAGTTTCTGATGGTAATTAGTTTAGGAGTGGTAGATTTGAATTTAACCTTGGGCTGAAGGATAATGAAATTGTACCAGATAAATTGCATGGTACATCTGGATTTCCTATACAACTTGAGAAAGTAAATAAAAGGTGCAAGTATTTATTCATATTCTTCAATCTACACATTCTAGGTATGGTTTTAAAACACTATACCTGCACATTTTGGCCCAGATTCACCTTTTTGTGAAGCTGGCCAAATCTTATTTTAGATGCAGAATTCTACCACTGGGACTTGTTGTCTCAGTGCAAAATCTGTGTTTTGATATAAATTGAATCCGATAGTGGCAAAGGCTGCAGTTGTTCAGGCAAAGCATTTGTTTTGTAGAAGGAACTGGGAGGACAAATGGAAGTGTGTCATGCTAGGAATGTTTAATTTTCAAGGTCCATGTGTGATTCACAGTGATACTTTGAGAAGCAAATGAGATCTTTCCATTACACATTGTCCGTGTTTCTCCTTTATTGGGCATCAGTGAGCTTTTAAATTCCTCAGATAGGAAACCTGTAGAGAATGAGGTCTGGCAAATTGATTCTTACCCGGTGTATCACTACAACAGGTGCCTGCTCCAACTTCTGTCTCTGAGACTCTTTTACAAAGCAGGTTTCAAAAAGCAGTCTCTGAACAGGTTTTATCCATTCCTCAAGCAGAGCTTATTTTCCCTGCATCAGTGAACTTGTCATGATAATCAACTTTTTTTTGTCCCAACCATCAATCACTCTTGATTACAGCTGGAGAGAAGTTCTGTTCTGTTTTTCAGCCCATCAGTGCACACATTACACCTGGAGACTGGTACCCATCATCCCTCCAATGAGAAAATGTTCCCTCCAAGGCTTTGTCCATCATTGTAGCATTTACATTAGGGTCTCATCTCATTTGGGTTATCATGGCTGTCTTTGACTCTGTCTCCTCTCTCATACAAAATATTCTCCCAAAATAGCTCCCACAGTTTGCTCAATTATTTGCATTAGATTGTTCTTCCTCAGTTCTTGCCTTTTTAATTCAAAAGAGTAGCTCATGATCTATTTTACCCTTATTATCATATTAGCTTTTCTAATTGCTAATGCAGATATTGCAGAAATTAAAATCATAGGAATTACAATTCAATGAATATTCAGCACTTCTGTAAAAACAGTTTAGCATATGTTTTACTAGAATGTTTGCAAGTCTAATTTTGTTGATTTTTTTTAATGCTTTTCTAAGTTAGGATTTTGTTTTATGTTTTGGCATGGGCAAGGGAATATTTATCTTTAATTTACATCTTATTTTAAGTAACACTAACTAGCTGTCTTGATGGTTTTATAAAGGCACTGAGAAGTAAATATTTAAAAGCAATGGCTCAAAATGAGCTCTGCTTTTCACCGTGACTATAATATATGGTCTATTTCTTACTTTTTGAAGCCAGCTCATATTTCTGAAAACAGTATCATTTTCAGTGCAATTATTAGAACAGTGATAAAACATTACCCTGACATAATGTTTCCTGATTTTATAAGGTAGTTAAAGTACATACATGATTAAAATCATTTCATGTGATCTTTGTGTATTCTATATTATTTTTTTCTCCCTAGCATTTTGCAGTATTTTTAGTTATTTCATAGAATCTGTAACAATAATTTAGAGGATCATGAAAAACAATATAACATTTAGAGGGCAAATACAAAGAAACAAAACAGCATTTGCAATAACAGAATAACGTGAATTTGATAGGAAATCATCTGTATCAGAAGGCTTAATTATAAAACTCTAACATTTCTTTTACAGTTTTCCCTTCTTATGACAGTGATACATTTTTATTGCTGAGTAAAACAAATAGGTCGATAAAGAGGGAGTTCTTTTGTCCTCCTTCAATACTGGCATTTAGATATTATTGGTTATTTGTGAAACAAGAACTAGAGCAAATGGCATCAGTTAATGAAAAGGTAATCTTTATGGAAATGTATAAGCCATTGGACACTGGATGGTATTTTCCAGTTTAGAAAAGAAGAGCTAAAAATATCAGGTGGGCTCATTGCTATCTGTGGTGGTCTGTGGATCAGAGTTGATTTGTTTGGTCAAGCATTGCTTTGTCATTATACAAGTTTTAAAACTAACTTGAATATTGTACTGTAACCAATCTTACCACTTCTTGGCAGTCAACATCGTACATTTTCTTAGAACATGAAGAATATGTCAAAATTTTTTCTCTTCTCAGCCTGGAGAGGTGTGTTATTTTTTTTAACTGTAGAAAATAGTCATCTTAGCCTACAGTTTGATTTCATACTGTCACAAATTATGTGACCTAATCCTGAACATTTGAAAGTCATCCTAACATGGATGACAATGTTTATATATTTATTAAATACTCAGATTGGCTGAAAATGTATTACTACCAGTTTCATATAAAATGAAAGGTCCTTATTTTAAACAACTCAAGAGTCTCTGTCTCTCTATCTGTCTCTTACACCTTTTCCTATCTGGTGATGCTTAGTTCATTCCATTATGCTTGTCATTCCATTAGCATTATTTTGAAGTGGGATCTAGTTACTAACATTTTGACCCTACTGTTTTCTCTAACTTGAACCAAGTTGTCAGTCTTTACACTGAAAATGCTAAGAACTTATGCTTGGATAGAAGCACAGATGCAATTGCAACTTCCTGTCTAAAACTTTGCTTCAATCGCTTCTGAACAAACTCCTACTTGAGTGGATGGATGGGTTTTGACATAGTTGTACGGGGAGAGACTGATGACATTGATCAGGATGCATTCTTTCAATAAAAAGCATGAAAGTCACATCATTAGACCATCACTAGTCACATCACTATTTTTCTCTTCCTAAATGGTTCTCAACTTTGTTCATGGAAGAATGCTTTTGTTGCCTGAAAATAAGAAGGAATTAGTAATTACTATAGGTTTCTAATGTATTTCTTCACATATATGCTGTTTCTCCAAGTCTATAATCAAATATTTTTTGTCTGTTCTCTCAGTACTTGCATTTAGTTAGCTAATAAGTCTCTCAACTCTAAAATATTCAAAGCTAAAGGTCATGTCTGGTGACATGCTGGTATGGGGCACAAAACTTCAAAGGTTGATTTTTTTTTAATTTAGAAACTTAGTAATTGAATCTGATAGTATTTTAATGCAATATTCCAATTTGGCAGACTGACCCAAGGGTGGTCACCTATTTTTGTAAATAAAGTTTTATTGGAAACAGGTGAGTTAGGACAAGTCATATAAATACAAGACTAATCCTGTCTTTATGTAAAATTTGATGTATTTTTTTATTGACTTTCTCATATAATTATTTAACATTTTGCACTAGATATCATCCCTCTTGACTATTGGGGGTTTAAATATCCCTTGACATATGGCAACCAGATTAATCACTTCCCTTGCCACTATAGTCCTGATTCTGCTCCATAGTATACACTGAATGTTCCAAGCTCCTCCCCCCACCCCCTGGTTTGTGCTGACTCTTATCTGCCTGATGTGTCTTTCCTCTGGTTTTCCTCTTCAGGCTTTACTCAGGTCCTAGGTTTTTCTGATGGTTACTGCGACCACTGTGTTCAACACCCATTATCCCCTCCTTCCCTACCTGATGATTTTTCTCCAAGTAGCTAATAAGTCTTTTGAAATCTTACATAATTTATGTATTTATTATGGTTTTTATATACCTCCAAATAAGTTCTATCAGCAAAAAAGATTTCCAGTTTGATTCACTGTTTTATCCAAGTATGAGAATAGTACATGGCAGATGATAGCGAACAAATGCTTATTGAATGCATAGAGTAACGACAACATGAACACTAAGGTGCTCCCTAGCCCTACACATCCCAGCTTTGCTTTATTCAAACCCTGTGATATTTCAGCCCTCTCCAGGTTTTTCTTCTTCTTTCCTATTCAGCCTATAGAATCCCACAGCCCATCACAAGGAAGCAGGGCCCTGAGGAGAGATGGGATGAGCTACTTTCATCCCAGAAGAAGAAGATGGTGAGAAAATACCATCTTCTTCCTGTGAGCTTGCTCTGCTTTCTGATAGCATCACATCCTTATGGATATTAGATTGTTTTACAGCCAATCCAGGCATTCATTTTTAGGCAAAATTCTCTATTCTGATTACTTAATATAAATTTTTATTTGTCAGCAAGGGCAATTCCAAACAGGTTGTTATTTTGCATTGATGAAGACAATTTTGTAGCTTCAGGGCTTTACCATGAAGAAACAGTGGAGTACCTTGGACCTAGAACAGATCTAACTCCAGTTTCTAGTTGGGATTATAAGAAATTCTGAAATCTTTGTTCCTATGAATCTCCCATCTCTCTACCACAAAGTCATATAGGTGAAAAACACAGACAGCTATGTATTTTTATGATGAAGTCAGAGAAGTGCAGGACATAGAAATCAGCATGGTTAGTGGTATCACTTTGGCTTTACTTTGTCCAGATGGAAGCATGTGGAATTGTAAACACACAAGAAAGTGAGACTGGTTAGAAGTGAAGCATGTGTTCAGAGAGCTGGACTCATATTCAAAATTACTAATTTGAATATGTTTCCCTGTATTGTACACAAAGCTTGGATGCATTTCTACTCCTATGACAGCAACTTCCTCTCATTTTCTTTCTAATAGTTCTCTGAAGAACAAGCTCTGATAGAGATTTGTCTATGGCTTTAACACTTGTCATGAGGTGAGATCTCCATAGATATTGCTCAAAGCTCACTAAACCATTTCTTAATCACCATGAGGGGACTGAGCATCTTCTCAGATTTCATTCAGTTCAGAAGAAGAGGCTCAAAAGTGTTGAATGACTGTATGAATTCTTAATGCATTGGGCATTCTCGAAGGTCTCTGTTAGCTGGAAATTAAATGAATTCCTCTTGAGTGTTCTCAAAATTCCCATGTATGTAGAGTTTGGTTGCCAGTTTATGGCACTATTGGGAGATGGATGAACAGTTGAGGAGGAGGAGCCTAAAGGGAGAAAGGCAGGTCCTTGGGGGCATGCTCCTGAGAAAGATAGCTGGACCCCTGATCTTTATTCTGTCTAGCTTTTTTTCCACTTCCTGGTTGCCATGAAACAAGTAGACCCCCTCTGCCATGCACTTCTGCCAGAAGCGCCCAAGCTGTCTCCAGCACAAAGCCATTTTTAGGGTTGAAAGCCCTAAAACCAGAAACTCAAATCAGCCCTTCATCTTGAATAGTGATAGGTGGCAGAATAGCATATGATTGAAAAGGAAGGGGGAGCAACAACAACAAGACTTTATCAGCTGTATTTGATGACTCATAGAAACCCAATTCTTTGGGCCAGTGATAAGTGGTGATGTGGCTTCTTCTGTCAACACAAAGTATTCTACATGACTCCTCCCATTCTTGTTTCCAGGTACTTCAGAGGATTGAGCCTAGAGTTAGTGTAGTACTAGGTGCTAAGGAAGTATCAGAGACTAAGAAACGTAGTGTTCCTGTCTATGATCTCGATCATTCTTGGGTAGAAAGGGGAGTTGAGGCAAGTTTAAACACCTGCAGCCTCTTTCAATTGCTCCCTCTAGGGGCAATTGCTCGGAAGAAAATAAATAAACGCAAATGGCAGCAACATTTGTCTTCCTCCATAATTCTCAGGGGGCATCAGGAGTGTCCCGTGAACTCCTGGCACAAAAACCATCCATCACCGCAACAGTTTTCCCATACATTAAGGACTAGATTTGCATTCTAAACGATTTCTTCCAACAGCTGCTCAAAGATAACTTGGCCGTAAGTTAAGAGTTTGCATTTGATCATCTGCCAGGGAAGATCATAAAATTCAACTTGGCAACAGAATTTCAGAAAAGAGGTCCTGTCAGCCCAGCTGTGCTTATCTGAGTGCACAGCATGTATAAACGCTCCTCTAGCTCCCTGCTTCTGTGGTCAGCTTCTGTAGGCCTGATCTACTGCAGCTGAAAATTGAATTTAGCTCCACTGGGGTGTGTGTGTGTGTGTGTGTGTGTGTGTGTGTGTGTGTGTGTGTGTGTGTGTGTGTGTGTGTGTGTGTGTGTGTGTGTGTGTGTGTGTGTGTGTGTGTGTGTGTGTGTGTGTGTGTGTGTGTGTGTGTGTGTGTGTGTGGCAAACTGATCCATGTGAGTTGGATATTTGGGTGCAAGGATTATATTAATATAGTAGATATCTTAGTGGGTCTACTGATAGAGCAACCTGTCCCAATCTTGGGGCCCTCTCTCGACAATAAGGTTTGTTTGTATAGTTGACCCCCCACACACTACAAGTTCAGGGTAAATATTAGAAAAGTTATTTTCACGGTTTCTAATTGTTCTACCTTCAAGACCCAGTAAAGCTAAAGATGTAGATAAGGCTAATCCTAGTCTTGGCATTATTAATTGTGCAATTTGGGGGCTAGTAAATGGTTTTAAACTTTTATGTGTTTCAGATTTTCACTCATGAGTTATAGAATGTAGAACTACCATTAGAGACATCCCTTAAAGTCAATGGCAGGGAGGCTATCGTAAGCAAAACAGGAAATTTAAAGGAAATATTCAGTAGCAATTTTCTTTACCCCCTTAGGTTTGATCTTAGCATGAGAAAGGGTACTTTTTCCTACTCACTTTCTTTCAAAATTACAAATGATGTGGCAGTGGCAAAGACTGCAGCATGTCCAATGTTTTTTTCCTTTAGTAATATGATTGAATGTTAATTGGGTTCTCCTAATACAACCTATCCTTTTGGCCAAGTTGTTCTTTGGGGACAAACATGCCTATTAATTAAGTGAATTAAAAATACAGATAGACGCCTGATGCCAATTGGTCGCACCTTTAATTCTAACTACTCAGTAGGCTGAGATCTGAAGACAGTAGTTCAAAGCCAGCCTGGGTAGGAAAGTCTAAGAGACTCTTTGTCTCCAATAAACCACCAGAAAACCAGAAGTGGCACTGTGGCTCAAGTGGTAGAGCACTAGCCTTGAGCTAAAGAGTTGAGGGACAGCATGCAGGCCCAGAGTTCAAGCCCTTTGACTGACAAAAAATAAAATAAAATATAGATAGGTAGATAAATAGAGATAGATAGATAGATAGATAGATAGATACATAGATAGATAGATAGATAGATAGATAGATAGATAGATAGATAGATGATATACAATTAATTCTAGAAGCTACGTATGGCTTTTCTTGGTAACTGACAGGTTGATCTGGGCTTTTCTCTTTCTTCTTTTTTCACTTTAAGCTACAAGAGCTCGTGTAATAAATGCAACCTTGGCCTAACTTTTTTTTAAAATAGTATCCAATGAAGGGCTGTTTGGGTAACAGACAGATGCCCTTTAAAGTTATACAGTAGACAATAGAGGCACAGTTATACTTATATATAAACTCATACCCTACTGACAGATTCATGAAATGTTTCCTTCTATAGTAACAGGAGTAGAAGACAAGTGGAGTCAAATGTTGAGTGCACCCAAAGTTTCTCAAAAGGAATTGGCCTTTAATTTCAAATAAGACAGCTTTTCTTGGGCAAAAGACAGACATTTTCCAACTGCTAAGGCATGGCTTGGTTCTTGTGGGGAGAAGTTTCTGTGTCAGCAGTTCACTGGACAGGCGCATGATGAAGTGACTTCCCTGCTCATGTTAAATGGTAAGGTGCTTATTTCCCAGTTTGTGGGGAAGATTTAAAGCTGCAACATGCAGGATGAGGGCCACCTGCTCTCTCTCTCACTCTCTCACTGGTGGTTTGGTAGTACATCAGTGATTTCAGGGTCTTATGATGGCTTGTGGCCTCATTTGTCATTTCAGCTTTATGCATAACTCGTCAATTTATGGCTGTGATTATATCCATCTTCACGGAATACAGAGCCTGGTTCTGAATCACTAAGTCTTTAACCCTAACATTTCTGGACCTGCATGAGGCAGTCAAAAAATTCCAAATCCAGAGGCAAGTGGTATTCTGGACAGACAAATAATAAATTTTGAAGGCTATTTGTCTTTGTACATACTTTGATTTGCTATTGTAAGAGTTTCATACATCCAACAGTACCCAAAACAGTGCCTACCAGCCAGTGCAGAATTAATATCTGCTGAAATAATTCCGTAAGAGATAAACAGAAATATAAAAAATAAGTTGAAGGTGAGTGTCAGTAGCTCACACCCGTAAACTTAACTATTCCGGAGGCTGTGTTCTGAGAATCAAAGTCTGAAGCCAGCCAGGGCAGGAAATCCATGAGACTCCTATCTCCAATAAACTACACAGAAAAAGCTGAAAGTCATGTCATGGTTCAAGGGGTAGAGCACTGCTCTTGAGCACAAAAAAGCTCAGGCCTGAGTTCAAACCCCAGGACCGGCAAAAGAAAAAGCTGAATGTTGAAGTTGCTGGATAGGTTTTTATTTGTAACATTTATTAAGCAATTTATATTATACATAACCAATATACTGAAACTTGCACAAATCATTGCATTTCATTTTGCATATTTGGTGTAAATTGTTTTCGTTTTGAAATATTTTTCTTTAGGCTTTGAGAATCTCTATTGGAGCTACAGCTGGAAGGAAGCAAAAATGTTCTGTTTCAAAGGATATCTTAAAATCTAGTATTGGAAATCTTTATTCAGTTAAATGTGATGATGAATCGGCCATTTCTGTTTTTGCAATCTGTGTTATTCATTATTCTGTATTCTCCTGCCTGCACGCCTCTTTTCATGTACTCCTCTTCCACTGTTGATATATTACAATGCACATATGAAATATCTGTTGACTTTTTCCCATGAACAATGGTTTATTATATAATCATCCATCATGAAACCATATAATAGGATGTAATAATATAATACCACACATCCAAAGGTAGGATGGTTCCAGGCTTAATCCACAAACTCATGACCTCAGCAAGGTCTCAGGGCCCCCATCTTTCCTCTCTGCTACCCCTAATTTTTAAGCCCACTTTCATGATTGAAAGACTGTTTCCTCACTATGCAATTCTAGACTCACAGGTGAAAGAAAACTATACCCATAAAACAAGGTATACTTTTCCCCCTTGGTGTTCACTCCTTTTGTATCTAAAATAGACTTTATAATTGTTATTTTAAATAAAATAATCCCAATGATTGTACATATTTGTAGGACACAGTGTTATATTTCCATTCATGTATACTTTGTGCACTGATTAGCTCAAAGTAATTAGCATGGTTGCTAATTATGGCTGTTCATTGTGGTAACAACATTCAAAGTTCTCTTTCAGGATTGTGAAATAAGTCATGTACTACTATGAACTACTTCTTTCGGCCCATCTATAATATTGTGCCTTATAATTAAGCTCCATATCCTTTTTACTCTCCTCCAACTCTGGTATCTACCAATTAGTCCTTAAATTCTGTCAAATCAACTTTCTTTCTTCAAGAGCACGTTTCAGTGATATCATGTGTGTCTTCTTAAATAATACAGGTACATGCTGTTTTAAATAGGATTTCATTATTGTTTAAGGCTAAGTAAATATTCTGCTATATATATGCATATATAAAATACCTTTTAAATCCATTTATTCCTTCATAGACATTCAGCTGATTTTATATTGCTAATTGTGAATACCACTACAATAAACCCAGGAGAGCACACTTACGGCTATCACTGTTGTATTCGAGCCATGACTCCAGTTCCTGCTCTTGGTTGATTAACTGGAGATATAAGACAAGAGTCTCTCAGATTTGTCTGTCTAGCCCCATATCAGCAGATAGGACTATAGGCATGAGACACAGCCCATCTAGGCTTCTGGATTTTGACCACTCTGATGGCTGTGCAGTGGGTAACTTAGTGCTGATTTAATTTGCATTTCCCTGATAAAATACTGTGTGGAAGATCTTTTCTCATGTGCTTATTTTCCATCTGTGTATCTACTTATAATATTCTACAGTACAGTTTTCATTAGGTTACTTTTATTGTAGAATTATAGGAATTTCTTATACTTTTTTCTTTTAGTACTGGATTATAAACTCAGGGTTTGGGGGCTTGCTATGAGTGTACTATACTACTTGAGGATTTTCTCTGCAACCAGGGTTTTTTTTTTTGCGTTCTGCCTGAGGCTAACCTGTCACCATAATCCTTCTATATTTGTCTCCTGTGTAGCTGATATGTTATACTTTGGATAGGGGTATTTTCTCAATGTAAACTGTATTTGCTCTAAGTGTGTGGTTTGTCATTTGGTCTTTGCACAATGCCATTCATAAAGTAGATTTAAAAAAATTGTGCTGAAGTCCTTTCTTTCATCAGTCATCCCTTTGATATTTAAAGTATCACCAGTCCGAGGATATTAAGATGCCCTCCTCTGATATCTCCTAGGACTCTTTGTTTTGCATTTAGATCATGAATTTCTTTAAAGTTTGTGATTTTTGACTCCAGGTTTTTTTTGGCATATAAATGTAAAGTTATGCCAATATTACTTTTGGAAAAGACTAGTAGCCCTACTCTTTTCATTATGTAGGTCCCTTCTGGAGCTCTTTTTTTGTTTTGCTTCATTTGCTTTGGCCAATAATAAGCTGGTTCGGACTACAAAACTTCATAGTAAATTTCACAGTTGATTGGTGCTGGTTCTTCACCTTTGCTTTTTCTTTCCTTTTACCATTATTTTGGCTGCTCTGAGCCTTTGCCTCTCCAAATAAACATTAGATTCATGTCTTAGAATTTTAATTGATTTGGCATTGAATGTATGGAACAAGATGAGAAGAACTGACATCTTGATAATATTAAATATTTCTATCCACAGACATGAAGTATGTCTAATTATTTAGTTCTTGTTTAATTTATCTCATCAGTGTTATAGCTTTACTGTGCAGATATTTTTATACATCCCTGTTTATTATTTAAGCAGTTAATTTTTGGAGGTATTTAATAAACGTTTGTGTCCTTTTAATTTCAAATTCTTCCTGTTCATTGCTGTATATAAGAAAACAATCATCTTATATATAAACATTGTGGCCTATAACTAGATTATAGTTTCTTATTAGTTCCAGGTGAATTTTCTTCCTTTTTCATATTTTTCTATATAGATAAACATGTCATCTGTGAGAAAAGACAGTCTTATTTCTTCTTAATCACTATACTTTGTTTCTTTTTCTTGTCTACTGCATTTGCTTTCCCAAGGCTTAAAATGATCAAATGCTGTTGATTTAATATGATTCATAGCTATAGAATACAAAATACATTTTGGTTCTCCTAATGGCAGTTAGATGTGACCAAACGCATTTGTTCTGAAAGCAAATTGGCTTTGTGTTTATTGTGTATGTATGTATTGTATGTGTGTGCCTGTGAGTGTTTAAAAACAGATGATCTATATATCTTGTAAAAGTACCATAACCTCTATCAAGATTGTTTGATGTGTCAACAGTGACAGCACCCAGGACAATAATTGCCATACTCATAATGTATTCCAAGCTTAATGATTTTAAAGTCACCTGTTCCTTTAACCATGATGACAGCACACCAACCATCAGAAGTGATCAGCATTGCATTCTAGATGTTCATCCCTCTTGGCTTCTGTAGGCCTTGGGTTCTTTAGGCTTAGGTCCTTAGTCTGTGGCTATCTTTGTCTTTTTTCACACCCTTGCCTTATTCTTCTTCTATAAAACATGCCCATGTGCTGGGCACTGAAGGCTCATGCCTGTAATCCTATCCATTCAAGAGGCTGAGATCTGAGGATCACAGTTCAAAGCCAGCATGGGCAGGAAGTCCGTGGGACTCCTATCTTCAATAAGCTATTCAAAAAAGCTGGAAGTGGTACTGTGGCTCAAGTGGTAGAGCACTAGCCTTGAGCAAAAAGAAGCTCAGGGACAGTGCCCAGGTCCAGAGGTAATTCAAGCCTTAGAACAAAAAAAAGTCCCAATGAGACTCTTATCTCCAATTAACCACTCAAAAACGGAAGTGGAGCTGTGGCTCAAGGGGGTAGAATGCCAGCCCTGAGCATAAGAACTCAGACACACCTCCCAGTCTCTGAGTTCAAGCCCCACAACCAGAAGAAAAAAAGTACCTGTGTGTTGAATGCATAAATATTTAAGTGCAAAGATAGAAAAAAATCAAACAAATAAATAAATCTTCTCTTCAATCCAAAGAACACTGATAGTTTAAGTTTCAGGAAATGGAAGATCAATGAGCAGAAACACCTGTAGAAACTTCCGCTTTTGAAGTTTATAGAATTAGCTTAAGTACACAACTATAAATAGGCTTCAAAAATGGGTCTCTGTAATTCTTTAGTAGAAACCATATTTTGGCATTACATTTATAAACTTCACGCTTGATTTTCCTCCTAGCGTCCAAGCAGCTTGCATCACTGAATCATTCTTGAAGTTCTTTTGTTGTCTTAACACATTGAATTAGCTCATTACAGCTGAATATATAGTGGAAAATAGCATCTGTTTTCACTATTATAATATAAAAATTACTTACCAGTAACAGAATAAAGAGCAATTTGCAAAAGCTAATCATATTTGTGCACTTGTCTACAAAAAATAAATTGTTAATATATGCCCAATGGGGAAAATTACTTGCTGACTTAAACAGTAGAAGCTGAGATTTCAACAAGCATCACTTAGAAAACTGCTGTAGTTAAGATTGGAAGGCACTAACTTGCCACGAAGACACAAACTTTTATTAATGCTATAAAGATAGTTTGATCCTGGTATATTCAAAGAACATAGGGATTCAGATAGTATCAGAAAATTAGAAAAGCACATGTTCCATATTTTTTTATTTTATGAAACAAAAATATTTTATGAATTCTTAACTTTTACTCTTCAGCACTAATCACAAACACTCTTAGGAAAACATATGCTCCCCCCTCAAAAAATTGAATCTGCCTTTAATAAAATAGTTTAGAAATTTGAAATTCAGATTTTGAATTTATTGAGTATAAAACATGTCAAAACCTTAGTTGAAATATTCTCACTAAATTAAAACTTTTGGTTTGTTTCTCCACATTAAAAAGCTTAAGGGATCTTGAAGTTGAGAAATTATTCAGGCTGGTGGAGACCAGAAGATGGTACTTTAACTATGGTCCCTTAGATGCTAAATGCTGTTGTCTGAAGGAAACAACCTCATCAAGAAGCAAAAGCTTTCTGAGCTTTCCAACTGTTTCATATTAAGAAAAGGCATATGCTCTACAATTCCTCTTTTTCAAAAAAGATCAGTGGAAAAAAGGTCATAGAAACTAGAACCCTTCTCTTCCAGAGGTAGCAATGAATCCTCAAAATACCCCTCTGATGATTCCTCTGCCTTATTGTGTAAGAGCTGGTCAGAAAGCAGTTCCCTGACCTCCCTTGCCTGATAGTAGATTATAAGAAGAATCCTGTCCTATCAATGGAAGGAAGAAATCCTACATAGGAAGCCCTTGCTGAATCCTTCACTTACCCTACTACCTTTAGATCATGTGGTTTTATTCAGTCATTTTCTGCATTAATATCCAGTCTCCATCAAGATAAGAATGAAGTTTTCCTTGGACCTTTGAATATCTGTTTGGAAGACTCCCGTCTGATATTAATCATTGAGTAAATAATCTGGTTTATCTGTCTTTTTATAAGAGTACCAACAATGGCCCTGATGAAGAATGAGAAAAGATATCACATTTTATCCCTAAAAGGTTTTAACTGCTATATTTATAGAATCTAAAAATAAGACTTACTGAATAGATCCCTTCTTCTCTGGTAGTAAGAAGATAGATGACATACTCAAACATCAGATCAAATAGTGGTATATATTTTTGTTCCTATATTTATCAAAGAAAGAGAAAGATCTTTATATGTAGTCCATCTTTAAGTTTCCTTTTTCTAGAAGCCAGGATGAAATCTATTCAACTAGCAGTCTTAGTTCGACATGGTAATAATATTCATTAAGACATGGCTCCTTTTTACGTTCAGTCAGCCTCTGATTAGTACTCACTTCCTGCTTTTCTGCTTTTGACCTGCCCTTTAATAAGGTTCTTATAAAAGGCTAATTTCATCCACTACAATTTTAACTCAGAGAGAATAACCCCACTGCCAGGTTTTGAGAACACCTCACTTTACTTTCCTGTAGAACATTCTGCTGTGGTAGTGATAGACCTTAAATCATTATGAACTTAGCCTCCAGAGACCAACTGATGAGACATAATATCATATATAGTAGGGGGAAATTGTTCTTTCTTTCTAATTACTTAATTTTAATGTGAGGGTGGAAAGTGGACTTACCATGTAGTTGAAAAGTAAAAACCTAAGCACTATACAAAAATATTTTTTTCAAACCTGAAAGACACAATCTACTCCATCTCAATAAGAAATCTGTAAATATATTATCACCATACATTGTTAGCTGGAATCATAGTTCATTCATTCAAATGCTGCAGCTGCCTAAGGATTGTATTTCAGTGTTTAAACAGGAAACAGAATCTTCAGTTTGTCTTACAAATGACATTTTTCAGTGACTTCACTTACCATTTGTTGCTGATTAATTCCCCAACATAACTGTAGCTTAGACTTCATCTGTAATCTCCAGACCACATACTCCAATTACGTTTGGCCCACAGTTGCTATTCATTGACTCCTTTGTGGATAAACGAACAGCTGAAAAGACTGAGTACTGTTGGACACTACTGGATCAAGGTCCTTGAGGTTATTTATCATTTTATTCCTCACCTTTCTCCAGTCAAAGTACTTAAGTAAACCATTATGATATCTAACACTGACAAAACACCTAGCTTCAGTAAAATCTTTGTGAAGCCATTTTTGGATCTCATAAACAACTGTACATTTTAGAGGGTGATATTTAGGAGAAGACCATTGAAGAGGCAATAAAAAGGCAGATTTATTCATTACAGATTATGAATCCTACACAGCTCAGAAAGGAAGACCACTCTTGATTTGTGTAGAGGTGGAACATTTAGTCATTTGCCAACTGCTTTTCTTTCGCAAATTCAGGCTGCATATTTCCATGTTGGTAAGATTGACAATAGGTTATTGATGTTATATTTTCTTTGTATTTCTTAAAACATAAAACACTCCATTTTCAAAGTTTGCAAATGGCATTAACAGTATAGTAGCATTTCTCAAGTACTGAAATTCATATGTGCATTAAAAAATGGTCTTTCAGATAACCCTTCAAATGCAGAGTCATCACTGGAATTAATAATTGAATTCCCTGGATTAAAAACACCCAGATAGTTATTCACTAAATGTTTTAAGCACTCTCCATTTTATTCCTTTGCTATATTGCATGCAAAGAGAGCTCCCATAAATAGCACAATTTGTGGTTGATGATAAGCTTCTTCCCAGAGGAAAAAAAAATAATAGTTTGTGTTTGTGCCAGATGCTTTTCTCGCATTAAGTGCCATAAAAAAAATCCCCTGAAGTGTGTTCAACAGATAGGGCAAAGTGCCAAAGAATGGCAGAGAATGAAGTTGAACTCTGTTCACATACAAAATCCATTGAGACACCATATGCATATTTCCATTTAAAAATCAGAATGTGAAATTAATTCAGCATGTACTTAATAGGCAACTATTTAGAAATGTGTAGTAGATCCAGGGACAGAATAATGAACAGTATCAACTCTTCTCTCTGTGGTGGGAATTGTACTCTATCAGAAGAAATAGATATTTGAGGACAATCCCATGACCAGAGGAGGTGACCTATTGTTACCAGACAAAAGAAAGGTGCTCAAATATAATTTCTTTTGGAGGCACTTTCCTTAAGATCATTGAAGGTAGGCTGTTGCTCATGTATCTTCACTGCCAGTAGTTCATTCTAGAAAGCAGACAGAGATGGAGACGTGGCCTAGAAGACAAAGATGAGGTTAGTTAAAGGCAGCACACTTATCCATCCAGGCTGTAAAAGTTTCTCTCCGCTACGGATACCAACACCTATCACAACTTGACCTTGGGACATAATTAGCTTCAACATTTCTAACTCATGCTACACTTTAACAAACAATATGTGACAGTCACACCCTGAGAGAAGTGTGAAGCATGGATTATGAAGGGATTTTGTGCCCTGGTTGAGTAGTTAAGGCAGATGGATTTCTCCAGTTTTTCTCTCTTCTGTACAAATTGGAAAGTTTTGCAGTTATCAAATTAGAACTCAATTATAAGTAGTTCACCAGAATCTGTTTCTTTTGGCTGCATTTAACTCCGTGTGCCAGCATCCAAAGCCCACCATTGTCCTAGTTACTACCTAGTAAGAGCTCTACATTTTCATAGTAGTTCCACATAAACAAACACAATGTTTGCTTCCATAAAAACGGCAGGTAGGAACTCTGAAGTTAGCTTCTCTCACGCAAGCTAGCCCTCTCTACTCTCTGATTCACATTCAATACTTGAAAACATCAAATACTTAATGTTTAGCAATGGCAAAGTGTGTGGATGAGTTGAGAAGCTTTGAAAAGATAAGTGAGCCTATCTAGACTATTTTTCCCAATTATATAATTGCTCAGTGACAAAGTATTTCTCTGCTCATAAAGGTAAGAGCTCCGCCATGTAGCTTAGAAAAAGAAACATGCCTCTCTCTTCCTTCTCTTCATGCTTAGAGATTTTTTTCCCCTCCTTGATTAGTGGTTGTATATGAAAATTTCTCTACTCTTGTGCTTTTATCTTTTTTTCCTTTTCTTTGCCTGTGGCTTTGGCTGTTCTTTTCTGTACTGAACATCATAAAAGATGCAAATACATTTGAAGAAAATCACGTCAATCACTTGAGCTCACAAAGAATGTCCTTAATTGGGTTGGGTTTTTCACTTGGGACACAAGGAAGTAGATTTTCATTTTATTGTTAATGTGGACTGCTATTTACAATTGAAATGGTAAGATCACAAGATACAAGAAACTATTAAAATTTTCAATATCTTTATCTTGCCTTTTTCCCTGTTACATAAGACAATTTCTTTCTTTGGGTAAGAAAAATCTAGAGCAAGGTCTTTAAATTTCTTCTTCCAATTTTTAGTAAAAATGAAAGAGCAGAAAAAGCAGACTCTTGGCCTACCAGAGCTGTTTGCCTGTTGTCCCATGGTTTCCAAAGAAGAGCCAAATAGATAAAGAAAGAGCCTTAAAAGGAAATCAGTCTGTTGGAGCAGCAGGACATTTCAAAAGACCTGGCCTCAAAAAAAGTAATAATAGAAACAAAGGTAAATGGTTCTTTGATATATTGACATTTTAGGGTTTAATTTTTATAATGATGTTGATCATGGCAATGGGAACAATGATGATTGTAGAGCTCAGGGTTCCTGGCATCCCTACAAATGAGAATGTAGCAGAATACTCAGCACAGAGGCAAAAAAAAAAAAAAAAACAGTGTAACAATAATTACTTTGGATAGGAAAGGTAAATTCAGGAAAGAGACTATTGTAAGGACTTGGAGATCACTTAGATGTGCACTTAGAATTGCAAGGAGGTTTCCAGGGTTACTTTGTGGTTTTTCAGGTTAGATCACTGGGATAGAAGTTCCCCAATTACATATATATTTGAAGTTTCAGTAGTTGACTCTTAGTATTCTTAAGGAAAGAAACTATAAGTACTTTTTCTTGGATAATACATATTGCACATATTTAGGTGTATTAAGGTTTAATCAGTAAGTGATTACGCATTACTCTTAAAAACCTGAGCTTGTAGGTGGTGGAAAAAGGGAGTTTCTTTCTACTCTTTGAATGTTTGATAACTTACATCTATGAAATAAATTCACAGTGGTCAGACTAATAGGAATAAACAGACGTACAAATTCATTTTATATACCTATAAGCCTCCACAAAAAATATAAGATGAGAGGAAGGGCTCAATTGTTGACATTTAAATGGTTTCTAAGTCACAGAAGTGAATGGGGAGTTTGAGTTTCTGAGATAATAGGTTTAGTTATAATGGGTTATAGAAATGGATTTTAGGAGTAGTCTATAGGAGGACACGGAAAAAGGATGCAGGTATAACAAAGACTATGTATTACTTTTTATATGAAATTTGTCAATTGCAGCCCTCAGGAGAATAGGTGCTAGGCTTCCCCGAAACTCTGAGTGAGGAGGGCATCACTATTAGAACTATAGTAAGAGTTAATCTTCTGAGGCTGGTGAGGTTCTAAGAAAGGGTTCAGTTGGTGACACTCACATCCCATTGTAGGAATATGTCTTTTCTGAGACAAGGAAATTCAAAACAATCTCTTCTCTGTGTTTTGGGAGGAAAGAAAGTACAAGAATAAGAGTACAGGTAAAGGTCAAAGAGACCTGGTTGTATGAGACTGCTTTAAGTTAAAACACTCAGCATAGCCAAAACATCATACTTTAGGTTATTGTTTGCTAATTCCTAACAAATACATAAGGCATGACTATTTGGGGAGGAAATCACTAGTTCTGAAAGTTTAATGTGTTTCAAAATCACCAAAGGGCTTAGAAAACACCCATTTCTGAGTCCTGCCCCCATTTTGTCTGATTAATAAAATCTGGACTGGACACAGAGAATTTGCATTTTTTTATTTTTATTTTTTTTGCCTGTTGTGAGGCTTGAACTCTGGGCCTGGGCACTGTCCCTCAGCTCTTCAGCTCAAGGCTAATGCCTTACCACTTTAGCCACAGCACCACTTCCAGCCTTTTTCTGCTTATGTGGTGCTGAGGAATCGAACCCAGGGCCTCATGCATGCAGGGCAAGCACTCTACCACTGAGCCACCTTCCCAGCCCGAGAATTTGCATTTTTATCACTCTTCCAATCCAATGGTAAGAAACTAAAACTATGTATTGGGACCATAGTTTGTATGTGGGTGTTAAGTGGTACTGCATCCTATCCATATAATAATAGTACTTTTATTTTTTTATTTACTTTCATTTTAAGTTAATATGCAGCAGTGTGATAGTGTCTCATGCTTATAATTATAGCTACTTGCGTGGCTGATGTCTGATCAAGGTTCAAAGCCAGCCAAGGCAGGAAAGTTCGTGAGATTCTTCGTGTAAGTTAGCCAGAAAAAAGCCATAAGTGGAGCTGAGGTTCAAGTGGTAGAGCAATGGCCCTAAGTTGGGGGTTGGAGGATCTCAGGGACCAAGTATAGTTTCTGGCCCTGAGTTCAAGCCCCAGGACCAGCACAAAAAATATGGAATTAAAATGATATGTATTCTTTGAAATCACCTGGGTCCATGAAAATTAACTGATAATGGTAAGTATACATGCTTTCCAATGAATTTCCTTATTTTGCAAAGCATATTTAGTCGGATTTTGTAAAAGAGATTTAAAATAAAGGAATGTAGGCTTTCGGTGTTAATGACACAAAATGATACTCTAATATTAGATTTCCAATGAATATTAGTAATTTGCAAAGGTGCTTCACATGCTTCGCGCTTGCACATGCTCCCCCACCCCCCCAAGTCAGTCATGGCACTTGAAATCAGGGCCTGGGCTCTGTCCCTGAGCTTTTTTGCTCAAGGCTAGCACTCTACCACTTTGAGCCACAGTGCCACTTCTGGTCTTCTGGTGACTAATTAGAGATTAGAGTCTCATAGACTTTCCTGCTCTGGCTGGCTTCAAACCGTGATCCTCAGATCTCAGCCTCCTGAATAGCTAGGATTACAGATGTAAGCCACTGGCACCTGGGTAAAGGTCCTTTTTACTTAGAGAAGTCAAGTAAATGTGTGGGTATATTAAAATGACAGAACCTCTCTTTGAAATGGTAGCCACTTAATAATTAACTTAATCTATTTTGGAGCATAGGAATCTTTAAACTAAAAGCTGTCCTGAAACATGGAAGATGACACGTGAAGATTGTCTTGCTGACTACTGATGACTAGCAGTAATGATGTACAAAATGGCATCAGCCATTCTGCAGGAATGTGTGGTCTAACTGCAGCGTCGGTCCTTACCTCTGGGATGACACTAGTCAGATATTGCCGTGTCATGAGCTAGTTTAGGATTACCAGAGTGACTTTTATTATGAGCCATCCTCACATTCCTCTTACAATATCAAAGTTAGTTGCTGAAGCCCAGGTCTTACTCCCTCTCTCACTTCTATGTGTACTATGGATTCCATTCCAATATAAGCATACGTAATTGTGATATGCAGTCTAATATCAGCATGTAGGTAGGGTTTTGTGACCTTGAAATGAATCCTGTTAAAAAAAATAAATGACCATTTGCTTGTATCTTGATGGCTCCCAAGTTTCTGGGTAGGCACTCACTCAGACTGACTAATCTGATATTGGAAACAACCTGAGAGGAAGCATGCTATGTATGCCTGGAGAGGCCAAGGAACCCCAAAGTGCCGCATTTGCCATCTGCTGCTTTTTAAAAAGTCTCTCAGCAGGCTCTCCACTTAGGCTTTAGCTTTATCTACAGTCACAGAAAGATTAGATGTGACTGAATAATCTCTCCAATCCAGTCAAGTGGCCTAAAGATAAGGAGAGCTAGCTGGGTTTTCTTGCCTTCCACACCCCTTTATATAACACATCTGGAGCAAGGTGTTTTTATGAGTTAGGGTGCCTATCTACATAGATTGGATACATTTATATTGGGACAACCCAAATACGGTCCAAATTCTAAGAGCATTACTTTAAGTCAGTGTTGCAGAAAACTTTAAAATACATGGAAAGAGCATGGGTGTACAGACATGAGGTTGCAACGTCACATGCTTACTGTCACTCGAAATGCATGCTTCCTCCACAGTCACCATGAAAACAGTCTCCTGGGTTGCCAGCATCCCATTATAATCCATTTCCTGAAAGTGTATTCAGAGTACCTTGGACCTGCCCATCACTGATACTTTGCCCAACTCTTGAGAGCTGATGATGTCTGACAGTTATCAAAGTGCTTTGAGACTCTCATTTAATGAACAAGTGAATTTGAGTGTATATTTTGTCCATTTTAAGATATCTGGTGTCTCAACAAGGAGCCTAGCTAACTCTTAGTCCTTCTGTCCTTCCCTACTCCTCATGACTTCTGAACCATTTCTATCACTAGAGAAGGTTGATCTAGCCAGACTTGTGCAGGGAAGGGTTTTCTTTGTGCCTTTTCCTGTTTTACTGTTATGGGAGTTCCTGTGGAATACTTTTTTCATATCAAAAATATTGACATTAGAGATAGGACTGGTGGGTCATGCCTGTAATCCAAGCACTCTGATGATATGACAGAGTCAGCAGCATCATGGGTTCTAGGACACCCTGGGCTACAAAGCAAGGCTCTATCTCAAAAAATCTTTCTCTACTTTCTGTGAAAGGATATCGATCTTCTTTTGACTTATGGCAAAATAAAGTGTGTTGTTTTATTTGAAATGCAACTGAAAATGTAGCTGTGCTAGGAACCTTTAAAAGGTGGTATAAGAAGTAAGTGGGGGGCTGGGAAGGTGGCTCAGTGGTAGAGTGCTTGCCTTGCATGCATGAGACCCTGGATTCGATTCCTCAGCACCACATAAGCAGAAAAAGCTGGAAGTGGCGCTGTGGCTCAAGTGGTAGAGTGCTAGCCTTGAGCTGAAGAGCTGAGGGACAGTGCCCAGGCCCAGAGTTCAATCCCCATGACCAACCAACCAAACAAAAAAAAAAAAAGAAGTGGGAATGACACTGTTAAAATATGTATTTTAATGTTTTTTTTTCTTTCATGCATGTGTTTCTAACGCATTTATAAGATTATCTCTTTGTTGCTTTGTATGTCCCTCCCCCACAGTATAACCCCTGCTTTCACTATATTTGATGTCAGTATAACTTGAGGAGGAGATGGGGAAAAACCAGTTGTTTAAGGATACAGGTGGACCTGTTGCAACAATGAGAAGTACAAGTTGTCATGTCCAAAACGAGCTTTACAACGTCCGTGCGGGGGGAGGGGGGGAAGGAGGGGAAGGAGAAGGATTGGGATTGGGGGGGAGGGGGGAGGCTGGGAAGGGATGTGAAGGGTAAACAAAAGGAGGAGGCTGCAGTGCTTGGTAAGAAATGTACACATTATCCTGCCCATGCAATTGTAACCCCTCTGTACAGTATGTTCACAAATAAAATAAAATAAAATAAAATTTAAAAAAAAGAAAGTCAGCCTATTTAACATACAGTAAAAACTTTCACTTTTATCACCAGGGGAAATGGCACTGGCAGGGAAATGAAGAACTTTGTTGTAAAGGAAACTAGCTTTCCCTATAGAAGATAACCAACTAGCCTGTGGATTTCATTAAATAGAGCCCATAGCTCTCAAAAGATTTATAGCCAAAGGACTTGATGTATTAAAAGAGAACTAATCAGGAAAAAAAAAATAGACATGCAATTCTGTCCATTAAAGTAGCTTTCCCCACAGAATTAAGTTAATCTAATTTGTCTCTGGTTTCTCAATGAACTACGCCATGACTGAACTTTCTATTTGGACTCACACTATGTCTTTTGCTGTTATGTGTTGTTGGAAAGATGTGTAACTGATGCATGAGTGCTCTCTGTTCAAACTGTTTCTAATATATAATTTCCTTGTCCAGTGTTCTTTCAATAAGGTACCTAGTCTTTTAAGAATGTCAGAATGATGCAAATTAAAGTGTGGACTACATGGTTATTTATTAAGAATACAGCATAATGTAACACCCTATTATACTGCAGTCCTTGTGACTCAGAAGAAAAAGCGATTTTCCCCCCCAATTGGAACATTTAGTTTAAATAAGCAATGGGAAGTAATGCGTAATCTAACAAAAATACTTCTCTATAATGATTCTTTCTTTTTTTTTTTTTTGGTGAGATTATCCTATTCAAAGTTTTGATGGGAAAAACCTTCCAATCTAAGAAATCTTTCATCCAACTGTCATCCCCATTCACAAAGGCTTTTTTTTCTGGATAAACATTCATAAATGTGTATTTATTTAAACATAGTTTTTTCTTCCAATGTGTCTATGTAATATGACCCTAAACCATAGTGTTAGTAAAATAAAAACTTTGGAAATTTTTTGAAATTTGGGGAGTGGGGGGAAAGATATATCCATTCAAAAACAATGTCTGACAATACAGAGCAAGGAATTACACTGGACCCATTTGGTGGTTAAAACACATTGGAGTCTCCAGTCAGCAAGCTCTAGCTGGAAAGATCCACATGTTGAAAGTGTGATGCTCCATCGAACCACTTCTAGGGAAACAGGAAACAAAGAGAAAGAAACAGGAAATCGCCCAGCCCTCTGCATGGCTCCATTTGGACTCTGACATTGAGACTGTGTTTGAACTCTCAGTCTTCAATGGCAGTCTCCAGGATGCCCACTTCCCTTGTTCCCACGCAGCTTTTCTTATAGATTACTTATGAGGGACTGTAATAATAGGACACATTACAGAAAGCCAAAACACATTTTCTGAACCAAGATGGTGAGGGCTACTCACTTCTAGGGCCCAGGTTAGTCTCTGGAAGCCCACCATCTTTGATGGCAAAACCAAGGCAATCCAGGTGTAAGTTCTAAATTTTTTTTTCTTTCTCATTTTGCAAACAGATGCTGTTGATGTGCTAAGGTTCAGCTACATTATCCCTTAAGAGAAGCCACTGAATATTGCTTCTTTTTTTCTAAGGTCTCAGAAGTTGATTCCCATTGCTTTCCAGCATCATTCTAACCAGAACTCCACATTTAGCCATGGCAATGTTTAGCTTGAATGGTACCTGTTATTGAAAGGGAGTCTGTATTTGCATTAATACAGAGAATGCTAGTTTAGAAATGAGCCTGATTGCACGGTTCATTTTGTTCTCCTTTGTAGAGCCAGGCTGCGGCCCACTACAAAGGCACGAAACATGCCAAGAAGGTCAAAGCACTGGAAGCCATGAAAAGTAAGCAGAAATCTGTAACTGCCAAGGACAGCGCAAAGACTACCTTCACCTCCATCACTACCAATACCATCACTACCAGCTCTGACAAAACAGGTTAAGCAACAATCTTTGTTATTGTCGTTGTGGTTGTTGTTTTGGGGGGTTCTCCCCTTTTGTCTAATCCCATGTCTGTGGAATTATGTGCCTGCTGCATCGATTCACACTTGAATCCATCTTTCTGTGTAATAATTGCTCCTTTGCATTTTTCCAGTGTCCTTATGACAATCCCTGATTATCTTCCAGATTTTGCATTTTCAGGCAGTCCTGCAGCTGTTCAGAGGGACAGAATAATCATAAGTTCCCTGAAAGCTATCCCTCCCCTAACCTTTTATTTTCTAAGTAGACCTTTTCAGTGTGTATGCTTAGCATTTTGTACACAGTATCTTAGCTTATAACTTCACAGCAGATTTGATTTAACTGTGAGTCCCCAGCAAAGTAAGCCAAATGACTCGAGAAAGAACATTACTACTGACAGGCCTTATTCTCATAAATTCCAAGCGTTGCATTGTTTTAAGTAGTGGTTGTGTGATTCTGGGCTTCTTATGGCTGAGTAACCTTCCCTTTACATAAACAGGTAAGTGTTATTGATATCAATTGTTCTTTTTAAGAGTCTTCACACTGAAATAATGGCCTCTGAATGGCCCCTTGGGATAGCTCCTGCAAGCAACCAGCTTATTCACAGCATGGGAAATCAGTGGAGTTCACCTAACCTGGCGTCTTAAAATATAAGACCATCAGTCCTCAGATTTTATATAAAAGGCAGATCTGTGTGATTCGTGAATGTTACTATAACAAGTCACTTCCAAGAATATGGGGGGGCGGGTAATGATGACTGTTTTCCAGTCTACAAATGGATCTTTGAGGAGAATGAAGTGTTTATAGTCTAGGGGTCCATGGATGGTAATGTCTTAATTAGAAGAGTATCTTCTTGCCATGACTTATGAAAATGTAAGTTGCTACCAGTGAGCATATAGAGCAGATAACAACACCTTTGTTACAGATGGTAGCATCCACTAGACCATACATAAGCTCTTCTAAAGATCCGGAGGAATCAAAAAGGATCAGTGTAAATCTAAAGGGATGATGGATTGCAGGGACACATGGCATGTTTTTCAACCAGGATATCCACTCTCTCCACTCCTCTTTAATGTATTATTGGAATCCCAGAGCAGTAAGGCAAGAGACAAACATAAAGGGGATCCAAATAGGGAAAGAAGTAAAACTCTCCCTCTTTGCAGATGACATGATCCTGTATTTAAAGAACTCCATAGACTTCTCCCCCAAGTTACTTGAGCTGATCTAAACCTTTGGCAGAGTAGCAGGGTATAAAATTAACACACAAAAATCAATAGCTTTTCTCTATACCAACCATGAGAAGAGTGAGGCAGTGAAATGAGAAAAACAGCTCCATTTGTAATGGTATCAAAAAATAAAGTTAGCAACTGACTTAACCAAAGAGGTCAAGGACCTCTATGTTGAAAACTTTAAAAACCTGAAAAATGACATTAAAGCAGATTTACGGAAGTGGAAAAGCCTCCCGTATTTCTGGATTGGGAGGATTAACATTGTGAAAATATCGATACTGCCAAAAGCTATCTACAAATTCCAAGCAATATCTATCAATATCCCAACAACATTCTTTAATGAAATAGAAGATTCAATCCAAAAATTTCTATGGAATAATAGAATATTCTGAATAGCAAAAACAGTCCTTAGCAGGAAAAACAGTGCTGGAGGAATATCAATACCATATAAAGCCATATATACATACACACACACACACACACACACACACACACACACACACACACACATGAAGTTTGGTGCTGGCACAAGTACAGGCCTGAGGACCAAAGAGATAAAATTGAAGATCCAAAAATGATCCCACAGATCTATGGCCACCTAATCTTAGATAAAGTAGACAAAATTATCAGATGGAGGAAAGTCAGCCTCTTTAACAAATAGTGCTGGCAGAACTGTCTATACAAGTGTAGAAAACTGAAGTTAGATCCTTATATATCATCCTGCACCAGCTTCAACTCTAAAGGATCAAAGAGCTCTAGTTAAGAACAGATATCCTGAAAATACAAGAAGAGATAGGGGATACACCGCTCAAAACTTCCTAAATAAAGGTCCAGAAACACAACAAATCAAAGAAAGGCTGGATAATTGGGATCACATTAAACTGATGAGCTCTGCATGGCAAAGGACATAGCTAGTAAGATAAATAGAAAGCCCACAGATTGAGAGAAGATCTTCACTAGCCATATAAGAGACAAAGGCCTCATATCAAATATATACCTAGAACGCATCTTGAATAATATTACTGCTACCATCATTGCGCATTCTCCATCTATGCCAACCCTTCCCATCCTCTCAAATAACCTACTTCTCTTTTCATATATGTACATTGAGTGTTATGATATAAACCTGCTCCCCTGTTCTGATAGGGAACACAGCTCTGAAACCACTCTGGGCTAGTTCTCTACAAAACTTAAATCCTTGGCAGAAGGAGAAGGAGATAAGTCTCCAGGATCAAAGATCATTTTTTTTTTTTTTAGCAAAAAGATTATAACTCTTCTGCTTAATGCACAAGGGTGTTCTGGGATTTACAAACTTATCCATTTATATAAATGTGAGAGACACATTAAATCACATTTTATTGGTTTCGCCAAACCATCTCAATAAAAAAATCAAATTATATGGAAAAACCAATTCCAATTATATGTAAAAAAACAATGAGTGCTTTTGGAAAATGCAAAGCATGCAGCTCTTTGGTAGATGAGAGACACTGAGGGAGCTGATATCAGGGGAAGAGGGACATCAGTAGAAAGGGAGCTGAGTTAGAAAGTTGCAGGTGTACTTGATGAGAAGAGAATTTGAACAAATATGTCCTCTTACTATTCTCAATCATGGATGTTTACGAATATAAATTATAGTTTACGCAATGCTCTAGGATAATTTCTACGTCTAAATGACCCATTCCCTATTTGGTTTTATTGTTGTTCGCTTTCTTTTGAGAAAGGGTCTTGCTATGCCACTTTGGGTGACCTGGAGTTCCCAATGTGTCTGCCTCACCCTCATGGTGAATGCCACCATGCCTAGCTTCTCCTCTGTTTTTTTTTTTTTTTTGTCTTTTCTTCTTTTTCTTGATTTATGTCTGTCTTCAGGCCAGAGAAGTGAATGAAAAGAAATATTTACTGATCAGCCACTGACAACTCATAGAAAGCATAGTTTACCTGCTTTAATGCAAAGAGGCATCTCCTAACATTAAAAAATTATATTTTTAAAATAATGATAAGTATTGGGTTAGTGAGTTGATACAAAGAAAAATTTACAGGCAAAGGTACTATTTTAAGAGTATATAACACACTCAAAGTTCTTTGTGTATGAGTAGTTACTATTCATTACAGATTATTTCACAGAACAAGCATTTCTAAAAGAAGCCAGGATAGCTGTCTGTTTTCTTGAATGTAAGATTTTCCATGCAGAGAAAATCATGTCAAAAATCAACAAATTGGAGTCAGATATAATCTAAGTCTGTGGGAAAATAATTTAGGAAGATTGAGTATTAGAAGCCAGCCTGAGCTAAATAGTAAGATCTTATGTAAAAAATAAAATAAAAATAAATAATTAATTAATAGGTATCAGGAAATTACATTCAAAGTATCTTGTAAAATATGCAATGCTATTTTTTTCTATTGTAAAAGGACAAATCCTGAATTGGCTCTTTAAATTTTATACAATATTAACACCTGTTCTTTCTTTACTTTTGGTTCCTTCCCATGGTATATCAATCAGCTTAAGATCCTCCAAATAAACAACCTTGAAATACAAGCAGCTTTTGCAACCATGAATTATTTCTTATGCACACAGCACATCCATTTTGTTTTGCTTTTCACATGAACTTAACACCAGGGCCGTGCTGTGGAAGCAACTTGCCAATACTATGAGGAAGGGAAAATGAAAAGTGGCTCTTACAGCAAATTTTTAGTGGAAGTGACACATAACTTTCCTCTCACTTTTTCCTGCAAATTCACATGACTGAAGCTGATCACAATAGGCCAGGAAGAATTTCTGTCCTGGGAGGTATTGGTGAATAACCACCCAGCATTTTCTGGTAGCTTCAACTCTCATTTGTACTTAGATATCTCAACATTCTCCAGACCTGTCTCTTAAATCCAGACTTACTTTTCCATAGCCTGGCCTGTGTTCACTTACATGGATAATATTTCATAGGCTCTCAAAGGAAACCAAAATAGTCCTCATCTTGACCATTGTCCAGCTTTCTCTCTTTCACATTGTTTCTTGGGTGTTTGTGTTGATATTTGAACTCTGGGGACTAGGCACCGTCTCTTAGTGTTTAGTCTCAAGGATGGCATCCTACCACTTGAGTCATGGTTTCACTTCTGTTTTTTGTTTGTTTGTTTGTTTTCTTTATGATGCTTAATTGGAGAGAAGAGTCTCATGGACTTTCCTGACCACCTTGGCTTCGAAACATGATCACCTGAGTAGCTAAGATTGCAGGCATGAGCCACCAGCACCTGGCCCATCTTTCCAAGATTTTAGTGCATGGTTCACAGACTTGAAATCTAGTTACAATTGGCTTTTCAAAAATATTAATAAGTTTTTTTTATTGTGAAAATACTGTACAGAAGGATTACAATTACATGAGCAAGGTAATGAGTACATTTCTTACCAAGCATTGTTGCCTCCTCCTTTGTTTCCCCTTACCATCCCTGCCCTCCCATCCCCACCCACCTCGCCAAAGTTGTGAAGTTTGTTTTTCAACATAACGTCTTGTACATCTCATTGTTGCAATGGATCCACCTGTATCCCTATTTAAACAATTTGTTTTTGCCCTTCCCAAATTATACCAGCATCAAATACAGTGAAAACAGGGGTTATACCGTGGGGGTGGGGACATACAAAGCAACAAAAAAAATCATCTTATAAATATGTTAGAAACAATAGCAAGAAAGAAAAACCATTTGAGTTCTTATCATGGGGTTCATTTCGTCTAACATCAATTTATCTGACTGTTCCTGCTTATCTCAGACATATACTAGTTATTGCAAATAAGGGAAATCATAGGACCTATGTTTCTTTGGGCCTGACTTACTTCACTTAATTTTTTCCAAGTCTTTCCATTTCCTAACAAATAGGGCAATGTCATTCTTTCTGATGGAGGCATAGAATTCCATTGTGTATACATACCACATTTTCTTGATCCATTCATCTACTGAGGGCATCTAGGTTGGTTCCATATCTTAGCTATGGTAAATAATGCTGCAATAAAAATAGTTGTGTTAGTGACTTTTTGTGATCATTTGGGTAAATGTGCAAAAGTGGGATTTCTAGGTCATAGGGGAGCTCTATGTGGAGTCTTCTGAGGAACCTCCATACTGCTTTCCAAAGTGGTTGAACAAGTTTACACTCCCACCAACAATGCCAGCATCTGTTGTTGTTAGAGTTCTTGATTATAGCCATTCTAGCTGGGGTGAGGTGGTATCTCAATGTTGTTTTGATTTGCATTTCTTTCATGGCTAGGGAGGTTGAGCATTTCTTCATGTGTCTATTGGCCATCCTTCTTTCCTCTTCAGAGAAGTTTCTCTTTAAGTCTTTAGCCCACTTATTTATTGGGCAGTTGTTTCTTTGAGGATTTGTTGTTGGGGGATTTAATTTTTTGAGTTCCAGGTATATTTTAAATATGAGACCCTTGTCCATTGTATGGCTTCGGCAGCACATAAACTAAGATTGGAATGATACAGAGAAGATCAGCATGGCTTTTTTTTTTTCTAACTCAGTCCCTACAATTGTACAGTTAAACCCATCCACTTCCTTTCCATTCTTATAAAGCATCTGTCACATTTTACCTCTTTGTTACCCCCATATTCTCGCTTTGTGGTTTATGTATTGCAGTTCCCTTTTCTGAAGTCTCTGTAAAGTATCCATAACCACATCATTCATTCTATCATTTATTTGTGTGTTAGAATGCATCTACTTAGAAACCCTCAGTGCACCTTTATGCTAAGGTTGGGCTGAACACCATGACCCATGTGTGGCCAGGGGATGACCACAGCGTGTCCTTACAAGTTTCTCCTCTACTACTCACCTGAATGCTCTTCACCAGAGCTACAGCCCGCTGTCCCGTCACTTTTTCTTAGACTGTTTATCTAAATTTCCTGTTTAAAATCCATAACTTTTCTCTCCTTCCTCCTGCATAGAAAGTCCCACATGACTATATTCCTTTCCAGCTAGTTTATAGCATTCTTATTGATACCTATTGTCTCAATACTTTTTCTCAGCTTCTCTCATTCTGTCTTTTACATTTTTCTTTATAGAGTGCTTTTTATACTAAAGTTAGTAAGTAGTTGCGCAGTTGGAACAACTAGTTCTGTGGTTTTGTTCCTGTATTGAGGGGCACAGTCAAACTTTAAACTTGCTTATTTGTATATAGTGCTTCTATGAATTTGTAATGGGCCTCATTAGTCCTATGGATTTTATGATATTGGTCATCACAAGTTAGAATGGCAAGTTTGGATGAAAGGTTTTCAGGAAGTAGTCTTTGGTTTTACTTCTTGAGATTTGCTAGTTCCTCAGGTAAAGAACTCTTGACATTTCTAATGGCCCTTCAGTGACTATCAATCAGAAGTTAATTAGCCTATGGAGTACATGGATTTTCCCTAGTCTTCTCACTGGTTATGTATGAGAACATTTTTCTTTGATTCTCCTCTTCAACCCTCAGTGAATTGCAAATATATTCACCCGATAAAATCACTAAATTACAATTTAAATATGCACTTTTCATTCTCATGACTCAGTCATCTCATGCTCATTTTCCTGTCTCTTTTTCTTCATTTTTTTTCTTTTCTTAAATAGCAAGCCAGGAATGCTGTGCTCATCAGACTCAAAGGTTCCAGGAATAAAATACTTTTTACTCTACTGTTGACCAAGTCTATGATAGCAAATTAACATTTATTTTTTGTGTTAATAATTGGTTCCAAGTGATTTATTATTTTTTCAGTCACAAGATTTGTTCAGGGGTCAGAGAGAGAAAAAAATGTTTTCTCAAAACAAAGAAGGTCTCTGATGGAAAATATCAGCCTGTGGAAAATAGATTGATCTGGAAGCAAAAGCTTTATGGGAGTGTTTTCAATCCTGATTCACAAACCTGGGTTCTTATTTTACCTGTATATTACTCTCCTTAACTGGCTTTTTACACTAAGCCTGTGCCAAACAAAGCTAGTATTGCAATTTTTTTGTTCTTTCATATTTAGTTAGAAGCTAAATCACCACAACAATGAGAATGATAAAGGCAGTTGCAATTTGTAAGGAAAAACCAATCTGTCATTTAGAAAGTATCTTTCAGTGGAGGAAACGTGTGAACTAGTTTTTATTTCTGTTTTTATAAGGAAGGTAGAGTTTTCTTCACATTGACTTCCAATGTCCCTAACACTGAAAATAGTGACAGAAATGTGACCTAAGTGTCATTTAAAAAACCATGCATCCCTGATATACTATGAATTATGTAGTTGCATACAGGATTCTGTGTGCAATATAGTACATATAAATCCAAGCGGTATACATGCATACTTATCTGTATGCAAGATTCTGTCTTTAATGGCTGTCATTGAAGTATTCTACCCTGCCAGGTGTTCGTAATCAGTATGGAGCTCTTTAAGAAGCGAAATGCATTCTTTTGCGGGTTAAGCATCTATAGCTCTGTTGGAATGTAAGAGCAATATAAAATGATTTGAAAGGGGACACATTTCATCAACTCTTATAGATATGGTGCAGTAGTCTACAAATGCCCCTCGTAGCATGTGGAAATTGTTCCAGCTCCTGGGGTCTTTCTTTTCTGATCCATTCTCCCAAACAAAGCCTCCCTAGGACAATCACACCAGGATAAAAGATCCCACAGCATGCATCTCAGCTCAGAGCTGAAGCACCATTGTGAGACCATTTATGCCTAAGCGCTTTCTCTTGGCTTAGCACATGCTCAGGATTGGCCAAAGAAAGGGATTTTATCAAGTGTCCCTTTCTCAAGATGTGTGAGAAGTTCCTGCAATAGCGCTGGCAGCAGAACTTGAAAGAAATTGAAATAAATAAATAAGCAATAGGAAATTTAAAGAAAAGGGGGATAGGCTAATGTTTATTTGAATGCCATGGCTCCAGAATATCTGTATATGGACGACAAATTGCACATTAAAGGTGGCCTGAAAGTAAAACACAGTTCTGTTTAGCTTTTTGGCGTGCAGAAAGAAATCAAGATGAATGCCGTTTGGCTGATTCCATAAGGCTGATAAAAGGTTTGACCTAGATGCATTACATAAAACCGTCCTGGAATCACAGCAGAATTTTGCAATGGCTTTTGCATCCTGACAAGAACATGTTGTCTCGTGCTCTCAGTGTCACAAATGGGTGAAGTTGCAGGGATCTAAACCTGAAAAAAAAAAAGGAGCCTGTCATACAGCTTTGTTCAGGTGTCGGGTGTGGTATGGAGGATAAGAGGGATATTAGTCTAGTTCGATGAGCCTGTGCATAATTTTGTATTAAGAGTCTAAAATCAACTGGGTTCTCTCTCTCTCTCTCTCTCTCTCTCTCTCTCTCTCTCTCTCTCTCTCTCTCTCTCTCTCTCTCTCTCTCTCAGTAAGCTACACAAGAGGGAATACTTTCCTTCTGCCTCCTGAGGGTCTGATAATTTAGTTGTTGAAATAAGCTGACAGCTGGCAGATTAATAAGAGAAAATGCACCCAAATGTTTGCTATACTCACAGGTATCACATAACAGAACTGAATAACACAAGCCCCACCCAGAAATATCTGGAAGCATTTATACCTTCTATATAGGGATTAGAGAGGTAAGTAAATTTGGGGAAGGGAGAAGATGAATGTTTCCCCAAAACAGAGAATAGCCTATAATAGAGGGTCTCTGGGTGTGGCTCTGGCTTCCAGACTTCACTTGCTAGACAGGAATTCATCTTCCATGGTTAATGGATTTACATTTGTTGGTTTTCAAATGGTCCCAGCTTGAAGTCTTAACACACAAATTGTTTTCTTTGGTGTGACATTTCTTAAATTACTTTGATATATATATATATATATATATATATATATATATATATATATATGCATATGTGTGTGCATATGTGTGTGCTGTATGTATATGATTATCTCAACCAGAAATATTAAATTTATAAAAATAAATGATAAATTGAACAGCTCACCCATATATATGATATGCCAGATGTCTGGATGATATTTGAAAATTAAATTTAAATTCCCAGAGGCTTTGTCTACAGATGCCTTATTTCTAGAAGCATCTGCATCTGTATGCATTCACGGAGGATTTTTCCCACCTTTTATATGCCAGTTTTAGAATCAAATTCTGTAGACATAAGTTTATATGATAAAATATTTCAGCTGCACACTAGAAATCATAAATGCAATGAGAGTTGAACGACAAAAAATATGACAAAATGTCGAACAACCAACAGTATAAACATGTGGACATTTAGCCAACTTGGTCACTAATATGAAAAGGCAGAGGGATTGCTATCTGATGGTACATGGCTTGATTTGTTTTGTTTTATTTTACTTCTCTTTTTAAAACAATTTGACAGTATCAATGAATGATTGAGCTCAGGGCCTCTTGTTTGTCTAGCAAGTGCTCTTTCAGTTGAACTACTTCCCCAGTTATTTCTTTTTCTTTTTTTTTCTTTTTTTTTTAAATTTAATTTTATTTTATTTGTGAACATACTGTACAGAGGGGTTACAATTACATGGGCAGGATAATGCGTACATTTCTTACCAAGCATTGCAGCCTCCTCCTTTGGTTATTTATTTTTCTTTTAGTTTGTTTTTCAAATAGTGTCTCATGCTTTCGTTGGGTGCCAGAAGATCTCTATTTTCCTACCTCTACTTCCTGATTAACTAGGGAAGATAGGTCTGAACTACTACAATTGGCATCACATTTTCTTCATTTTTTTCTATCTTGCTTGTTTTCTTTCTTTCTTTCTTTCTTTCTTTCTTTCTTTCTTTCTTTCTTTCTTTCTTTCTTTCTTTCTTTCTTTCTTTCTTTCTTTCTTTCTCTGTCAAGGTGATGTACCATGGGGTTACAGTTGCAAAAGTAAGGTAATAAGTACATTTCTTGTCAACCTTGTTACCCCTTCCCTCATTATTCTCCTTATTTTCCCTCCCCTGAGTTGTACAGATCATTTCCAATATACTGTCTCGTGAGTATTACTGTTGCATTGGTTCCCACTTGTCCTTTGTCTCACCATTCTGTTCCCTTTCCTTTCCAAGATTCAGATAATTGTATACACAATACCCAGCATATCAAAATCAAATACAGTGACAACAGGGTATACACAAAAGAAACAAGAAATCACATAGTACATTAAAAACAACAACAACAAAGAAAACCCTTTTGTTCCCATGTCTTGGAGTTCATTTCATTTAACATCATCTTAGTAAAATAAGCCAGACCCAAAGAAACATAGCTCCTATTATTTCCCTTATTTGTCATAAATAGTATACATCTAGGATAATCTTAGCAGAGGAGTAGAACATCTCAATAGCATCACATTTCTTACTCTTCTTCCACAGTGTACATTATACTGACATAGTGTTCTTAGTAAAAATGAAACCCAAGTGAAGAGAGGTGTTTAAATTAAGAATTAGAGTTGCATTTATTTCCTATCAATTCCAAACTTTGGAACATAATGAGAGGCTTTTTTGGTGATCTAGCACTTGCCTATCATTTTTGTCAGTCTTCCATATCTTTACTCATTTATAGCCCGGGAAAACCACCTGAAACAAACAGAGTAAACCCACTGGAAAATTGGAAACTAGTTATATCTGTGTGGTTGATTGAGCCAGTCTTCCTGTACAGCTTCTTTCATTCTATGTATCACACTCAGAGACAAAGAAGGATGTATATGATGTTTGCTGGGGCACCTGTGCATAGGTGAACACAACTACACACAAATCCAGCCTCACCCACAGCTGTCTGATTTCTAATTCCAGGTTTCCACGTAGACACAGTTCTATAATGGATTGCTTGTCTTCTTCTTTGTGAACTTGACGTAATGTCCATGTACTTGGTAAAACTTATACCTTTAACACATAAATCTTTGTCCTAACAACTAGCAAAGTTTGAAACTACTCAACATTACTGGCCATATAGGAAACTGAAATAATAATGTTGAGATTCTATTTCATTTCAGTCAGGATAGCCATCATCAAGAATATACTCAATAACTGTGTACCAGCGGCTCATTCCTGTAATCCTGTAATCAGGAGGCTGAGAGCTGAGGATCCCAGTTTAATGCCAGCCAGGGCAGGGAGTCCGTGAGATTCTCATCTCCAAGTAACCGCCCAAAAGGGTGGAAGTAGAGCTGTGTCTCAAGTGATAGAGTACTAACCATAAGCAAATTAGGTCAAGGACTGGCACCTTAACAAAAAAGAGGAAAAAGGAATACAAACAAGAACAATAAAAGTTAGCAAGGATGGAGGGAAAAAGGCACCCTAATACAATGCTGATGGGAATGTTAATTAGCGTAATCATTATATAAAATCATTATAATGGTCTCTGAAAATATAAAATAGAAGTCCCCTGGGATTTAGTAATACCACTCTTGACAAGCATCTAAAACAATATATGATATGATTACAGTTGAGGCACTTGCACACTCATCTTCATTGCAGGACTATTCTGAATTGTTTCACCTGTGATGACAACACAGATGTCCTAAAACTGATGGTCAGATCAAGAAAATGTGATATGTACACATAATATTATTCAACCGTAAAGAAAGTGCAGTTAGGCCACTCGTAGGGAAATAGGTGGAACTGGAGATCATTGTGTTACATGAAGTAAGACAGGATCAGAAAAACTATAGTTGCATTTTTATTATAAACAGAATCTAGACCTAAAAGGTGTGTGTGTGTGTGTGTGTGTGTGTGTGTGTGTGTGGTGTATGTGTGTATGGTGTGTGTGTGTGTGTAATATGACTGCAATTATGGGACTTTTGGGTAGATGAGGGAGAGGGAAAGAGGGAAAGAGAATGATCGAAGGTGAATAATGTTGGAATAATTTGTATCTGTGTATGAAGATGGCATAGAGAAGCTCACTGAAAGCTGTTGAGAGTGTGTGGAAAGAGAGAGTGATAGATGGGGTTAATTGGATTAAAAATAATGTATGCATGCATGTGTGGAATGCCATGGTGAAATCCCTTTGTACAATTAATATACACTAATGCAGTAACAACAGGGAGTGCAAAACAAGTTCTATTGGTGAATGGGTACCATTTTGGGAGGGGGAGGGGTAAACAGAGGAAGAGAAAGAAGGTGATTATCACCAAAATACTTCATATACACACATTAGAATGAAACAAACCAACATAAAATTGTTTTCCAGTGGGAGATAGGGATGAAGGAAGATGCTTGAGGGATGAATTTGATCAAGGTACATTGTATGTGTATATAGAAATATCAAAGTGAAATATCCTTGTACAACTAATATATACTAGCAAGAAATATAGAATAAGTGTAAGTACTTGCTACTACACCATCTTTGTGCCAACATTATTCCAATAATTCGACTAGCAATTAAAAATAACACATTCCAAGTACACAGTAGTCAATAGATTTTTATAGCTGATCTCTCCTACGTTTAACCAGTGTGCAAAATAAATCAAATATCTTAACCAGTGTAACTCAGAATTTGCATGTGTAACCAGTGGGCTGAGCTTTTCCCAGAGACAGCATAAAATTAAGTTGCTATTTTAATTATCATAATTGCATTCAGATTCATCATTAAATTACTGTGCTGCTTCAGTTTCTAATGAGAGTTAAGAACATTTCAAACAGCTCTATTGAGTCAGATTGACTGTATTGAACTTCTAGCTGTGACAGGAGTATTGGGTTAAATTTGAGGGCAGAGAACACATTCACTACACAGGTTAGAGTGTGTACCGCTCTACCAGTGCACGACTCATCTCTGGCTGGCTTTGCTTGGGTTATGACTGAGTTTGTGGGCAGCCTTGGCAATATATCAGTTGTACATGATTGCTGAAATCAATCACCCTCAGACTCACCATTACTGCCTGGACAAAGTCCAAGGTGAAGGTCAGGATTGAGAGTATACAGCAGTATTGAAACTGACCTATTTTTGTCCTTATTTTATTTTTATTTTTTGTCCAAACCTTTTGTTTTTCAGGCAGTAGAAGAAGTAAGTAAAAATCAAGGGGGAAAATAATGCTTTTCTTCCATGTGCCCTTTGAAGTAGAAGAGTTTGTAGAATAGGAAAAAAATATTCCCAAGCTTTATTGATGTTGTCAGAGATCTGACTTTGAATCAAGAATGGCGTCTATCTGTCCTTCCTTCCATCCATCCATCCATCCATCCATCCATCCATCCATCCATCCATCCGTCTATCTCTATTTAGACTTTTATGAGATTCTGGAGGCAGAATCAGGGAAAACTAAGATCCACATTTGGAGATCTAACTTCCAGAAATCTTCAATCTGGTTCAGAAGATAAGACAAACGTACAAAATTTAATTCAAGGAAGTACAAGATTTAGTGGGGAAAAAATAGCAGGTAGGTAGGCGTAACACCACAAAAGTCCAGAGCAAATGCAATTGCCCTTTTATATGAAAGAGGCAGAAAGGATCACACATACTGTATTTTAAATCGAGTTCAATGTGTGCCACCCTCAGACTAAATCTTCATGTAATGTTTTATTGATTTAGTGCTTTGTGAGTACTTACCATGCACTTCCTTGTAATTATTACATGTCACTCTTTCCTTCTAATAGCTCCTGATAATGGAGTAGAGAACAAAAGGCTTTCATGAAGTTGTTTGTAAGTTTTCTTCTGGAGGACAGTGAAGGTAACAGGACTATCTAACTCTTAGAAAATATTCTTAAGTTTGCAGCTAAAGAATCTTAACTGAGGTTAAGTATTCTTTCCAGGGAGCTAAGATTCAAACTGACTTCTGAATCTTCCCTAGCCATTGTATCCTATTGGCATGAAAGCACTTAATCTGCCTATACTTCTTTGTTAGTATTATCTTTAATTTTGGCTGCTAGATTGCATCACCATAATGTGATCACACAGAATAGCTCCTCTCATTTAGCAAAACCATTGAGCACCTGTAGGTGCTCAATGTTGCTATACTTTGTCTTATACATGGCCAGAGTATTTAAAGTATGTATCTGCCCATGGCCTTTGCTCTATGCATCTATATTGTGATCTTTTCCAGCAAGTAAGCTGGTAAGAGAAGATAGGTCAAGGGCCAAAGCTTTATGATGGTCTCTCTTTTTTTTTTTTAAAAAAAGAAAAGGGCGGGGTGGGGGGGAGAAGAAGAGAATTGCTGGGTCCAAGTGTGTACCTATAATAATAACAACTCTGAAGGCTGAGATTTGGAGGGTTTCTATAGAAAGCCCTGACAGAGAAGTTTGCTAGACTTCAGGTCCAAAATAGCCAGCAAAAAGCCTGGCTGGATGTATGGTTCAATTGATAGACTACCAGCTTAGCCAACACTAAATACTACTTAATTAGAAAATTATGCTGCTTTTTATTAGTTTGCCAGACTGGAAAGTTTTGCTTGCTACTAGAAAGTAGTATTATTTTTTTTTATCACTTTTGGTCAAATTTATGTTAGGTAATTTATAACTTGTACCTAAAACCATTTCAACCTTGGTTTTTATGTTCATGCTTGTTTTATAGTGCTATCTAGAAAATAGAATTCGCTGGCAAAATAAAAGTGAGGTCTTAAATACGCAAAAACCTGTTTTTTAAAGTTAGTTTCTTTCTATATGAATGTAAAAATTATCAAATAAAAAGAACAAAAATCTCCATGAAAGAAGATTAGATACTTAGGATGGATATTTTCTACTATGAATTTTTATGTTGGAAATGTATTGTTAAGATTAATTCTTTGGGAAAACTATGGTGATATTTAGTGCAGTTATTTTGGTGACTACAAATACAGAAAACTGGAAAGCACTCCTTCACGATCCATACATGCATGTTCCTTCCTGCAGTACTAAGAAACTTCAGCAATGTAAATAGTAACATGTAGAAATAAAGTACAGTTGTCCCAAGAATCTGTGAGGCATTCGTTCTAGGATCCTTTAAGGACATCAAGGATACTCAGGTCCTTTGTCCAACATTTATTATATCCAAAATAGTATTTTCATACAATGAGGGTACAGCCTTCTGTATATCTTCCATAATCTTTATGTAGCTTGTAATACCAAATATAGTGTAATGCTATGCAAATAACATTCTGTAGGTGATTGTCCAATGCATGTGCAATTTTATTTCAGATAGTTCAATTTTCAGCAGATTGGATTCTCAATGAGGATCACATAGTTATGGAACACTGAAGATAATGTAGTCCAAAGTTCAAAGTTCATAACTAATTTACCCTACAAAGCTATTACTTTCCTAAACCAAAAATATGTAGTTTTCAGTTACATGACTGCTTAAAAATTTTAATGTGTTCTTGTGTAAAATGTAACATGTTATCCTCATACCAAAGGAAACCTGGAAGAAGTTTTTCTAAGCTATTGACATGCTAATTTTAAACCAGTTCCAGAACAGAAATATAAATATATCTAGAATGGTACAGAATTCATAGTTATTGCTTTGTTAGTCGAAGTACATATATCATAAGCCTCTCTATTGCTAGATTGTAGGAAAAATATGTTAGAGTTTTGTCTTCTTATTATTTCCTTACGTAATCTCAGTCAACTTTCTTGGCTTAGATGCTGAACCTCTTGTCAGACGAATGGGTTTCAAATGGGGTTTTGGTAAAATCACTTCTGTGCAATTCAAGATCATAACCACAAAATAGGTCATTGTGTTAAAAACAGATGTAAAAGCTAGGGTTGAGAAATGGTAAGATGATCCAATCAACCATTCATCAGGGCTTTCAAATCCACTGAATATTTATTTATTTATTTATTTATATTATTTATATGCTGGTACTGGCTGTTGAACTCAAAGCCTGAATGCTATTTTTTAGCTTTTCAGCTCAAAATGGAACTCTACCACATAAGCCACTTTTATCTTTTTGGTGGCTAATTTGAGATAGGAATCTCATTTGCCTGCCAAGGCTGGCTTTGAACCACAATCCTCATATCTCAGCCATTTGAGTAGCTAGCATTACAGGTATAAGTCACCAGTACCTGGCTCTACTGAATAGTTTTGTCAGCTATTATTCTCTTTATTCAAACTGGGTGCTAGTGACTCACACCTGTAATTGCACTCAGGAGGCTAAAATCTAAGTGTTACAATTTGAAGCCAGTCCAGGCAAGAAAGGCTGTGAGACTCCTAAGTCCAATTAACCAGCCAGAAGCCAGGAATGTAGCTGTGGGTTAAGTGATAGAGAGCTGACTTGATCAAAAAAAGCTCAGGGACACAATGCCCAGGGACTGAGTTGAACCTCACAACTAGCATTAAAAAAAATAAGTGAACAGCTTCCACTAAGTTTAGAACTAAAAAGGAGGCTTCAATAGCTCTTCTGAGGTGTATCACACAGGAATTTAATATTTTTGTAATACAAATAGTAATGAAAGAAATAATTCTAGTGGAACTTGATTGATTAGTTTTCTGTTGTGTTTTATTTTCTTACAAAGATTGTATTCAGAATCCATAATGCAAGCCAATTCAATTTGTGGGCACACTGTCCTCAAATTGATTCAGTTTTGCTATAGGTTTTCAAGAATACTTGTCTTTCTTAAAACCGTGAGAAAGCTGTTGGTTTGTTTCTCAAAGTCCCACCCAGTGAAAGCTTCTGCATAGCTAGGAATTCAGCTGTCTCCTTACTGCAGAAAACAAGATAATAAAATAAATGTTTATTCTGATATGTCTGCCACAGTCTGATTTGGCCAATGTACACATTTGCTGTGAGTATCTCAACTCATATTCATTTAACCCTGGCCTTGTGGCAATCACATATATGGCCATTTTGAATCTCTGTAGTGTATTTTATTTAGTTAATGCTTTACCCAAACACATGTGTGCATACTGGTAAACGTATGCCTTTATGTTAGTGTGTAAATTTAAATTAAATTTTCATAACTCAGGATTACAACCAGTAAGTACACACTACCAAAAGCAAACAAATGAGAGGTGAGCCTGTCTGACACACTAGGTAATGTCAGTGGATATTACATTACCTCTGGGTGCTGTGGATCTTGCTGATCTGTTTAGAGCAGAGATACTCAACTTTTACCCAATTATGTTCATATTTCCTGTGGATTCTTCTTAAAAAGTACTTTATATTTGAACAAGATTTTTCAATGTAATAAAGTTAAACTTGGCCAACGTAGGTGCCTGAATTGAGATCTTTTATTAGTTGATCTGTAAAATATGAAATGAGATTTCTTCACTATATTGTAAGACCTAAATAGGAAAGATCTGCATCTCTGATTTGGAATTTCTAGTCATGGTGTCCAACAAGGAAATAAAGAATAATGAAATGATAACAAACTTTTAAAAAAGCAGAAAAGAGAGTCTGTTTATCCATTTACCTATTTGCAGTGTTTTTCTTCAAGAGACCAGGTAGCTAATATATTAGCCCCCATGGCCACTACTCAGTTCTAACAGTGCTCCATGAAAGCAGCCACTGGTAACATAGACATAGATGAATATGACTGTAACCTAGCAGAAGATCTAGAGATTCAATTACTGAATCTCAAGTCTAGAACTTTTTAATGATTGTTCCTTTGTGCAATAAGGGAGCAGTCCAAGCTTTGTAGTGAAAAAGAAAATCACCTATTAACATTGTCTCTCATGATGCTGGTGGCTCTCTGTCTGGAGCTGTTTCTTCTGCATGTGGGTATGGGATGTATTACTGCATTAGAGTCAAATGGAAGTTTGTGTGGAGTCACACCAGTGTTAGTGTGGTGATGCTGCTTGCTTGTGGGCTGGAACTTCAGCAAGGACTGTCTGCTGGAGTGACCTCTAGTGACCTATCCATAGGGTGAACGGAGATGTTTTTGTCACATGTTTTCTGGGTTACAAAGGCAGCCAGGTTACGCTCATGACCTAGTCACTAAAGTCTCTGTCTTTGCACTGTACTGTATTGGCTCCAGGGAAAAGGCAATGACTTTTCACTCAATGAAAAGAATGAGCGACAGTCACATTGTAAGAAGAACATACGATGAGAGCTATTGCTTCAGTTCTTTTTGGAAAGTGAACCTGCCATAGTGATGTTTTGTTATGCATTTAAAAAAATTGGAACAGCAGCAGAAAAGGTACAGCAGCAAGATTTGGAAAGCAAAAGGGGAGAAATTGGCATAATGGGAATCATACATTGATACAATAATTGATATTGATGATGATATATTGATATTGATAATAGTCATTAAAGCAATCAGGGACTAAAACCTGGATTTGTGTAAGGTTCCATCCTTACATATCCATATCCATATATATATATATGGATATGGATATATATATGTACATATATATGTATATATATGTATATATATATATATATATATACATATATATATCCAAATACACACATATGGTGAATGGAGACTCTTATTGTCAAGGTGATGTACAGAGGTGTGACAGTTATATAAGTAAGGTAATAAGTACATTTCTTGCCAAACTTGTTACCCCTTCCCTCATTTTTCTCCTACTTTCCTTCCCCCAGCCCACCCCCCTCTCCAAGTTGTACAGATCGTTTCCAACATAGTGTCTTGTGTACATCACTGTTGCATTGGTTCCCCCTTGTCCTTTGTCTCACCATTCTGTTGTTCCCTTTCCTTTCCCTAATTCAAATAAATGTATATATAATAGCAAACTTTTAAGTGGTCAGAAGAAGGTTGTGAGCTGTGTGCTGGTGGCTCACAATTGTAATCCAGCTACTCAGGAGGCTGAGATCTGAGGATTGTAGTTTAAAGCCAGCCTGGGCAGGAAAGTCTGTAGAGTTTTATCTCTAGTAAACCACCAGAAAACCAGAAATGGCTCTCTGGCTCAAGTGGTAGAGTGCTGGTGAATTGAAGAGCTGAGGGACAGTGCCCAGCACCACGACTGACACACACACACACACACACACACACACACACACACACACACACACACACACACACACACGAAGTAAAAGATTTTGAGTACAAGTCCCAACAAATAGGAGGACATCAGAAAGTGGTTTCCATTCTAGAGCAGAAGAATGGGGTGTCCTTCACCTCAGGACAGCACGGGGAAGGATCTCGTTGATGCTCTTGCCAGTCTGGATCCCACTGTACATCACAGACTGGGTCTATGACAGGGCAGATCAATAGGTGTTTCAGAGTGGAAAAGTCAAGTGTTGACTATTGGACCTGGTCCTGACAGGCGACACATATGAAAAAGTCTCCCTGAAATGACTTCATTAGCTGGTAGGTTTGACATCACAAACCCAAAAATAGACAGAAGCAGCCAACTGAGGGCAACAAAGAAGCAGGGAGTCTTTAAAACTCCATTCCCTAACTTCTCCAGTATTTTCTGTGCTCCATACGCCACTGCCTGCATTAAAGCCCTCAGAAGTGCCCTTCTGAGCAGGCGCCCAGCTACGGGAGCCTGGAGACATCTGTTGTGCCATTTCAACCCTCAATTCTCTCCACTGGGCCTTCTTTGTTTGTGGACCAAATGTGCCTATTTTTTGCTCCACTGATTTAATATCCCCAGGAAAGCTCATAATGTAATCATAAAAGTTGGATCTGAGTGGGAAGTCTTTAGGGTTTCATCTTGAGCCTTTCCATGGGACACCCCCCCCCATATCCTCCCTTGCCCCATACCCCCTGTTCTAGGTAGCTACACTTGGAGTTGCTACCTTCTCATTGTTTTGAATGCATAAGCTATTGAAATCAATCTCTTCTGTGTGTGTGTGTGTGTGTGTGTGTGTGTGTGTACTGTGTAGGCACCACACATATGCTTGTGTGCACGTGTTTGTGTATGTGCTGCCATGCCTCTATCAAGAAGCAAGGAAAATTTCCCTTTTCCTTTAGCTGCTTTTTAAAACAGGTTTCAGTCCATTAAAAGCAAAAGAGAGCATTAAGTGGCATTCTTTAGCTTTTAACTGGTGAGCTTTCATCAATTTATTAATAAACTCTCACTGCAAATGTGCTCGTTACAGGCTAGAGCTTTAGGCTGGCTCTAGCAGCAAGAGCAATGTCCTCTGGGACCAGAAATCCAATTTGAAGTTCTGCCTTCAGGTAATGCATTTGGACTGTTTTGGAGAGATTAAACAAATAAATGCCAAAACTTTCTTTCCAGACAGCTAAAACTGAATGGTTTGTTTTGTTTTGTTTTATTGTTTTTGTTTTTTTTTCCTCTAAAATGCTGGCCTAAGAATACAGCCTAGGAGCATTGTGCCAGGTAGACCCAAGTCTTATTCCAGTTTCTATGTCCTTAATGTCATTGCGGTCCCATTTCTACTGAACTGTTCACGTAGGAACAATAGAACTGGAAGCCATCATCAGAATTCTTATAGAGTCAGATTTGCCTTCATGGTAGCTATGATAAAAGATTTGATTTTAGATGCATAGACATATTTGCTATTATTAGCTTCCTAAACAACAGATATCCCTCCTTTCTCCATGGGAATTGTGTTGCCCTTTTTGCCTTGATTTTCAGGAAAATAAGAACAAATATTATGCATTGGGAATGGGAAAGGAAAGAGGTAGAGAAAGGAAAATAGAAATGTAAATTTATCTCTAGTTATAAAATTTCAGCTTGGAGAGATTATATTGAAATATGTCCTCCTGTCTTTTTCCAGAGTATTGTGCTTGGGAATCTTATGGAAGACTGGCTTCGTGTTAACAAAAGTATTTTATTTTCTTTGTATATCCAGTTGTGATAATAATAACAGCTAATATATAGGAAACACTTGATGAGAGTCTAACACTCTAATGTTTTACGTTGTTTGATTAGTTCAATACAAGAACTCAACAAAGGTTTTGACCTTATTCTTGAATAAGATAATGCAGAATTGAGAGGTTAAGCGTCATGTTTGCACTTAGATATTTGATTCTATATCCTCCATCATCAATTTTCTCCATTCAGTAACTATATTAATGTTGTTATATGTGCATGTATTCCATGACATCTGCGTGCATTCACACATGATTGCATTGTGTGTGTGCATGTGCAGGTGCTTGTGCGTGTGCGTGTGTGTGTGTGTGTGTGTGTGTGTGTGTGTGTGCCAGAACCATGGCTTGAACTCAGGACCTGGGATTCTTTCTTGGCTTTCTTGCCTCAAGGTTCTAATACTTGAGCCAGTCCACAGTCTGGCATTTTGCTGGTTAATTGGGAAAAAGAATCTCTTGCACTTTTCTGCATAGGCTGGTGTTGAACAATGATCTTCTAGGACCCAGCCTTTTGAGTATCTAGGATAGCAGGCATAAGCCCCAAGCACTTGACCATTGTGTGCATCTTTACAATTGGAAACATAAGTAAATGTTTAGGATTGACAACAACAAAAATGGTGGTGATATTAAACCTATTATTGTCATGTTAGGTGAGACTTGGAATTTGATATGATACTCACCCAAAGCTCTCATTTCTTTCAATTTCCAAGTTCTGTTATATTTGGGCCATTTAATTAATTCTAGCCAATGAGTTTATGAGTAAAGAAGGTCAGATTTTGAACTACTGTGTTTTCAGTCAACTAAACAAAACAAAACTAGCTTGGAGAACCAGATTGTAAGTGACGGCAATAATTTGTTAAAAGTAACAGAGTTTTTTGAAAAAGAAAACTAAAGATAGTTACCCTGGAGAAATTTAGTGGTATAAGATGAGCTGTTTTCAAATACCTGATAAGGTACAGCATAATAATTACAATCTTGCATTACATAGTTGTAAGAATACAACAGAGGATCTCACTTGGATCAGCACAAATAAAACCTTATTTCTGATAAAAGATTTCTCATTTTAGATATTCTATCATATTTGTGAATTTCATACTTACTTTTATAGATTTTCAGCCACTCATAGTAAAAGTTGAGAACATGTCTGTCTCTTTCATGGCAGTTTTCTTAGTTCTTTACATGTAATTAGCTTGCAATTTCAAAAAAAAAAAAAAAGACAAAATAAGACCTAACTGGGTACTGGCAGCTCTCAACTGTAATCCTAGCTACTTGGAGGCTGAGATCTGAGGATCAAGGTTTGAAGTCAGCCCAGGCAGGAAAGTCTGTGAGACTATTTCCAATAAACTACTCAGAAAAAGCTGGAAGTGGCACAGTGACTCCAGTCATAGAACCTTAACCTTAACCTTGAGCAAAAGAAGCTCAGGGACAGTGCCCAGGCCCAGACTCTGACTTCAAATCCCAGGACTGCACACACACACACACACACACACACACACACACACACACACACACACACACACACACACACACACACACTCACGCATGCACCTCTCCCCCACACACAAAGATATAGTCATCAAACAAATAAATGAACAAAAGAGTGTATAAATGAAGAAATAACAAATTATCTTTTTTTTCTTTTTTTGGGTCTGGTCATGGAGCCTGAACTCTGGGCCTGGGCACTGTCCCTCAGCTCTTCAGCTCAAGGCTAGCGCTCTACCACTTGAGCCACAGTGCCACTTCTGGCTTTTTTCTTTTTGCTTATGTGGTGCTAAGGAATTGAACCCAGGGCCTCAGGCATGCAAGGCAAGCACTGTATCACTGAGCCACCTTCCCAGCTCAACAAATTATCTTTTATCCCATAGAGTAACCCAGATACATTCCTGACATTGGAAACCCTTGTGTGGGCTTGTAACTAGGTTTTATGAGTATTTTGTAATAACCTGGGCTGGGGTTATGGCCAAACTGATCCAGTGGTTATCCCAAAACTCTGATCTTCTGATCTTTACCTTTATACTGTTTTTCATTCCTGGTAATGATCTTGGAAAGCTTTTCATTTTTGCGTCCCTAACAGATAGGAAATTCAGTCAAGATGTTTGTTGTTACAAAAGCACAGAGAAATATTGCAAGCATTTTTTGAACCCTTCCTGTTTGTGAAGACATTCATCATCTTTTGATAACTTGTCACATCACGTTCAGAGAAATGGACAGCGTGTACTTTGTAATCAGGACAGGAGCCTGTAGTATGACTGATGTGAGCTTAATCAGTTATCATTGTCAAATATGAGCCTCAGAAATGCGTGCCTTTGAAAGGCTTGTGCTTGTGTTTATGATGCTTGGCTCCATTTTTCCATAGGTGGTTATAAATTAATGCATACAGGGGCACCTCATTTCGAGTTGGGTTCTCATATGTATGCATAACGAAGTCTTGATCATCAGGCAGATTAGCCTCATCATTCACCAAGCATCCTTTCCACTCAGCTGATCTCTAGCTGAATTTGTGACTTTCCAGATAATTATGTGTAAGCTCTGCTAAGTCAGTTTCCGCAGAGGGTTTACCTCTACCTTGCAGCCATGTGTAGCTAGCTACTCAGCACCTACCCCAGGCTGCTGTGGCAGGTGGAAGTTTGAGAAGAGCTTCCAGCCTTCAAGGAGGTTGCAGTCTCGCTTTGTAGATTTCACCTTAAAGGTACGAGTGAAAAGGGCTACATAGAAGTGGCATTTGTGACACAGGGGCAGGATGGGTGTGGGAAGAGAAGGGGATTATTCCTAGGTTTCGAAGCTCTGCTTCACCCTTCAATGGTCTTCATTTTACGATTTCATGGGAACCTCTCATGTCCACATGATGAGCCTTCTTCTGACCTTTCAAACACAGAAGCCTTGTGTATGAGGATGCTCATTTTTTTCAGTTGGTGATGGAATACCCTCTCTCAGAAACACTTGCAGGTCAGAGAAGCTTTGGCCTGTGGTCTAGGCAAATCCATCTGCCTTAAACACAGCCACAAGAAATTTCTGGTTTTAGATATCAGAGAAGGTCCTTCTAACCTAGTCTTGCTCATGACAACTCTGAAGCTTAGAATCCAGGAAGACAGTCAGGAGACCAGGCCAGGGAAAGAATGGAGTGAGAAAAGGGCCGATGAGGTACCTCAGGATTTGAGGCGTTACCAAGTGGACAGCTTCCCACTCTCCTTTTATGTTTCTTCTTGTTTCTTTGTGTTGTTGCGTCCTACACATGCCAGCCCATGCTCCAGTGGAGTCTGCACCCAGAACTGCCAAAAGATAGAGACAGAACAGCCCCAAGCCAAGCCTGCTCTTTCCACTCCTGTGTCAGGCCTGGGAGAACAGCACCACAGGAGGGGACCCCTTTCAAGCAGCCCAGCTGTACTCCCAAGGAATGCCAGGAAAATGCTGTGCGTTTTCCTCCCTCCCTCCCACCCCCATACAGAAAGGGATGGAAGCTTCCTGCTAACCTTGCTGCCACAATCCGAGTCAGGGAAACAGAATAAAACTTACAAAAAAACTATGCCAAGTCCCACCCCTCCATATACAGAAAGATTCAGACCTCCTCTATACTTTAGGGAAGAAAAATCACAGAAAAGCATAAACAATGTCAGGCAAAAAGCTGGAGCCTGTTTGTTTCCACGTAAGTACCACTTTTGTTTCACTAAACACACTAATAATACAGTTACTCAATTTCCTCTGCAGTTATATCAAAGATATCCGACAGGCCAGGCATTTAATTTTGGAAATGAAGTTTTATTTGCACACCATGAAAACAAACAAAAATAGAGAAATACAAGGCAGAGCACCGTGGACCAGTCCCAAGCTGGGAAAATGAATTTGGACCCTTTAAACATCTTTCTTTGGCAAGCTGGCCTGAGGTTAACCATTGTCAGTAGCTGGGAATGGAAAAACAACAAAAGGAAGGAGGCTTTGTACCTGGCCTTAGGTGCTCACAAGCAATATCCAGTTTGTTGAAAGATTCTTCTAGAGATGCCATATTCCTGAAATGTTTGGCAGTCAGAATAATCCATAGATTAGCAGCTTTCAAAACACCCTCAAGACCGAATTCTGTGACTGTTCCTCTGACAAGATATTTAGTAAGAACTTTTTCATAAAGAACTTATTTCCAGCAAGTTCCACCAGGAATTCCTGAAGCAATGTATAGCCTTCAGTGAGTGGTGGCCATACCCCTCTTCCATGAGGTCTGGTGTTTAGCTCTGAGTTGCGGAGGCCCCTTTGTCCTGAGCCAGGGGTCCTGGCCCTGTGAAGGTATGAGCCTGCTCTTCTGCCTCCTACTCCAAAGTTATTTAGAGATCTCTGTAAATCTTACTTGCCAGTTGTATTGAATCAATCCTATTGCAGTCAACACTAAACTTCCAATGACTGTATGCCTTCTTGCTTGCTTTCTTTTTTAATCTTTAAGGAGTTGTACAAAGGAGCTGCCATTCAACAAAGCAGTTTCATAAAATTCAATGCATATCTATAAAATTGAGAAAATCAAAGGAAGTGGTGGGGTTGACAGGATTGGGAGAGAATTATGAAAGGGATGACTTTGATCAAGATGCGTTGTATTCACAAAATGCTTTCTGTCTTGATTGGACTCTGATGAAGAGTGACATCAAAGGCACGGTCCATAATAGAAAAGTAATGATAAATTGGATTTAAAAATTACAAATGTTTGAGCTAGAAAACAAAACTATCAGTCCAGGAGGAAATACCTTAGATTTTCATATCTGACAAAAAGTACATGACAAATCATCTAAATTTAACAATAAAAAAGCAAACTACCTAAACTGAAAATAGGAAACAGCCTTAAACATTCATTCTACTGAAGAATGCACAGATGGTCAAAAGCATATAAAAAGATATTCTGTATCCATCCCCTTAGCTACAGGGAAAATGCAAGTGAAAACATAGTAAGACAATACTACTCACCTGTTAGAATGGCTACAAAAAAATAAATACTAATTCTGACAACACTAAGTGCTGACGAGGAGACAAAGGAACTAGGTCTTTTCACATACTGCAGGGGAAAAGAAAACTAACCAAGCTACTGAGTCAGTCTGGCAGTTCCTATGAACATATGGTTGCCATATGACCAAACAATCTTACTCTAAGTATTTGCCCAAGAGGAATGGAAACTTCTGTTCACACAAAAATCCAAATATAAATGTTTACAGCAGTTTTACTAATCCTCATCAAATACTGGAAACAATCCAAATGCTTTTCTTGAGCAAATGGACTAACAAATTATAATAACTCACAATTGTAGAATGCCTCTTTGTAACTAAGAAGAATAAACTACCAAGTGTAGCAAGTTGGGTAGATTTCAGATACATAGTGATGACTGAACAAAACCAGTCTGAAGAGGTTCTATGTATGCTCTATTACTTTTTCTTTTTTTCTTTCCGTTTTTCCCCCCTCAGCCATGGGGCTTGAACTCAGGGCCTGGGTTCTGTCCCTGAGCTCTTTTTCTCAAGGCTAACATTCTACCCCTTTAAGCCACAGCACCACATCTGGTTTTCTGAAGGGTAATTGGAAATAAGAGTCTCACAGATTTTCCTGCTTGAGCTGGCTTTGAACTGTGCTTCCTAGATCTTAGCTTCCTGAGTAGCTAGGTTTATAGACGTGAGTCACCAGCATCTGGCCTTTATAACTTTGTCTATGCAGATTTCTGAGTTAAACTATTGGAGTGGTTTCCAGAGCTTAGGGTTAAAAGAAGCTGTGCCAGTAATGGGGTAGCAAGAAATATTTTGTTTTGAAATGAATGAATAATGTAGTATGTTATTGGTCATGGTGTGATTACAAAAGTCAACATGTGTGATTTCACAGACATATATAGAGATTACATGCTGAAACCGGTAAAAATCCAAACAAAATCCACTATTTTGTTAGTACTGTTGTCTAGTATCAGTTTCTAACAATGTTTCTGTAGTGACATATGATGTATCAGTGAAGGAATTTGAGGGAAGACTGAGTAGAGACATATGAACAATGTTTTGTAACTTGTATGTGGGTCTATAATTGGTTCACAGTGAAAATTAAGCAAATTAGCAATGACAACAATAACAATAGAAACAGAAGGAGACACAGAAATTAAACAAGAACCATGTAGAAGGCCAGGGCTTGGCCTCTTGGCTAATACTACCTCACACTTGACACTTGATTGTATGCACAGGAATTAGCAGAGATTGGAAGACCGGTGATTTGAATTAACTTTAGTGTAAAAGTCAGCTTTGCCTAGAAGGGAGTATTTATGTAGGACTGTTCTCCAGGTCTTCTGGGTTTATGGTATTTGGAAGTACTGCTTTGTGTGCACGCATGCACATGTTGGTCCTGGGGCTTGAACTTGGGGCCTGGGCACTGGTTTTGAGCTACTTTTGTTCAAGGCTAGTGATCTACCACTTGAGCTATAGCTTCACTGCTGCAATTTTTAGTGTTTATTGGAGATAAGAGTCTCATTGACTTTCTTGCCCAGACTGTTGTCAAACTCTGATTCCTGGACCTCAGCCTCCTGAGTAGCTAGAATTAAAGGTGTGAGCCACCAGTGCTCCACAGCACTGCTTCTGTTAGCTTGTATTTATTTATTTATTCATTCATTCATTTATTTATTTTCAGTGCTGGATTTCCAGGGTGGAAATCCAGTTCTAGCCAGTGCTGAACTCTACTTCCCAGTAGCCTGCTCTTTAATAATCTTAGGCAAAGATGTCTGAGATTAGGGGTTGGTAATTTTTTAATGCAAAAACCAGGTGGAAGTATTTTTAACCTTCGCATACCCCATAGACCCTGTCAAGGCTACTTAATTCTACAACTGCTGTGCAAAAGCAGTCACTGACAATATGTAAACAAAGGGGTATGACTGTGTTTCTATAAAACTTTATTTATAAAACAAGGCAGTGAGGGGCTGGGAAGGTGACTCAGTGGTAGAATACTTGCCTTGCATGCATGAAGCCCTGGGTTTGATTCCTCAGCAACACATATGCAGGAAAAGCCTGAAGTGGCACTATGACTCAAGGGGTAGAGCGCTAGCCTTGAGCTGAGGAGCTGAGGGACAGCGCCCAGGCCCCATGACCAACAAAACAAAAACAAAAACAAAACAAAACAACAATAACCAAAAAAACCAAGGCAGTAAGATTTAGCCTCACAGGTCACCATTTGCTGACCCCAGACTTATATTGCCAATTATGGGATGGTCTTAATCAATGGGGTTTTGTAACCCTGTTCTGAATTGTATGGTTGCTCTGTTTTTCTTCTTTTTTGAGCCGTGGTTGCCCAATCTTGTCTCAGACTTCCTAGTAGTTGGGACTACAAGCTACTGCCACACCCTGCCCTAATCAGAAGAAATAAATAAGTCCAGGTCAATAATACCAATGGCTTTATTACTCACTCTTGCTTGACTTGACTTAATTTAGTAAGTTAGTGTGCTCTCCTCACTTAAAATTAAAAGTTTCAGGTTATAATAAAAGTCACGAGGACTGTGAAGTTTCCGGAAATGACATCCTAGGAAATGAGTGAAGAGATTGGAAAACTAAACATAAAATAGAACTATGTAGGTGATGAAAAAAATAGAGTTATTCTCCTATTTATGGATCAACAACTATATATGAACACCTACCTATGCTGTTCCAAGATGCAGGTTAAGTTCAAGTCATTAAGAATGACTTTTTGAATGTATGTGTGCCATCCTGTAGGCCTAGGAGCTGTTCCTAAGCTTTACCACTAAAGTAGTGCTCTATCACCTGAGCCACTCCCTCAATGTGTGGCTTTTGGGGAAGTAGTTCATTGGAGATAAGAGTCTCACAAACTTGAGCCATGATCCTCAGATCATGAACAGCCTCCTGAACAGCTAGGATTTCTGTCATAAGCCAATAACTCTGGCTGGTAATTTTTTTTTTAAGTGCAAAGAGCAAGGTGTGGTGGTATGAGCTTGCAATCACAAAGTTTGGGAAGCTGAGGCTGGGAGATCTCATCTTTAAGTCCTGCCTGAACTATATACCTTGCCTAGGAGAGAGAGAGAGAGAGAGAGAGAGAGAGAGAGAGAGAGAGAGAGAGAGAGAGAGAGAGAGAGAGAGAGAGAGAGAGAGAGAGAGAGAGAGAGAGAGAGAGAGAGAGAGAGAGAGGGAGGGAGGGAGGGAGGGAGGGAGAGAGGGAGGGAGGGAGAGAGGGAGGGGGGAAGAAAGGAAGGAAGGAAGGAGAGAGAGAAAGAAGGAAAAGAGAGAAAGAGAGAAAGAAAGAAAGAAAGAAAGAAAGAAAGAAAGAAAGAAAGAAAGAAAGAAAGAAAGAAAGAGAAAGGAAGGAAGGAAGGAAGGAAGGAAGGGGAAAGAAAGAAAGTTATGAGTAAATACAATTTAAAATTAATAATACCATGTATCTATCTGATAATGGCCAGTTTTATCTTGTCATATGATAAGCCTGTGTCTTCTGAGGGGAATATTAGTGGGAATAGATGGCTAGGCGCTGATGGCTGCTGCCTGTAATCCTATCTATTCAGAAGGCTGAGACCCACAGGATTGTGGTTTGAGGCTAGCCTGGGCAGAAAAGTCTTCCAGGCTCCATCATTCAATAGCTAGCAAAAAGCTGGACTAGAGGTATGGCCCAAGTTGTAAAAGCATCAGGCCAATACCAAACTGAGCAAGCAAAAGGCCCTCAATCGAAACCCAAGTCCTGGCAGATTAAAAAACCAATCTTTTTGTACATTTTTTTATTATAAAAGTACTTTACAGTTACCTGAGCAAGGTAATGAGTACATTTCCTATCGAGCATTGTTACCTCCTCCTTTGTTTTCCCCTACCGTCCGTTTGCTACCTCCACAACTACCCCTCAATTGTTTATGTATTTGACAAAATGAATTGTTTAGAATACTATATCTAAATGTACATCTGAATATATTTCAAGAACAGATGAGTGTTAAATTACTTGTTACAATGAAAGTGATCCATACCCTCTGAATGAAAATGGCTTATTGGGAGATATCAAAATCTAAACTTACAGAATTAATAAGCAACTAAATGATAACTATTATCAGAGAATTAATGTACTAGTGAACCAGGTTATATGTATTGTGTGTCTTACTGATCAGTAAAATACAAATGTCCCTCTTTGCCTTTGGACCTTTCTCTAGTGGAAGAAGGTGTAAAGTGGGTGTACACTGGTATTTCAGCTATCCTGCATTATGATATGACATTGAGCTATAACAGGTGAAACCAACAAGGTCACTTCCTGAGTCCTTGGCCCATTTTTTTTCCTCCACAGTTCATCCTGTGTATTCAGTGCTGAGGAGGAACCAGGGGCTTTCTCCACAGTAGGAAATGCTAGGCAAGTGCTCTACCACTGAGCTACATCTGCATCCCTTGGTTCTCGAAGACAAGTACTCCCTGGGCAGTCCAAGCTGGCTTTGAACTCATCATCCTCCTGCCTCAGTTTCCGGATACCACATTACGGGTGTGAACACCACCACATTACACTATATGGACTTTTCTAATTTCTCCTTTTCTTTGTGTATATGTATGGATCCACCAGGCTGACTGCATGTCACTCTCTCTGTAATGAATATGTTCACATGGGGGTGGGGATGACATTAAAATCAAATCTCCTTTTTTATTTTTCTAAGCAGAGAATTCTAATCTGTGGTAGCTACGGATTTTATTTCCATTAAAAAAGAAACCAAAAAGGAATAATCTGTGTGTTTAAATAGCAATAATTACCATAGATTCTGCTTGCGTTCAGACTCTGAGTACATCAGGAAGCATTTGTCATAGCTAATGCATTTCTGTCACATCAAGGAATATTGGAGAGGAGCTTCTATAATGAATATTAATGTAAGAGCCTGCCATAAGTGAAGCAAATTATAGAGGCAGGTAAATGGAGAATTAGTGGCGATTGCAAAGCAGCCTTTCATTACAAATTAAGTCCTTCTTAGATGTTAATAAAAATTTAAGGCCCTCTGTAGTCACCAGGGACCTGGCAAACACTGATAGGAATTTCAGAGAATTTCCCTTGTACTCCAGTTCTCAGTCAAGAGCCTTAAATAAGTTTGTCATACAAAGGGATATTTGCATGTCTTAGTTTTTTATTCTATCCCTTAAATACATTTTCTCCTAAAGAAATCTACTGCCTTGCAGAGTTAATTCATTTGAAGTCCAAAGATAGTTCCAGATGCATATGTTTAGTGAATATATTAAGTAAATAGAGCACTTTTGTGTTCATTGGAGCTCTATGCTGTATAAATAAGAGGTCATTAACACATCATTACATGTGTTAATTACACATGCTTAATGATAGTTCAGATATGAAAAAGAAAATCTCTAGGAAAGCTACACAGAGCAAAGATAAATTTCTCAAGTGGTAGCCTAGATGAAATGCACAGAGATATGTGCATTTCTTGTTAATTGAGTGAAATATATTTACATTGCTAGAATAACTCTGAAGTGTATGGTTAAAAAAAACACCTTTACTAGACTACTAGTTCAAATATTTAAAAAAATTAACTTGCTAATTTATGTTTTGGTCTGAAGTAGTTAATACATCCATACAATCTTTTCTAAGCAGTATTTATGAGAAATTTGTGGTTATCACTGGATCCTGCCATACATTTCATTAGCGTTACTATCTTAATTATATATCATTCAAACTCAATACATAACAAAGATTTTTATGATCTAAAAGTTAAAAAATTCTTTTCAACCCCTTTCCCTGCAAATTTCCTTACTACTAAACCTGAACAAAGAGAAAGAGAGAAAAATACTAACTATTCTTTCTACATTTTTCTTGCTATGTTACTGGGGACTATGTTTTCTTACTGAAGATATGCACAAACTTCAATGCAAGGGGCTGCCCTTTCTAGGCATGAAGCAGTACTGGGAAAGAGCAATCTTACTCCAGGCATCTGATTCTTGCCATAAGGGACAGTTTAGGATACATAATATGATGAGGACATAGGTTTCAGCAGTTCACAAAGCAAAAGTTTGTTCTTGCTCTAGCTCTGTCCAATGTATATTTATTTGAGGCACAGACTAATAGAGCTGGTACCTTGGGGGTATTGGGAGAAGCTAGAAGTTTTAGGGTACCCCTTACTTAAGTAAGTTTCGTCCTGCAATCTGGGAGGTGGCATTGGTTAATTTCACTCTTTTGGGCGGTGACAAGGTAGATGGCATAATGAAATCTAATGGCAACAGGGTACAGAAAGGAGAAATTGAATAGCAAGGCAGGGCACTGAAAGACAATACACATTCTCCATAAGGATCCTCGCACTGACACAACACATCTCCATTGGAATAACCAGCAGGTTGGGATGTGTAATGTACTAAGGTGGTGCTAATGTAGCCCTGACATGCTCGATTCTTTTGTGGATCCTGTGTTGAGTGAAATTTCATACCACTTTCGTAGAGACCCCCTGAACAAAATTCTCATTAAGGATGATGGAGTGAGAATTAGAGCATGCATGTTTCCCTGCTTCTTGACTGATCTGGGAAAGATACCTTCAGTGAATAGGTGGAACAAGAAGTCACTGCCACGAGTGGACTTGTGTCTTTGAGAAGTTGGAAAATTGGTGGCCACCACTGTGTTATGTATTGATTTTGATTCCTGAAACTGAGGCTCCAGGAGTTGACATGAAATAATTTAAGGAAAGTATGCACTGTGCACAGATTTGGGGGGATGTCAGAAGTAAGAAACAAGAACCGGAATTTGGTGTCAGCGCTGCAGAGGGAGTTTGGAAGTCCAGCCAGCAAGAGCAGACACAGTGGCCTCTGGGTATCAGGGAGACAAACAAGACCATCAGTATGATCCTGAGGAAGCAACAGTGACTTGGAGGTCAGTGTGGGGAGGAGATTATCATGAAATTCTTCATTGTAAGGATGAGTCAAGGTCTCCCCAGAGTGTGGGAATGGATCAGAGTTAAGGCAGGAAAGGAAAGGACAGGCAGGAGGAGCATGGGGGTCTGGTGGGTGCTGTCTATATGATATGGCAAAGGAAAAGGTGCCCTAAAGACTGTGAGGTGGACAGAGTTTCAGGAGCAGTGAGTTTGGGAGCTGAATTTGATCATGGACATGGGAGAGAGAGGCAGAGAGTTCCAAAAGCCTTCTGCAGATGGGAGACTGTGAAGACTGCATGTGGAGGAGCCTCCACATATCCTCACCATGTCTCCCACCATTGGCAGGGAGGAGAGCATCCTGGAATCACTCTGACGTGGGAGTAATCAGGTCCTGGCAAATGTGAAGGAGAAGAGGAAATAAATAAATAAATAAATTCAATTTCAGTTTGGATGCTGGTTTCTGGAAAGCACAGCTATTTCCTCTTCAAAACGAGTAACTCTGCCTATTAGAAAAGAAAATAAAAGGACATATAAGTCTCTTATCACACTCAAGTAGGCACACACACCACAACCTGAGCCTAAGTGCCCCGAGGACAGGATTCAAGCAAATACATGTATTACTTTGTACCGTAAGAAGGAAAAGCTGAATGAAGTGGCTCATGCCTGTAATCTCAGCTCCTTGGAGCTACTAGCTATTGAAAGGCTAGTCGTGGTTTGAGGCTAGCTGGTCAATAAGATGCTAAGACATCCATCTCAATAAACTAGACAGGAATGGCAATATAATCTCAGGTGCATGGGAGGCATAGAATGGAGGATTGGAGCCTCAGGCTGGACTAGGCAAAGAACATGAGAATCAAACTGGATTTAAAAAAAAATAACCTAACAGAATGGAACTGAAGGCATCGACCAAGTGGTAAAGGGTTTGCCTAGCAACTTCAAGGCCCTGAGTTCAAATAGTAAAATTTCTGCTCAACAGGGTTGGGTTTATCTTTTAGAGTTATCAGATAAATAATAAATATATCAGTTATTCATTTGAAGGATAACTGTTTCAAAGGACTATCTCTTCAAATGACTTTCTTCCCATTTTCTGTGCCAATCCTGGCACTTGAACTCAGGGTCTGGGCACTGTCCCTGAGTTTTATTGCTCAAGGCTAGCAGCACTCTACCATTTGAGCCACAGCTTCACTTCTGGCTTTTTGGTGCTTAATTAGAGATAAGAGTCTCATGGACTTTCCTTCCCTTGGCTGGCTTTGCACCACAATCCTTAGATCTCAGCCACCTGAGTAGCTAATACTGAAGGCAAGAGCCACTCACACCCAGCACAAATTTCAATATTTTAAAAGTCTAACAACATGATCACATGTGGTGGCACATCCTTGTATCTCAGCTACAGAGGAATCGCAATGACTGGACACCATCAGTACTTACCTACCATCTCCCTCAACAAGAGGACACACAGGATTGAATCCCAGGCTAGCTGGGGCATAAAACAAGATCATACTTTGAAAATAACCAATACAATAAAAGGTTGAGGGCATGATTCAAGAGGCTGAGTGACTACCTAACAAGAACAAGGCTCTATACAAACAAACAAATAAACAAAATCTAGCATGAGGGTTCATGCCTATAATCCCAGAATCCTAGAAACAGAGACAGAAAAACCACAATTTGAAAGTCAGCTTGAGCAACATACTGAGAATTTCTCTCAAAATCTAATAAGGGTTGGGGTGTGGCTCAATATGGAGCTCTTACCCAGCATGTTAAAAATCTTGGATTTAATTTCCCAGCCACTCAGGAACAAAAACATCTAATACTAGAGCTCAGAATTGTGATTACAGAGCTCTTTTTAAGCACAGGCTTATAATCCCAACACATGAGAGGCTGAGGAAGATCAGCCTAGCCTAAAGAGTGAGAGTCCATCTAAAAACAGACAAAGAGCTTTAGCTCTTAATCCGTATGACTAGAAAGTAGTGAGAAAACAGCATGCTTGTTTCTGTTGATTTGCAGCACATGCAAAATGCACAGAGATACATATGAATTACTTTTCTAAAAGATGACATGGGAATGACCTTCCACTAAGCTATAAAAGGCAAGATAAAGGAACAGATTTCTCTGAGTGTGTTCATAGTACATGCTTTAAACTACAACTTTCATTGCCCTAAAATGTAATAGCCAGGTGCCAATGGATCATGCCTATAATTCTAGCTACTCAGGAGGCTGAAAAGTGAGCCCAGGATGTAAAGTCTATGAGATGCTTCTCTCCAATTTACTAGGAAAAAGACTGGAAATGGACCAGCAGCTCAAGAGGTAGAGTGTCAGCCTTGACTGAAAAAGCTAAGGGAAAGGAAGGCCTAAAGTTCAACACCCAGTACTGCCACAGGACTAATAAGTAAGGCTTTTACCTGCCTTTCACCTGTGTTATGTATGTGGAGGTTTGCATTGATTATTTTCTATGGATAATCAAAAACAGACATGACATTTTATATGAGTGTATTTGAACATATCTGAGTTCTGTGACTTCCTTTTGATTCGCCTTTAGCTCCATTACCTTCTGTAGTTTTTTTGATAGACAGTTCTCCATCAAATAGCAAATAATCTTCCTTGTATGTATCTTTGTTTATTTTTTATTGTTATTGTAAAGGTAATGTACAGAGGGGTTATAGTTACATAAGTTAGGAAATAAGTACATTTCTCTTTGAACAATGTCACCTCTTCCCATTTTTCTCCCAGTTTTTTTCTCCCTACCCTTTCCCACAAGTTGTATTGTTTATTTTCAACATAATGTCTAGTTATTTGTTTATTTATAGATATTTTTCCTATATATGACAGAGACTATTCTTCCTGACTCTGACTTACTATGTTTAACATGATGATTGCCAGTTTCATCCATTTTCTTATAAACAACAAAAATTCTGTCCTTCCTAGCTAAGTAATACTATAAGAAATGCTGGTAGCCGGGTGCCGGTGGCTCACGCCTATAATCCTAGCTACTCAGGAGGCTGAGACCTGAGGATCTCAGTTCAAAGCCAGCCCGGGCAATAAAAACCACTGGAAAACCGGAAGTGACGCTGTGGCTCATGTGGTAGAGCACTCACCTTGAGCTGAAGAGCGCAAGGACAACACCCAAGCCCAGAGTTCAAGCCCCACAACCAACAAAAAAAAAAGAAATGTTGGTAAGAATATGGGTGAATGAAACACCATTCAGCACTGTTGGGAATAAGAGTTACTATAACCACTATGGAAATCAGTGTTGAAGTCCCTTAGAAAATGAAAAACAAAACCACTATCTGATCCAGCTCTGCCACTCCTGGCCATAAAGGGGTGTAAGTCAGCATACATTAGAGATACTTACACACCTGTGTTCATAGTAGCACAGTTCACAGTAGAGAATGCAGATTCTGCCTTGTTGACCAACAGCACATAAATGGATAAATCATTTATCTTTTGTAAATACATTAAGGTACTGTTTAACCATAAAGAATAGAATGTTTTTAAAGCCATTTCCTCTTAACTCAGGAACAAGGCAAGGATGCCCACTCTCTCCACTTCTCTTCAATCTAGTATTAGAATGCCTAGCTACAGCAATAAGACAAGATGCAGACATAAAGGGGATCCAAATAGGGAAAGAAGAAATGAAACTCTCCCTCTTTGCAGATGACATGATCTTGTATTTAAAGAATCCCATAGACTCCACTCCCAAATTACTCAAGCTGATTCAAAACTTTGGCAAAGTAGCAGGTTATAAAATTAACCCCCCAAAATCAATGGCTTTTCTGTATGCCAACAATGAGAAAAGTGTGGCTGAAATTAGGAAAGCCTCACAAAAAATAAAATACCTAGGAATTAACTTAACTAAAGAAGTGAAGGACCTCTATGATGAAAACTTTAAAATCTTAAAAAAGGAAATCAACACAGAACTTAAAAAATGGCAAAACCTCCCATGCTCCTGGATTGGCAAGATTAACATCGTGAAAATGGCAATACTTCCCAAGGCTATCTACAAATTCAACGCAATACCTATCAAAATTCCAACCTCATTCTTCAAGGAAATAGAAGAGGCAATCCAAAAATTCATATGGAACAATAAAAGACCCCGAATAGCAAAAATGCTCCTCAATGGAAAGAACACTGCTGGAGGAATATCAATACCAAACTTCAAACTCTACTATAAAGCCATAGTAATCAAAACAGCTTGGTATTGGCATAAGAACAGACCTCAGGACCAATGGAATAGAATTGAAAACCCAGAAATGAACCTACAGACCTATAGCCATCTAATCTTCGATAAGGGAGCTAAAACAATAGAATGGAACAAAGACAACCTCTTCAGTAAATGGTGCTGGCAAAATTGGTTAACTACATGTAGAAAACTAAAGCTAGATCCTTATATATCACCCTGCACCAGAATCAACTCCAAATGGATCAAAGACCTTGAACTCAAAGCAGACACTCTGAAAACATTACAGGATGGAATAGGAGAAACCCTAGGTCTCCTTGGCTCAGGCCGAAATTTTTGAATAGAGACCCAGAAACACAACAAATCAAAGAAAGGTTGGACAAATGGGATTGCATAAAGTTGCAGAGCTTCTGCAGGGCAAATGACATAGCTAGCAAGATCAATAGAAAGCCCACGGATTGGGAGAAGATCTTTACTAGCCATACAACGGACAAGGGTCTCATATCTAAAATATACTTGGAACTCAAAAAATTAAACCCCCCAACAAGAAATCCGCAAAGAAACAACTGCCCAATAAATAAGTGGGCGAAAGACTTAAAGAGAAACTTCTCTGAAGAAGAAAGAAGGATGGCCAATAGACACATGAAGAAATGTTCAACATCCCTAGCCATAAAAGAAATGCAAATCAAAACAACATTGAGATATCACCTCACTCCAGTTAGAACAGCAAAAATCAAGAACTCTAACAACAACAGATGCTGGAGGGGATGTGGACAGAAAGGAACCTTACTTCATTGTTGGTGGGAATGTAAACTTGTTCAACCACTTTGGAAAGCAGTATGGAGGTTCCTCAAAAGACTTCACATAGAACTCCCCTATGACCCAGCAATCCTACTTTTGGGCATTTACCCAAATGTTTACAAACAAGACCACACTAAAGCTACCAGCACAACTATGTTTATTGCAGCATTATTTACCATAGCTAAGATATGGAACCAACCCAGATGCCCCTCAGTAGATGAATGGATCAAGAAAATGTGGTATATATACACAATGGAATTCTATGCCTCCATCAGAAAGAATGATATTGCCCCATTTGTTAGGAAATGGAAAAACTTGGAAAAAATTATATTAAGTGAAGTAAGCCAGGCCCAAAGAAACATAGGTCCCATGGTTTCCCTTATTTGTAATATCTAGTATATGTATGAGTCAAGCAGAAAAGGTCAGATAATGTGATGTCAGGAATATGAACCCTTAGATGTATATTTTAATGTTTTTTTCTTTCATGCATGTGTTTCTAACGCATTTATAAGATTATCTCTTTGTTGCTTTGTATATCCCTCCCCCACAGTATAACCCCTGCTTTCACTATATTTGATGTCAGTATAACTTGTGGAGGAGATGGGGAAAAACCAGTTGTTTAAGGATACAGTTGGACCTGTTGCAACAATGAGAAGTACAAGTTGTCATGTCCAAAACTAGCTTTACAACGTCGGTGCGGGGGGGGGGGGGGAAAGGGGGGGGAAGGAGAAGGATTGGGATTGGGGGGGAGGGGGGAGGCTGGGAAGGGATGTGAAGGGTAAACAAAGGAGGAGGCTGCAATGCTTGGTAAGAAATGTACGCATTATCCTGCCCACGTAATTGTAACTCCTCTGTACAGTATGTTCACAAATAAAATAAAATTAAATTAAAAAAAAAGAATAGAATGTTTTGACTTTTTTTAAAAATGAAAGAAATCTATGTAAATAGCAACCAGATTTTTTAAAAAATAGAGAAGCCTGTGTTTTACAACAATGAAATTTAAACAACATATACTATGAATACCTAATACCCTGAATAAAGCCTTATTAGATATTCATTAATGAATATATGATATTATTTTATATGTATTTACCCGAATATTGTAAATAGAAGTTAACTGTGTCAGGTTTGGCCTTCTTACATATTGTTATAGAATGCATGAATACTATAGTGTAAAATTTGTAATCTAATCACATTTTCTAAAGCAAATTTAAATTCAAGAACTGAACTAAATGAAACTGAACAATTACTGTTTCCCTCCAACCCACATTTCTGTAATATTTCCTTTTGAATACTACCTATCTGAGTAGTAGTTTTTCTCATTCTGTGAAATCGATTAAAAAGTAAATAACATGTCAGGAATTCAGCCACACAAGGTAACAAGCTGTTTTTCTTATTCTATATTTTCAATATCAACAGATAGAGAAAGGGACACTCATCAAATGAGCCAAATACATCTTGGTCATAATTAAAACACAAAATAAGTCTAAGAAAATGGGCCAAGAAGAATGCAGTCATCAGCATGAGAAATGTATCCCTCATGTATAATTCCGCTAGCAATGCTAGAGCTGGCTTTCAAGCAGTACAAAATGATTTTGGATTTGGAAAACGGCAAGACTTGTGAAAGGGTTCTGATTAGAAAAATATTCTATATGTTCTAATGTGTGCAAAGTGGATGTTCAATTTTTTTTTCCTCTCCGGATTTAAAATAAATGAAATATATTTCTAACCTCAGAAATAAAGTGGAAGATCTTTCACAGAAAAGGTAGCATGAACTCTAAGTGCCTGATATGGTAAAAGAGTTATTTTTGTGTTGGATGACATGACCCCAGAACTATCTGTAACACTATGCTTGACCTTGGATGAGTTTCTCAGATGAAAGGACAGAATGAGATCAGTTTATTTATCAAACATTTCTTTCTTGGGCACGCTCAGATCCTCAGGATTTGAAGCCCTTCCCAGGTTTCTAGGGAGACAGGGCAGCATCCACACCATCTTTGCCTCCTAGTCCCTGAGAGTGTCTTGTTCTGTGGTTTGCTTTTAGGCTGTTGCATTGTGGTATTCAGGTTCTCCCTGGGTTTTCCCATCTAAGCCTTGGCAATGGAAGCAAACAAAGTAGGTTGGGCTGCTTGCACAGGTGGGTAATAGCTAGAAAGAAGAGGGTTTAGTTTAAATTGTTACTGCCTGGCACCAACCAGGCTCTCTCCCAGGTATCACACTTGCATTTGTTAGTAGTAGCAAACATCTGTGGCAAAAAAAGAAATAGTAGTTAAATATAGGTGGCATACCATTTCCAACATTTTGAATGTGATGTGATTAAGCACTAAGTTTGTATTAAATACTATTCTAAGTCTGGGAAGGTAGCTCAGTGGTAGAGAGCTTGCCTTACATGCATGAGGCGCTGGGTTCGATTCCTCAGCACCACATAAGCAGAAAAAAAAGCCAGAAGTGGTGCTGTGGCCCAAGTGGTAGAGCGCTAGCCTTGAGCTAAAGAGCTGAGGGACAGCGTCCAGGCCCAGAGTTCAAAGACCCATGACTGGACCCCCCCCAAAAAAAACCCTAAATACTATTCTATTTAAAAGCAGAATATTTAATAGGAGAAGATGAGGGAGTGTGGAGGAAGGGTTGGTTCACCAGGAGCTGATATGTCTGAGGAGATAACATTTATGTCAAGAACTGAGAAGAAGGAATTAAAAAAGGACTTTTATCAGTCAACACAGGAAGGATGTGCAAAGCCTTTGAGTCAAGAGAAAATGTGTCATGTGAGAGAGACAGGAAACAAATATGTCTGCCAAGGCTGAGCATCAGGTTTAAAATACACTTGTTTGTTTTAGTACAGGATCAAAACGATTACAGATTCCTTTAGGAAAGCCAAAGGAGAAACAATCTTGAGGTCCAAGCCTCAGAACAGGGCCAGTCACAATCACTCTATCTAAAGGAAAGAAAATAGAAAATTACTTAGACATATCAGATCCTTCTTCAAGCTACTGGTCAGAAAAAGAAGAGGAAAAAAATGGAGCATGGAGGACAGAAATGTCCACATAATGTACTAAAATCTCCTGCTGTGTACTTGATAGAAATAAGGAAAATAAGAATTTTAGTTCTAAATCCACAGGCAAGAGCAGCTACCCTGATCATTGCAACTCTCTATAAAAGGACATAACCAGGCACTGGTGGCTCATACCTATAATCCATGTTATTCAGGATGCTGATATGCCATGGATGATACTTCCTAAAGTTAATCTCATTGCTTTTGTGAATACCATAGTACATTGTTTGCTCCTGTTCTCTACTTCACCTTGTAACAACAGGAGCTCTTTGCTGTTTCTAGCTCTTAGTATTGAGTTTTTGAAGACTGTTTCTTGTCCTGCTTTTAACTTTATTCTTTAACACTTTGAATTGTCTAGCATTGTTTATAAAGTCAATAAATATTAATATAGCATGGGTTCTTTGATCTCAGACCCAAAATGAAAGTGGGGAAAGAAGGAGGAAAGGAAGGGGAGAAAAAGAGAGAGGAGGAGAGGGAGAGGAAAAGGGAAGTTGGAGAAGCAAGAGAGGGGAAAGAAAGGAAGTCAGAAGGAAGAGGAAGAAGTAGAAGAGGAAGAGAAAAAGGAAGGGAAGAGAAGGAAAGAAAGGAAGGAAGGAGGGAAGGAAGGAAGGAAGGAAGGAAGGAAGGAAGGAAGGAAGGAAGGAAGGAAGGAAGGAAGGAAGGAAGGAAGGAAGGAAGGGCCCTGTTAAATGCAATAGGAAGCAATTGAGCTTCAGACTTCATGGAAGGGAACACCATGAGATGAGGTTAAAATACTCAGGCCCACTATGTTGAACATTTCAATTTAATACACTAGCTAGTTCTCCTGTGATCACTGAAATTCTCTCTAAGATTAGCACAATGTTTCAATTCAGCTAGCATTTTGTTTTCTATGTGAATAAATTTAAAAAGTATTTACTCTGTTTAATCATAGTGAAAATCTGAAGATTTCATGTATGAGTTTAATTAACAGGAAACTATTTGTATCCTATGTATACCTTGCTTGCTGTCATTGTCCTTGAAGAGAAATGAGTTACTTGCTCTGATTAATTTAGTGAGAATATCAGAGCTGCTTTAGGGGCTTTTGATGAAAGGATGTTCCATAGTGCAGTCGCTAGCTTTGTGCATGTCGATGAAAATAATATCCAGCCAAGTAGTGGTAAGAAAACCCAGAAAGGAGCTCCAAGTCAGAACTTGGGAGAATTGGGGCTTTTAAAAGTAAGTCTATCAGTTTTACAGTCTTCATCTTTTTCCAACTTGGAATTAACATCCTACCATTGTCTCTGAAATTCAGGGAGTTGATGGACTGTTCTCACTTTTTATTGGTAAGAATTAAATAGTATATGAAACTGTTGTCTCTCGTCTACTGTCAGTTTCTAGTGACCCCAATGATTTGAAACGTGATTATAAACCTTCTCAAACCCTGTTCTATGTATGGTCCCATGGTGACTGAAGATTGCAGAACTGTAGAACAACAAACAGACTTTACATCTGCCTTATAGTGCCAGGATTTCATCTATCATTCTTTCTAAGTCCATGACTGATCCTCTACCACTTGAACCACTCCCCAAGTCTGTCTTTTAGCTGGTGAATTGGAGGTAGACACTTGTAGACCTTTCTGTGAAGGATGGATACTCTCTTGAGTAGCTAGGATGACAAGTGAGAGCCTGTACTTCCTGGTTTGTCCTGTATTTTCCTTCCATCCATAGTTAACCCTGCAGGGCACTTGCATCTGAAAGAAGAGTTTTCATACTTTGACTCTGGTTGTTGGCTGTCTGTGACCTGAGAACAAGTAACTTCTCCAAGTTCTAGCAGACCACTTCTTTCTTTTCCAAAAAGATGAAAGATATAAACCACTTCAGTACATATCATTCCTAATTTGACTTTCATTTTTAGATACAATTCCATGTCATCAATTTATTTTAAGTCATGCCTTTTGATACTCATTCTATGAAATAATATTTCAGAGTTTTAGACAAAATTATCTGTAATTTTATATTATGTTTCCTTACTTTTTATACTGTGACAGTTTCCTAGAACAGTGGGGATGATGTGGGCAGAAATCACACACCAGGTCACCAATTAGAAAAATACTAGTGTGTTCTGGCGGGAATTCTCAAACCTATCAGATTCGTACATTCCCGAAGCTAAATTCATGGTTGTTATGACCAACAGTTGTCATTATGTGCAATATGTAAATGTTCTCTTAAATAGACTTTTAAATTAAAACAGTAAATTGGGCATACTGACACATGGGAATCTGAGGCAGGAGAATGATGAATTAGAGTCCTAGTGATACCCTGACTCAAACACAAAACAGCACAGATAGATAGATAGATAGATAGATAGATAGATAGATAGATAGATAGATAGATAGATAGATAGATAGATAGACAGACAGACAGACAGACAGACAGATAGATAGATATGCATTTTGTGTTAGTTATTTTCAAGAAAATGCATATAAATATATGTATGTGTATATACATATATACTTCATTAGCCTACTGTCACTCATGTATTTGAGATCTCTGCATAATGGTGACACAAATAATTCTTTATAAGAGAGACAATTACTGCAATGTAGGGAGTCAAACCAACAAGATACAACTAAGACAAAGCCATGGGTATGTGTTTTCCAATTTTACTTATCTTGGTGAAATTTATAACTCTTTCAATCATCCTATGTATATATCCCTTGTCCATACCTCCCGTAAGAGAACTCTTGTCTTGGGCATAAGGAAATCTAAACTTATATTAACTTGATCCTAATGTTCTTGAACAGTACACCCAACTGGTGTCTCATAAAGTCCAAATTAGGTTCCATTCTTTGCTAGCAAACCAATGAGTTGTATGATTTGTCGACACCTTCCATAAAGACCAGAAAACTAGCTTGGTATTTACATGGAATAACAGACTGCTGAATTTCTTTAGCACACATCCAAAGAGATCGTATATAATCTATCCATGAGGAGAGCCTTCACTTGCAGTAGATGCTCCCCTACTTCCCAATGTTGAAAGATACTTGTGTCTCCTGTAGTTACCCTGTGAGATCCCCAGCTCCCAAAGCTGTGCCAAAGACAGGTTGGGTGAAAACCAACTCCCAGACTGATCAAACTCCCAAGGATCATGTAAGGTGGGGGGGGGGGCAAAAAAACCACAGGAAGTCCACCACACAGTTAAATTCCTCCACCTAAATGAAATGCATTTAGTGTGCAAGACTCAAGTCCAAGAGAGAGGGGCATGAAGCTGTGCTGACAGTTGGTGCCCTGGAGCCTGATGTGAGGAGATGATGCCTGTGGACAAGTGCTTGTGCTCACTGTAGATAAGAAATGTGGAGGAGGGTCCTGGATGGACTATGGAAATAGACAGTAACTCAGATACTAGATTGCAAGAAGGTGGATGAATGGAGAGCTTCTCCCATTCATGCTGGGTCCAGGGGCTGCCTGGGCCACTAGCATCTGCGTGACCATCAGAATGTGGGGTTCAAACGTTACTTCGAGCCTGCCGCGCGCCCTCCGCGTGCGCGCGCACTTGGTCTGTGGAATGCGCAGGTGATGTCACAGAGGCCAGGCTGGGCAGTGCGTCCTTAGCGACCCGAGGAGAAGGATCGCTGCCGCCCCTTCTCCCTCTCATAGCTGATAATTCGCACATATTTCCCCGTCATGGCAAACGTTCTCAGTAAAGTGTATGATGAGCTGCGCGGCCTCACCTTCCCGAGGTGGGTTCGCAGCTCAGGACCCGAGCCTGCACGCTGCCCTGTCTGTAGGAAGGTCAGGCCGGGTCCCAGGCCGGCGCCGCCACCAGCCGGTCCACCCAGGGCCCCCAAGAGGAGGTGCCCTGAGCCGGAGGCCTCGGACAACACCCCGGGGCAAGGCCCTCCGGCGTCTCCAGAGCGATCGCCAAAAAGACCTGCGCATCCGCTGCCAGCTGGAGACTCGGGGTTGGAAACCCCCAGAAGCCCGAGCACCCCTTCGGGTCAGCTCGAGTCCACAGCCCGAATTGCAACACCCAGACCGCGCAATCATCTTGTGGTGCCCAGGATGCCGTGGGACGTCCCTCTTCCCGACTCAAGCAGCGACGAGTTCGAAGGCCAAGAGGGTGAGTTCAAAATTCAGGGAGACCATCAGGGACAGGCCAGTGGGAGGGGACGACCTAGCAATGGAGCAACGGCACCATGCCGTCCTGTGACCATCAGGAGAGACTTACTCTCAATGGATGCTGCCTTACTCCCCAGCCCGGGACTCTCCCCAGTGTAGAAAGGAACGAAAAGGTGCTTGTGTCTCCTCTAGGTACCCAGTCTCATGGCCGTGACATTCCCAGCTCACAAAGCTCCACCGCGGACAATCTGGGTGAAAACCAGCCCCCGAACTGCTCACGCTCCCAGGAGTCAGGTAAGGTGGTGGAGGGCAAAAAGCCCACCGCAAGTCCACCACCAGGCTCCCAGGAGTCAGCGAAGGGGGTAGTGGGTAAAAAGCTCAAAGCTTATCCAACACAAGACTCCCAAGCGTCAGCGAAGATGGTGGACAGTGAAAAGCCCAGAGCTCATCTACCATACTCTCAGGAATCAGCAAAGGGGGCAGTGGGTGTAAAGCCCAAAGCTTGTCCACCACGGGACTCCCTGGAGTCAGTGAAGGGGGTGGCAGTTGAAACACCCACAGCTAGACCACCAGCAAGCCCTGCTACCCCAAATCTGGCAGCTCACAGAGCATCCAAAAGGAAAGCAGCATTGCCATCAGCTCTTCCTTTGCCAGAGATCGTGCCAATACCAGTACAGTGGGGTCGCGGTGAGCTTCCCCCACCTCCTAAACTTCCATGCATGGACATGGAGAAAGACGTGGACATTTGTAACACCACTCAGTCTACTCATAGTAAAATCAGTAAGACAAAATGCTCAGGGAGAACAGAAGTGACAGATGGCAGTGACATCAACACTGCCTCTTCTGTTCCTCCACCTGTTGTAGAGACTTATGTCTTCGTGACCCTGCCTGCCTGCACTTTAAACATCCCAGCTCTTCCTAACACCTCTAATGTGGAAGAGCAGGCTGCTGGGGCCAACATTGTGCCAGCATCCTCATCAAAATCTAACAAGGATCTGGCACCTAAAATCCTCATTTCCTCTTTGGCTTCTCCTGCAGACTCTCTTCCTTTTGGTACCCCAGCCTCTCAACTGGGGGTTCTAAATGATAAAAATGGAAACCATGCCCCTTTAATGAGAGCTGCAACCCCTACCACTTCTCTCTCCTCCAAACTTCCTCTTCCTGATCATTCCATTCTCCCCTGCACAAAGGAATCTAACACTGCTACTTCTCCTGATTCCCGTCCTCTTCCCTTCCCCACCCTTCCTGTAGTCCCACTTCCCATTAACACTACCACCACTGATATGGCTGGAGCCGCCCCCAGCCTATCCTGTCATGTGAGCCTGCAGCCGGCCACAGATGATGATATTGTTCAGATGGATACCACACCACCATCTGCAGCCGTCATTTACTCATCTCCCCAAGTCTCCACCACTGACTCCTGTGCATTGCCGCAGGCTCCCAATAGCCTGCAACAGGGAAGCTTTATGAATGGGCCAGTACCCAGCGGCCCACCTATACCTCCCCCACAACCAATACCTCAGGCGCCCTGTGGCCTGCAACCAGGACACTTGCCGAATGGGCCAGTGCCCACCAGCCCACCAGTACCCCAGGCGCTCTGCAGTCCGCCTCAGGGCCATGTCACCACGGGCCCAGACCCCACTGCCCCTGCAACACCCTATATCTATCCAGTTCCCCAAATCCCCTGCAGTCTGTACCAGGGGCAACTTGGGATGGGGCCAGCCCCCAACAACCTACCTCCTACCAGGGGGTCCTGTTCTTCCCAAACCTTGGTCCCTCAAAACAATCACTATTCCAACAATGCCATCTCTGTTGTGCAACCACAGCACACAGTGTCACACAGTGACTCTATTTCCAGCAAGCAAGACCCGCACAATCAGTTTATACAGTCTCAGCACATGCAGGGACCCAGCCCAAATACTGGCCATGCATCTAGTGCTAGTGCCCTTCCACACCCCACTCTTGGGGTTTTCAGTGGACTACCTGATAATAATTACTCTCTCAGCCAACCAGTCCCCTTACAAACACCAGTTATTGACCTAACCGTGCCTACAATGCAACCACCTAATGACTCCGTCAATGTGATCCCCCTTGTGCAGCAGATGCACAATCCCTCTCTTCCGCTATCTTCTGCTCCTCCGGTCCTTCCCAACATGGACCAAGCAGTTGTCCTTATTCACGGAAGTGGCTCTTCCCCACCAATGAAATTATCCATGGACGATGACGATAACATGATGGATACAACACCTCCTTCAGAGGCATTTATGTTTCCATCTCCTCCGATCTTGACAAACAACCTCTCTGTAGTGAACCAGGCCCATCCTGCTCCTGCCCATGTGCCACACAGTGACATTATTTCTAACCAACAAGACTCCTACAATCAGTTTATACAATCCCAGCACATGCCGGGGCCAAGCCCACACACTGGCCATGCATCTAGTGCTGGTGCCCTTCCATACCCCACCACTGGGGTCTTCAATGGACAATCTGACAGTTTGTCTCAGAGCCAACCAGTACCATTGCAAACACCAATTATTGACTTATCTGTGCCTACAATGCAACCACCTAATGACACCAACATACAAACAGGACATATGGCCATGACAGTGCCTGTACCTGCAGTGAATGCTGATAATACACCCCAGCACACCTCTTGTAGTGGTTCTTATGGTGTTTGCAACACTGCCAGACAGAAAACTCCTGGCAAGAAAATCTTCAGACGCACAGGCTCTCATGACACTAATTCATCCCTGAACCAGGCCTCTCCTGCAACAAATACTGGCTATCCACCTAGTGCTAAGGCCCTTCCAGACCCCACACTTGGAGTTTTCAGTGGGCAATCCGGCAATTTCTCTCTGAGCCAACCAGCGCCCTTACAAACACCAGTTATTGACCTAACCGTGCCTACAATGCAACCACCTAATGACTCTGTCAATGTGATCCCTCTTGTGCATCAAATGCACAATCCCTCTCTTCCAATATCTTCTCCTCCTCTGGTCCATCCCAACATGGACCAAGCAGCTGTCCTTACTCATGGAAATGACTCTTCCCCACCAATGAAATTATCCATGGACAATCATCATATGAAGGATATAAGACATCCTTCAGAGGCTTCGATCTTTCCATCTCCTCCCGTCCTGACACACCACCTCTCTGCTGTGAACCAGGCCCATCCCGCTTCTGCCTATGTGCCACACAGTGACGTTATTTCTAGCATGCAGGACTCCCAGAATCAGTTTATACCATCTCAGCACATGCCGGGGCCAAGCCCACACACTGGCCATGCATCTAGTGCTGGTGCCCTTCCACACCCCACCGTCGGGGTCTTCAATGGACAACCTGACAGTTTGTCTCTGAGCCAACCAGTACCTTTGCAAGCACCAATTATTGACCTAACTGTGACTAGTGACACCAACCTGCAAGCAGGACATATGGCCATGCCAATGCCTGTGCCCGCAGTGAACGTTGATATCACTCCCCAGCACACCTCTTGTAGTGACTCTTCTGGTGTTTGCAACACTGCCAGACAGAAAACTCCTGGCAAGAAAATCTTCAGACGCACAGGCTCTCGTAACACTAATTCATTCCTGAACCAGGCCACTCCTGCAACAAATATTGGCCATCCACCTAGTGCTAGTGCCCTTCCACACCCCACTCTCGGGGTTTTCAGTGGGCAATCCGACAATTTCTCTCTGAGCCAACCAGTCCCCTTACAAACACCAGTTGTTGACCTAACTGTGCCTACAATGCAACCACCTAATGACTCTGTCAATGTGATCCCTGTTGTATATCAAATGTACAATCCCTCTATTCCGATACCTTCTGCTCCTCCGGTCCTTCCCAACATGGACCAAGCAGTTGTCATTGTTCACAGAAGTGGTTCTTCCCCACCACTAAAACCGTCCATGGACGATGACGATAACATGATGGATACAACGCATCCATCAGAGGCTTCGATCTTTCTATCTCCTCCCATCTTGACAAACAACCTCTCTGTAGTGAACCAGGCCCATCCTGCTCCTGCCCATGTGCTACAGAGTGACACTATTTCTAGCAATCAGGACTCCTACAATCAATTTATACAATCCCAGCACATGCAGGGGCCAAGCCCACACACTGGCCATGCATCTAGTGCTGGTGCCCTTCCACACCCCACTCTTGGGGTTTTCAGTGGGCAACCTGACAATAATTTCTCTCTGAGCCAACCAGTCCCCTTACAAACACCAGTTATTGACCTAACTGTGCCTACAATGCAACCACCTAATGACTCCGTCAATGTGATCCCTGTTGTACATCAAATGTACAATCCCTCTATTCCAATATCTTCTGCTCCTCCGGTCCTTCCCAACATGGACCAAGCAGCTGTCATTGTTCACAGAAGTGGCTCTTCCCCACCACTAAAACCGTCCATGGACGATGACGATAACATGATGGATATAACGCATCCATCAGAGGCTTCGATCTTTCCATCTCCAACCGTCTTGACAAACCTCTCTGTAGTGAACCAGGACCATTCTGCTCCTGCCTATGTGCCACACGGTGGCATTATTTCCAGCAACCAAGACTCCCACAGTCAATTTATACAATCCCAGCACATGCCGGGGCCAGGCCCACACACTGGCCATGCATCTACTGCTGGTGCCCTTCCAGACCCCACAGTTGGGGTCTTCAATGGACAACCTGACAGTTTGTCTCTGAGCCAACCAGTACCTTTGCAAACACCAATTATTGACCTAACTGTGCCTACAATGCAACCACCTAATGACACCAACATGCAAACAGGACATATGGCCATGTCCATGCCTATGCCTGCAGTGAACCCTGCCATTACTCCCCAGCACACCTCTGGTAACGACTCACACAGTGTTGTTAGTACTACCAGACGGAAGAAAACTGGCAAGAAAATCTCCAGACAAACCGGCTCTCATGACCCTAATTCATCCCTGAACCAAGCCATTCCTGCAACCTCTGCCACAATGGGAAACGGTGACTCATCAAATACAGGACACTTGAGATTTAAAAAATCCACCAAACGCTCATTTTCCAACGCTGAAGCACCTACAGGCTGCCAAAGGCAGAAATTTGAAATGTAGAAGATCAAACTCTGTAAGAGGACTCAAGAGACAGGTCCAGCTTTCTAATAAGACTGAAAGTTTATTTTACTTTCTTTTAACACAAGTCTTCTCTACCTACAGCTTGATTGCTTTAGTAGGATGTTCCAGTGGAGACTCATTAATGACTCTTTAGTCACCTTCTCTTGCTTGAAAACTAGCTTGACTCAGCAAAGAGCTGGACCATGTTTCAGATGTCCTAGATCCTGAAAGATGAAAAGCTGTTTCCTCACAAGTGGTACTTATTCCATTATTTATTGCACTACCACTATCTTTCCTTATTTCAAATAAAGCCCCCATCTTTATTAATAAATACAATTTAAAATGAATTTATAAAAATTAAATGATTTGTCTAGCTTTTCTTTTTTGATGGGTTCCATAGGTTTGGGTGTGAATCAGAACTATAATAAAGGGTCTATTTAAATAAACAGTTTGCAGAGAATGCAAATAGCCATAGAAAGAGCTTTAGATTAAATGTAAAAGTCAACATTCAACCGAAGTATGAGGATTCCTGACTCCCCTTAAATCCAATTTTTTAGGAGGTGCAAGGGAATTGGTTTCCCAGAGCTATGGTATCCATGAATATCACTGGATATGCCCAAAACCTGTTTGGTTGTCTGTCTGGCCTCATTTGGTGGCACTACGATGTCCTCGTGACAACATCATGCAGTCAGGACATGTTTTCACAACATCACCTGTGGCTGCAGTGAACCCTGCCATTACTCCCCAGCAGGCCTATTGTAGTGACTCACATAGTGTTTTCACACTGCCACACTTGTGAAAACTGGCACAAAAACTCCAGCCTAGCAGGCTCTGGTGACCCTAATTCATCACTGAACCACGTTATGCTTGCAGCATCACCCACAATGGGAGACGAAGTAACTTGAAGTAAGTACAAAGGTTTGAATTCAAGGGTCTTCATCCTTGCTTGATTGCTTGGCCGGTGGTCTATCACTTGAGCCATATCTCCAGTCCAACTTTTTGATGTTTAATTGGAGTTTGAATGTCTTAGACTAATCTGTCTGGGTGGGCCTTGAAGTATGATCTTCTGCATCTTCCTTTCTGGAATAGGTAAGATTACCACCAGGAGCCTCCTGTACCCCATATGTAGGAATTCCTCATGTGCTCCCCATTCTGTCTTCACATTTTTTATTTAGTTTTATTTAGTTTTGGTTGTTGTGGGGCCTGAACTCTGGACCAGGCACTGTCCCTTAGCTCTTTAGCTCAAGGCTAGCTCTCTGCTACTTGAGCCAGAGCTCCACTTCTGGCTTTTTCAGCTTATGTGGTGCTGAGGAATAAAACCCAGGGCCTCAGGTGTGCAAGGCAAGCACTCTACCACTGAGCCACCTTCCCAGCCCTGTCTTCACAATTTTAAATGACATTAGTTTCAGAACTTAAAAACATTTGCATTTCCCAATACCAGTACATGCATAAAAAAATTGGGTGCAAGTTATACCATCTCAAATCTGCATTTCTTGAATCAAACCAGAGGATAGACTAATATTTAGAAAGGAAATATTTGTGAATGATAAAGTATTCCATCTTCTCAATTGCTGTGTAGTATGATTTTTAACCAGGTATAATAATATAAAACAGTAAAAATGATACAATTTTAAATAATTCCAACAAAATAATGCAGGTTTTACAAGGGAAGTTAGTGAATAAGGAAACATGGATGCAATAGGAGAGAGCTATTGAGGTTTGAACATCAGCTTTGGGCTGGGAGTATTAAGTATGTAGATATCTTCGTTTGTAAGTAAACAAACACTTCTTGTCATTCAAACAAAAAAAATGAGTCAACATAAAGATAGAGGTGTTTACCAAACATTTTGGGATTTTGGACCCCTAAGGAGAAAGCTGTTACTGGCTCTGAGTTTTCTGCTTGCTTTTGTGGAGTCAGGGAGTTGAAAAATCATGGGATCCTAAGTAGGTCCAGTTCCTTTCCTCCAAGTTCCATAAAGTACTACTTTATGGGTGGAATCCAGTAAGCCTCCCTGCTGGCAGGGATTTGTGAGCATCTGAAATTCCTCAGGCTCTCAGTCCCTGCGTCTTGAGGCACCAGGCTCAGTTCCCTGTAGAAGACATCATTAAGTGACAATGTAAAGAACTACACAGAATCAAGTACTCTCCAGTGTCTAGTAACGGGTACTGAATGCTAAATCCATTGAAGACCCTGAGTTCTGTACTTTAAAATTAGTAACTATACAAAATTAAAGGTGCAAGTAGGCTTTAAAATTCAGTCAGGGATCCATATAATACTAGCTACTTGGGAAACGGATATTAAGGGATTGTAATTCAAAGCCAGCCTGAGCATAGAAGTACATAATACTCCCATCTCAACAATGAGTGGATGTGGTGGTGTAAGCCTGTTATCCCAAACTACGGAGAAAGCACTATGGCTGGGCACAATGGCACTTGCTTGTCAGCCTAGTGACAAAAGGAAATACAGGAGAATAACAATCCAGGCTGGTCATAAAATCAGACACTCCCAAAATTAATCCAAACCAACAAACTGTTTATCAAAATAACTACCAGGAAGAGGAGATGGGTTCAGTGGTGTTAGGGTGAGAGGTAATTAAGGAATAAAGGGAGAAAGTGAAAATTTACACGCACATGCGCGCGTACACTCACACACACACACACACACACACCCAAGCCAAGAATGTGCTAGAGGCCTTGTTCAAATGGTACTTGCCTAGGAAATGTAAGACTTGAGCTGAATCCCAATACTAGAATAGTGAGAGAGAGAGAGAGAGAGAGAGAGAGAGAGAGAGAGAGAGAGAGAGAGAGAGAGAGAGAGAGAGAGGAAGAGAGAGAGAGAATTAACTACAGAAACAGGAAGAAGAAAAGAAAAATGAGAAGAAAAAGAAGCAGCAGCAAAAAGGAATAAAAGAAATAAAGAATGGGCTTAGGATAGACTATACTTAAGGATCTTTGGAAGGGAATCATTAAAAAATGCCCTGTTCCATAATAATTTTCTCCCAAATCCTCAATGTGTCCCTTCTGTTCTTCATTTTTCCTCATATTGACACACAGGTAATGACAACAGTGAATCTTTAAAATGATTTCAAAGGATACTTTTGGACAATGTTCATGAGGCCTAGTTCAATATCACGATTCCACACCCTGTTCTCTGTATTACCTGTTGGGCTGGAGATAAAACCACAAAATCTAACTTAATGCACCTGCCTATATCAGTTACTCAGTCAACACAAACCCAGAGTACTTCTTCCAGGAGCTCCAGGAGGAGATCAGTGAGACTACACAGAAGGCAGATAGGCAGAGGGAGGGATATCAAGGCAAGTGACTATTTTGCTTTTCTTTCCTACTGGTTTTGTCTAGTAATTGTGAATATTCAAAATTAATTAGCATAGAAAAGGTGACTCTGTGCTGTTCCTCTGCATGATATGATAGCATTCTGGGAGTAGGAAAAGGGAGCAAGAGGAGAAAAAGGGGGAACAGGACAAGACTGTTCAGCCAAAGGGAAAGGAGGAGGAGAAAATGGAGGAATGGAGGAAGGAAGAAGGAAGGAAGGAAGGAAGGAAGGAAGGAAGGAAGGAAGGAAGGAAGGAAGGAAGGAAGGAAGGAAACAATGGTTCTTTTTAAGAGCTATAAGATGCCAGGAGCCAGTGGGTCATGCTTTGAATACTAGCAGGATCACTGTTCAAAACGAACCCAGGCAGGAAATTCCCTAAGACTTTTAACTCCAGTTAGCCACACAAACCTGGAAGTGGAGCTGTCACTCAAGTGGTAGAGCACTAGCCTTGAGGAGAAAAGCTCAAGGACAGAGCCACACTCAACAAATACAGAAAAAAAAAAAGCTGTAAGTGATTATGTAGCTTCAGACTTCATTGAAGAGAACACCATGAGACAAGTTTAAAACACTTAGACCTGTTATGTTGAACATGTTTTAATATAATAACAACACTAGCCAGTTCTGCTGCAATCACCAAAGTTCTCTTTAAGATTAGCACAATGTTTTAGCTCAGCTAGTGTTTTGCGTTCTATGCAAAGAAATTTGAAAATGAGTTTATTCTGTTTAAACACAATGGGCATAAACTCAGGCAAGCAAACAATAGTAGATTTCCTTTGACTTTCTTAGAGACCAAAGACATTCCAAAGGCTGAAAATGTTCTTGGAAAGAAGTCATTTTTCCACTGTGTCACAATTGAAGCATTGTAAGGAGCACATTATCCTGTGTACTACAGACTGTGTTGAGGAAGACAAAAGGATTCTCTGTAATCTGTTTTGATGGTTTAGCTTTAGGGCTAAGAAGTGCTTCTCTGTACTTCATCCTCTGGGAGTTTTTGAGAATCGGAATATTTCGCCTAACAGGTTAATTAAACAGAGAACTATTTCCACCTTAAGTACACACAGTTGACACTTTGCTTGAAGAGAAATGAGCTGTTTATTTGCTCTCATCTCATGATTTTTTAGTGAGAATATCAGAGCTTCTTTAGGAGATTTTGATGGATAGAAGTTTTATAGTACCAGTAGTCTATGGGTTTGAACTTGTCAAGCCAACTAGTGGTTAAGAAAATCCAGAAAGGCAAAGTCAGAACCTAGGAGAATTGGGGCAAGGGTATTCTGTGAGTTATATGCATATGTCAGGCAAGTTAAAATGTACTTTCATCTTTTTCAACTTAGAAAGTAACAACATGCATCCCACATTGTCTTTAAATTTTACAGAGTTGATAGACGGTTCTCACTTTTTATTAGAAAGAATCAAATAGCATACGGCACTGGTGTCTCTCATCTTTTGTCAGTTTCTAGTCACCCCATTGATTTGAAATGTGATGGTGAACTTTCTCAAACTGTTCTATGTATGGTTCCATGGTGACTGAGGGATAGAAATAGCCATGGAGAAACTGGTACCACAAGCAGATTTTGCATCCATCTTGTGATGCCACGGTTTCAACTAACACTCTCTCAGCTCCTGGCTGGCTCTCTACTACTTGAACCATTCCCCAAGTCTGGCTTTTAGCTAGTGAATTGGAAGTAGACATTTGTAGACTTTTCTGTGTAGGCTAGCTTTGAACTGTAATTTTCTTGAGCAGCTAGGATGAAAGGCAAGATCCACTGCCACCTGACTTGTCCCATACTTTCCTTCCCTCCATAGTCAACCCTGCAGAGCGCTTGTGTCTGATGGAAGAGTTTTCAGGCTTTGATTCTGGTTGTTGGCTGATCTGTGACCTGAGAACAAGTAATTTCTCTAAGTGCTAGCAGAACCACATTTTTTCCCTCTTTCCCAAAAAGATGAAACATATCAACCATTTTGAGTACATGTCATCCTTAATTTGACCTCCATTTTAAGATATACTGATGTGTCACCAATTTATGTCATACCTTTTGATACTAATACTTCAGAGTCTTAGACAAATGTATTTGTAGCTTAAGAATAATGCATCAGAAATAATACTTTAGAGTTTTGGGCAAGTTTCTAACTTTATATTGAGTCTCTTTAGTTGATTTTCTGCCTGATATTTTCACAGAATGGTGGGGATAATGGTGGCAGAAAACACCCACTGTCACTCTTCAGAATCCTCTAGAACAATACTAGTGAGAATTCTCAAACCCAGTAGCTACCTATTCTGAGGCTACCTAAATTGGTTACTTAAGTTTGATTGTTTTTAATAGGTAGAAGTCTCAGAATATGGCCTTAATTCCTTAAATCTTATAATATGTGTGTTGAAGGGTTTTTAGGTAAAGCATTATGCTTGAAAATGCTAAAAAAAAATCCAGAGAAAGTAGAAAAGAACTAGATGATGGATTTCCTTTCCAAATTATGCACTGAAGTTATACTCTGAAAGAGATTTGTCTAAGTGCCTTAATATCATGCAGTGAGAAAAGTGGAGGTGCAGTGTTTTCATTGATCTAACAAGACTTGAATTTTACCAACATTAAGTTCAACATGAGGCATTCATAGCTAGTATTCTTCATCTTCTCACTTTCTTGGTGCAGTGCTTTGAAGGGAATGGATGATTGTTTTAGAACCAGCATTAAACCTCTAGAGCACAAAACAATTCTTAACTTATATCTTTCTCTTCAAGTCTTCTTCCCATCCTGTTTAGATATCTTCAATTCCAAATGACTAATTCTTTGTGTATTTAAGTAGCCATACCACTACTATAAAGAAATTAATACTTAAAACTGTTGTAAATTAATCAAACTTCTCTGACTACAATGTCATTAAAAGAGGAAATAAGTGTGCTATGGAGCATGCTTGTAATCAGAAGTGCCTAGAGGCAGAAATGAGAGAATTTTTGTTTGAAGTTAATCTGTGCAAAAACAGTGGAATCATATCTTAATGAACCAGTCTGTCATGATTATTCTTGTCTCTAATCCTAGCTATCTGGGAGGTGAAGATGGAAGTATGGTGGTTCAGGGCTGACTCAGGAAGAAAGTATGAGCCTATATCTAAAAAATAAACAGGTCTGAGAGCATAGCTCAAGTGGCTGAGCACCTGCCTAACAAACACAAAGCTAGTTCCAACCCCAGGACAGAGGGAGAGAGAGAGAGAGAGACAGAGAGGGGGGAGGGAGAGAGATAGAGGGAGGGAGAGAGAGAAAGAGACACAGACACAGACACAGAGAGGAGATATGAGCATCTGTAGAAGAAGCAAACATGAACCAAATTCTATTCTTTTATTCTTTTTCTGACATATTTTCACGCTTCATCTATCATTATAGCTGAAAAAAGTACCTCACTCTTAGAACCCTGCCTCCTCTCAAATTTCCTTTGAATTAAAATATTTGAAAAAGGGATAGATGCAATGTCCTTATAGCCTCCTCCTCAGAAAAGCGAAATCATTGTGTACAAGGTATGTGCAGTGCAGCTAGGGACAGCCAGCGTGGATTTAAACTTAGGGCAGATTATGGAAGAGCTCAGAGTGACATTTACCTGAGTGAAACCACAGTGCTTCCCTGAAGCACCTTTCTACATTAATGGGACAAAGATCTTCCCCATTTTATTTAGAGGAACTACATAAGAGAATAAGAAGCCAGGTGCTGGAGGCTCACATCCAGAGCCCTCGCTATTCCAAAGGCTGAGATCTGAGTATCAAGATTCAAAGCTAGCCCAGCAGAAAAGTCTGTGAGACTCTTCAGTTAGCCAGCAAAAAACAAACAAACAAACAAACAAACAAAGTAAGCCAACCAACAAACACAAAACATACTTGAAAGTGTGACACAAGTGGTAGAGCAACAGCTTTGAGGGGAAAAAAGCCAAGAGAGTATTAGAACCTTCGTTCAAGTCCTAGTATTAGCACAAATACAATATAGCTACAGCAAAGTGGGTATATGGAGGAGTAGGCAAGATGGAAGAAACAAGCAATAGTAGAGGGTATATATAAGCCAGATGAAGGTCATCGGATTTCTTTTTGTTTGTTTCCCAAAATGTTGAGCAAACGAATACATTAAAGGTAGACATTAATAATGCATTTTTATATTAGGATGGATCAGAGTGATATACAGAAGAGTGTAAAGATACCACTTACAGGGTTGTTGTGACTGAGGGGAAAAAATAAGACTCTAAACTCTGCTATTAGAAATGAAAGTAAAAACTTGGCTAGCTGAGATCAATCTCTGCAGGAGAGGACCATCCTTTTGTAGTGGTCACAGCAGCCCTCTGTATTCTGGGGAGTGATGGAGAATGAATCAGGGGCAGCTTAAGAGACTGCCATCAGCCTCCAGGCAAGGCTTAAAAATATTGAGGGATTTGTGGCTGTTCCCAGACCCAGCATCTCACTGACATCTCTGAGAAGAAAATGGGTGGTAAAGCAATTAATGACAACAATGCTGCAATACTCATACAGGTGTATTTCTCACAGGAAAGGAATAGGATGGACTGAAAAGCATATAGATGTGAGTTAGGAGTACCTACAAAAATGAAGAACAAATCCCTTCTTGGAAGAATTATTTGAAAATTTAGGCTTTTGTCCTAGTGACAATTGGATGTTAGACTTCTGATTAACACATTTTTTCCTGGGCATTTCCTGGACTATAAATGTTTGCCTTGTGATATCTACTCTGGCTAGGTGACGAGAGGCTGTGGTCTTCTTGGAGATAGAGAGGCAGGAATAGAGGTGCAGAACTTGTAAAAATATGAGAAAGAAAGTTCCCTTCAATCTAAGCTCTGAAGAAAACATTCCAACACATTATTCACCAAGTTGGGGAAGAAATGTACTTCAAATTGACTATATTTAAATGCCTTATTAGAAACTAGAACTATCTCTAAAAACTGGCATGTGTGGCCTTGGACGTTTAGCAGAATACATAAGAATGTAACCAAAAAGCAAGAACACACAAACCAAACACTGGGAGATGAGTTGTAATTGCCTCTCTGTAAATTAAAATTTAGGTTTTACAGGTGGTTAAATATTGGACAGAAAATGTGTTCTGAGGACTCTAGAGAGGGATAGCTCTGGTTAACTTTTAAACACAAGGTTAGAGGACTTGTCTATTAAATCTCTCTGTGAAGATGTCTAAGTATTTAATGAGGAAGAAATTTATAGCTTCTTATTTTGGACCAGAGTGCTTGGCAGGTAAGAAGGTCACATGACTGCTTCATGAACTTACTTGTATTTCTCTGTCTCATCCCACTGTGAAGCCAGAGAGTAGGCCGTGTAATGTGTGGTAAGCATGGGCACTGGTTCATTTTCTCATGCACTGCATTTCTATGACAAATTTTAATATGCTATATACATCTGTTGGGGTTGTCTTTCTATTAAAGAGAAATTGGTGTGTGTGTGTGTGTGTGTGTGTGTGTGTGTGTATGTGTGTGTGTGTGTGTGTGTGTGTGTGTGTGTGTGTGTGTGTGTGTGTGTGTTTCATTTTCCAGAAGCTGTAAATAACTATGTGAGTCTCATACAAAGGGATTTTAGAGACTATGATTTGAAAATGAAATAAAAATATATTAAGCTTGGGATGCAGCTTCTAGCAGCTATAGTTTACAAAGTACAAATGTAGACCTACTCTGTTTGGAGAAGGGCTGACTATACTTTTTCTGAAGCTAATATTAATGTTCCAGAGGGTAAAACACAGTTAATTGGGAGTTTGAGGTACTATGTGTGTGTGTGTGTGTGTGTGTGTGTGTGTGTGTGTGTGAGAGAGAGAGAGAGAGAGAGAGAGAGAGAGAGAGAGAGAGAGAGAGAGAGAGAGAGAGAGAGAGAGAGAGAGAGAGAGAGAGAATGTGCCTGTACCTATGTGTATGTGAAAGTCAGTCAGAAAGAGAAGCAGATAAGATAGGAAAATTCCTGTTTGATTTTTAATATAAAAAGTCCATGCCTTAGTAGTAATATTTATAGTTTGTTTATAATATAAAAAGTCCTTGTATTTGAAGTAAGATTTATTTGTTTCCAGTTAGTGGACCCATTCTCAGATATTGAAAAGAAGGCTTTTCCCCCCCATTTTGGAATATAAGATTACACAGCTCACCAAAAATGTGCATGTAAGTTTACATTAAGGTTCCAGATAGTGATTATGAATTATTATAAAATCTCTGGCAATTACTTTCACAAATGTCTGCTTTTCTATGGTTGAAGCAATGCTTTATCAAATACCCTGAGAATACTGCAATCAGCAAAGTATTTGCTTAGGGGAGAGATTTAAACGAGTTGAAGGCTTACTTTAATCTTAGCTGCCTTTCGTTAAGCCAAATAGTGTGTAGCGTTTACCTCAGCTGAACTTACTTGGGTTAATTGCTTTGTTTGATTTGCATGTATATAGCATCCTCTAATATCTATGAAAATATAAGGTATCCACTTTTATTCCGTTGTAAAGAAATGGAGGCACAGAGGATATTCTGAGAGGATGGTGCAGGGTGGGGACAATCTGGGAAGGAAAAAAAAAGTAGCTGTCCAAAAAACGATTGACACTACCTCTATATTAAATTCTATTTAGTAACCTTTGTCATTGAAAATAAGAGGTATTAAGTCTGCCTGGCTTCTCTTTACTTTCTGAGATTTGGGCTGTAAGGAGGCCATGAATTTGGGCATCTGTTCACATCTTAGGGTGGGTGGGCACCAAGAGAAGGCTCACCAGCTTGAGGGGGCCTGGGTGAGTGGAAGAGCTAACGGTACCTCCACCAGCTGAACTTCCAGGTGAGGTAGAAAGAGGCTCCTTGTATGGCTGGGGTGGGAGCCTAATGCATAAACACTCCTGTCTGCTTCCTCCTCCTCATTCTAAGTAAGTGGGATGTTTGCTAGTCATGTAAACAATGCCTTATAACACAAAAAGAACACACCGACCTCCGATTTCATTCCAGATTCCCTTTAGCAATGCATGGGCTATTTTCATTTTAAGAAAATGTAGTTCCGTAATGCATGTAATATCATTTTTGTTTATGAATATTTCTACTTTCTGTCTTATTTTTTATTTTTTTAATTTTAATTATCACTAAGGTGATGTATAGATTACCATTTCATAAGTCAGGTAATGAGGAGATTTCTTCCTGAGCAATGTCACCCCTTCCTTTACTCTCTCCCAGCAACCCTCTTATATAAGTCATGTATGTTTACTAGTTTTACTGACCTTAGCTAATAAAATTATATGTGGTACGATTCATTATCTTTTAACTTCACTTGCATTCTTCAAACTCTCAGGTCTGAATTTTAAATTAACTACTATTTTATAAAATACCCTTTTCTTTCAGAGACCTCTAGATTTTCAGTATGTTTGTTAGTGCATTGTGTTATAGTCATATGTAATGTGAACTTCATAGCTTCTCGATTGAAATTTATTTTTAATGTATGACTTACTTCATCATGTATTTGCATTATGACTATATCCTCAGCCTCCTAAAACTTGATTTTACTTCTTGCATTATGCTAAGCATTTTGTAATGTGAATATTACTCATAAAACAGTGCCTAGTGCCTTACCTGCCTACCTATCTAGCTATCTTTTCTTACAAATTTAATTTATTCTATTTGTTTTATTGCAGCCAGATACCAATCTGGCTTCACAAAAGTACATCCACGGAAACTGAAAACACCAGGGAATTCTGCGTGTCAAATCTTTGGAGGTTCAATTAAAATTAGAAAAGACAGTATTTAGATTTGAATAACTGTTCAGCACCCAGCTATTGTAATGACCTCTGGATTTCCTATTCTTGGGATGTAGATTATGATGATGTAAATGTGACAGGCTGTCTAGATTTCAGCTATGAAAATATTATGTGTAACATAAAAAGTTAAGTCACACAGCATTTTAGTAGATGACTACTTGCTTCCTACTATTTTATTATTATTATTATTATTATTATTATTATTATTATTATTATTATTATTATTTGCCAGTCATGGTGCCTGAACTCTGGGTCTGGGCGCTGTCCCTCAGCTCTTCAGCTCAAGGCTAGTGCTCTACCACTTGAGCCACAGCGCCACTTCCAGTTTTTTCTGCTTATGTGGTGCTGAGGAATCGAACCCAGGGCCTCATGCATGCAAGGCAAACGCTCTACCACTGAGCCACCTTCTCAGCCCCTTATTATTATTATTATTTTTATTTTTATTTTCATTTTTTTGGTCATGGGGCCTGAACTCTGGGTCTGGGCAGTGTCCCTCAGTTCTTCAGCTCAAGGCTAGCACTCTACCACTGGAGCCACAGCACCACTTCCGGCTTTTTTCTTTCTGCTTATGTGGTGTTGAGGAATCGAACCCAGGGCCTCATGCATGCAAGGCAAGCGCTCTACCACTGAGCCACCTTCCCAGCCCTCCACTATTTTATTATGTATTGCTAGGTATATACTTTTCATTTTTATCCCCAAAGTTCTAAGCTGGTCTCATATGCTTGGAAGCTACAAGCCGTATGCTGGAGGCAGCAGAAAAGTCACTGTCCTGGTTTGCACCAGCCACTGGCTTTCCCGGACATTTGCTGTTGTCTATCATGCTTACTCTCCACAGAGCATCTGCCCTTCCCACGATCATTTGAAATGTATGGCTACACGTTGATAGCGGGTGATTTCAACTGGCTAGAGGCCTAATGAGTTCCTGTGCAAATTTGAAGGCAATTAAGTTATTATTTAACATTTGGCCCAACATGAATAATTTGAATCTCTAACACCTTTACCAAAATTGCTCTCTTAAACAGTCTGCTTTGGAATTAAAACTTCATTTCAAAGAGGAACTTTAAATATTGTTAATCACCTATTTTAAATGTGGAGACCAATGAGAAAAGACATGAGAATGCAATGTGATTTTGGAGGTGAAAGACAATCTTCCATTCCTCCCTGAAGCCCCTTCAAATACCATGCAGGGTAAGATCCACGTGGGAGACTGGGTGGTGCAGTACACAGCTAGTGTTTTTTATGTGAATTAAATCAAGTCTCTGAACAAAAGCAGTTTCTGCTTTGCTTGGAGAATAAATGAGCATGAAAATATGTAGCAGAGTGAATACTACTAAACAAATACTAGATACAATGAAAGTAATCAAATTAATATTTTTTGTCATAGACATCAACTTTGGGACTTCAACAGACATTATTAGAAATCAGGTTAGATAGTTTATGTAATGGCTATAAGTCAAATTAGAAACATCCATTCTAGAGATTACAATTGTTCTAATAATTAAATTTGTTTTTGCTCTTTTCCTTAAAACATTTTGTAGTATATAGAAAAATGTTAGAAAACTTAATTCTTTTTAATTATAATACAAAGATCAAACAATTGAGCTTCTATTGAAGCACCCATTTCTTATAACTTCTACACAAGATTACACAGGGTTAATTACTACTACACATGCAATATAATATTTTAAAAACTTGACTATGTTTGCTACATTAATGTACACAATTCAAAATTCCTGTCGTTAGATCTTTAAACCAAATATAATTTATCACAAGCAACACTAAATGATAAATGTCCAATATCCACCATTGCTTTAAGTTTATCTATACATCCTCATGTGGCCTGGTATCTATACACAGAATACACAACAACTTAATCTGAATTTCAGACTTCTCTAGACACCAAAACCATATTTCAGATTTACATCAATCCTTCACGCAAGCCAGAACATAAGACACAAAACAAGATTCGACTATCATTTTTCTCACACTGGAAAGTAAAAGAAAAGTGGTATGATTTGAATAAAATCTGAGCTTGAAATAGAAGTTAGGCCTCAGTGCATGGGAAGCTCCAGTGTAAAAACTATCAATGGAACTAGAAGCACAAGAGTGCTTGCTTAGCACACTGAAGAACTGACAGAAATGTGGCCACGGCCCTACCTACATCATCTGGCTCGGGAGAGCCTTCGCATTGGTTTCCACCCTCAGATGTGAAAACATGCCCAAATCCAGCATCACCCTACAGCTCAAATCTCAGGAAATGAAGATAAGCCCAGTCATATTGAGGGCCTTTTGTTTTTTAATGACAGAAGTTTCTAGATGAAATCTAATATTAGGGTAGGAACAATCATTTTTTATGCAGTTACATTTTGTCTTATTTTGTATTTACTTATACAACTTTCTTCTGCCCAGTAAAACAAAGATTTCAAGCAGAACTAGTTACATGCAACTGTGAAGTAAATCCTTCCTAATACCAAATAATGAATGTACTTTTCAAGAATTTATTATGAGAAAGACAGATTCCATTTTTGAGATTCAAAATCTGGGCGAAAAGATTATTGACTTAAAAAATATGGTAATAGGGTTGGTCCCCAAATAAGACCGCAGACAATGCCTGTGGCTAGTGGCTCACACTTGTAATCTTAGTTATCCAGGAGTCTGAGAACAGATCAGAATTCAGCTGGAGCAAGAAAGTCCGTGATACTCTTATCACAAATAAACCACCAGAAAACCAGAAGTGGAGCAGTGGTTCAAAGTGGTAGAGTGCCAACCTTGAGCAAAAATGCTCAAGGACAGTGCCCAGGCCCTGAGTTCAAGTCCCATGACTAAAAGACTACTGTCTAAGCACATGGAAAAGGAATCACTGAGTATCCACCATAACATTTGTGCAGAGGTGTGGACACGGGAGTGCTGGCATAGAATGTGACTCTTGGGGCATTTTGGACAGTGTGTCAGCCAGTAGTATGCTACTGGTATGGTAACTAGTATCTCAGCTAATAAGCTTATCAAAAGACAGGATCATTTGGACACATGGTCTCAGAGGTTTCCGTCTGTGGTCATTGGGCCTTGTATTTTTTGGAATTGAGGCTAGGCAAAACACCATGGGAAGAGCAGATAGTGGGGGGAGTTGTTCATGTCAAAGTAACCAGGAAGCAAAAGGGGAAGAAAAAGGAAAAATCGGTTTTCTAGGCACATGCTCCAATGACCTAACTTTCCGTAAGCCGGTGCCATATTCTAATGGCCCCACCAACTTCCCAATCACAGTGGAATGAAGCCTCTAACACAAACGTCTTTGGGGGAGATGTTTCCAATCCAAAAGATAGTTTGACAATAATAAAATATAGAGTGTGGTGGAGAAGCTGAATTGAAGGCCTTCGTGATTTTAATGACAAGAACAGTATACCATAGAAGAGAATGCAGATCTTGTTCTGCAAGGTTTTATTTTAACAGAAAAGTGACTGCAGTTGTCTTCAGCAGGATATTATTAGCTTGAGACATGTGCTGGTTACCAAGCATTCATGTGTATTTGTCTATGGTGTTCAGTTTCCCATCAGAGCAAATGAAGGCATGGGCCGGGCTGGCTCAGGGGATCTGCACTCTCATAAGATCTCAGAGATCCACCAGTGAACCAACATGAGAATTGTAGTTACATAAGCCAAGCTGACAGGAGTTATCATTGGTGCTCTAGAATAGCAAACAAGACACAGAAGTGCTACAACTGGTGAGAAATTTCCATAGCACTGGGCTTTTTACAATGTAAGAGCTTCACTGAGTTTGAATATCTGCATCACAGGACTCACTTATGTAAAGTGTAGAGTGGCTGTTTTTCAGAATTGTGCCATTATCACTATCCTAAGAAAAATACCATACTCATAAGCAGTGGCTCTCCATCTTCTCCCTCGTCCTTGATAACCACCAATCAACTCTCAGAATCTGTGGATTTCCCCTGCCTGGAAGTTTCACAGAAACAGTCACAGAACACCTGATATTTTGTGGCTGATTTCCTTTACTTAGTATAATCAAATTTCCTTCAGGTGTGGATAGTATCATAGCCTTATTTATTTTCAGGGCTGAAGAGCATTCAATTATATGGATATACCACAATTGATTTTTCATTTCATTCATAAATGAATAGACATTACGTTGTTTACTATTTGGGGTGGGGAAATGAGTAATATGCTCTGAAAATTTATATTCAAGTATTTTTTGTGTGCATATTGGGTCATTTGATAACTCTGTTTAACATTTAGAGGGAACATTGAATTGTTTTTGAAAGTGACTGCAAGAATTTACTGGCCAGATGAATGGATCAAGAAAATGTGTTATATATACACAATGGAATTCTATGCCTCCATCAGAAAGAATGACATTTCCCCATTTGTTAGGAAATGGAAAGGCTTGGAAAAAATTACATTAAGTGAAGTAAGCCAGGCCTAAAGAAACATAGGCCCCATGGTTTCCCTTATTTGCAATATCTAGTATATGTATGAGTCAAGCAGGAAAGGTCAGATAATGTGATGTTAGGAAAATGAACCCTTAGATATGTATTTAAATGTTTTTTTCTTTCATGCATTTGTTTCTAACTCATTTATAAGATTATTTCTTTGTAGCTTTGTATGTCCCTCCCCCACAGTATAACCCCTGCTTTCACTATATTTGATGTCGGTATAATTTGTGGAGGAGATGGGGAAAAACAAGTTGTTTAAGGATACAGGTGGACCCGATGCAACTATGAGAAGTACAAGTTGTCATGTCAAAAACGAACTTTACAACTTTGGTGCCGGGAGGGTGGGGGGATTGGGGGGAGCAGGGGGAGGCTGGGAAGGGATGTGAAGGGTAAACAAAGGAGGAGGCTGCAATGCTTGATAAGAAATATACTCATTATCTTGCCCATGTAATTGTAACCCCTCTGTACAGTATGTTCACAAAAATTTTTTTTTAATATTATTTTATTTTATTTGAGAACATACTGTACAGAGGGGCTACAATTACATGGGCAGGATAATGCATACATTTCTTACCAAGCATTGCAGCCTCCTCCTTTGTTTACCCTTCACCTCCCTTCCCAGCCTCCCCCCTCCCCCCACCCAATTATACCCCCCACCCCCCCCACCGACATTGTAAAGCTGGTTTTGACATGACATTTTGTACTTCTCATTGTTGCAACAGGTCCACCTGAATCCTTAAACGACTTGTTTGCCCCCATCTCCTCCACATGTTATACTGACATCAAATATAGTGAAAGCGGGGGTTACACTGTGGGGGAGGGACATACAAAGCAACAAAGAAATAATCTTATAAATGCGTTAGAAACATATGCATGAAAGAAACGAAAACATTAAAATACATATTTAAGGGTTCATTTTCCTAACATCACATTATCTGGCCTTTTCTGCTTGACTCATACCTATACTAGATATTGCAAATAAGGGAAACCATGGGACCTATGCTTCTTTGGGCCTGGCTTACTTCACTTAATATAATTTTTTCCAAGCCTTTCCATTTCCTAACAAATGGGGAAATGTCATTCTTTCTGATGGAGGCATAGAATTCCATTGTGTATACATACCACATTTTCTTGATCCATTCATCTACTGAGGGGCATCTGGGTTGGTTCCATATCTTAGCTATGGTAAATAATGCTGCAATAAACATAGTTGTGCTGGTAGCTTTAGTGTGGTCTTGTTTGTAAACATTTGGGTAAATGCCCAAAAGTGGGATTGCTGGATCATAGGGGAGATCTATGTGAAGTCTTTTGAGGAACCTCCATACTGCTTTCCAAAGTGGTTGAACAAGTTTACATTCCCACCAACAATGAAGTAAGGTTCCTTTCTGTCCACATCCCCTCCAGCATCTGTTGTTGTTAGAGTTCTTGATTTTTGCTGTTCTAACTGGAGTGAGGTGATATCTCAATGTTGTTTTGATTTGCATTTCTTTTATGGCTAGGGATGTAAAATTAAAGAAAAAAAAAGAAAATTTAAAAAAAAAAAGAATTTACTGGCCATTATGTTTGAGACTATTTGTCCTCAGGTATTAGCTGAACAAAAGTTGCTTGTGAAGTTCCCATGGTTGATGCTTTCCATACGTAATAGATTTTTACATAATAGATTCACTTGAAAAAAATATATATGTATATCAGCACCAGGCACTGGTGGCTTATACCTGTAATCCTAGTTACCTTGGAAGCTGAGATCTGAGGTTTGTGTTTTGAAGCCATTCTGGGTAGGAAAGTCCATGAGACTCTTATCCCCAATTAACTGGAAGTGGCTTTGTGGCTCAAGTGGTAGAGCATAAGCCATGAGCACAAAAGCTCAGGGACAGCACCCAAGCCCTGAGTTCAAGCACCACAACTGACAAATATATCAAGTATATATGTATATATACATATATGTATAAAATTACATATATATGTATAAAGTACACATATATGCATATGTGTATATATACATATATACACATACATAAATATACACATATACATACATATATACATATATATGCTATATATACGTAAATATGTCTTTTTACTCAAGGATGGTGTTGCTGTAAAACAAGGAATAAAATTGGACAAACATGAAATGAATGAATCCTAACTATGTGTTAAAATTTACTGAGGTTGAGATCAAGATTTGGAGAGCCCTGATACTTAGTAAATATTAGAGTTAATCTCCATAATTTTGCCTGTGTTTCTAAGAAGAAGAAAAAACTAATTTTTACTCTAACTTTGAGTTATGTATCATAGGTTTTACAGAGTTGCTTGATGCTTGGGAATTCAAATTTTCCCATGGTCTTTTAACCTGAATTTCTAGTTTGTATCTTAATCTCTTTTTCAGCTGCATGAAGTTTTGCTGTTTTTTCAAGAGGCTTGGCAGCTTTCTTTCTGGCTGTTTCACTCTCTTCTTTATGACCTAGCCAAATAAAAAGAAAACAAGGCTTGGCAATGGTGTCTTCATATAGTGTCTAGCATAATATCCTAAATGCAGAAAACAGTTTTCCACATTCACTCTGTCTAGCTATTGGCCTTTGGAAATGGAAAAGCTAGTAGCGAATGACTTGTTATTCTTACCTTGTTCATCACCTCTTTAGAAACTCTGGGGCATTACAGCTGAAGTGATTATAAACATCCTGTTTCTCAGGGTATCACATTAGCTAGGGTCCATAAAGGAATCCATAAATTGTGTAACATGATTCCTCTTAAAAGAAATAATCAGGACTTTCTATTTAAATCACCCGAGTAAACCACACTTGTGTGAAAAGAAAGCAAAAAGTTTCAAGAGATGGAAATGATGTTTACACCAATAGAGTTTTATATATATATATATATATATATATATATATATATATTCTTCCCAACAATTTCCTGTGTTGTTCCTGTGTTGTCATGGATTCAAGAAATGTTTTCCAGGAAACTCTTGTTTCAGGAACTGCTCCAGAAATAAAGGAACAGCAGAGAGGGGAAGGATAAAAATCCTTGCCTCCCTATAGAGTTTGCCTTCCATGGTAGCAAGACAGATGAAACAGGCTGTCAGATGTTACATAGAATGGCTGAACATAAGACATTCAGGCAGGAGAGGAGAAAACACAAACAACAAGGATTTATAAACTTGAGTAGGGAGACACAATTTTATCCAACGTGGTAAGAAGACACCTTTTCTGAGATGTTGATACAGGCTTGCGGGTGTCAAGGGGATAAGCAGCTGGTTCTCTGGGAAGAATTTGGTAGAGAAGGAGCAACCTAAATGCCTGTAAGATATAAGTGTACTTGGAGTGCTTGAGAAAATCAACAATACCAATGTTGGTACGTGGTTCTTACAGAGCAAAAGGGAAGGGAGGGCAAGGAGAAACTTAAGAGAGGTGAACACCTGAGAACCAGATCATGCACAGCTATTGGCCAAGATTAGGACATTAGTTTTAGAAAATGATTTATAGATAAAGAATTCATATAATAGGGAAACCATTATTTTTTATTATATTAATGCATAGAACCAAGGGACTTTTAATATATGCTTAATGTTGGAAATCATAAAACTATCTGTCTCTGAACACTTTTTTTTTATTTTTTGCCAGTACTGGGCTTGAACGCCTGGGCTCTGTCCCTGAGGTTTTGCTCAAGGCTAGCGCTCTACCACTTTGGCCACAGCACCCCTTCCAGCTTTTTCTGAGCAGTTTTTTGGAGATCAGAGTCTCATGAAGTTTCCTGCCTGGGCTGGCTTCCAACCTCGATCCTCTGATCTCAGCCCTCTGTGTAACTAGGGTTATAGTAATGAGCCACCAGTTTCCCGCTCCTGAATATTTTTGTCAGGTAACACCGTACCTCCTAATTTTGCCCTCCCACAACCCCTAAAATGTTCTAATATACTTTTTGTCTGCCTTGACTTTGTTCTTTTATTTTTTAAAATATTTTTATTATCTTCAAGTAGTTGTATAAAGAGTTATCATTCGACAAAGCAATTTATAAATACAGTATGTCTTGATCAATGACTTTCTTAATGGGGAATTTCTTGTAAAGATAATTATATAATATGCAGTGTTTTGATGATTAGGTTTTTCTCATTTAGCATAATGCTTTTCCAGTTCATTTATATTGTAACGTGTGTCAGTATTTTATTTCCTTATATGGGGCTGAATAATATTTTAAAGTATACCATATTGTAGGTATCCATGTGAGTTTTTATCATCTTTCATAATTATGATTAGTGCTACCATAAAACATTTATGGATGAGGCACATGGCAACATTATTTTCAGTCACTATGGATATTTTCATAGAAGTCAGATTGTTTTAGTTATACCATAAACTCTACATTTAACCTTTTTAGTAACTGCCACACTTTTCTATAGCTGTATCACTTTCTTTCCCTCCAGCAAGGTATGAGGATTCTAATTTCTCCACATCCTTGTTAGTACTTGTTACTTTCTCTTTTTTATTTCTTTTTGCTTTTTGTATTATGATAGTCATTCTAGAGGGTATGAGATGGCTTTTTCTTGTGGGGATCATTGACATTTCTCCTTGTCTAATGCTGACCTTCTTTTCATGTACTTATATCCACTTGTGTATTTCATTTGGGAAGTTCATTCAATTTTTTAAATCTAATTTTAGCTAGGTTGATTGTTTTTATTGTTGAGTTGTAATATTTCATTATATATTCAGGACATTAGGTTCTTATAAGCTATATAGTATATATATATATATATAATGTAGATAGATAGATAGATAAATTCTTGTTCCATGTGCTGTTTTCTCTTTTAAAAAATGTTAATACTGATCAACTTACCTATTGTTTCTTTTGTTTCATGTGCTCTTGTACTGCTTTTAAGATACCATTGCCTAACCTAAAGTCATTAATACTTATCCTTACTCTTTTCCTACTAAGTGTTATAGATTCCTCGTTCTTTTATTTGGGTCAAGCATCCATTTATTTTGTGGTAGATAGTATGATTCAGAAGTCCAAATTCACTCACTGCATGCAAATATCCATGTCCCAGACTCATCATTGAAGAGGCTTCTTCATCGGGTAGATTAAAATTAGCATGTGAAAAAAATGTGTTTTTCGTCACTGAATAATGGTGTCAGCTTTGTCACAAATCAAGAACTCATAGGTGTGTGGATTTAGGTATGGACTCATTTCTACTAATTCAACTGTGAGTATGATGTAAATCATACTGTTTATTTATTCATTTATTTATATTTATTTGTTTCTTTTTCCAGTTGTGGAGCTTCAACTCTGGGCCTGGGCCCTGTCCCTGGGCTCCTTTTTGCTCAAGGCTAGTGCTGTACCCTAGCCACAGTGCCACTTCCCATCATACTGTTTGGAGGGCTGTGACATTTTAGTAAGCTCTGAAAATTTGACATATGATTCCTCCAGCTATTTCTCTTTGTACACTTGCTTAATTTGCCTTTCCCTTGGAATGGATAGCTTGTTACATCTCATAGTTGTTTTTTGAGTGGTGACTAATTGATCCCTTGTAGCGTATCTTTTAACCTACATCTTGCACAACTGAATGTAGACTTCTTTGGTATTTGCCGTTCATTAATTTGTTTCAGCAATATGTTAAAATTTTATTTGTTTATTTACTAACATTCTTCTTGTTACATGAAGGTAATGTACAGAGCGGCTATAGCTACATAAGATTGGTACAGAGTAGGTTACCTTTTGGACAATGTCACCCCTCCCTTGTTCTCTACCAGGTTTTTCCTCCCAGGAGTTTTAGTAGTACTAACAAAACAATTCATAAACTCAGATCTGGTGGCACTTTTTCCATTAGCAGTTCAGAAATCTTCACAGTACATATGGTCAATCGAAACAGCATCTGTGGTAGTGGACCCTTCAAAAATTAAAAGAGATAAATTTCATCTAAGTTCTATGGATTGGTGCATCATCTCAGCCCATCTTGATGACTGAGATAGACTTCCCTGACTCAAATGGGTTGAACTTTCCTTAAGAGGAGAGGCTCAGAAAAATTTTCTCCTTATAAAATGTAATTTAAGAAGACAATTGAGACTAATCTGTATAAAGTAGTTAATTTCTACCTTATTCAGGTTTATACTATGTAAGTTAGCTTAACATCCAGGCTGAGGAAACTTTATTAACTCAGATTGTCAAGTCAGTCAGACTGGCTTTGGAAGTATTTTCTTCTTTATTGTGTGGCTGTTTATTTGTCTGTTTGAGACAGAATTTCATTTAGTATCCTAGGATAGCTTGGAACTTGCTATGAAATCTGGGTTGTCCTTACACATGATCTTCTGGCCCCTTCCTCTGTCTCCCCAGCTCTGAGACTGTAGCATGAGCCTGGCTTTCAATTACCTGAAGGTTAAATCAGGTCACAGTGATTTTTATTGTGAATTGCTGAATAAAAGCAAATTGCTATGCATGATGACATTGTAAGGCTAAAAATGAATATATACCTTCTGATATATGTAAAAGCTTCATGAAAAAAATACTTTTTATTTCCCCAGCATTAAGACATGCTTCAAGAATTCCTCCAAAACCTACAATTATTTGTGCCCTTAAATTATCCCGCGAAATTTATTTGGAATCTTAATTTCAGTAAAAATTACTATATTCTTTTAAACAAAGCCCTAAACAGTGTTATTCTCCAGTTGAGAAAAGATGACTTCCCTGAAGTGGACTTTCAGTTTATGCTAGGATCAGAGTTCTTGCTCACTTTCCTTTTCCCTACTCCCAGCCAGTTGAGAAGGTTTTTAATTTGCTTTCTCCAGAAGTATCCTTAAAAAGGAGTGACTTTTGGATGTAAATTGACATCTCAAAGACAGAACTATATGCATGTGTTAGTTTAGTGTTTTGTGTTGCTTTATTTAGATGATGTAGGAAGTACAGATTGGTGGGAGAGGGGGGGTCGGGGAAAGGGGGAAGGAGCTTGATCCTTCACTGCTCTTCATCATGGTTTCCTATTGCATGGTCCAGGAGCAGAAAGCAAAACTCAAACTGGATGCCAGTGGCTCACAACTGTATTCCTAGCCAGTCTTGAGGTTAGGATCTGGATGGTTTTAGTTTGAGGCTAGTTTTGGCAGAATTAATTTTTCTAGTCTCTATATCCAAATGATTAGCACAAAAGATGGGGTGAAGACTCAAGTGGTAGAATACCAGCTGAACAAGTAAGCTAAGTGAGTGCAGAAGCCTGAGATCAAACTCCACTACTGAGAGAAAGAGAGAGAGACAGAGGAAAGAAGGAAGGAAGGAAGGCAGGCAGGCAGGCAGGCAGGAAGGAAGGAAGGAAGGAAGGAAGGAAGGAAGGAAGGAAGGAAGAGAGGGAGGGAGGGAGGGAGGGAGGGAGGGGGGGGGAAGAAGTAAGAAAGGAACCAACCAAATCTCTAGACCTATTGCTTCTTTCATTTCTTTCCTATTCTCTCCCAGAAGAGTGGGTACTGACATGAATATTCTCTTCAATAAAACTATGATTGAGCTGTCCAAAAGGTTCAGTTTTCATGCTAAAAATAACTTGACAAGGTCGCCACATTGTCTGCCTGCCACATTTTAAGCCATGTCCTCAAATACCCGAGAACCTGTTTCTTCTCACCCAGCTTGCCTCTGGCTCTGATTTCTTCCTCGTCCCTCTGAGTTGGTGCTTGTGGCCTGGCTGTGATCTTGATTGCTTGGCAGAAGCTTTCTAAGAGCCAAGACTTGGCTCTAGTCTCTGCCACTCACACTCCCCAAATGCACAGAGGTTTGACTTTTCACATCCAGTGCTGAACTTCTAGAACACTCAGCCTGAGCAACCTGCCCAGGAGGCCATGAGCAGAACTGGTCCCATGGCCCTAGTAAGGGTTTCCCACTGTGAGAGGAACACTTCCAGGAATCATGATCTACGAGATAGAAATTTATATTAAAAAAAACTTTTCAAAAAGTACTCTAAAAGAAGACAAATTACCCACTCAAGAGCCTCACTTTTAAGACTCACAATTGGATTTTTGTTAAGTGTAATTTCTAAAATCTTGGTCATTAAAAAGTAGACGTTGCAAGAAGGGTGACACATGCTTATAATCTCAACACTTGAGAGGCCAAGCCAGAAGGCTCACCAAGCTCAAGGCCAGCTTGGGCCACATAGTAAAACTGTTTCACAAACCAATCAAACAGATACACACAAGTGTATACTAAATGAAGTAATGTTTCTTCTCTAAAAATAAGAGCTATGTTTTTAAAGGATATTTTATCTAATTCAATGGTGAATTTTCAGAACTTCTATTTGCCTCTGATGGACTCTCAAAAGGTATTCCGACTTGACTCAGGAAACAAAGATTCCAGCAGGTAGATTGGGCAAGGAATGCTAACACTCCCCATGGGACAAAATTCCCATCTTTCTGTGGCTATAAAAGTGTTTACCATTCTACAGGATTGAAATGGCTAGTACCGACAGTTTCAGAGACAGCACAAATTTCCTTTGAAATTACTTTTCAGTCTGCCTTTCCTGAACACAGCTCTACCTTAAAAATACATTGACATTGAAAATACTGGATTAAACATTGATTCATAAAGCTAATGAAGAAATCTTTAATATACTCAAAATATATAATAGAACTTGAAGAAACTTTTGTTTCAATAACAGTCTCTTAAATGAAGCCTGTGGGAAAAAAAAAGAACAAAGTGTTTTTCTTCATAATTGGGAAGGAAAAGAGACTGATTTCAAGCTCCTAGTCTTGGGTCTTGAACTCAGAGCCTGGGCCCTGTCTTTGAGTTTTTGTGCTCAAGACTAGCACTACTGCTTGAGCCACAGTCCCCCTCTGGCTTCTTGGACATTAATTGGAGATAGTGTCCCCTGGACTTTCCTGTGCAGGTTGACTTTGAACCACGATCCTCAGATCTCAAACTTCTGAGTAGCCTAGACTAACAGGGATGTGCCATTAGCACCAGGATGATTTTTTTTATTCAAAGCAGGAAGAGCAAGTTTATTTGGAAGCAAAAGGAAGATAGTAAAATAGACTCTTTGTACAGTGAGGTATCAAACTGTAAGAAGGGTCTTCAAAAGATTGATGAAAAATTTATTGTATTGGTAAAATGGTGAGAAAATCGCAATAAATGTAGTTACCAGTGAAAGGAAAAATATAAAATATGGTTCATTTTTTTTACAAGCACTAGTCTGCTATCATTTAGAATCTCTAGAACTAGGTGATAGCTTATAGGAATAATAGGAAATAAAATTATATAACCTGAATGTCATGAAAATCAGTTGACATGATAGACATAATCCTACCATTTTAGAAACCAGTTTGTTGGCTTTGATAGGGAAAAGGGATTATTTCCCAGAATTCTATTATTTTTAAAGTAATTTTGTCAATTTTTGGTAGCCAAACTTTTAATAGTCGAATTTTGATTTCTCCTGTTCTATTTTTATTTTCGCATTTGTCTATTAATTTTTATGCCTTCCCAAATCCTACAATTCTTGACCTAACCAACTAAAACAATATCCAAACGACTATTGTGAAGACAGAACTTCTATTAAGTAGTTATATTGTAAGATGAACTTCCCTCTGCCTCCTTTTCCTACAGAGGGAGTAATAAAAAGAATTTGCTATTCTGAGTGAAATGACTGTTGGAACTTGAGACAATCCATCTTACAGTTAAAAGAATGTCCTCAACAGTTATTGAAAATTTTCAGTAAAAATTAAGCAACCCTTTTGCCAACTTTCATGCAGCTTCCTTCTTTTCCTTATATTTCCTTCATCTTTGCAAATCATTTCCTGCCCTTTGTGTAATGGAATTGTCTCCCTTTCTTTTCCCCTGAAATGGGAAAGAGGCCTTTAATCGAGAAGCTTGAGTTGTAACAAGTGCTTGAGTCGTAACCGTTACATCATGATATTTTCCCAGTGATTAAAATGTTTTTCTGCATAGTTAATCTCTGAAACACTAATAGTATTATGAAAACCGCTAAGTAACTCTAGCACATACAATAAAATGCCTGAAACTAGATGGGATAATGTCCTAAATTATATCCCTACTAAATATTTTATCCCGTACCCTTCATTATGAGAGCTTGTTTTCTTATCTTCAAGACAGCAATGTGGCACACAACAAATTGAAGAGCTGACAATGTGATTTTATTATTATTATTTTTACAGCCTGCCTAATAGGATCACAGTTTGTATCCTAAATGGCTTGCATGACCATTTTCATATTCCACATTCCCCACATATCCTAACTTTCAAGCCAAAGGCAAGATTTCACTTAATTTGATTCAACTGCAATTAGTAAAATCTCTCAAGTTTTATGACTTCCTGTGATATAATTTTGAATGGTTGGATATTGTAGAAGTTAAGGAAATAAAACATACTCTATTTCTAAACGAAAGCACGTGGCTAGAAGCATAAGGGTATTGCTATATAAAACAGATATCTACCAAATCCCATAGCTGAAAATCTACACCTTGACATTTTGCCAGTTTTGAAATCAAGACTGACAATATGCAGGTCTTCTTGCTAATGAATGTGCAGCTGTCACATTCAGGACTTTTCTTCCTTCTAAAAGTTTTTGGAACATGGGAACTACCTTCCTACAATGTGAAATATTTTCTTGCTTCCCACTTTGGGGAAAAATAACTTCACAAGAAGTCTGAAGAGTCATGAGTGAAATAAAACAGCTTTGGAATATATAGATTTCCTTCTTGTTCTTTCTTTGTTCCCTTTTGCAATACTAAAGTCTTCTGACTTAGTGTTTACCAACTGTATGTACAGTGGCCCCAGTTTCTCAGCTAGACCAAGGTCAATCAGGCTGATTTTCTTCCTATTCACTTAATTTTGGAAAGAAGAAATTGGGCAATTTACTCAACTTCAGAGAATGCAATAGAAATGAGTTCTCATAAAAACACCCTGACTAGTTGAGAGAGAGAAATTCTGTTCTTACAATAAAAAAACACAAAACACCCATAGATTACCTGCACAATGGTAAGTCAATTGGGCTCCCATAATTATTTCCTTCTGCAATATGTCTCTATTCTTCCTCCTTCATCACATGTATCTCAAGAACTGTTAGCCTTGTGCTGGTGGCTCACACCTATAATCCTAGCTATTCAGGCCTGAACTCTGGGCCTGGGTGCTGTCCCTCAGCTCTTCAGCTCAAGGCTAGCGCTCTACCACTTGAGCCACAGCACCACTTTCAACTTTTTCTGCTTATGTGGTGCTGAGGAATCGATCACAGGGCTTCATGCATGGAAGGCAAGCACTCTACCACTGAGCCACCTTCCCAGCCCCCTGTTGGACTCTTATCTTCAATACACCACTAAAAACCATAAGTAAAGCTGTGGCTCAAAGTGGTAGAACACTAGCCTTAAGCAAAACAGCTCAGGGACAGTGTCCAGGCCCCCAGTTCAAGCCCCACAATGGGGGAAAAAAGGGGAATTGTTCATGTTGTATCTTGTAGAAGAGAAGAGAGGGGAGGAGTGGAGGGTAAAGGATAAGCTGACAGGCAAGAATCAAAGTGGGAAGAGATGGGAGGGGAAGGAAAGATAGGGGAGAGAGAATTTTTTTTCAAATACCCTTTTATGGTGCCCAGCCTGTCTTGTTTTGCCTGGGACCTGTTATAGCACCCAGACTCGCATGTCCCAGGAACAACCTGGTTCATAGGCAAGCAAACCTAGTCACTTGATTTTCATTTTCCCTTTCTTCTGTTTGTGAGTTTCCTTTGAAGCTTAGATCAATTAATCTAAACCAGAAATTGGTAGGTCTGCCAATTGTGGTCTTAAAGTGCTGATTGTGATTCTCATACAAGCCACAGAAGCAGAAGCAACCCCTAAGAATTTGTTAGAGATGCAAACTGAATCACTACTGAACAAGAGACTGATGGAGAACTTGTAATTTGTCAAACCCTTTAGGCGATTATGATGCTTAACGAATATTTCAGGGTTTCTAGTTGATCATAACAGGATTATTTGTGATTCGTGGAAGTTCCCAAGACCTCAGTCTTGTCAGGTTTGGATACTGTGAGGGTCAAAGGAACAGGAGCACATAGAAAAGAGTAAAAGAAAGAAGAGTTAAAAGAGATAAGAAAAAGATCAATAAGGATGAAACTTTCTCTAGGGGGTCAGAAATTTTCTATTCATAGTGATAGATCAGTCTTCAGTCTAGCACCTTCCAGAAGTAGGACCCTAACTTGAATGAAAAAATAAAAGCCTAACAAAACAAATTTGATGACAGCATCATCTGTATTTATCAATACCAATTATCCAGCAAAATGGTGTCCTAGTTGTGATACAGAGTATATTGATAACCCATAAGAGTAAGGAAAGCAATCCCTATTACATGTAATAAACTAAGACTCTGAAATGATAAAACATTGATACAGAATGCTGTAGCATCTGTTAGTCCCAGTAATATCATTGAGATAAGTTAAGATGAAAGACTATATGGTAAGGCTTTTTCCTTTGCATATGTCCCTTCTTTATGTATTCTAAAAGAATAAGAGAAAAAGTAATACTAACTTTAATAAGTTTCTCTTTCCTTAAAATAGCAATCTTATATTCTGAGGGAAAGCCAAAGTCAGTGCATATGACCAGTCCCTTACCCACAGTGAAAATGAGCAGTGCTGGAGAGTTCAAATACAGTGTCTCAGAACCCTTCCACAAAGTGTCATCTTGTCTAGTAGACTGCATGCAGAAGATTAATGGCCTACACACACACACACACACACACACACACACACACACACACACACACACACACAAATATTAGCATTTAAGGTCTGTTCATTTTAGATGAAACTGTGATACCAAATTTGGTTATCAAAGTATCCCAAAGTATTGGCTAAACATGGATGTGCTTCTAATGCTACCACTGACCCTTATCCTACTCACTTCCATCTTCTCATCTTCTGCCTCTTTTCCCTTCTACTTATTTCTTTGAAAAAGGACTGGCAGTATTGTCTCACTAGTGTGTACTTGCCTTTACTTTGTGAAATCTCAATTCACACTAGCGTGATCCTTTTCAACGATTGGCCTGTTTTGAAGATGTCAGGCAGTATGAAGCTATAAAGTAGTTCTTAGTTTTTCTTGTCCACCTGTTGAATCCTGCTTGATACCCCAGTGAAGGATCAGACCATTCCTGCTAAGGCCTACATTTGAGGAGTCCCTAGTCTATGTTTCAGAAGATCTTGGGAACCTCTAATTCTTTTCCTCCTGCTTTGCCTGCCTCTTTTTTCCCCTTCTGCTTCTCATTTGCTTTTCTCTTTTTTACCCTACCCTGATTTCCACCTCCTTCTCTGAGCTTCTGCAAACATTCTCTATCTGAGAAACCTGATGTGCTAGTCTGCTTCTCTTAAAAAATCGAGGTAGTGTTTGCACTTGCTGAACTTTTAGATTGTTTATCCTTGTGGTGAAAGTTATATTACTAAGATAGCATTAATGTCCCAACAAATAATGTGTGCCCTAGAAAACAGTCAGTTGTTATGAAACTAATGGGTTCTGGCTCCAAAAGGAAATACAAAATTGAACATATTTTATTTTATTTTTAACAGGATTGGTATTAAATATTTTTGCATCTTGAAGACTTAGATTCTAATCTACATAGGTCATCTATAGTACAAAGTGAGTTCAACACATCACCATTATGTCTGTGTATGGGTCAACTTTTAAGCAGTTGCCTCAAACACACCATACATAAATTGGGCAACTTTGAAAAATGATATCAAAAGTTTGATTTTCATCTTGGTTTGATTTGTACAGTTTCTAACATATACAAGATTAGAGATGGTCTTTCAAATCACTTGAAGGCAGAAGAATTGTTCGTTTGGTTCTTTAGGACATTAAGGATTTCATAAATGTCACTGCAGGGCAGAAATTGTCTCACAATTAAATGTTTGTAGGACAATTTTACTTGCATGGAACTTCTAAATCATAAGCCAATAGAGATGCAAGAGTATCCATTTGAAGGAATATATACTTTCCTCATGTTTTTCTAGTAGTATTTCCTTCTCTTATCCTCCTAATAGAGAAAATCCCCTGTTCTCCACTGTTTTCATATTAGAGCTTAGCAATCTTTGGATATAAGATACAATACATATATTTCAGTAGTAGTGAGCACAGTGCCCAACACAGAGAAGTGGTCAATCAGAGAAAGTCCACAATTTTCCAGGACTGGGAAGAGTACAAGTGAGATATATGTCTTACGTCTAAGTATCTTATCAAGTTTTCCCCAGCGGGACCAGACTCTATTCCCTGCAGATTGACTATGCCACGGAGAATGAAGAACCTCCTGCCTTGAGCCCTAACTGAATACTAACACCACCTAAAGAAAGGTTTCATCCAGAAGTTAAACTTAACCAAACCCAGGGTCCCAGAGATGAAGGGACAGAAGTCCTGCAGATTCTGTACATCTATGTGGCCAGTATCTATGTGGTCTGTCTCTATGAGCCCATGTCTACGTGGCCTGTCTCTTTGAGGGTTCATGTGCATGGACTATACAGATGGCTAGAGAACTTACTGTATTGAAAGTCCTAGGGTCTGCTTTTTATAAGTGCAGAATCAGAGGAAGATTCTGATTCATCTAGGTAGCTGATATCCTTGCAGCTCTGGTCGATGTTACCCAATTCTGTGAGGCCTTATGCAATGCAATGCACCTTGATTGTCCAGATCTAAGGGACCTGCCCCTATGTAACCCTGTATTTGACCAGTGTCTACAGAGTCCTCAGCTATGTCAAAGTCTGTGTGGCCCATATTTATACATCCAACATTACCACACACCAGGAGAGATGGCAGTATTCAAAGTACTATGGAATGACTCTTAGGAAAGCAACATTGGAGCAAATTTCACTTGGTCTATTTAGTCAATATTCATGAAGTCTATGCTTATTCATACAACATCTGTGCAGCTGACATCTATGTGGCCAGTCCTGTGTGGCTACATCTACGAATTAGACCTCTATGCACACCACATCTTTAGAGATTGTGTCTATATTATCTGTCTTTATGAGGTCTATGTCTATATGACCAAAGTCATAGATAGTTCTCTATTCTATAGTTCAGACTTTGTTTGCCTAGTTTGGGATGAGCATAGCCTTCAAAAGTATAAAACAAATCATTTTCATGGCTCATTCTTGCCTGAGTCAAAGTGTATGGCATGGTTCTCAATAAATGTTGGTTAAACTAAATAAAATCATTAGGAAATAAACCACCAGCAGTAATTTTTAGAGACTTATGAATATTTTTGGTCATGAAGCACATTTTTATACTTCAAAATGTCAGCATATTTAAGAGGAAGCAGCTGTTGCATACCCACTTGCTAGCTAATCTAAGAGAGACTTAAAATTCACACAGGAGAGAAGAAAATAAATCAGATATATTTCTAAGTCTTCCTTCTCCACAAAAACTTATTGAGGATCTTTAGGTTGTATCATGAACCCCTGCTACCTGGGAAGAGATTGGAATAGCTCGAAAGTCTGTAACTAAAGTAATAAAATTTCATACACAGATTATATAAGGTGTTCTTTTATTATCCAGAATTCAAGTTGTTGGACATTTTCTGTAAACCTTCCTGGTGCTTTTTGGAGGCTTTGCAAAATGTATTTATAGTGTTTTTATGTAAGAGGAGGGTCACAAATGGACCACTATGAATACTAATGCTTCTTTTCATTCTCAACCAACGCCCCATTCCACAAAGTATTATCAATTTGTTTCAGTGCCAAAGAATGAGTGTTTCAATAATGAGTATTTGCTATAGGGCACTAGCAGCAAAATGACTCAAAAATCTAAGTCCAGACAATCTCAAATCTTTCTCTTCCACAGAATGCCACCCATTATTTTCCATTCCCTGTCACATATATTGTTGCTAGAGTCATTGGTTGAATAGCAAAAAGAAATCAGAATCAGCCTTTGGGAAATACTGAGAAAAGTGAATCATTATCCTACTTTCTCATTTTTATCTGGGGAGGGGCGCAGTACAGTGAAGAAGGCTGTGATTTATTCTTACCACTTTTCACAAGAGGTAATTTCAGAGCCGCAGGTTTTCCTTTTTCCTCTCTTTCTAAATGGATTTGAGCAAAGTATAGTAGTTTCACATAAATGCATGATTGGACATTTGTGATTTGACTCATGCTCTGGCCAAGTTTAGGTTCTTTTAAAGTCAAATGCCTAACACGTCATCTTTCACCATGAATAATAAATCATGAGTGACTCAAATTCTTTTACCAAATATATTTAAACTTGAGCAATAAAAGAAGAAATGAAGAGCATATACAACTGAGGTAGACCATCTGATTGAAAGCTATGATGTTGGCCAAATTCCCAAATTTCTATATCCAGAAATTCCGTCTTTAAGATAAGGATAAGAGGGCTTGGAAGGTGGCTCAGTGGTAGAGCGCTTGCCTTGCATGCTTGAGGCCCTGAGTTCGATTCCTCAGCACCACATAAGCAAAAAGAAAAAAGCCAGAAGTGGTACTGGGGCTCAAGTGGTAGAGTGCTAGCCTTGAGCTGAAGAGCTGAGGGACAGCACCCAGGCCCAGAGTTCAGGCCCCACAATTGGACCAAAAAAAAAAAAAAGATAAGAATAAGAGTGATATGTACCTTTGGGAGACATGTAAGCTGAGAGTGCACTAAGACCTGTAACTGCTTAAAAAAGTGTTCCCCATCCTTTCTTATTACTTTCCTTTCCTATGTGTCAAACATTTATTGGGGAGCCTATTTCATGGATATTTAAGTACAAGCACATAATATTAAACAAAACACATGGAAGTTTTTTTAATAGTTATAATGATTATTATTATTGATATTTCAAGTTATTGTGTGAGATGTTTCATAAATTAACCAGTTATATTATTATTACACAGACCACCAAATCAATATGAGATATATCAAAAACTAGCCTCTTTATGCCAGTAATGACATGATCTATGTTTATTGAGCTTCTTGTCCCCAGTGGCTTAGCACAGAACTCAGCACAAAACAGCAGCCTAATAAATGTTGATGGAATGAAGGCTGGGCTCATGAGACCCGGCTACGTAGGATAACAAGCTTTGATTTGAAACTGTACCACACACACTTCAGTTCCAGTTTTAACCTTATACACCATGACGTTGAAAAGTGTCCTGGAAACTTTCTATTTTGAAATTAAGACTGCTATGTTTTAAAACCACTAAGGCTGAGTTTAACTAAGATTAACTAAGATTATGCAAAGTAACCCAAACCACACACTATTTCTTTTTTTTTAATATTTTATTTTATTTTATTTGTGAACATACTGTACAGAGGGGTTACAATTACATGGGCAGGATAATGCATACTTATCTAGTTCTACTTGTCAATATGAGAAGAGTTTGGAAACTCTGAAGTGTTAGATGACAAAACAAAATACAGGAGAGCTTCCTTATACCTTATATTTAATTTTCCTTATTTTTTTTTGTCAGTCATGGGACCTGAACTCAGGGCCTGGGTACTGTCCCTTAGCTCTTCAATTTAAGGTTAGTGCTTTGCCACCTGAGCCACAGTACCACTTACAGCCTTTTCTGTTTATGTGGTGCTGAGGAATCGAACTCTGGGCCTCATGCATGCGAGGCAAACACTCTACCACTGAGCTACCTTCCCAGCCTCAGTTTTCCTTATTTTTAACGTTTCACATGACCACAGTTCATCTGTCAAGACTCATGAATCAATACTGACAAATTGTTAGCAAAAACCTCTTCTTCATTTACATTTCTTATTTTTCTGACAGGAGCCCATCCAAAATCCTACATTGCAGCTAGATGTTAAACCTGCATAGGCTCTCCCACACAGAGACAGTTTTTTTTTAGACGTTCCTTGTTCTGAAGGCATTGGCAGTGTTGAGGGTACTTGCCAGGAATTGGGTGGAGTGACCTTAACTTGAGGTTTCTTTTGTGCTTTCTAAGACTGGTCAGGTATTATGATTTGAAGAAGAAAGGCCACACAAGGAATCCTTATCATATTACCTGATGCTGCCAGGTACATCCATTGATCCTTCTATTTTAATGAGTAAATAAGAATGATTTACAGTAATTGTATAATTAGTGATTTAATGTAACCCCATTAAGGAAAGCCTCTTTGCCCTTTTGCAAATTTCCATGTCATTTTGCGTGCAGTGTATAAAATAGTTGATTCTCTTGGGATAGACATATGCTAAAATGTGTTTACCTTAACTCCTTGACTTGAAAAGAAGGACCTTTCATCACAGATAAAAGGCTGATAAGTGAAAGTCCACATCCTGTTACAAGTTAATTCTAATCCTACCTTTAAAGAATCATTATCCACGGATTAAAGTTAAAATAAAAAAAGTATATAGCTTTATATTCTTTCAAGTTCATTCCAATCTCAGAAAATAATATGTATGCTCAACTATGTGGTCAAAGTAGGACAAGAAATAGAAGTAGAAGAAGTTAAGCATTTGAATATTAATTCTCCTAAGCCTGTTTCAAGTAAGGAGCCTGCCTAAAGAGATGTTAATGCTTTACTAAGCCCTATGCATAAATAATCTGGTGTCTCTAGTCTTAGTGATTTTGGTGTAAATGTATACTCTCCTGTGGGATTAGAAGATATACCAATGTAGCTATTACAAGGATTGGAAACACCATTGTTTTTTACTCTTGTTTCCCAATTTCAATGTAGAGAAGTTATTGTGGGATTAATATGATCTATGTCATGGACCATTTTCAGATCAAGACATAAAAGAAATATGTCAGTCCAGAGAAGAAGTTATTGAAAGATAAGGATTACTACAAAAATTGTTACCATGGTGAATTTCACTGAAATAAATACCCAGAGTCTCACATCTGGTTTCCCTGTGTGGCCACATTGGGAAATCCAATTTCTGCAAACATAGTTGCCATTCCTCCACAAAGCTGCCTGTAAGAACAATTTACTGACTTTACTACAGCTTAAGATCTTACTGTAGACAATCTTGGACAGGATTGTCTTGCACAGTATTTTTACCCCATTATCCAAGACATCTACATCTTATGAAGTAATTTGCTTTGGTTGACTTCATCCCACTGTTGTGATATTGGGGAATTTTTGTAATTTCTGGGATGTCCTGATTTTCATAGCTTCCTGTGAAGGTCAAGTTGTGTTATTTGTATAAGTATATGAAATTCTTTTAAGTATAGAAAACATTTGGCAAATTGGCGATGAGTTAGTTACTCGGAGGTTCATGCTATCAATCATTTCTTTTTATGAGGGGACGGTGAATGCAGTAAGATCATCTTGATTTTAGTAATGGGACCTTAGCAGCCAACTAAAAGCTAATCAGAAGCTTCTCAGTGTCCAAGAGAACAAATGGAAAAAAATGGCATGAGGGTTATTTTTGTTTGTAAAGTTTATCCAGTGAGTCACTCATTTGTAGGTTGACATTTAAAAAAAAAACAAACCACAGTAGTTGAGTGTTTTCCACTGAACGAGACTGCCTTAATAATTTCAGTCACTAAAATAAGTGATTGTGTGAAGTGTCAAGCATAGGAAACAAGATTGGGAAGAGCCTTTTACAGACCAGCCCTTCACAAGAGTCTTCTTTTTTTTTTATTGTGAAAATACCATACAGAGGGGTTACAATTACATGGACAAGATAATGAGTACATTTCTTATCAAGCCTTGTTGCCTCCTCCTTTGTTTCCCCTTCCCATCTCTTCCGATTACCCCCACCCTGCCCCTTGTCCCTTGACATTAACTAATGTTTTTGATTCCATATTTAAGAAAGTAGGAATAAACAACCTCAACCCGTGTCTTCATTCTTATGCTTGGAACAATGCAAATACACACGTTCAAAGGCATTTTATACTGCTATCTCCCCTTGGAAGTATGAGGTTATAAGAAGTAAACGTGTTCAGAGGCAATAGCACTGCAAGCAGGCTGCTGTCCCTTACGTATCGCCTTGTCCAACCTATTTATCATGAACTGCTTAGTCTGTCTTTGAAAAGTGACCACATGGAATCACATGTGGAATGGGAGATCCCAGAGCAGCTGAAGCTGGAGATACAGCAGGGAGTATTCGGACTAAGAGGATAAGAACCAGCTGACAGGCAGAATGAAGGAGAGCAGGTAAAGATGGGGTATTGACAGATGGAGAAACCAGTAGAAAGCTCATTTGCAAGTTATTGCTGAGCATGACACGCATTGCTAATATCACAGTGAGTGGCACTTTTAAGAGGACAGTCCTGTGTGCCCAAGTGACATTAGGACAGGGTAATTTCTCTTTGAAGGTTGATCTCTCCAGATTTAGTATCAGACTTCAGTGCCAAAAGGGTTGTTGGATTACAGCGCATCGACACTTTCATGGTCCTCAAACTTGTGAAACCATGTGACATTTAACATAGGATGATTAGTCTGTGAATTCTTTGCAAGTGAGGTGGATCATTTGATTGCTTCTACCACAACTTCCTGCATGTGGTTTGATGCAGACTGCCCACTTAAGAAATACACCAGACTAGAATTCCTCTTGGCTTCATACTGATGAACTTTTCAAAGGGTGCTGAATTATGTTGTAAATAGAACAATGGTTGTCTCAGCTGCTGATCTAGGGAAAGCAATTTTGATATCAGAGTTTTACTGATTAATAAAATAAAGCAATATAGGAGAACAACAGAAAAGTAATAGGACAAATAGGAACAAAGCATGTTTTAAAGGCACTTATCCTCTTTTTAAAATTTTAAAAGGAAAATGTATGTATTGCAAACATTCTTCTATTCTGGCATTGTGTTAAGAGAAACTTATGACATGTTTATTTATCCCCAGAGAATATTTAGAACTTGCATCCATGTATATCTTGAAGAATCACCTGATGGCTTCCTCCAAAGCTTAAGTGAAATGTGGTCATTTGTGTACATTCCCTCATTAGATGACAGATGCAGTTAACAAGCAGTGATTTCTCACTGCTCTTATCATTATTAACAGGGTGTCATGTTAGCCATCCGTTTCCAAACAAGGAAAGACAATGACCCTCTATCCTCCCCTTCCTCCTATGCTCTTTTGAATGCAGACAGTACCACAGGGACATCGGCGATATCAACGACGACAAGTGTGGAAATCCGCAAAAGCAGTGTTATGACAACTGAGATCACCTCTAAAGCAGAAAAAAGCCCCACGACAGCTAGCGGCAATAGCTCATGTCCTTCCACAGAGACGGAGGAGGAAAAGGCAAAACGACTGCTTTACTGCTCCTTATGCAAGGTCGCCGTCAACTCGGCCTCACAGCTGGAGGCGCACAACAGTGGTGAGATGCACATGCTTTCATTCTGTCTCCACAGCCCTGCAACCATCTTCCTCTGAATAGATTAGAACTTGTGCAGCAGGACACAAGGGCTGGGGGGACAGTGGCACAATTATTAGATGGCATTCATTAGCCATTAAAACATAAAAGTGACAAGCAAAGTGGCATTTATATGGGGGCAGGGGAGGGTTTCCAGAGCTTGTCGACTATGGTGTGTGCATGTGTATGTATGCACCTGTATGCATGTGAATGTGTTTTTGCACACTAGGTGGAATAGCATATAATTCTAAGTTTTTTTAAATATTAACCTGATTTCTGGAGTGCTGTACACATCTAGTATTTGCTTCTAAATGTTATTTTCTAAAGTTATGTCATAAAACATGGCCTGTACTTTTCCATGTATGTTTCATTAAAACATCTGTATTATGATTTCTATAGCAAATAATGCTATTGTAGCCAGCACTATGTAAAATAAATACTTAAGAGAGAATTTAGTATTTCTTATGCGAGGCCACTGAGTTATGAACTCTACATGTAAGTTTTTGTGTGCTCTTCCCACACCTTAAAGATAGCATGTTTTGTTATAAGACCAATCAAGCACAAAAACAATAAAACAACACCCCAATGTCTCTTACTTGAACTCTAAACTTTAAAACAGAAAAGTAAATAGGAGAATATTGAGAAACAAACACAAAATGCTCTTCCTTTATAATTTGGTCCTATCTAGTTGTCTGTAGCTGTCTCTGACTCTGTCTCCATTTTTTTTCTTGGAGGTTTTTTAAATTTTTATTTTATTATCTTTAAGTAGTTGTACAAAGAAGTTCCCATTCTACAAAACAGTACATGAGTGCAAAGTGCCTGACAACATTGACACCCATCTCTCTTAACCCATCCCTTCTCTCACTTCTTTTTCTTCAACTGAGATTAGGTGATTACATAAATTTCACATATTTCACAGTATTGTGGAATAGTGATACTCAGAGTTACAAACACATTTTAATTTTTACAAAGCATATTGTCATTATCATGGTCTATACAGTTTGTGAATTCTATGAGCTTTGACATTACAAGTTATTTTTTCCACATCAGGTGATGTTTACACTTTCCTTTTGCTTAGTATGGGCTGTTCCCACTTCTGTCTCCATTTCTGTTTGCCCCTGCTTTTCTCTCTTTCTCTCTCTCTCTCTCTCTCTCTCTCTCTCTCTCTCTCTCTCTCTCTCTCTCTCTCTCTCTCTCTTTCTGTGTGTGTGTGTGTGTGTGTGTGTGTGTGTGTGTGCGCATGCTCATTTCTCTTGGTTTCTCTTTCTGCATGTGCGTGGGAAGTGTGGGTGTGATTATGTGTACATACAAACATCAGCTTTTCTCTAAAACGTGAGTTGATTTCCAAGATCGACTTTTCATTTAAAAGACTGTTCTTTGCCAGGGTTATGTCAGCAGCTGTACCAGAAGTAGATTCATCTGTGAATCATGTCTGGAGTTAATACTGCAGCTGCATGTTGAGTCACTGACCGATTGTGCCTCATTCGTAATATCTGGGCATTGACTTTAAAACTCTGAGGGGTGACTGCAGATGGAGAACAATTCCTTTAGCATGTGTCTTCCTCCTACCAACATTAACTGCAGTCAGGCACAGTTCAGGAGTTCAGTTGCTGCGAAACCTAGAAACCGATCTGCCTTTCTATTGGAATCTGTACCATCCACATTTGCCATACATATACAAGTATAATGCAAATACAAGTATAATCATCATGAAGTCCACGTACTTCTTAAAAATTCTTTGACAGAAAAACACATTTATTTGGAGGCAAGTATCAATTTGGCAGGTCAAATCTGTCCTTCAAAGTTAGAGTTTAAGAATTTTGGAGTCCTAGAATTCTTAGCAGAAACATTTGCTAAAGCAATGTGTTTTTCTGGCTGGCTTCACACTCACCATATAATAGAGGCTGGCCTCAAACTCACAATCTTCCTTCCTCCATTCTCATTGTTAGGATTACAAGTACATACCACTATACCTGGCTCTTGTTTACATGTTTCTTGGTGGAAGTCCTGGGACTTGAACTTTGAGCCTGGGTGCTATCCCAGGGCTTTTATGCTCAAGGCTAGCTCTCTACCACTTGAACCACAGCCTCATTTCTGTCTTATTTGGTAGTTAATTAGAGATAAGGGACTCACAGACTTTCCTGCCTGGGAAGGCTTTGAACCCTGATCCTCAGATCTCAGCCTCCTGAGTAGCTAGATTATAGGTGTGAGCCACCAGTGCCCTGCTTACTTTTACATTTTTAAAATAAGCAGCACTGGGGTTCAAGTCATGAATCAAGCCCTCAGTGAGGTCAGCCTTTGAACTGCTATGGATTTACTAACAAGTTGTATCTGTGGAGCTGTTGTGATATCAGTTGTAAGCTATATAATAAATTAGCACATTGTGCTAATTTCTTATATAGAAAATTACCATAGTAACCATGTTCACTATTCAATAGAGACTGATGTGTTTTTTCTTTTCTTTTCTTGTCTTGTCTTTTGTTGCTCATGTGTCTTGCAGTTTGGCCCTGGGTGCTGTCCTTGAGCTTTTACACTCAAGGCTACCATTATACCATTTGGAGTGCCAATTCCAGTTTTCTGAGGGTTAATTAGAGACAAGAGTCTCACAAGCTTTCCTGTTTGGGATGGCTTTGAGTGATGATCCTCACATCTCAGCTAGGATTACAGGCATGGGTCACTAGCAACTACCTGACTAATGGTATTTTAAGGGAGAAGCTCTATATCATTGACATTATTTAGAGCCTTCAGCTCATTATGCTATGGAAAAGCATAATGCACAGCCCACTTCATTCTGTTATTTCACATGATGGATGCTGATTTTTTACAAATACAAGAACAATAATTATTTTGCCTCAACATATTCAAAACTAGACAGCTAAGCAAAAAGTAAATAAAATTACTTGAAGCTTTATGGTTTGCTGAGTTTGGATGAAATATGGTATTCCTTTCAGAAGTGATTCATACAAAACTTCAAATAGAATTACTATCAGGTCAGGCTTTCAAGAGTGTCAGGATGATACCTTTGCCTGAAATCTTGAAGATTTTCTCAAGACAGAGATGGCACAGATGGTGCAGAAACATATTTTTGACTGCTCTGCTGAGCAGTTGCATAGGATGCAGAGGTAGGCCTGGACCTTGGAAGGCATTTATGCGATACAGAAACAAGAAGTGATATTGTGGACTAGTACAGGGCCACAGCCCTTTAGTATATCCTGGTTTATAGAATTCTGCTCAGAAGAAGAGGGTGGTGGAAGAAAATAGATTGGGAGGTGGGGTTTGAAAGACCCAAATTAAAAGCCAGTTTTACACAAGACTATTAATATGTAAGGTAGAAAATCAAAGGATATATATTATGGAAGACTGGTATACAACCACAGCCAGTTGTGTTGGAAGCCCTTAGTGAAATTTTAGGGACTTAGCTAAGGATCAGTTTTCTAGATTTCAAGAATGTCATTGAAGGCTTGTTTTCTGTGCCCATGAGGGTAACTTAGTCTTGCCTATCTCAGTGTCTTATTGGGCATTAAAATAGCACTTAATGCATATAGTTGCTGCGAGTCAACAGCACAGTTAGCACAGCCTCGAAGGTGTATCAAGGTATTGCAATAAAAACGAGTTGCAATCTTCATCATGTCTATATTCTCCATGTACATTTTATCCCCAACATTTTCAATTAAAACAAGATATTTTTTTATTGAATTTGAGCTTTATTTGGGATAAATAAAAGTAGTTACCTTTAGAGCTTCTTAAAACATTAAAAATATAAACTGTCTAATATCTATTTAATTATGATGAATACTCTGCCACTAAGTGCATGAGGTTATACTGTACAAAGTTCAGCGGTACTGATGATTAATAATAACCATAGAATCAAAGCCACTTGTTGAAGTCCCCCTACCAACCTTGAGATGTGTGTGTGTGTGTGTGTGTGTGTGTGTGTGTGTGTGTGTGTATGTGTGTGTGTGCATGTAAGCTATGTACCAAGCCCTGGCTCCAAATCACAAATGATTTGAGCCAAAAGTGAACCAGGAGTCCCTTCTGAAAGTCAGGATGAGATGCTCTTGGCTTCTCAGGTGCACTGGAAATCTAAATTTGCCCCTGAAGTGCATTTCATTTTGACTACAGGAGGGGAATTTTTGAAATAAAATTATCTGTTGCAAGAAAGAGGTGCAGAACACCTTCTATGTACCTGTATCTGGCATCCTAGAACATGTGTGCCATCTGCAAAGTAGAAAATTCCTGTGTTTACTCTATTGCACGGAGGCCAGGCAAAGAAGAGTAGGGCACCAACAGCACTACCTTGAATTGCTTCATCCTTCAGTGCAGTGCTGCAGTTCCTCCAGTGCTAACACCACGCTGACTTCTTTAGGTTGACATATGAGCATTATAATAGTTATGCATTAAGAACATTGATATTCAAAGCAAACAACCTAGGTTGTAAAGTGTGTATGTTTTATATTGATTGGTTAAAGTCATGATTATCCTGAATAAGATAAAATGTGTAGCTATGAACTATCTTATCTGATAGGAAGGGATCTACACTGATCTAGAATGTTCCAAACATGTTTTACTCATTAATGTTCAGTAATGCTCTGAGGCAGATGTATGACTCAGAAGTTAAGAATCTCTTTTTATGTTTGCAGAACTGATCAAAAACCTAATAAATACAAGTAGGAAGTAGAAATTAATTTAAACGAATGCCAGAGAGGCTACATGTGATAATAAAAGAAATTCCTAAATTAAAACACATCCCCAAGAGGGATGAAGAAGGAACACGTAATAACTAGAAATTAAGCAAAATTTAAGCAATGCTTTTTTTTTTTTGGGTCCGGTCGTGGGGCCTGAACTCTGGGCCTGGACACTGTCCCTCAGCTCTTCAGCTCAAGGCTAGCGCTCTACCACTTGAGCCACTGCGCCACTTCCGGCTTTTTTCTTTTTGCTTATGTGGTGCTGAGGAATCAAACCCAGGGCCTCATGCATGCAAGGCAAGCGCTCTACCACTGAGCCACCTTCCTAGCCCCAAGCAATGCTCTTGAGGGAAAATTGCCATCATGATGGAACTACTGTGATCTGAAAAAAAAAATGTTGATGATTGCCAAATGGAGTTACAGTACCTATGTGTGAGAGCCCAGAGAGGTTAATGCTTTAGTGAAGAGAAGCATTTATTTACAGGTTATCTTCCTACACTTTGAGCTTACCTTTCATTTTCTTACTTACTTGCATTGTATTAGCCTAAAGTGACCTTTACAGAACCATCAAGATTTTTTTTTTAATTATTAATCTTGCTCTTCCATTTTGAACCTAAAACACATAGTCAAGCGAGGTTGTTTAGATTCTGTTTAAAAAGTGGATATTTAATTAGTGCCACCTTTGTAAACACACCATGTTTAAATTGATTACATTTGTTACACATCACTTCCAACTCTGCCTTCAGCAACTAAATCACTCTTCCTCATCAGCCTTCATTTATGGCTTATTATAGCATCAAGAGGAAATGAAACTCAGTCACACCCATTTAATTTCCTCTCAGAGGGCTCTCAAGTTCAGTTGCTAGGATGATGGTGTTTACTTGTGATGTGGAGCAGCATTTTACAAAAGTGAAAAGTTCAATAGGATTATACAAGGTGACAGGAACACGTTGTTACAGTCTATACATCATGGCCAGGCTTCAGCCTTAGTCCCAAAGGTTCACATTTGGATATTATACGGTTCCTTAACTTATCTACTAGCTAACACTTCCCCTGTCATTCTTTTTATTTCTCTTTCCCCGTCCCCAACTATTCCTGGCAGGTACTAAGCACAAAACTATGCTAGAAGCCAGGAATGGAAGTGGGACTATCAAAGCCTTTCCTCGGGCAGGAGTAAAAGGCAAAGGACCTGTCAACAAAGGAAACACGGGGCTGCAAAACAAGACTTTCCACTGTGAAATCTGTGATGTGCATGTCAACTCAGAAACCCAACTGAAACAGGTAGGCAGGGCAGATGGTGGGAATGTAAACAAAGCAGCCCTGCCCCCTCCCCCCACAAGCAGGATACATGTGCAATCTTTCTTCCTTTCCCTTCTGTAATTCTGCTCCATCCTTCCATCCATCCCTCCATCCACCCATTTGCCTACTCACCCCCTTGTCTTCTTTTATTTTATTTTATTTTTATTGTGAAAATACTGTACAGAGGGGTTACAATTACATGGGCAAGATAATTAGTACATTTCTTATCAAGCATTGTAGCCTCCTCCTTTGTTTCCCCTTTCCATCCCTTCCCATCCTTCCCCCTACACCCCCCCATCCACCCTGCTTCCCCCCCACCCACACCAAAGTTGTAAAGTTCCTTTTCCACATAACGACTTGTAGGGTCCAGCTGTATCCTTATTTAAACGATTTGTTTTTCTCCTTCCCCTCCACAAATTATACCAACATCAAATACAGTGAAAGCAGGCGTTATACTGTGGGGGAGGGACATACAAAGCAACAAACAAATAATCTTATAAATGTGTTAGAAATAATCACATGAAAGAAAAAAATATTTGAATACATATCTTAGGGTTCATTTTCCTAATATCACCTTATCTGACCTTTTCTGCTTGACTCAGACATATACTAGATATTGCAAATAAGGGAAACCATGGGGCCTATATTTCTTTGGGTCTGGCTTACTTCACTTAATATAATTTTTTCCAAGCCTTTCCATTTCCTAACAAATGGGGCAATGTATTCTTTCTGATGGAGACATAGAATTCCATTGTGTATATATACCACATTTTCTTGATCCATTCATCTACTGAGGGGCATCTGGGTTGGTTCCATATCTTAGCTATAGTAAATAGTGCCATCTAATCTTCGATAACGGAGCTAAAAAAATAGAATGGAAGAAAGACAGCCTTTTCAGTAAATGGTGCTGGCAAAATTGGTTAATGACTTGTAGAAAACTAAAGCTAGATCCTTATATATCACCCTGCACCAGACTCAACTCCAAGTGGATCAAAGACCTCAGAGTCAAAGCAGACACTCTGAAAACATTACAGAATGGATTAGGAGAAACCCTAGGTCTCCTTGGCACAGGCCGAAATTTTCTTAATAGAGACCCAGAAACACAACAAATCAAAGAAAGGCTGGACAAATGGGACTGCATGAAGTTGCAGAGCTTCTGCATGGCAAAGGACATAGCCAGCAAGATCAATAGAAAGCCCATGGATTGGGAGAAGATCTTCACTAGCCATACAACGGACAAGGGTCTCATATCTAAAATATACCTGGAACTCAAAAAATAAATCCCCAAACAACAAATCCTCAAAGAAACATCTGCCCAATAAACAAGTGGTCTAAAGACTTGAAAAACTTCTCTGAAGAGGAAAGAAGGATGGCCAATAGACACCTGAAGAAATGCTCAACCTCCCTAGCCATAAAAGAAATGCAAATCAAAACAACATTGAGATACCACCTCACTCCAGTTAGAATGGCTAAAATCAAGAACTCTAAAAACAACAGATGGTGGAGGGGATGTGGACAGAAAGGAACCTTACTGCACTGTTGGTGGGAATGTAAACTTGTTCAACCACTTTGGAAAGCAGTATGGAGGTTCCTCAAAAGACTCCACTTCGAGCTCCCCTATGACCCAGCAATCCCACTTTTGGGCATTTACCCAAATGTTTACAAAAAGACCACACTAAAGCTACCAGCACGACTATGTTTATTTCTTTTTGTTTTTTGAGGGAAGACAATTTTTTTTATTGCACCCCCTTGTCTTCTATCCACTGTCCTTTTTTGTGTATATTAATTTGCCGGGAAATGCAGTGGCTTCTAGGATCTCTTGAAAGTTCTTGGCAGGGAGTTTGCACTATTCCGTTGTATGGAGTAGGAGGAGACAGTTATCCAATCTTTCCTCTATCATATTTCCCATTCAAATGTGTTAACTCTCATTAAAGGTCAACTTACCATGTTCCGTTTCTATGTGTTTTGCTATTTCCATGCTGCAACTAATTTTGTGCTGTGCTACTCTCTTATTGTGTGTAGTTTATTACATGGTATTGTGCTGTAGTTCTAAATCCTGCAACCAGCTGCTAAAAGGGATGACTAATCACATTGCATTCATTTCTATACTGAATAGCCTTCTAAACATGTCAGTGGTATATTTGCAGTGGAAGGCCCAACCTTCATATTGTGTTGTGTTTTATATATGTGTGTGTACAGGATTTTGCTGATTTTATGCACATTGGTTATTTATCTTTAGAATTTGAAGGGCTGACATTTGGCTGTACAAATGTGAGGATAAATATTGGTATGGAAATAAATTCATGCCTTCCTGGGCATCTTTGTTTATTTGCACATAAAATTCCTTTAGACATGCCTTTCCTTTGTGAACACTTTTCTAAAAATGGATATGTGTTCAGGGAGAAGGCAAAAAGCTGGGGGCGGGTGGTGGTGGAAGATCCTTCTATTTGTTAAAAATATTTAAAAATGAATAGTTATGCTCTGGGCATCAGAATCCAAGGGCATAAGTGTGTGCCTTTTTAAAAAATTTGTCTTTCTGAAATGTGCATGAAATAATGATTATCTTTCTCCAGGTTAAAACAATATTTGTGTGAGTTTTTGTAGATACCCTTTTTTACGCTGTCACTGTATAATTGCATTTAATAGCACATTAGCAGTCGAAGGCACAAAGACAGAGCGGCTGGAAAGCCCCCGAAACCGAAGTATAGTCCCTACAACAAGCTTCCTAAGGCAGCACATCCACTGGGGGTGAGTGACATCTTTCTTTCCCAATAGATAACATGCTTTCTGTAATGTCCACAGTCTGTGAGAATATACTTTTTGGAAATGGGTGGGGAGGAGAGAATGTCAGTCAACAAGTGGAGTAAATGTACCTAAGATATCACAAATTGATTTCAGTGAGATCTCGATACCACCATTGGCCCAATGATTTATGTCAAGCCTTTGCCCCATTTTAGCCACAGCTTAGTGTCTTACCGATTTGCGTTCAGATCCATCATTGAGCACAGCCAAGGGAGAAAAGATCAGATTCTTTAAATTCTCTAAGGGAGTCACCTTGTGAAATCTGGTCTTGATGTGAGTGATGATGATAATCAAGGTAGAAGGTCAATAAAATACAACTTCTTGAATTGTCTTTTCAAGATTTTCAAGACAAAGCATTGCTATTGTACTCTCAATGGTTTGAGATGTTCAAAATACAGTCTCAAGAGGATGACTTTGTTTTACTTAATCCTTCATCCAAGGGAACTATAGAAAGCCTGGACAAATATATCCTGCAAAATGCCTTCTTTCATGACTCCAAAATATGCCTTGTAGATGATACGGTGTCCTTGTGTAGAGATGACTAGGGTTATTTGGGAGGGAATCAGGGAGGATTGAGGAAACCTTCCAACATTGTGTCTAACCTATGACTGGTTAAAAGGACTATCATTTCTTTCTTTTTTTTTTTTTTGTCGGTCGTGGGGTTTGAACTCTGGGCGTAGGTGCTGTCCCTCAGCTCTTCAGCTCAAGGCGAGCGCTCTACCACTTGAGCTACAGCGCCACTTCCGGTTTTCTGGTGGTTTATTGGAGATAGGAGTCTCACAGTCTCTCCTGCCCGGGTTGGCTTTGAACCGCGATCCTCAGATCTCAGCCTCCTGAGTAGCTAGGATTACAGGCGTGAGCCACCAGCGCCCGGCTAAAAGGACTATCATTTCTATCAGACTCGGTCCTCAGTGAAAACTGAGGATGCCGGATTGTGCATTTTGAAATCTGTCTTTCTCAAATAGATCTTTTCATAGTTGGTGCTGTTGTGTACATGGACACGTGAAAATATAGCTATAAGAAAGCTGTAGTCATTTATTAGGAGATGATTGTATCAGTATTCTCTATTTTTATGCAGATGGAACCACTTTTTAAAAAAATAGCAATAGATTTAGCTGCAGAGGAGAATGTGAGTTCTGTGTGGAGCTGGTTTTTCAGCACTGTAGTCCTAGTGAGCGCTGTCCTAACCAGCATAGAAGTGGCTGAAGTTTGTAAGTGAGTAGAGCACTCAAAATCCAGTTAATCTTTAGAATCTCCCTCTGGACTGTGGCCATGTTACTGCTTGTAGAAGTGGAAATATTCTCCCGAGGGAGAAGTATCTTCTTGACTTCCTAACCTGGAAATATTGTTTGTTATAATAAAGCAGGATGGAGAAGAGGTGGTGAGTATTTGCATAGAGACAAAGGGGGAAGTGTCAATATTTGGAGAAGTGTTTACTCTTTTTTGAAGAAGTTTTTTGTTACTATTTGGTATTTCCCTTGGATTGGGTTGGGTTTTAGACAGGAGGAAATTGCATTGTCTGTGGTGCCTGCTCAGTGTACGATTGAAAACAACAATGAACCTCTTTTTTTAACCAGGATCTACTCTGTGATGGTTAACAAATGTGTCAAGGGTGGCACAAATTTTCTCTATATTTTATATTTCATTTGATCATCTTTTCTTGGTCATTTATTTTATTTTATTTTTGTGCCTGTCCTTGGGCTTGAATTCAGGGCATGAATGTTGCTCAAGGCTATTGCTCTACCACTTGAGACACAACTCCAGTTCCAGCCTTTTGGTGATTAATTGGAGATAAGAGTCTCAAGAACTTTCCTGATTGGGCTGTCTTTGAAACACAATCCTCACATTTCAGCCTCCTGAGTAGTTAGGATTACAGGCATAAGCCACTACTTAAAAAAAAAAAAAAAGATGAATACTTTCCTCAGCAAGTATAATTTTCAACTTAAATAAGATTCCCAGGTCCTTCTCTAGAGGATTCTTTAGCATTGCTGGTTGGCCATTTTCAGCTCTCCTGCTCTTCCAAAGGGAAAAATGTTGTTCAAGGCTTTTTATTTTCTTTATTGTCAGTTCAGCAGTTTGACTTTATGGTTGTAGCTGTTCACTGCTTTGTGTGCGTGCGTGCACGTGCGTGCACTTGAGTACGCCAGTAGTGGAGCTTGAACTAAGAGCCTAGTGCTCTCAATTAATTAAGTTACTCAAGGTTGACCCTCTACCACTTTAGCTACACCTCCACTTCCAGCTTTCTGGGGTTAACTGAAGAAGAATCTTTTGCATTTGTCTGCCCAGGCTGGGTCTCTAGCTGTGATCTCAGATCTCAGCCTCCTGAATAACTAAGGTTACAAACACGAACCATCAGTCTATCACTCCGTTGTATTCCTAAACCTACTTATCATTTTGACTAATGGCTACAGATTCCCAAACTCTTATTCTCATCCTTCTTTTAACTTTTCCTTACAGGTAAAATTAGTGTTTTCAAAAGAACCTTCAAAGCCATTGGCTCCCCGAATTCTTCCCAACCCCCTAGCTGCCGCAGCAGCTGCTGCTGCTGTGGCAGTGAATTCTCCCTTCAGTCTTCGAACTGCTCCTGCAGCCACTCTGTTCCAGACCTCTGCCCTGCCTCCTGCACTTCTGCGACCAGCGCCAGGACCCATTCGGACCGCCCATACTCCAGTACTGTTTGCTCCTTACTGAATTCCAAACTGGAGTCGTTGTACTGCAATAATTTTTCACAAAACAAAACAAAAGAGAACTATGCAGTGTTTATTTATAGTTTAAAGCATATCTGAAGAGCCAGGACTTTTGATAGTGAATTGAAAAGATTATTTAAAAAAGGGAGGGGCTACTCAAGGGAGGGAGGGAGGGAGTGGTATTTTCTCCAAATTAAAGCATTCCTCTTGAATCACTGATTGTTTTAGACGTGATCTCCAGCATTGACTTGTAGTGGTATCTAGAACTTTCAAAGCCTTTGTGACTGTGCTTTTGGGCACTGATTTTCCCCTGCATTGTCTTTTCTGCTTTATGAAACAACTATACATTGTCTAAGGGCATTAACTGGTTCCAGTGTGTATATAGTAATTTACTCTGTAGATTAAAATAATATGAAAAAGCTAAAAAACAAGAACAAATAAAAAAAACACAAACAAAAACAAAAGCAACACTGTGAATAGTAGTACCCATGCTGGTCCTCTGGCTATGACAGCAGTTACTGGGTATTTATCCCAACAAAAGTAGATACAGTAGATGTCTTGTAAAACAAATAGTGCTGTGTCTCACTCTATGCCATTAGGTTTTAAAGAATTGCAAAAGTTAGAATGATCAATTTCATACCAGTAATCAGTAATAAGAAAAATTAAATAGACACTGTACAGTGTCATGGAGATGTCTCTAATCAGCCTTCTCCCTTCACATCTAGCTTGTTAGACGGGGCTATGTCAGGGGTGGGAGACATGAAGAAAGGTAATTAATTTCTTACCATATACTAGTTTCCCACCTCAAGCAAGTATTCCTGGAAACATAGAAGTGCTTATAATGAACTTGCATTTGGAAACCAACACAGGTTTTGTAGACAGAAATCAGTATGACTATGCTGTTTCAAAGACAAGGAACAATCAATCTGAGAGGAGAAGGAAAAGAAAAGATCTTTCATGTTAGTATATAGCTAATAAAAAACACGAACATTGCAATCCTTCAGTATTCACTTTATATCATACCAGTAGGATTGTCTCAAGGTTTCTGTTTGAAGTATGATTCTAGACTTACGCATTAGCAATTGTTGTGACCTTATTGTTTTTGATTCTTTCTTTAGTACTTCCTACTGACATGATATAAGCAACTAATATATATTTAACTATTAAGAACAAAATAAATGAATCTGAGTTACTTGCACACCAGTGATCACAGCGTTAAAAAAAATTAGTGGTTAGATTCACTAGGACATCATTTCTCCAGTGGAGTGTTGAGGTAATACTGACTGCCTTTGAAATTCACTATAAAGCTAAAAGGAGTTGATGTTTTACCTTTAAAACAAGATTTATCAGGGGTATCTATAAATATATGTATATTGTATATATGTTAGAAAGACTAAGAGAATAACTTATAAAAAGAAAAATCTATATAAAACAATTATATAACCATTCAGTGTTCCATGTTATCATTAAGTTGGTAACGGATGGCGTAAAATAGTTGTGCCTTTAATTTGTGATAAAGGCTCTTTGCTTTTTTTTCCCCCATAAAAAACTAATAGGTACCTATCTATATGGTGGGGTTTGATGCAGCTAATCTGTTGCATTAATTAGAACAATGACGCTCAAACTTAAAGCAGGGACAAAATGTGCATAAACCAATCCTAACTGATTTAGGTTTAAAGAAAAAATATTTTTGAAAAGGTTTTGTAAAGACTATTTAAACATATAGGGGAGGGTTGGGTATGGCCTTCCTGAAACTTCTCTTGTCTAAACTGTAATAACATTGAGAGAGATATAAGGAATCAAGATAAAACCCTTTGAGAGATAGGTATTTAGCATTTTTCATTTTATATTTACAAAACACCCATAGCGTGCTTGGTGCTCAATAGGAAACATGGTCTCCGGAATACTTTACTATCTAGTGATAGAAATTCATCACAACAATGTATCCTTCAAGCAGTTGGCTTTATCTATCATTTGTTAACCAATCAACCTAAACAAAAGAAAAAGAGAAAGGAGAGGGGAAAAAACAAATGAATAAATGAAAAGAAGGATAAAGGAGAATAGAGAAGATAAGAAAATACATTTTATCATTCTTCTGGTAAAAAAAGAATTTTAAGCCATGACTGTGGTAAATATATTGGTTAGCATTACAATTTTATTTGGAAAATAACTAGTTTTTATTTAGCAATATCTTTATTCTTTTGGTTTAGAAAAATGTTTCTTTCCTGTAGCCCTTGCTAATTCAGCTAGGTAGGTAGATATCTAGTTTGCCCATGAGTTTGTTCCTTTGAGCTCTGTATGTATCCCATTTGACTAGCTTCTGATGATATTGGACTTTAATGTCCTTCTCCTACTCTGTCAAATATTTTGACCTTTTATTTCAGTCATCCTGAATCCTTATCCAACAATTTTCCCCCAGCTGATATTGGCCTCTCTGTTGGAGAACTTAGGTGTTAATTGATGTAATCTTATTGCAATGTACTTTTGCTGTTCTTCACCATTTTCATTAAAGTGATTGAGCCAGTCCAGCAGAAGTCAGGGCCTGTGGGACACACAGAGCCCTGGTCACAATGTGTTACTAAATCATGATTTGCTGGGAACAAACAAAAATCAGCCATATTTTCTCCATCAGCCATATGAGAATACTCAGAAATACCTGGATCCCTTCTGCCTCACTTCGCTATGGAACCGTTTTTGTTTAAATGGTCTCTTAAATTGAAGTTGTAAGCATTGGTTGTCTTTTATTCACTACCTAATAAAGGATGAAGCCTAACCATAGAACATACAATGGATTTACTGTGAATTGTTTTACCCACACCACCCATTTATGCATAAGCCAACATCTATTATTATTTAGACTACTATAAGGCAATACACTTTCCCCTTGGGATATTTGTTCATGAATAAAGATTAATAATTCAAAAAGGTCAGAAGTGGTGCTATGAAAATTCCCAAAGGTGGTCAGACTCCATGTTTCTTTATCCCTTCCCATGGGTCATAAAGACAAACGATAGGTGAACATCTTTTATTTCAATTTGAGACAAATATAAATGCATTGCAAGAGGTGAACGCCTCTGGAGAGAGCATTTTCTCCCAGATTATCCAGACACATGGGGAAGCGTTGTGGGGAGGTTCTGTATTTCTCCTTTGAGAAAACAGGCGATTACTCATGAAAGATTGTACCTCTAACTCATTCTGAGCTTTGAAGGGTTGCTGTTTTAGTCCTATAAGCAAACACAGTTGGCTTTTGGCAAGTTGTATTGCCATTGGCTCATTTGAAAGGATTGCTATTTTTACCTTCTCTTAGGGTTCTCTGAACAGTTGCAATATTTCAATTCTGTTATCATCAGGGATCTAAATCTGTTACCAAGGACCTATTTAAGAAGACAATATTAGCCGGGAGCCAGTGGCTCATGCCTGTAATCCTAGCTACTCAGGAGGCTGAGATCTGAGGATCACAGTTCAAAGCCAGCCTGGGCAGGAAAGTCTGTAAGACTCTTATTTCCAATTAACCACCAGAAACCTGGAAGTAGCACGGTGGCTCACGTGGCAGAGCGTGCGCCTTGAGCTGAAGAGCTCAGAGATAGCACCCAGGCCAAGAGTTCAAGCCCCACGACTGACAAAAAACAAAACATCACACACACACACACACACACACACACACACACACACACACACACACACACACACACACACACACACACACACACACAAATCACTGGTCCTGTTAACCTGGAAAGAGAGGTGTGGTTCAAATTGTAGCACAACATCCTTAAGGGAAAAGCCACAGCAGAACATGAGATGTTGAGTTCAAGCCTAAGTATCACCTTCCTCCCTTATGGAATTTAAACTCAATTGGAAATCAAGAGGAGAAATCATAAAGGTAAGGATTAAGAATTACAAGACAATAATATTGTAAAGATAATATCAAAGCATATTATGGATGTGTCCTGATGAATTTATAAAGCACAAATCTAATACCTAGTTCACATGGATTAACTTTCACCTATAACTAAACTGTAAATATCTTTGTCTTTCTGCCCATGCCATGTTTCAACCTTTCTGAAGAAATCAGATTGAAAAAAAGTAAAAAGTGAATGATGCCTAGAACTAGCTACTTTTCTGTTCAGAGAAGTGGTAGGATTGTGTTAGTTACTCATTGTTTGCAAGAAAGCAATGAGCCTGAAGGAAATCCATTTTAGGAAGAGAAATACTTGGTGTGAGGACAAGGAAAACTGTGAAGATCTTGCTGCAATTACCATTATGTCCACCCCCTTAGAAAGCACTCACCTCACAAGCCCAGGAAAACAAGAACAACTATTATTCAACAGACCTCTTTCTAGAGAGTCAAGAGCATTTATGTGGTATATGTAAATGTTATGTGTGTGTGTGTGTGTGTGTGTATGTGTGTGAAACCAATATATTGAAAAGAAAATGATTTACCAAAGCCTTGCAATAAATGACAGATATAAATGTTAAGGGCACTTATATTTTTTAAAAAATTTCTTAAAAATTATATATATACATATTCTGTGGTTAATGCATATATAGAGACATATACCTTAGAATTGGTCACTACTATATAATTACTTATAGGAGAAATTATACTTGTTTGCTCACAAGTTACTTAAAAAATGCCTTCTGAGTTGATCTCTTACTCATGGAAAGAATAGGTGCCATTCTCTATGTTCTCATTTTTTTATTTTTTTTATTTTTTGGTCCAGTCATGGGGCCTGAACTCTGAGCCTGGGCGCTGTCCCTCAGCCCGTCAGCTCAAGGCTAGCACTCTACCACTTGAGCCACAGCACCACTTCTGGCTTTTTTTTCTGCTTATGTGGTGCTGAGGAATCGAACCCAGGACCTCGTGCATGCAAGGCAAGCGCTCTACCACTGAGCCACCTTCCCAGCCCTCTGTGTTCTTATTAAACTTGATCAGACGTCATGGTGCTCAACTTATTTATAGTAATGACCAGTTTAAACTTCAGATGTGTTCAGCCATTTGTAAATTCAACCCAGCCATACTGGGAAGATGAGTTTCTATCACTGAAAAGGGAAAAAGGACAGACTGAAAGTATTACTTAGTCCTTTTGAATGTGAATGTTGATGACTCTTGCAGGGAAATATTTTTATGCTCATGACCTGTATGAACTGTATGAACTTCTAATCAGTAGCACAGAGGTGGTTTCCCTGTGTAGGACTTGCCTGCTGCCATCACCATTCATCATTCTGGTAAGCCATAAATCCATTCCAGGAAGTAGCAACCTTGTACGCCATAGGAGGATGATATATCAACCTATCAATCTTTCACTGGGAGCTCTGATAATTCTCTGAACAGTAAGTGGGCAATAGAGACCTGCCATATAAACGATGCATTTCACCTCCTGAGAGAAACCTTGCTAGTTACTGAGGAGTTTCATACAGAAACCAGAAGAGACACTCCAGAAATAAATTGTCCACACCAGAAATAAATTGTCCTATTTAACCAAAGCCAACAGCAATTATTAGTTAAAATGTTCACTGTCTATACTTAGCTTAAATAATTAATTAGGCTGTGGTTTTTCTTTACATATTGAAACTACAAAAAAGATGAGAAAAATATCTGGGTGACTTTTCTCCTTTATGTTATCCTGACTCGGAAAATAATATCAGGACTCTGCTCAATATCAGCTGGTTGGCCAAAGGTTTTATAAAGTTCAAGTTTTACCTGATAACAATAATGCTTCACCTTTGAAGAGTCTATTAGAAAGAAGTACAGTACGCAGACTTCTGTTGAGTTTTTCAAACAAAAGCTAGAGTCAAAGACATTGAGTTGCCTCTGGCTAGTTACACAGATAGAGGATTCTGGTTTGTTTGTCATAAGTTCAGCACCAGGAGCTAAAAGCCACAGGCTTGAACAGCCAGGAATTCAATGTTTACAATATTGTGGTCTACATTTTGTCAAAGTATGCTCCATCAACTTCTATTAGAGGTTCTGGTGACTGCAAGGTACTTGACCCTTGAAACAGGACTAGGGTTATTTTTTCACACAAAGATAATTGAATGATGAATATGTATACCGTTCTCAAAGTTAATTGAATTATAGATCCTAAGAACTATCCCCTCCTATGCTGGCAGAGTATTAAATTAAAGAAATAGTAATGATAGTCAAAATGTGCCTAAATTGTTTTATATCAAACCTTCTTTGTATTTATTTATTTATTTCATTTTTGGGGGGGAGTTTGAACTCAGGGTCTGGTGTGTTTTAAGAGCAGTGCTCCACCACTTGAGCCACTTCTGGCTGTATCTCTTATCTCCACTAATGGAAGATAGGAGTCTCACAGACTTTCCCGCCCCAGCTGAATTTGAACTCCAATCTTCAGATCTCAGCCTCTTGAGCAGGTGTGGGCCACTGGCATCAGGCCAGTCTTCTTTTTGAAATCCTGTAATAACATCCTATCATCTGTCCATGGTTTCGCCAGGATATCATGACAAAATTCCCTAGGGGTTAATAATTCTCCAGTATAAAACAAAATTGCTACCAATTTTATTGACTCAGGAATGAAAAAGACAGCAGATTTTTGCCTTGTCAGTAGTCCTGTACAAACTGAACCTTGTAGCTGTAAACAAACTCTTTACCAAGAGTTTGATTAAATTCTTTATCTAGATTTTTTAAAATTCAGTTTCAATAAATTAAAGATAATTGTGACATTTTTGTGTGATTGAAGTCCCTCGTTGCTTCCATGGCTCTAACTCCTCAAATATTACCTCCCCTCTCTCTGAGTGTGGAAATTAATACTTTGCTCTTTATTCTTTACTAAACTCATGAAATGAAAATGCTTATATCCTCTCTTACATAGATGCATCGTAAGTAATATACTCAGTCTGGGGAATATCTTCCTTCTCCATTAAACTCTTCAGGCTCTTTGGAACAATATTGTAACATAGTTTGCATGAAAAAGGTAAAAAACTGTTTTAACTCAGATCTGAGCAATACCTGTCTCTTGGCCATTTTTCTCCCTTGTGTGAAGACAAGACTTCTCATCTTTTAATGCACCCCACAATGAAACCTCCTGGGTGGCTGATACTGTAATAACATTGTTGTGTCAAAAAGAGCTTAAAGATGGTACTTCATTATTCCATAGAGCTTAATAAATTAGCTTCCAAATTTTTTTGTCAGTTGTGGGGCTTGAATTCAGGGCCTAGGCACTGTCCCTAAGCCTCTTTATGCTCAAGGCTATGACTCTACCCACTAGTTGAGCCACAGGACCACTTCTGGCTTTTGAGTGGTTAATCAGAGGTAAGAGTCTCATGGCTACTTTTCTGGCTTCAAACCATGATCCTCAGATCTCAGCTTCCTGAGTAGTTAGCATTACAAGCATGGGCCACCGGTCCCTGACTCCAAATAATCAAAAATTTTAGGTGAGAATTTCCAACATCTCCTGGGGAGAGATCTCTCACACTGCACTCTCCTCTCGGTATCTACTCTGCTATAGTCCAGCTGAAATTACATGCTCTGGGCAAAGCATATATTTACAGCTTTCAGCCAGGCCCCATAATCCTTTGGTTTGCAAATAACAGAGGGACAAATCACTTCTTGCTCATCATATAATCTTCTGCCTGCTGACTTTCAGAATCCTCACCATGTCTCTTTTACAGCATAGGTCTATCCAGTAATACCTTGGATTCTCATAGTTAAGGGCATTTTCATAACTACAAATGTTTTCCAAACTAACTCCAGTAGAGGTTTATTTCACCTAAATATGGCCTATAACAAATTCATGACTGGACCATGTATGGGAATTATGGTGCTGATGATGTGTGTATGTGGGTGAGTATTTCATAGAGTGACATCCAGCAAACATTCTCTTGGGTAAGGGGGAATCTATTCTAGAAAGGAACCCTACTGTTTCGTGGTTGGGGCTTCCAGACAGGAGGTCTTAACTTCTGCTTGTATCAAAACTTAGATTTAGGGGAAAATATCAAGCATATTTCATAGTTACAAGTCCACCTTCTTTACTCTTTAAGTCAAATATGAAGACAATTTCAGAAATAATGGTTCTAAACGTAAACTTGTTCAATGTGTTTCGATTTTGAGGGGATTTATACTTCCCTCAAATATTTGGAACATGCCAGATTATCCGTTAGAAAAGGTACAAGTAAAAATAACTTACTGATTTTTTTATTTTTTATTTTATTGTAAAGATGCTGTATAGAGGGGTGACAGTTACATGAGTAAGACAATGAGTACATTAGTTGTGGATCATTGCTACCTCTACCTTCCTTTCCCATCCCCACCTCCCACACTCCTCCAACCCTACCCCATTCCCCACCCCCCACCCAAAGTTGTAAAGTTTGTTTCCCATATACTGTCCTGTGGGTATCCTTATTGCAATGGGTCATCCTGTGTCCTTGTTTCAGCATTTTGTTATTTCCCTTCCCCTCCGCAGATTAGACATATGTATATACAAGATGCAGGGTAGCAAAATCAAGTACAGTGACAACAGGGGATATGCCATAGGGGAAAGAACATACAAAAGAATTAATGACAAAAAATAAAATCACATTGTACATTTAAAACAATTTCAATAAAGGCAGATCTCTTGTGTCCATATCTTGGGGTTCATTTCACTTAGCAACAACTTATATGGTCATATTACTTGGCTTTTGAGCTTTTCAGCTCTGGAAATTTTGGTTAAATATTTACAGAAAACTAAAATTAGATTCTTATATATCACCCTGCACCAGAATCAACTCCAAATGGATCAAACACCTCAAAGTAAAAGCAGACACCCTGAAAACATTAGAGGAAGGAATAGGAGAAACTCTAGGGCTCCTTGGCACAGGCCGAAATTTTCTTAATAAAGACCCAGAAACACAACAAATCAAAGAAAGTTTGGATAAATGGGATTTCATGAAACTACAGAGCTTCTACATGGCAAAAGACATAGCTAGCAAGATAAATAGAAAGCCTACGGATTGGGAGAAGATCTTTACTAGCATACAATGGACAAGAGTCTCATATCTAAAATATACTTAGACTTCAAAAAATTAAATCTTCTATAAACAAATCTCAACAACCACCCCATCAACAAGTGGGCTAAAGACTTAAAGAGAGTCTTCTCTGAGGAGGAAATAAGAATGGCCAATAGACACATGAAGAAATGCTCAACTTATCTAGCCATAAAAGAAATGCAAATCAAAACAGCATTGAGATTCCACCTCACCCCAATTAGAATGGCAATAATCAAGAATGACATTGCCCCATTTGTTAGGAAATGGAAAGCCTTGGAAAAAATTAAGTGAAGTAAGTCAGGCCCAAAGAAACATAAGTCCCATGGTTTCTCTTATTTGCAATAACTAGTATAGGTCTGAGACAATCAGAAAAGGTCAGATAAGGTGATGTTAGGGAAATGAACCCCAAGATAAGTATTCAAATATTTTTGCTTTCATGTCATTGTTTCTAACATATTTATAGCATATTTCTTTGTTGCTTTGTATGTCCCTCCCCCATGGTATAACCCCTGCTTTCACTGTGGGGGGAAAAGGCAAAAACAAATAATTTAAATAGGAATACAGGTGGACCCATTGCAACAATGAGGTGTACAAGTCGTTATGTCGAAAAATGAACTTTACAACTTTGGCCGGAGGGGAGGGGAGCAGAGATGGGATAGGATGGGAAGGGGAAACAAAGGAGGAGGCAACAGTACTTGATAAGAAATGTACTCATTATCTTGCCCATGCAATTGTAACCTCTCTGTACAGTATTTTCACAATAAAAAAATCTAATAATGACAGATGCTGGAAGGGATGTGGCCAAAATGGAACCCTACTGCACTGTTGGTGGGAGTGTAAACTTGTCCAATCACTCTGGAAATCAGTATGGAGGTTCCTCAAAAGACTCCACATAGAGCGCCCCCAGCAATCCCACTTTTGGACATTTACCCAAATGATCACAAACAAGGCTATACTCAAGCTACCAACACAACTATATTTATCGCAGCATTATTTACCATAGCTAAGATATGGAACCAACCCAGATGCTCCTCAGTAGATGAGTGGATCAAGAAAATGTGGTATATATGTATGTATATATATATATATATATATATATATATATATATATAATGAAATTTTATGCTTATTGATTTTTTAAATACCTCATTCCTCTCCATATTTAAGAACAGCATTTAAAAGTTAGAATGACCCATAGCATACTATCTATCTTTTTCATCTCTTGGGCAGATGGACCCAAATGACTTGATATTATCATTAATGATTTTGAAATCATTAATTATCTAAGAGCAAAAGTCTCTTCCATGTCGTTTGCTTAACAATAAAAAAATAAAACAAAAAATAGAACAGCTCATAAATTTCTGTTGAGTACTCCAAGCTAGGAGCTCCTGCCAAAGCTAGATTTGGAATTTTGAATAACACACATCCTCACATTTTTCAAAGAGTATCATCCAGGCATTGAGGATAATTTCTAGCCAAGTCCTAGGAAATTGTCCATGGATTTTCTAAACATAGACTGGGAATTGTTATGCTGAAGCTAATGTCAGTTAAGGTCTGATGATGGAGAAAACAATGAGAACATCATTGAATTTTTGTCCTAGTAAAAATTTCACATTCCAAAGCCAGTTATCAGTTTATCATGTTTTATTCATTAATTGAAGCTATTTTCAAGAGTGTCAGATAATTTTATAGGTGGCTTGCTTTATGTTGTGAAAGACTAACTAAGTAAACATGCTTTCTGCAACTTTGTGATTTATTAGCCACAGAGGGAGAACTAGTGGGAGAAATGTGCTACATGGAGAAGGAGAAAATGAAACTCCCTTTGGCCACAGTTTTAATCGTCTCTAGATTCCTCCTGGGTGGATTGCAGGAAAAGCAAGGGGCACAGTTGCTAAAAAACAGCACATTAGCTGTTAAGACAAAGTTCTCCAGGCTTACAAAGAGAATGGAGTTCATGTTAACTCGCTTCCATTGCTTACCCAGGCACTCTGATTTCTTGGACTTCTAAAGAAAACCATGAACATGGGTGCTGCAAAGCAGAGACCCATTCATATAGTGTTCCAGTATCTTCCCTCTGTATGTCTTCCCTGTCTCCTCTTATGAGGACATCCGTCACATTAAATTTAGAATCCATCCTACATCTGTGGGAGCCCACTATAATTAAAACAAATTATCCCTGAAAAGACCCTAGTTGTAAATAAGGACACTTCCTTATAAAAGGACTTTAAAATATCATTTTATACAAACAAAACAAGACCTTGAAAGTATGCTTCTAGAAGTTACACTTCCTTTCCATGATATCTAGCTTATGAAATTTGGAATATACTGTCTAACCACCTGTTTCATGAGGATATTCTTATGTCATTGCTGCTGAAATGAACTTACCAAGTTGTGCTATTCCCTAGCTGGCTGCCCTCGAAACAGTTTTTAATTAGATTGTGCTTAAGTTTTTCCCTCTGTTAAATAACGCAAATGCTACTCCTATATACTGTAACCTTATATCAAATAAACTTAATATATACAAAATATTTTACACAGCATCTGGCACATAACAAATAATATAAGGCATTGTAATTATTTAATACTATTAGGAACCCTTTCTATGTCCTATCAAAAACAAGCAAAAATTGGTCAGAATTGGTATTTTTAAGGACAATGGGCATTTTGTATTGATTATTTTGTGTTTGTCTTGTGGGAATATTGCACATACGTGTGTGATAAATCAACTACCTGTGTGAAAGTTTGTGCTGAGGTAGAAATGCCTATATATGTTTGTGTGTGTAGAGGTCTTTAACATATTTTTTATTTAGAAAAAGGAAAATGTTTTAAGATGCATAGATCAATGCATAGTAGAAATAATAGATGCCATTTTATACATTTTTATAAGTGACCAAACCATATCTAAAAATCCTTGGAAATAAGCTTAATGAAACTTAACCATGTTTGTAATGGTCTAAGATAAACAATCAAAGCAAGACTAAACAACCAATAAGTAGACAATACCTATTTAAGCCCAATTTTTTTTGCCTCAAAATCAGTTGCTTTTTCTACTTACCTATCTCCTTAAGTAGTGAATATGTACCTTGTGCACCTTACAGATGAGATTATTGGCCTCATGTCTAACTCTTTCATCACCCAGATAGCAGCCATCTATCCATCAAAGAACACTTCTCAACACAACATTATCTCAATCAATAGGGTTTTTTTTTTAAAGTCTAAATAAAACATACGTTCTGGCTTAAGAAGTTCATAGTTAGACGGTAAATGGACATGCAAACATGTAACTTTGGGGCGTGCTGTGGAGAGTTGTAACAGGTCATAGTAGAAGAGCTACCTGACTTCTAGGTGGAATGGAAGAAGTCAAGGAAATCTTCTATAAGAGACATTTTGGGAAGTTGAACATTGCCACGATGAAAATGAGCAACCCTACTCGGGATTCTGGTCTACAGATAATGAGAAATACCTCCATGCAGAAGAGGTATTTGTATAAAAATAAAGTCTATAGCTTGTGAATCTTGTCACAGAGCATGGAAAACAGAAGTGAAGTATGGGTAGATGTGAGTGAAAATAGACATTCAACATTCCAACAGAGGCTTCTTGGAACTTTGCCTGATTTCATTGGTTCAACAAAACAATTTCTCATGTAATTATGTACATAAAATTTATTGAATGTCCTGTCTTGTATCATAATTTTCCCTTTCCTTCTGTCTGCCAACATCCCTGTCCCACTTAACTCCAAGATCCTTAATAGAAACACTCGAGTTAGGAGACGACTGGAAATGAAATTAAAACATCTCCTTGGCCAATTCAGTGTTCTAGCAGGGGATTCAGAAATGCTGTCTGACAAACATTCATCCCTTTAAATCAAACTCTCATCCCTGACATTGTTTCTCTAATAACCCTGGAGAAATTTGAAAAGCAATGTTTCACCATTGCCGGAAAGCAAAGCATTTTCCACTTGTGAGAATAATTTAACAATGGGGGAAGAAAGTTTGCGTGGTTTTTAGATTCCACACAGAAGGAACAGAACATCAAGTGCTATTTAGACCGACAGACAAGAACCTGAAATCTCTCCTCGGTGGATAAAGTTATTTGGAGAATCATTTATTTATTTAAAATGTGCATGTTGCTAAGATACAAATTTGCAACAGGCGCATAACTTCGCTTAAGTTTCTGGTCCCTGCAAAAGAGTCCTGTGTATTGTGATCAAATGATGCCCTAAACTGCCCAGACGTAGCTCTCACGACCTCTCTGAGGAAGAGTGACAATTGGATCTGGATGCCTGGTGATAAGTAAGGGTCTTATCATATAGTCACTTAAGAACTTCCTAGGTTCAGTATCTTTCTTTTTGATAATTATCATTCTTTTTTATCGTAAATTAACAGCTTTGATCTCTAAGTACATCTGTATTTATTTAAATACTATGTCAGGTACATTCATTTTGATTTTGATTACTTATTATTATTATTATAAATTATATAAGACAGCAAGTTTCTTTATGGCACTTTTATTCCTTAAGATAACCTCTAACACTTTTGTAATATCTGTGTGTGTGTTCACATGATTGCTCATTCATGTGTACGTGTGCCAGTCCTGGAGCTGTAATTCAAGGCCTATCCAGTATCCCTGAGCTTTTCTGCTCAAGACTAGTAATCTACTACATGAGCCACAGCTCCACTTTCTTTTCTCAGTAGTTCATTAGAGATAAGGGTCTCACAGACTTTCCTGTTCTGACTGGTTTTGAACTACAATCTTCAGATCTCAACTTCGTAAGTAGCTAGGATTAGAGGTATAAACCATTGGCACTTGGTACAACTTTTTTATTTTAAAATCCAATTCCATATATGAGAGAAAACATTCAAGATCTGTTCATTTTTCTGCAGATAACATAGTTTTGTTCTATTTTATGGCTGAATAAAACTACATTATATAGACTGTCTTTTCTTTATCCATTCATTTGTTGATAGGCATATGGACTGACTCGATAACTTGGTTATTATAAATAATTAGTAAAACAGAAGAGAGGCATAGAGTGAAGAGTTTTAAAATCTGTTTGTTTTTTTTGCTTGGGGTAACATATTTGCCTTGTATATTTTTCTCACATACTTTAATAAATTTCTTATGGTGCAAACAGGGAAGGAAGACATTGAAGTGGGTACAGAAAAGTATTCATGTAAAGTATTAAACACAATGGAAATAAAGACAATCCTTATGGTTAGGGAAATGTGTAAACTAATAATAAAAAGTTCAAGGGCTTGAAGTTTCCTAGGCAGTCTGGCATAAAACAGAACCATGTTTTCTAACTATTTCTCTTGTTCACAAACTAGAATCTAGCTCTAAGATCTGCCAGCCTTGGCTTTGGATACACAGTGCCTATATATAAGAAGCTAGCTCAGAACTACCTTCCTCATTTCCCTAGAATAATAAAACATCATGCGCCTCATCTTTCATCTTTGTAAAATTACAACTCCAGTTGCGCAAACCTTGTGAAATTACTGAGGAATGGGTTAAGTAACGTACGTAAAATTCTTAGCAGATTGACTAGCATACAATAATAAAATAGGTAATAATTTAATTAACACTTGTGGGATGCCATCTATGAGCAGCCCAAGTCCCAAAAGATGAATGTATGTTTTCTCATCTGTTTATCACAACCTTATATTACAAGTGATATTGTATTTCTTATTATTTAAATAAGAAACTTGGAGTGTGAAGGTATAGAGACCCAAGGGCTCTGATTTTTTAAAACAAAGGTTTAATACAGATTGTCTGACTCCAAAGTCCCTTGTTTTAACCACTAGTTATAATCTGAACATATTAAATATATCTGGCACATTGAAGGCACTACCTAAATAGTATCTATTCCTCTTTTTATTATTAATAGCAGGGTAGATGCCTTGGCAAACAAGGATTTGGAAATAGTTAAGAGGTTGGTTAATTTCTCTTCCAAAGATTCCAGTTAGTAAAATTTTTGTAACAAACTATTCACTATTCTTGAATGACACTTCACTCTACATTGACTTTGGAACCAACATTAAAATTCTGACTCAGCCACACTCTTGTTACATGACTCTGGGCAAGTAGTTTACCATCTATAAAATCAAGATAGTAATACCCATGTTGTAAAGATTCAATAGAAGTAATGTATAAGAAGTATTTGACAAATTGTAGAACTTGTGCAATGATGACAAGGATGGCTAATATTGCCATAAATATTTATACTTCTTTATGTTTTTGTGTTCTCTGGCTCTCCAGTGGCAACTTTTTTTGTATTGGGCTATGTTATGTTTTGAAGGAGATGTAGTTCATCATATCATTTGGCTACTCCAAAGGAAAAGGTCAGAATTGGTGTGTAGAGTTAAAAAGAGAAAATATAAAAGTAGAAGGAGAAGCTGGAAGTGTAGAAAGTGGAGCTAAGAACAAAGGATGGCAGAGATGTAGTAGATTGTGTCACTGGCTTGATTTTCCTCTAAATGTGGGGTCACTGCTAAGCATCATGAATTCTGATGATGGCAAAGCAAAGGCTTTCAATATGTCATGAGTACCTCCCCTTCCATAGATATTAAGCAAGATATGAAAGGAAAACAGGGTTAAAGGTTACTATTGCATCTAGTTATATCTTCATATGTAATTAAGTCACTCAAATTACCCAAGGCTTTACTATGACAGGACTATAGTAAGTGCTAGATTTGCCTTCATGACAGTTGTGCCAACCAATCAGAGTGCAAAGAGAATATTCTAATGATGATCAATGACCTTACATGTAGCAAATCAAGAAAAGTCTCCCACTAAATGCAATACATTCAGGTTCACATCACACATTTGTGTCTTTAAGAATGGTTTCTAGATCATATTTTAGAAAGTCATTAACCTGAAGTTTGATAAATTTGACAACCTTTTTTTACAGGAGGAAGAAGAAATTATTACCAAGGCTATAAGGTTTTCTGCATCTTCCATGTTTTGGGCTCTGCAAAGGTTGGGAAGGAAGAGTGAGTATCACAAAGAGAACGAAGCGGAGGCAGAAAATTCAGGCTCTATGGGCTTCTCACACTATAGTTATGCTGTCACTAATGTGGCTATTAACTTTTCCTGTTCAGATTTATTATGCTGTCATTAGAGCACTTTTCTTTGCTGAAGTATCAAACCACTATTACATATTTGTTGGCATCTCATCTATTTAAGGGAAACAAGTGATTACCCGTTTCCAAGGAGACTAATAAGGAGTGTGCAAGCAAAGGACTGCAGAGTTCTCCTCGGAAGATAACAAGTCTCTTGTATTTTATTTTTGATTAGATCATAAGCTACCTCATTGTTCGGGGAAAAAATCAACTTTTCCTTACCATAAAAAATCCATAGGCACTTATTTAAAGGATAAACCTATAGGCTACAAAAATGTAAATAAATGCCCATGACTGATCAAAATTATTTTGGAAAATAACATATAATGTTTCCCTACAGTGAAAAGTTACTTCTTGAGTTTTAATGGTCTGATCTCCATCAGAGAACCACAGAGCCAAAATATGGTTCAGGAACTTCTGAAAAAGACAAAGCACAAGATCATGGAGAAGGGCTGAAGATTTCTACAGACTCTGTAACACATGGGCCCTTGAATCAGACAGAGGTAGTTCCAAAAATGTTGGCTGTCTACGTTGCCCAAATTACTTAGCATCTCATAGTCTATACCTAGCTTAAAATATGGTTCATCTCATTGAAATAAGGGAAACTCTGAATTGAGATCACATTTTCACATTGCCTAAAATATTTCTATCAATGTATATTTCAAATCACCATTCACTTAAATCAAGCAATTATTGTATTCCTGCCTTTACTTAGAGAAGCAAATATAGAATAAGACATAGTGGACTTTAAACTCAAGATGATCACAACAAACCAGGTGCTGATGGACCATGTCTATAATCCTAGCTACTCAGGAGACAGATCTAAGCATCACAGTTCGAAGCCAGCCTGGGCAAGAAAATTCCATGAGACTCTTATCTCCAGTTAATTACCCGAAAACCAGAAGGGGCCTTGTGGCTCAAAGTAGTAGAGCACTAACCTTGAGCTAAAAAGCTCAGAGATAAGAAAAAAAAACATTTAAATACATATCTTAGGGTTCATTTTCCTAACATCACCTTATCTGACCTTTTCTGCTTGACTCATACATATACTAGATATTGCAAATAAGGGAAACCGTGGGACCTATGCTTCTTTGGGCTTGGCTTACTTCACTTAGTATAATTTTTCCAACTCTTTTCTTTGTTGCTTTGTATGTCCCTCCTCCACAGTATAACCCCTGCTTTCACTCTATTTGATGTCGGTATAATTTGTGGAGGAGAAGGGGAAAACAAGTCGTTTAAATAAGGATACAGGTGGACCCGTTGCAACAATGAGAAGTACAAGTTGTCATGTCGAAAACGAACTTTACAATTTTGGTGGGGGTGGGGAGGATTGGGTGGGGGGCGCTGGGGGGGGGGAGGCTGGGAAGGGATGGGAAGGGGAAACAAAGGAGGAGGCTACAATGCTTGATAAGAAATGTACTCATTATCTTGCCCATGTAATTGTAACCCCTCTGTACAGTATTTTCAGAATAAAAAATAAAATAAATAAAATAAAATAAAATAAGATGCCAATATTACCTTCATAAAAAGCAAGAAAAAGACATTGCAAGTATACAACATTAGATATTCTTATAAATCTGAATGCAAATATCATAAATAAAATGAGAGCAAAATGAAATAATCAGGTCATTGAAAGAATTATGAACTATATAATATGTTTTCTGTACATTTTCTTGCATGGCTTTTATTATCTTGAGATGATTACTGTTTATTTAAATTTGTGCAATGGTTTCTGTCAAATGATGAATTTTCATGTGCTTTTCTACATCCATGGCAAAAAAAAAGAAAAAAAAAGCTCAGAGATAGCAACCAGGCCCTGAGCCACAATCAACCAAAAAAAGATGATCACACTATTCTAGTATATAATTCAGATATGTAACAACATAATTTTATCATAGTTTTTTAGAGTGAGAGTGATCTTGCTCTATAGGCTTTGAGTAAAGCTTATATTGTCACTGATAAATGCCCATATATCAGTGGTTAACCATTTTTTTTTCATGATTTCAGCATGTGTATGGTGAGGCGGCTTGCTTCCTCTCTGACAGTACACAGGATTGCCATCTGATTATGATGTTTTTCTCTGAAAGTGGCTCAACCAGCAATATGACAGACAAACAGAATGGACGATCATATAGAGACTCTTCAAGGCCAGTTCTGGAAAGTACTTGTATTCTATTGGCTAGCCACTCTGAACACACAGCTTCTACTCCTCAAATCATCTCTCATTCTGATTTCTTCTCATGTTTCAGGTTTTCCAAGCTTTTCTTTCCATCAAACACATCCCACTCCATGCTTGGCAATGTATGGACATTGCTTTCTAAAGGCTCACCCTTAAGCATTTTTTTTTAATATTCCAAATCACAGATGACATCCTGGAGTACATTTTAGCACAAACAACAAGAGTAAAACGAAACCTGATTAACTGGCCAAGTAACTTGTTTTCCTAATTATGAACTTATTTGCATGAAAAATTTAGAAATAAACATTTAAATATACAATTAAATCATCATTAGTAATCATAATTACTTTCATTTTTCATATCATGTAGAATTGTAGACAGATTTTACAGCTACAATTTCTAAAACGAATAGAAAAAATAGACATTACTTAATGACTTTATATGAAAATATAAAGCCCTTTAACTTATTTTTCCCTAGTACTTGGGCCTTGAACTCAGGCCCTTAGCCTTTAACTTGTACACTGTTATCATCCAACTCTTTGTCTACGGTGTAGTGACAATTATATCTATCGGCCACTTGTATTGGACAAAACTCTTAAAATGTGAACAAATTGCTCTGTATGAATAAAGTGTCAATACTAAGAGGCTAGAGGGTTCACAGATCTTTCTTATATTTTACTCTAGTAGGATCAAGTTTCAGTCTGGTAGATATGCAATTGTCCTAGCACATTTATTTACTAGCCTGTCTTTTCTCCAGCCTATGTTTTTGCAACTTTTGTCAGGAATCATGTGTGTCTGCCTGTTTTGCAATGGTTTGTTTCTGTATTTTCTATGATTTTTCACTGGTATATGTGTCTGTTTTTGTTCTTGTACCATGCTGTTTTGCTGGGAGACTATGTAGTATGAAGTCAGGTGTTGCAATATCACTAGTGTTTTTCTTTTGGCTTACATCGGCTTGTACCTATTTGAATTCTAAGATTATTTTATTTAGTTCTGCAAAAACATCACTAAAATTTTGAGGAGGATTACTTTTAACCTGTAGATTGCTTTCTGTAATATATCCATTTTTCAAAATATTAATTTTGACTATCCACAAATATGGTAGGCAGTTTCATCTTCTAGTAACTTCTTATAATTTTCATTGTAGAAATGTTTCATTTCCCTTTCCCCATTCAGGTTTATCCCTGGGTATTTCATTTTAATTTTGAGTCTTTTATAAATGCAATTCCTTCATGGCAAGTTTGTTATTAGTATTCAGGAAGTTGCTGATTTTTTGTATTAATATTTCTTATGCTGCTGTTGTCTAGTAGAGACTTTAATGTCTTTTAAGAAGATTATATCATGGGCAATTAGCAGAACTACAAGTCTTTAATTAGGCCAGCTACCTTGAAATTGCCACACATTTAAATTACTTAGAGAATATGTAGAGTGTTTACACAATAAAAACTGTATTTGGGGGCTGGGAAGTTGGCTTAGTGGTAGAATGCTTGTCTCATACGCATGAGGCACTGAGTTCGATTCCTCAGCAACACATAGGCAGAAAAGGATGCAAGTAGTGCTGTGGCTCAAGTGGTAGGGTGCTAGCCTTGAGCTGAAGAGCTGAGGGACAGCACCTAGGCCCAAAGTTCAGGCCCCACGACCACCACCACCAACAACAAAAAACCCTATATTTTCATTGGAAAAACATTCATGTAATAGAATACACACATATACCTATATAATCACATACATATGTGCATATATATGTGTATATATGTGTGTATAAACATTTGTGTTGTTCCTGGAGTATGAATTCAGGGTCTGGGCACTCTCCTTGAGCTTTATTGGTCAAAGTTAGCATCCACCATCTTAGCTACAGTTCTACCTCTGGCTTTTTGGTGGTTAATTGAAGATCAGAGTCTGATGGATTTTCCTGTCTGGGCTGGCTTTGAACCAAGATCCTCAGGTCTCAGCCTCCTGAAGAGCTAGGATTACTGACCTATAAAATATATTTTATGTTGTACTCAAAATGAATGCTAAACTTATTTATAATGAACAAAATCCATAAAAGGTCCAGTAATTTAACAAGTATATTATTTCCTTGTCTACCTAACTGCACATACTTACTTGGTGAATAGATGTGGAATGTTGGTTCACCTTCTTGCACTGCTTGATGTATATATGATTCTGAGGACAATGAATAACTTCAACAGTCTCAAGGGGTCACTACTCACTCTCCTATTCTTATTTGGGTACTAAAATTAAAAAAGTATGACTATTTGATACACTGGTAGGTTCAAAGCAAGTTCCAATCCTTTCTTACAGCCTCTTTGTAACAACTGACTAATATAACTGAAAAAGAAATAGAGATAGAGTAAGACACATTTAATTGTTAGTATGTCTAGTCAACTCCCTAACTTTTAATAGCAAATGTAGAGAAACCTTTAACAATATTGATAAAATGTAAGAGGAACATAAATTAATAGCATTAAATGAAGCCGTATCATGGTAGACTATATAAAAAGAATATAAAAATATTATGAACCTGACACTCATAAATTTGAAAAAAAATGAACAGATTTATCAATAAACAAACTCTATTAAAACTCATACAATATCAACTAGATAATGTACAACACCCTAGAGCTCTTCAGGAAATTAAATTTGTTATAAGTTTCAGGAACCTCCAAATTTAAATAGTTTCATTGGAGATTTCTACCTGATGGTAAAAAAAAAAAAACGGTCTTCACAGTCTCATCTAGTAAGTTGAAGGAAAGGAATGCTTTATAATTATTTTGGGGTAGTAATATAATATATAATATATGTATATATTTATATATATGTATATAGAGACACAGAGTCTGATTATTCATGCAAAAATATTTAATGGAATGTTAACAAGCAGAATCCAACAATATTTCAAAAAGACCTTAAATCATGATCAAATAAAAATCAGAAAGAAGAAGAAGAAAATGACAACAATAAGACAATAAGAAGATAATGAAGTTATTGGAAATAGAAAAATGTAATATATAAACACAGCCACATGCATTCCAAGCTTACATTACATGACACAACTTAACTATTTTCTGGTGGATTTTTTTGGGGGGGTCCAGTTGTAGGGCCTGAACTCTGGGCCTGGGCACTGTGCGTCAGCTCTTCAGCTCAAGGCTAGTGCTCTACCACTTGAGCCACAGCGCCACTTCCGGCTTTTTTCTTTTTGCTTATGTGGTGCTGAGGAATCGAACCCAGGACCTCATGCATGCAAGGCAAGCGCTCTACCACTGCGCCACTTTCCCAGCCCCAAGGATTTTTTTTTTTTTAAAGTACTGTCTCTATATTGTGAAAGGTGGATTCCATCTTGCTCTGTAACCCAGGCTGGTCTCAAACTCATAAATTTCCTACGTCTTCCAAGTGCCGAGATTCCAAGCATTTATCCCATGGCGAGTTTGAAACTCAAGTCTTGTGCACTGTCTATGAGAGTCTCATGAAAATTTTATTCAACAAATTTAATATACAAAAAAGGATGTTCCAAGTTATTATAAAAATACAAACAAAAGGAAAGGAATTAGAATATTAGATAGAGCTTGAGGTCAAAGTAGATAAAGACACATACCAAGGAGTTCATATTGAAGACGTTATAGCCAGAAACATTTAATCATCTTACAACCAAATAAACACAAGTGGGCTGGGAAGGTGGCTCAGTGGTAGAGCGCTTGCCAAATAAACACAAGTCTTAGAAATATAGCAAAAAATTGAAAGAAATAAGAACCTACAAGCCACAACCTTTATTAATCAGAAGATGAAGAGGACTGTCCTACAAGACTCATGGATATAGATGAAGGCTACTTCATATATCATTGGAGTAAAATCTAAACTGTTAAAATCAAAACAGATCTGTTGGCAAACGTCTAGCAATTGTATTCACTATCTTTTTTCAATGGTTTGACTATGAGTGAGACCACCTCATCCACACCATCTCTTGCTCCATTTCATCACTTCCTTCCCTTACTACTTTGCTCGGTCCTACTGTGCTACCTTTGTCCTACTGCCTCTGATTTGGGGAAGGGAAGGGGATTGACAAAATGGTGAGACAAAGTACAAAGGGTGAACCCACGCAACAGTGATACTTGCAAGACACTATGTTGGAAATGAACTTTACAGCTTGTACAGGGAGGGGAGTTAGGAGGAGGGAAAGTGGGAGAAAACGAGGAGGGAGTAACACTGTTTAACAAGAAATGTACTCATTACCTTATATTTGTAACTGTAACCCCTCTGCACATCACCTTGACAATACAATTCAACTGTAAAAAAAAAAATACCAAATTATCAAAGACATGTTGGTGTCGATCAGAATCACCCAGGTAGTTCACAAGAAGGTCACAGAGGCTTACATTGCCTAACAATTCTAGTAAATACATTCCATAAGTCTATATTTGCCTTCTAAGAGCCAAGTAAACTGTATCTAATAGCTGGGACTGGACATAGAATGTTCTGATTGGCACATCAACTCTAGGGCTAGAAAAGGATACTTTTTTCTAGTAATGGGGCTTGAATTCAGTGTCTTACACTCTGTTTTTTCCCCTCATGGCTGACACAGTACCACTTGAGCCATACCTCCAGTTCTAGCCTCTTGCCTGTTAATAATAGAAGGTAACTGTCTTACAGATTTGCCTGTCTAGGCTGGCTTTGATCTGAGATTCCTGAGTAGCTAAGACTATAGACATGAGCAATTGGTCTCTGGCTAGGGTCATTCTTATCAAACCACATACCAAGGAGACTTCACAGGAGAGCTAAGATACAACGTTCCAATGAATAAAAGGAAATTTGGTTAAAAGAACCAACATGTCTACATACAGGATCGGAATAGTATAAAAATTTTGATTAATTGCATAGTTTTAGACACTTAAATATGCCCAAGTTTAAGCCTCTTCTTAGTCCCATAGGATCATATGATTATAAATATGATATTTGTGGTTCCCATCTTCACAACAATCTATCTTCTACCCTGTGCTGGCTGTAACCTATGCAACTTAAGTTTTCTTCCTTGTAGTTTTCCTTTACTTATATTTTTATTGTAAAAATAGTGTACAGAGGGGTTACAGTTACATGAGGAAGGCAATAAGTACATTTCCTTTTGAGCATTGTTACCTCCTCCTTTGTTTTTCCTCTACTATCCCTTCTATGGAATGGTCTCATGTGTTCTGATGGGTCATTTTAAAGCTACCATTATGCTTCTGCCTATTTATAGAGAGGACTTCTTTTACCATCAGGTTGGGTGATACTGTAAAGTCTGAACCTCACCCCTGATGAGGCTTCTGATCTACACCAGCATGTCTTTGATAATTTGATCATATTCTCTTTTAAAAAATATATTTTATTTTATTGTAAAGATGAGGTACAGAGGGTTTAGTTATGTAAGTAAGGAAATGAGTACATTTCTTGTCAATGTTACCCCCAGCCTCATTTTCTCCCATTTTCCCTCCCTGGCTCCCCTACCCCCCAGTAGTAAAGTTCATTTCTAACCTAGTGTCTTACGAGTATGGCTGTTGCATTGGTTCACCTTTGTCCTTTGTCTCGCCATATTGTTATTCCCCAAATCAGATAAATATAAAAATAAGATACAGGGACAAAATCAAAAACAGTGACAACAGGGAAAAAACCAAAGGAAAAAAATGAAGGAAAAAAGAAGTAACTTCACAGAGTATAATTTAAAACAAACCTCTTGTTTCCATATTTTGTAGTTCATTTTGATTAGCATCATTTTATCTGTTCATATGCATATAGCTATTGAGCTATGGTGGACCTCTGCTGGAACTATCCTAGACATATACTAATTATTACAAATGGGGGAAATTATGGAACCTATGTTTCTTTGGGGTCTGGCTTACTTCACTTAATATGATTTTTTAATATCCCTCTTTCTGATAGATTCATAGAATTACATCTTGGAGCCTCAGAAGTAGCAAATGATTTCTGATTTGCATCCTGACACATTGCTGGCATGTGAAATATACAAGTTCTCCTTCATAAGAATTTTCCAAACATGAGTATAGTCCCTTCTTTCTATTCCCTGAAGAAGTGAAAAAGGGTAATCGTTTGTCTATTTGATGTCAAAGATGACGTTCAAGTCCTTATGAATTTTAAGCATGTCTTTTGCCACTGAGCTATCCACCAGTTTCCTAAAGTGAAAATTATTTATTGTATATTTTAGAATTGTATTATACAAATGAGTGATTTTAATTTTGGAATATATTTGTAGATATGCATGATGTCTTTGTCTTTAATTATAGATTATAACACAGAGTACTTCCTCTGGTAGTGGTAGACATCTTTAGAACCTTCCTTAGTAGGAACTTTGCCCTGGACCATAAATTGACTTTAGAATCCAAACTAAAACAATAATAAGACTATGAAGCTACTAGAAGGCTAAAATCTGAAATGTATGTGTTCATTTCAGTGTATGAGTTATTTGCTTATCAGGTCTTTTATATAAATTCATAGTGTAGAGTATTGAGATCTAAAATATCCAACATTTTTAATCTTTTAGACCCAAATTGAATTTCATCATAATTACATCTGTTTGAGAAAGTAAGTTTAATATACAGACATAATTTAAACTTTTGTGAAATCAAAGAAATAAATTAGTTTTAGTAAAGGTGTGTGAAGAGAACATTTTTCTTTCCTTAAGTTCTGAAATATTTAATAATAGGTAAATATTTTAATATCTTTCCTAGGACAGACATCAATGAGAGTCATAATATAGGAACATGAAATTCTCTCTTACATTTTAATATATTTGAAAGTATCATTACGTGACTTGAAATGCTTTGAGGAAATCAATACGTGATACATATTCATTGCAAAATTTTCAATATTGAAGGAAGCAAGTAACATTTCTTTTTAAGCAAGATTATACATAAGTTTACAGAGCATGTGACAGGTAAGATCTTTTCATTTCCTTTGGTTAGTAGCAATTCATAAACTTGAGCATTCTAAAATCTACAGTTAGCCTCTTGATGGAATATAAAATTGATAAGCAGTCTAGATAGCATTTGGAAAATATATGAATAAAATCTGTTTTGCATTTAATGAGTTTCACTGATAATCTTCATAAAAAATCAAGAAAATGATTTCAAAGACTATTTTTCAAATCAAAGTATTTAAGAGCTAAGGATATCTGTTTTGTTTAGGTTTAGTGTTTTAACCATTGTTTAACTTCATTGTTTTATAAATTGAGTGAGCATAGTCTTTGGTAAAATCTCTCAAAATCTATGTACTATATCTATCAATAAACACTATATGGAAACCAACAAATATATTTCTAAAATTCTTCTTTAGTTTTCACCATCAAGACATATTATCCATAACATCTAGTTCCAGATATGTATATTGACTTCATTTTAAGTAAGAATTAGGAGAATAATACAGTAGAGTGTGCTCAATTATGATGAATGCCCAAGGTGCAGAGGTTACTATAGTTTTTTTATATCGAAGTTCACTATCTGATAAAAATTCTTTGGCCAGGTGTCTTTGGCAAAGGCTTGTAATCCTAGCAACTTAGGAGGTTGAGTTTTGAGGAAAATAGCCAGAAGTCAATCCTTGGTTTACATGGTAGAGTACTAGCCTTGAGAAAAACTGCTCAGAGACAGTGTCCAGGCTCTGAGTTCAAGCCCCAGGTTAGCACAAATGAAAATCTCAACTGATTCAAAATTGCTCTTAAAAGTTACCAGAAGAGTGTCTCTCTGCTCTTTTCTAGTTCTTTCTCAGCTCTTTCCCTCTCTTCTCTTTCCCAGCTCTCTTCTCTTTCCTAGCTCTCTCTTTCCCACCTCTTTCCCAGATGTTTTCTTTTCTAGCTCTTTACTCTCTCTTTCCCAGCTCTTTCTCTTTCCCAGCTCTCCCAGCTCTCTTTCCCAGGCCTTTCCCCACCGTGTGGAGGACCAAGATGGCCTGGTGCCAGCAGGAATGATGAATACCCCTTACCTGAAAAAAAAAGTTACCAGGAGATTTTGAGATTCATTCTTTGTAGTTACTTACTATTTATTTACTTACTACCTTTAAGGAGTTTCAATTCGACATGTCAATCATGAGGACAACATGTCTCACTCAATGGATTCAGTTTGCATGTGTGTTTTTAATCCCTGTTCATTATCAAGAACATTCCTGTATTATGTATACTATTATCAGTTTTGTCATTTACCTCCCTGGTCTAGTTGTATGTATACTTTTGCCATGCTCATATAATATGTATTTAATCTCGCTTTTGAAAATGTCTTGGTCATGCTAGCAGTAGTTTTCTAATCAATTTCATTAAAAATATCTAAGTGATTTAGAAATATGACATAATATTTACCAAATTAAATATTAAATTTGCACTACACTAATGCAACGTACAGAAATTAGTCCATAGGTGAAATAAAGACAGGTTGATAAAACTCATATTTACAAAACAAACACTTGTTTCCTTATTGTATGTTATCATTGTTTAGACCTCAAAGTCAAAAAGACTCCAAGATCTTCATTCTATTGCTGCTTCTTTATGCTTCCATGAATAAATTATTCAGTTAGGTGAGTTCATAATTCCTATAAACTCTTTGGGCAAAATTGTTCCCAAATCTTCTTGTAAAATCCAAACAGCTTGTACCTTTTAATGTGATTCTTTCAACTTCTATCATTTCTATGAGTGTTTGCAAATTTTAGTCAGCATTGAGACATCATATTTTTCTTTAGATTCTGCCATCCATAGTTTGCTAGTTGGAAATTTTATAGGTATTAAACCATCAGATAGTGTAGCTGTAACTAAACTAATCACACATTCATTTAAAATCAATAGAAGCAGATGGACACATGTGCCTTATACCTATAATCCTATCTATTCAAGAGGCTGACATCTCCTTTCAAAGCCAGCCAGGGCAGGAAAGTCTGTGAGACTCATCTCCAATTAACCACCAGAAAACCATACGTAACACTATGGTAGAACACTTGCCTTGAGCTGAGAGCTCAAGGACAGCACCCAGGCCCAGAGTTCAGGCCCCACGACCAACAAAAGGAAGGAAGGAAGGAAGAAAGAAAGAAAGAAAGAAAGAAAGAAAGAAAGAAAGAAAGAAAGAAAGAAAGAAAGAAAGAAAGAAAGAAAGAAAGAAAGAAAGAAAGAAAGAAAGAAAGAAGAAAGAAAGAAAGAAAGAAAAAAAGAAAGAAAGAAAGAAAGAAAGAAAGAAAGAAGGAAAGAAAGAAAGAAAGGAAAGGAAGGAAGGAAAGGAAAGGAAGGAAGGAAAGAAAGAAAAAAAGAAAGACCACTAGAAGCAATACAAAACAGGCCATAGGATATAACAGTATTAATGAAATACAGCAATTTGTGGGACAATTTAGTCTGAATCAACCAGATGTTAGAAAGGAGAAGAGAGACATTATGTTTAGGTTCAGATTCAATAATTAAAATGTACAGGATCTCAGACAACTCTCTCAGAGTTTGTTTGAACAGGAACAAGTTTATAATTTCCCCCCATGGAATAGTAATGAGAATTTCAAAAGCTCCCCATGGCTAAATGGATTTTGCATAAATACATAATGCAAGAGCTGAAGTCTAAGACAAGTATACACTAACAATACTCAAAAGACAAAGTAGGTGGCATTTGAAAATCTAGAGTAGAAAGGGTTAAGGGTATATAGAATAAGCAGTAGTGTGCTTGCCAGGCTCTGAGTTCAAATCCTATATAATCAAAAGGAAAGAGAGATGAGGAGAAATACATAAAGTATAGTGATTCAAAAGAGGTAAAAACAAAACAAGGGACAAAGGCATAGAAGACAGAAAAAAGCAATTATCACAATGCTGATAAGCCAACCAAGACAAATTTAAACGAAAGAAAGTCGGGAGGGGGCATTAAATTAGATAAAATAGAGTTCTACAGTGTTGCAGGTAGATGCTTAGTCCAGTTATCAAGAGGTGAATACCATGGCTTGTGGCAAGCCTCCCTGCCCTGAAAAAAGTTTTCATTTCCATAGATGGGTTTGGATTTGCCCACTTGTCAGATGCTATGCCATACTTCTTGCCTGGACCAACTTCAAACTATATCCTCCTACCTATACCTCTCACATAGCTGATATTACAGGTATGTGCTATTAGAATTCCCAGCCTGTTGTTTTTTAAAAAATTATCATAAAAATGATGGGAAAAGGGTTATAGTTATATAAGTCAGGTATTCAGTACATTTCTTTTTGAACAGCATCACCCTGTCTTTCATTTTTCCCCAGTTTTTTTCCCTCCCAATTTGCTACCCACAAGTTGTATAGTTCATTTTCAAGGTAGTGTCTAGGGAGTGTCACTGTAAAATTAACTCATCCTTTGTGCCACCATATTCTGTGCTTCCCGTTATGTTCCTCAAATCAAATAAAATTACATACAAGACAGAAAGCACAGAAGTCAAAAGAAGTGACAAAAGGGGAAAAACAGAAAAAGAAAAACAAAACACAAAAGTAAAATAAACAACCTCTTGTTTTCATTTCTTGAAGTTAGTTTATACGATCATATGCTCATAGCTATTGAGTCCTTCTGATTCTCTTTTAAGTGTTTACCTCCTTTAACCTCTCTATGTGAATGTTTTTGAGACCTGTTTTTTTGTTTCTTGTCAGTTGTAGGGCTTGAACTCTGGGCCTGGCCACTATTCCTAAGCTCTTCAGCTCAAGGTCAGCGTTCACTTGAGCCACACCACCACTTTGGGTTGGTTTTCTGGTTGTTTATTGGAGATAAGAGTCTCCTGGACTTTCCTGTTTTGGCTGGCTTTGAAATGCAATCCCCAGATCTCAGGCCCTTGAGTGTTTAGGATTACAGGCATGAGCCACCAGTGCCTGGCTAGTCCTGTTTAATCTATCATGTCCAAGTGTACTTTAAGAAAAAAGCTTTGCTATTTATTTATTTATTTTTGGCCTGGGCTGGACTGAAACCATGATTCTCTTGATTCTCTTTTTTTAAAAATTTATATATTTATTTATTTTTGTGAACATACTGTAGAGAGGGGTTACAATTACATGGGCAGGATAATGCATACATTTCTTATCATCTCTTGATTCTCTTATTTCTGCTTTCCAAGTAGCTGGGATGACAGAAGTGGGCCACCATACGTAGCTATAGTTCTCTTATGAATACATGGAAGTAGACATTTCTTTATAAGCCAATTTAAAAATGTCTGTCTTTCAACTGCAAATAATATATTCTATCAACACATATGACTGATACATGTTTGGTCTGAGCTGTGTATTATTATTTCATAACGTCTATTTGTATTACATCATATTTAGTGTTTCTATATTGTTATGTTTTCTTTGCTTGGAATACTTTGGTTATTGATGAAAATTTGATGTTTGCTATAGATTGAGTTTATGTTTATATCTGCTCATATGATTTTAATAACCTATTCTCTTCTTCCTTACTGACTTACATGTGATTGGCTATTTTTAACTGTTTCAATCGTTTATGGTTTATTTTGCTTTCCTTAGCTCATTTATGGTTGCATTCTTTTTATTTCATAACAATGTATAATACATAAACATTGTTCTTCTATCTTTAGATTTAATTTTATATTGAAACTATATCTGAATGGTAACTTTAATAAGTGTTCCCCAAAGACTGATTTGTTCAAGGTGTGGTCTCCAGCCTGTGGCATTGTTTGGAGGCCAGGAAACCTTTAAGAGCTTCAGCCTAGTGGAAAGTTCTTAGGTTCCTGGAGATATAGATTTGGGATCATTGCTCCTTCACTTTGTATCCTAGCCACCATAAGGTCAGTAGCTTCTTCCACAATGCACTCTCAATATGCTATGTCTTGACTAGCCACAGGCTCCAAAGCAAAAGGGTTAATTAACCTGATTGAAACCACAAGCCCAAATAAACATTTCCTTTTTGAACTTTATTTTATTGTGAAAATGCTGTACAGAGGGGTTATAGTTACATGAGTAAGGCAATGAGAGTGCATTTCTTGTCCAGCATTGTTACCCCTTCCCTTGTTGTTTTCCCACTATCCCTTCCCTCACCTCCCTCACTACCTCCCCACCACCGCATGAAGTTGTAAAGTTCATTTCCAATATACTGTCTTGTGGGTATCATTGTTGCAATGGGTCATCCTGTGTCCTTGTTTCAGTGTTTTGTTATTCCTCTTCCCCTCCCTAAATTAGACAAATGCATATACAAGATATAGGGAACCAAAAATCAAGTACAATGACAACAAGGGATCTACCATAGGGAAGAACATACAAAGGAAACAAAAAAAATCACATAGAACATTTCCTCTTATTACTCTGATTTATCTTGGGTATTTTCTTACAGCAACAAGGGCTGACTAATGCAATCTGTTTGTCAAAGCTTCCCTCGCTATCTCTTGGTTAAAGCTTACCCTCTAGTAGATTGCTCCAGGAAGATAAATATGTATGGCGTTCTTTGAGTGCCTGCCAACTCCTTCAAAATTGTCTTGTTTTCAGTAGCTTTGTGTGTGTGTGTGTGTGTGTGTGTGTGTGTGTGTGTGTGTGTGTGTGTATTAGTACCAAGAACTCAGGGCCTCACATTTTTTTGAGTGTGTGTCATTCTTGGGACTTGAACTCAGGGACTGGACACTGTCTCTGAATTTCTTCTACTCAAGACTAGCACTCTACCACTTGAGTCACAACTTCTCTTCCACTTTTTTGGAGTAGTTTAGTGGATATAAGAGTTTCAAATATTTTTCTGCCTGGGCTGGCTTTGAACTGCAATAATCTGATCTCAGCTTCCTGAGTAGTTAGGATTATAAGTGTGACCACCAACACTTAGCGTTACTGAAAGTTGGACCTCTACCACTTGAGTCTTACTTCCAGCTCTGCTTTCTTTTTTTTTCTTTTTTTTTTTTTGGGTCCGGTCGTGGGGCCTGAACTCTGGGCCTGGGCACTGTCGCTCAGCTCTTCAGCTCAAGGCTAGCACTCTATCACTTGAGCCACAGCGCCACTTCTGGCTTTTTGCTTATGTGGTGCTGAGGAATCGAACCCAGGGCCTCATGCATGCAAGGCAAGCGCTCTACCACTGAGCCATCTTCTCAGCCCCCCCAGCTCTGCTTTCTATTGATTATTATTTTAATATATATCTTATTGTAAAAATACTGTACAGAGGGGTTACAGTTACATGAGTAAGGTAATGCGTACATTTCCTATCGAGCATTGTTACCCCCTCCTTTGTTTTTCCCCTACCATCCCTTCCCTCTCCACCTCCCCAACTCCTCCCTCCCCTCACCAAGTTGTAAAGTTGTTTTCAACATTGTATCTTGTACATCTCATTGTTACAGTGGGTCAACTTGTCTCCTTATTTCAGCATTTTGTTATTTCCCTTCCCCTCCCCAAATTAGAAGAACATAAGGCACTGGAATCAAATACAGTGGAAACAGGGGTTATACCAAGGACATACAAAATAAACAAAAAAATCACATAATACACTATAAGTACATTAAAAGCAAGTAGAAACGGTCAAAAGCTATGTACATATGATCATATAAGATGATGCTAAGCAAAATTAACCCCAAGATATGGACACAAGTGGTTTTATCTCTCTTGCTGTTGATTATTTTTGAGATAGTGTCTCAAAGGCTGCTTTCCTGGGCTTGATTCAAGCCATAATCCTCCAGATCTCAGCTTCCTGAGTAGCTGGGATTACAGGCATGGGATGCCTGCACCTTATTTTGTTTCATTCTTCATTTCACTTCGTTATAAGGGTTCTTATGTCAATTTCTTTAATATTTATTCTTTGTGTGCTCTAAAATTTTCTTTATTTCAGGTATGGTTTTTAGCTTTTCTTCTTCTATATCTTCCTTTACTCATTGCCTTTGATGTCTCTGTGGTTTTGTCCATTCAGTGTTTATATTTTTGAACAAGTGATTTATATTCCTATAACATGCTATAGACACAGGCACAAAATATGATAAGTAGTGTAGAGAGTGATCTAAATAGACTGAAGAGTGAGCTTTAATTCCCTAATCCCCAGAATTGGAAAATGTTAAGACTTCTGGTTGGAACCAAATTCTAATCACAGGTAATCTTGTAACATAGTAGGAGAGGAAGATTTTTATTTATTTTTTTGGGTTGGTTTTCGGGCTTGAGCTCTGGGCCTGGGCTCTGTCTCTCAGCTCTTCAGCTCAAGGTAAGCTCAATCTACCACTTGAGCCACAGAGCCACTTGCGGTTTTCTGAGTGGTTTATTGGAGATAAGAATCTCACAGGCTTTCCTTTCATTGGTGGCTTTGAGCCTTGATCCTCAGATCTCAGCCTCCTGAGGATTACAGGCTAAGATTACAGGCGTGAGCCACTACAAAAGAGACAGAGGAGTTTAAGTATAGAACTAAGAGAGGCTACACTGACAAGAGGAAATTGTTAAACACCAAGAAATTTATATAGCCTCCATTAACTATCAAAGATACAAAAACAGATTTTCTTCTAGTGCCTTATGAAGGATGTAATATGTATATCAATATGTACATAATGTATTTGAAATGATGTGGAAAATTTCATGTTTGGCTCTTTAAAAACTGGAAACTTACCAAAGAAAAACAGTCTCCTTAGAGAGTAAGATCTACACGCTATAGCTCATTGCATTTGCACTGTCATACCATTAACATTCATTCTACTGATATACTGATATACTGTCCCTCTGTCTCTCTCTGTGTCTCTTTCTTTCTCTTTCCTGTGTGTGCTTATTATGTTTGTGTTTGTTACAGGAAGGGACTGAACCTGAGGATTTACAATCCTATGCATGCTGGTTAAGACTCTTGCATCTAAACAAACCTTCAGGCCTTTTGTTTGTATTTTGTTTAGCAAATGGACCATAATTTCCACATAAGGGTTCCACATTCAAAAATCTCTACGTACTTGGATCTCTCATTTTTCAATCAGTTCTACAGTCCACAGACTGTCTTTTTTACCTTCAGGAGAAGATGAAGGCCATCTAATTTTATATTCCTTTAACCCATATCTGTTTTAAGGAAGACACTATGTAGCACAGGTTCTGTGTATGATCTGCAAACTCCCATAGATGTAACAGGAGACTACCCAATCTCTAGCCTGGCCACATGCTCAGTACCCAATCCCATTCTCATTAACTAATGCAATAAATAAAATCATTATTGTGTCAAAGGTAATTAGGTAAGTGTGTTTGTGTTGCTAAGCCACTAAATGTCTAGTAGTTTGTTACAAATGCTAGTGAAAATTAGTTAATACAGTGATACTATGGACATATCTTTTAATTTTTAAGTATTTATTTTTAATTTTCAAAATTAACTTTAGGTCTACAAAGCAGTTTATGAATACAATCCCATCTTGATCAGGGTCACTCCATTCATCATGTTATTTCTCCTCTTCTTTTCCTCCTCCTCCTGCTCCTCGCTCTCCTCCTCCTCCTCCTCATTCTCCTTCTCCTTCTCCTTCTCTCTGTGTGTGTGTGTTTATGTGTATGTCATAAATGTAGACTGGTTATGGGGTTTGGACTTAGAGTCTGGTCTCTGTGCCTTATTTTTGCTCAAGGCTAGCGAGTCCAGACTCTTTTGGGTGATTAATTAGACTTAAGAGTCTCAAGGTCTTTCTTTCCAAGGCAGGCTTTGAATCAAGATCCTCAGCTCTCAGACTCCTGAGTACCTAGGATTAGAGAGATGAGTCATAGGAGCTTGGCGTCATCATGATTTTAATTCTAAAAGAAAAGTTTTTATTACTTATAATTTTTTTATTGAACTTGTTTCTTCAGAATCATTTTGTATAGAAGTAATCAGCTTTCCCCAGTAAATTCTATTCTGTCTCTGTCCCTCTGTTTTTGTCTCTCTCTTTCTCTTTCTTGTATGTTCTCATGCTTGTGTGTGTTACTAGAAAGGAACTGACACCGAGGATTTAGAATCTCTTGAATGCTACGTAAGTGCTCTAGCATCTAACTCTTCTCTAGAACTTTTGCTTGTGGAGTTAAGATTTTGTAAACCTTAAGGCTAGCCTTAAATGTTCTATACTCCTGACTCTGCTTCCTAAGTAGCTGGGATTATAAGAAGGATCCACAATACCTGGCAAAAATTTTATTTCTGTGTCTGTGTGCCGCAGTTCAGAATTCTTACCTTAATTTCATAAAGAAATTATTACTGTTTTTCTTTTCTCTTTTACCTTTCCCTGTTGTTCCCATGTTCCTTTTCCTTTCTTACCTTACCCATTATCCTCCTACAAGGTTTTTTTTTCTTTTTTCTTTTTATGTAATATTGTGATGGTGCTTTCATAGTATTCAACCTCACAAGGCAAAGACAAAATTTATTGGTTGGTAAATAACAATAAATTGATTTATTGAGAGGCTATTAGGAGGTTTTTCCTTTGAATTAACCAAATCCTTCTGACTTGGCATTCCTGTTTCAACCCATGATTTCCCATGATTTCCTCTTCAGAGAAGTCTCTCTTTAAGTCTTTAGCCCACTTATTTATCTGGCAGATGCTTCTTTGAGGATTTGTTGTTGGGGGATTTAATTTTTTGAGTTCCAAGTATATTTTAGATATGAGATATATAAGGCTGCTTTTTCAAAGGATACAATCAGAATATAGAATATAAAAACCAGAGAGACCTACCTATATTGCTTGAAGTCAGTGTGTTTGGTTTTCTTTCTTCTTTTTTTTTTGTAATATCAGATTGAAAACTCCCTCGTGATGAAGTTCTTCAAGCATACTGAGTCCTTTTACATTTTTATTTCATTTCAAAGTTCACAATAAACAGAAGAAGAAGACACAGTGATTCCTCATGACAAGCCACAGGAGTAATGGCCCAGGAAGATTAAATGCCTTGCATAAGTACATTTGGTGGGGAAAAAAAAGGAGAAAGAGAACTCACATATTATGAGACTTAGTCCTGTGTACTTTCATTAACTTCACAGGATTCACTAGTGGAATTTACCCCTTGATTCCTTCTTCTTGAAGGACTGGACAGGCTCTTATAATTCTCATACATACACATGCAGTTGAATGCTTCATACTGAGTGAAATTACGCATAGACACAAAGAAAAATAAATAATGCAAGGCAGTCAGTTGAAGGTTGAGGAAGGGTTGAAAATGGATGTCCTAAAAAAATTAAAGAAATGAAGTGGTCTTTAGCATAGGAATTTCTCAGCAAAGCTCCTCACCATCATACCTTGTCATCTTCATATACACATAGCCAATTTTTCTCTATTTCCCTCACTTCCCCTGGATATTCATTTAAGCTGCAGTTCTACCCTTGCATTTTAATATTCTCATATGGGTATTCTTTATAATTGATAAATACTATTTAAAATGTGATAACTTTCTATTGAATCATACCATGACTGAAAAATAATAGAAGCACATTTAAACAATTGGTACAGAGTTAAAAAGAAGACAGAATGCAACTTTAAAATTTTACTTGTAAATACAGCATAGCTTCTGGTTGAATAATTCATCTGCTTAAGAATATTCCTTTGAGGTGTAGTCATTCATATACATTTTAGCTTGCTGTGGAAATTGACTTTATTTCAAGAAAATGTAGCTTAACTTTAAAAATGTGAATTAAAACTATTGTCAAAGTAATGTGAGAATCGACTCAATACCTACTAATGATAAACTCCTACTCTTGTCTTTTAAAACGCTTTTTTTTTAGATGAAAATTCTTTATAAAAATACATTTTATTGTTATTTTAGAGGTAATGTACAGAGGGGTTACACTTATATAAGTCAGGTACTGAGTACATTTCCTTTTGAACCATGTCACTCACTCCCTTGTTCCCTCCTAGTTTTTCTACCCCAAAGTTGTATAGTTTATTTTCCAGTGCTTAGTGAGTACCTAGGCTCTATTTGTTCATGCTGTTGCCCCCTTTCTGAACCCTCTTTATCCTCCCATAGAATAATAAACTAACAAATAAGACAAAAGGAAAAGACAAGAAAAACAGCAAAAACAATCTATTGTTTCCATTTCTTGGCGTTTCAAAAATATAAGTTTATAGGATCATATGCACATAGCTATTGAGCCTTTGTGATCCATTCCTATGAATATCCTCCTCTGATCTCCCTGAATATCTAGAGACCTGCATAATTTATCACATTCCAGTAGAATATACATATATATATATATATATATATATACATATATATGATCCAGTGTGTTCAACTGTAGATTTATAAGCACATTCTAGTTGCCTCAAATAAGGGAAACCATGCAATCTATGTTTCTTTGGAACTGGTTTATTTCACTTAATGTAATTTTTTCCCAAGTCTTTCTATTTCCTTATGAATGGTACAATATCATTCTTTCTGAGGAGAGTAGAATTCCATTGTGTATATATACCACATTTTGATCCATTCATCCACTTTAGGTAGATTCCACATCTTGAATGTGGTAAGCAATACTGCAATGAACACAGTTGTACTATTCTATTGGATAAATGTCCAGGAGTAGAATTACTGGATCATAGGTAAGCTCTACATTTAGCCATTTGCAAAACCTCCATACTACTTTCCAGAGTGACTTACAGGTTTGTATTTCCACCAATAATTCAGTAGAGTTCCCTTTTGGCCACATTCCAGAATCTGTTTTTGTTCGTTTTCTTGATAATGGCCATTACCTGAGGTGGAATCTCAATGTTGTTTTGGGTTGCCTTTATTTTATGGCCAGAGCTGTTGAACATTTATTCTTGTGTCTATTGGCCATTCTAACCTCTTCCTCTGAGAAGTCTCCCTTTAAGTCATCCTAACAACTCTTCAAAGAAATAGAGAAAGCAATCGAAAAATTCATATAGAATAATAAAAGACCCTGAATAGCAAAAATAATCCTTAACAGGGAGAACAGTGTTAGAGGAATATCAGCTCAAAACTTCAAATTCTATTACCAAGCCATAGGAATAAAAACAACATGATACTGGCACAGTATCATGAACAGACATGATGACCAAATAAACAGAATAGAAGATCCAGAAATGAACCCACAGACATAGAACCACAGACTTGTAGCCAAAAGCAGACTGCAAGAAAGACAGCCTCGCTAACAAATGGTGCTGGTAAAATTGGATATATACATGCAGAAAACTGAAGATACTTACGTATCACCCTACCCCAGAATCAATTAAAAATGGATAAAAGACATCAATGTTAAGTCCAGATGCCTTGAAAATATTACTGGAAAGGGTAGAGAAAACTCTAGGGCTTCTCTGCACAGATTGAAACTTCCTAAATAAAGACCTGGAATCACAACAAATCACAAAAAGACTGGTAAAATGGAGTTGCATCAGACTGAAGAGTTTCTGCAAGGCAAAGGACATAGCTAACAAGATAAACAGAAACCCCAGAGAACAGGAGAAGCTTTTTACCAACTATGCCTCAGAAAAGGGCCACATATCTAAAATATACTTAGAAGTCAAAAATTAACCCCCCCAAAAATAAAACCTTAAAAAATCACTCATTTAAAATGTTTTCTTTGGAAGTGGCGCTGTAGCGCAAGTGGTAGAGCACTCGCCTTGAGCTGAAGAGCTGAAGGACAGCGCCCAGGCCCAGAGTTCAAGCCCCATGACCGACAAAAAAATAAAAAAAATAAAAAAAAATAAAATGTTTTCTTTGTGAATATATGATGTGAATATTTTCATTCAAAATGTGAATATTTTAAAATAACTATTTTTATAAGTACACTGTATTAGACAGCCAGACATAGTAGTTCACACCTGTAATATTAGCACTTGAAAGGATAAGGCAGGGGGTCACTAATTCTAGCCCAGCCTTGGCTCTATAATATGGTCATCTCAAAAAACAAATATACAACAAAAATGTTATCTTAGGGATGAGCACCAGTGGTTCATGCCTGTAATCCCAGCTATTTAGGAGGCTGAGTAGGATCAAGGTTTGAAGCCAGCTGTGGTAGGAAAGACCATGAGTCTCTTATGTACAAGTAACTATCAAGAAGGCCAAAAGTGGCTCTGTATCTCAAATAGTAGAGTGATAGCCTTTTGAGGAAAAAAAAAGAATCTTACAACAGTGCCAAGGCCTGAGATTAAGCCCCAAGACCAGCATACACACACACACACACACACACATACACACACACACACACACACACACACACACATGCACGCACGCACGCATGCACGCACACACACACACACACACACACACACACACATGCACACACACCCCTCTTAGATTGGCACACGAATATGCTTTACAATACAACATTCCTTTCCACCTCTAGAACTATCAATGAATTAAAATAATTGCATGTAACTTTGCTTCCAATTTTTCCTGTCAATAACTACTCAATAAGGGCATGCCAATCTGCTTCTCAGTAAACAGACTCAAAGATGTTTATGGATTGATCCAAGACTCAAACTATGAAAAACATATCAATTCACTGAGATTTTGGACTGGTTTTGGGTTGTTGTTTTCTTTTCTTTTCTTCTGGCATTGTGGATGTGTAAGTACATATTCACCAAATAATGCACTTACTTCCTGTCAAGCTGATAACTGGGTGAAGCAAGTTTTTCATACAATTACCATTTATTTCCAACTGAAGCCTTGCATTCATTTTTATGGAGGTGGTTATTTGTAAGAGCAAAGTTGGAGTGTTGGGAACAGGCCAGACTACAGGATGGGTTGTCATCTGGTATTAGTGGAAGGCTTACAGGTCCTAGGTAGAACAAATGATATACAAAGTCTCTCCTAAGAAAATAAAGATCTTCTAATGAAGGCAAAATTATACTCTATAAGCTTTGGAACTGATTTGAGAATAAAAAAGATCCAAATATATGAGGATTTCTGGATGTCTTTCGGTATGTGGAAGTTGAAACCAATTTGCATGGCTAACTGTGTATCAGAAAAATGAATATTAATGGTGTCACTGTGTAAATGCAGTGGGTTGTGAAAGGTGGATTCTAAGTAGACTTGGTTGACATTTGGAAATTTCTCCTTTTTTAAGAGCCAAATTTAAAATTTTCCACATTATTTTCTGTTCTTGAAAATTTCCACTGATGCCGTAGGAATGGAATGACACTGATATTTAAAACAAATAAATAGAAAATAATTGATTTCACATCTTGCTGTCCTACTGAAACACATTATTTTCTGTTTGAAAATATTATTTGTTGTCTACAAAGACACTTGAATTTTGAGCCCCCCCAAATGAGTGGTAATGTATTTTTTACAGCATTATTCTAGAAAATTAGAGTTGGAAAACATAATTTTAACCATGGATCAATGGTGAAAGGACCAAAAGGTTCCGGATTCCCTTTATCTTTCAGCATGGGAGACTTCCAGGCTCAGCATCTTGTCGTTGTCTCTCATCCTATAAGGAATCAAGAACTGAGAGAGAATGCAAAGATGGACTGTTCCTTCCATCCTTCCATCAATGATGAGTAGCCATTGAAGTCTCTGAGTGGCCATTGAAGTCTCATTTCTTGGGCCTCTGCTCTACTTGTTGTCCAAGTTTAGTTTTTAAAGTAAAAAATAGCATTATATTTTCTTTATAGGTGCACATGTGCATTTGTGGGTGATAAAACACACATACTTTTACACTTACATATATCTCTCTATATATATAATATGTATCACATTTTCTCACTTCATCTATTAGTAGAGACTTGAGTTGCTTCCACATTTAATCTATTATAAATAGTGTTGTGATTAGTATGAAAAGACAGACAGCCATTCAGTACAGCTTTCAGTTCCCTTGTATGTATATCCAACTGTAGGATAATTTCTTTTTTATTTTGCTTTGGGCTTAAAGTCTATCTTAAATAACAACTTACTCTCTCTTAATGTCTTTTAGTTACTATCGCATGGAATCTCTTTTACCAATCCATCTATTTATTCTGAAATCTATAGTCAGCAGTGTATAATTGGATCTTATTTTTAAAAACAAATCCTTGGTGTCTGGGCTGTCCATGGTTACCTCACCCCACTTAGAATGACTATAATCAAGAACTCTAATAACAACAGATGCTGGAGGGGATGTGGACAGAAGGGAACCTTATTGCATTGTTGGTGGGAGTGTAAACTTGCTCAACCACTTTGGAAAACAGTATGGAGGTTCCTCAAAAGACTCCACATAGAGCTCCCCTATGACCCAGCAATCCCACTTTTGGGCATTTACCCAAATGTTTACAAACAAGACCATACTAAAGCTATCAGCACAACTATGTTTATTGCAGCATTTTTTACCATAATGAAGATATGGAACCAACCCAGATGCCCCTCAGTAGATGAATGGATCAAGAAAATGTGGTATACATATACAATGGAATTCTATGCCTCCATCAGAAAGAATGACACCGCCCCATTTGTTAGGAAATGGAAAGACTTGGAAAAAATTATATTAAATGAAGTAAGCCAGGCCCAAAGAAACACAGGTCCCATGGGTTCCATTATTTCTAATAACTAGTATATGTCTAGGATAAGCACAAAAGGTCAAAAGCTATGTACATATGACCATATAAGATGATGCTAAGCTAAATGAACCCCAAGATAGGGACACAAGAGGTTTTTATCTTTGTTGTTGTTGTTTTAAATGTATTTATAATGTACTATGTGATTTTTTTTTGTTTCTTTGTATGTTCTTCCCCCCATGCTATAACCCCTGTTTTCACTGAATTTGATTCTGGTGCCCTGCATCTTGTTTATACATTTTTCTAATTTGTGGAAGGGAAGGGAAATAACAAAATGCTGAAAGAAGGATACAGGTTGACCCATTGTAACAATGAGATATACAAGATAGTATGTTTAAAATAAACTTTACAACTTGCAAGTAGGAAGTGAGGAGAGGAGGCAGGAGTTGGGGAGGTGGGAAGGGAAGGTCTGGTAGGGGAAAAACAAAGGAGGAGGTAGCAATGCTTGATAGGAAATATACTCATTACATTACTCATATAACTGTAACCCCTCTGTACAGTATCTTTACAATAAAAATATATATGGTAAAAAAAATCCATTTCACTTATTTATGTTAGCTGAGTACAGGATTCAATATTGTGTATTTGAATTCCTTGTCATAGGTTAAGGGCTTACTTCTGTCAGTTGTTGGTTGTTTTATGAGTGCTTTATAGTGCCTGTATCTTCTTTCATCCTCATTTGCTTTCTTCTTTTGTCATTTGGTGATTATTTTCATAGTGGTATGCTTTGATTTTTTTTATGTTTTGCATACTTCATTACAGATTTTTTTTTCATTACCATAAACTCTTCTATTTTACTCACAAACAGATACACACGTTTATACTTCATTCAACAAGGTTGGGCATGTCACTGATTTTATTGAAAGTTTTGAAAATAGATATCAGATTGGTACTGAAAAAAATGCATATAATTTAAAATCCATTACTTAAATTCTATTTTTGAATATCATTTAAATGATCTACCAACCTGTTCCGATATTAATTTTTCTGCTTTTGATTCTGCCTTCTTAAAAATCACAAGAGATGAACAAAAAAAGCTAAAAATAATATCTATTTCATATAAACAACACTTGGATAGCATAAGATTTTCTCATGGGGTGAGTTTTTCAACTTTTCTTTGTATATATCAGTGATTCATTGTGGGTTTCATTCTCTCCCTCCCGCACAGTTGCACACATGCTTTTACCACTGAAATTGGCAAAATTCCAAAGAATAATACATTTTATTTCACTCTTAAAATGCATCAGGCTACCTGCCTATCTTCTCAGCAAAAAAATCAATATTTATTTCATAATTACTTTTATTGTATCATTATTAATTCCAATTAATACTGATTTTTAAAAAAAATTAACTTGCTTTGGAAGTTCTATTACTCAATATCGTCACCTGCTCCTCTGCTACTGGCTCCTGTCACTGTGGCACTCTGTCCAAGTATATGGATTCAAGAAACTGCACAGAACTCTCTGAAACAATAAACTAAAATTGATCTCCCAGTGCTTAGGTAGTTTACATGAGGTAGTATTCAATAGTGAGAGAAATAAACAAATAGAAAATTGGTATGTGTGAAGTAGGGTCACATTAGTTACTCTCCATATAGTTAAAGTCTTTGGAACTTGTGTGTGGGAAGATTTTGGAAAGGGCTAGAGAAAAACCTATGATGCTGCAAGCAGATGTTAATGGGTGATTCTTGTGGCTACTCAGAAAAGCAGAATAACGACAGAAATAAAGACAGTAAAGCCTGCTCATGAGGTCTCTGGTGGGAATGAAGACTCTATTGGGATTTGGACTGGAGACCATTCATTTGCATTCTAGTAAGGAATTGGTCTACATTTATCCACGGCCTGAGACTTTGAAAGATGCTGAATTCAAAAGTAATGGACTAATAAATTTCCAACCAGTATAGCATTCAAGCTGTGGTTTGGTTATTGTCAGCTGCTCTTAGATAGATTCACAGTGAGAACTGGGAGCTAAAAGCAGTGTAGACAGTACTGCAATAAATATACATGCATCTCTTTTGTATATTGATTTACCTTCCTTCAGCTCTATGCTCAGGGCCATCATAAAACCAGAGCTTTATGACCCCAAGTCTCAAACCCATAGCAAATGAATGTCAAGTCCAGCCACTCACCCCTACATGCCAATTAAAGAGACACAGTGAAGGGCAGAGAAAAGTTTTGTTACATGGAATGCATGCCATCACTGAAGTACAGACATGAGCAGTAGTCCTAGTCACGTTGTGGCCTTGTTGACCATTATCTCAGTCTTTTTCTCAGAGTTTCCAGATCAGTTGGGTTGAAGTTGTAATTTCTATCATCAGTTGGCATGTGTGTGGGGTGTGTGTGTGTGTGTGTGTGTGGTGGTGGTGGTGGTGGTGGTGGTGGTGGTGTGTGTGTGTGTGTGTGTGTGTGTGTGTGTGTGTGTGTGTGTGTGTGTGTGTGTGTGTGTGTGTTGCTCCAGAAGAGGAAGCAAACAAATCATTGTTGCATGGTGAATGGCTTGTCCTGTGCCTTCTCTTCATTCAGGTCAGTTTCCTCATCCTTCATTTTAAACATTTAAACAGTTGTAAGTCCTGCCTTTCTGAAACCCAAGGTGACTACAAAGTGACTGCAGAAAACAGTGGCTTAGATCAAAGGACACAGACACAAAGTAGAGGCTGACCCTACTTTTACCTTGTTTTAATCCTATCTATAATTAATTTGTGGGCCCAAATGAGGAATTAATGCTTTCCAGAAAAAAATAAATGCATCTGTAATAACCTTTCAAACAGATTTCCACGGGTTAGAAGGGTTCCTTGTTCCCTGTATCCTCACCAGCCACTTGCTCAACAATTGATACTGGATTACAAAAATACAATATACATATACACACATACCATGCACTTTTACTTAATAATAAAGAGCCCTAATATTATGGCATTTGTGGGAAATGGGTAGAAATAGAGATCATTGTATTGAGCAAGGAAGATCAACCTCAAAAAGCTAAGTTTCTCAAGATTTTACTCATTTGTCCAGGTAAAACTAAGAAGATGATAATTATGGCAATGGAACATGAGTAAAAGGAGTACTGTCTGGGAGGGATTGGTAGGAGAACAGAGTAATGATAGTGACCAGAGAAAGGGGTTAAAGTATGTTTCATAACCAAGCATTAAATATTACATAAATATATGTGAAGACAGTATAATAAAACCAACCAGATACTCTCACAATGGAGTATGAGGATCCAATTGAAGGGGTGAACTTGTTCAAAGTACATTGGAAGCATGTACGAATCATGACAATGGAAGCCACTTGTATTAATAATATATACTAATTCAAATATAAAATACTGTTTCAAAAGAGCAGAATAAAAATATTGGAAAATGTGCAGTCTAGCCAGCAAAGAGAAAGTGGAAATTGTGGACAAAAAAGATTTAATTTTTTTGTAGATTACCTCCATTTAAAATAAATCAAACCACTAAGTGCTGGTGGCTCATGTTCATAACCCTAACTATCCAGGAGTCTGAGACTTAGAGGATTGTGTTTTGAAGCTGGCCTGGGCAGAAAATTCTGAAAACCTCCAACTCCTTCATGAGTATGTAAAGCAGGGCTGGAGGCATGGCTCAAGTGGTAAAGCTCCAGCCATTAGCACACAGATGAACAAGAATAAGAGCCTGAGTTCAAGCCCCAATACCAGGAAAATAAAAGAAATTAATCAAATAAAATGAGACAACCATATTACATTAGAACAATAGGAAAGGGACTTTGAGGGCCTCCTAGGTATTGTCTATAAGCTACTCAGAGCATGCTCTGAACAAATTTGAAAGATGGTTTCTTGAGAAAGTATCCCTGGGGCCCACTGCAAGAACAGAACCACCTATAAAGTTAGGAGGTTCTTTTCTGGCATGTCTTTCACTGTGTCCAGCACACAGAGGCCAAGGTGGCTGTGACCCGCAGAGGGCCCCGTACTGTCTGAACCAGTGGCAGATTATGGTATTGCTCACATGCTGCCTGTTTGCAGGCATGCAGAGTGTCCTGGAGGCTTCCACCTGGATCACAAACAAAGAAGGCCTGGGAAGCAGGCAATGTTTGACAAGATCAGGATCTTGGAGGGCAGACCCTGAGAGGGTGATGTGCGAAAACATGAAGGAGAAACTGAACTGCAGAGGAACTCCCCCGGACGTTGGAGAGGCCAGAATCATGGCATGTCTGCTGAAAACTGCAGGCAGAGTGGAGCCTAAGAGAACAGCGCATGGGTTGTGAAATGCAAGGCCATCAATGGCTATACAAATCCATCAACGCAGGTACCCAGCACATGCCCCAGACCATACACATGAAAAAGCAGCATTTGATGTTTGCCCTACTGGGCCATGCTTGGCTTCAGTCTTTCTCCATTACTCTCCCATCTAGAGAAGGGATATTTACTCTGCACCATGGTATATTGAAAGTGTGTAACTCTGCTTTTTTTTTTATTTTCAAGGGCTTACAACTAAGACATTGCCTCTAGTCTCAGAGCTACAAGTGAATTTGGGCCTTTGAGTAACATTGGAATTCTTGAGACCATAGACATTCATGAAAATGGAGTGAATGCATATGATAACACTTTGGGGGCTCAGAAGAAGAATTTCATGGGCTATTGATAGTGGTTCTACTTGGGAAAGACCTGGAAGATAGAGCTAGCTGAAGGGAAAAGGATTGTGAGGATTGGTCTTTGGGTTATCTTGACACACCCCACCCCCGTATTATTGAACATAAAGGGAAATAATTATTCCTTCACCAAATCCTCCCACCACCGTGGTGTTTTTTGTCCAAGTACATGGCAACAAACCACTGAAGACTGAACCTTTTGATACTGTGAGAAAACATCAAATAAACCTTTCCTCCTTTAACGTTGTTCTCTCAAATACATCGATCATAACTACACAGAAGTAACAAAGATGCTCATAATATATTTTCATTCAAAAGATCACTCCTATATTTCTTTGTTTAAGAAAAACTTCTTCTTGGTTTGGTTTTCCCTCCTGGGAAAAAAATGGACATTTATATCTACTAAGTTCTGGTATTTTTATTGACGTTCATGACGGACAATTTCCCTCTTGTTTAACTATGAGGTGGGAGGTTCTGAACTTACCATTTTACATTGATTCTAGAGCAGAGTAGTTCAGGGAAATGTTTCCAAGGTCAACAATAACTCTACTGCTTCTATAAAGACAGAATACTAAGACACCCTGTTATTCTTTCTCTGTTTATTTTTGTAAGATTTTTTTATTGTGAAAATACTGTACAGAGGAGTTACAGTTACATGAGCAAGGTAATGAGTACATTTTTTATCAAGCATTGTTGCCTCCTCCTTTGTTTTCCCCCTACCATCCCTTCCCTCCCACTTTCTACAATTACACTCTTCCCCCTAGCCCCCCTTCTGTGCCCCCCCCGCCTAAATTGTAAAGTTTGTTGTTCAATAGTATGTTGTACATCTCATTGTTACAATGGGTCAACCTGTATCCCTATTTAAACATTTTGTTTTTCCCTTCCCCTCCCCAAAGTATACTGACATCAAATACAGTGAAAACAGGGATTATACTTTGGGGAGAGGAACATACAAAGCAAGAAAAAAAATTCACATTTTGAGCAGAGTTCAAGTGAGTCCTCTGTGCATTTGGTGTTAAAAGAATGCCTTGGTGTCTTTTGTGATGAGCATTGTAATCTATCCATATCTTTTCCCTATTTAATTATCACATCATTCAAAATTCCAAGCATTTTCTTTCATTCATCTCCCTAAGGGCCATAAATGTCATATTCTTCTGGTGTACATTAATTGTTGTTTTCTTTATTTGTGTTAAGTAGGTTAAACATCAAGGTATAAAACAAAATTAAAAACATTTTTTATGACCAGAACGAAACGAGGTCCTTTATGTACATAAAACTAAGCAAAGACTAAACTAATTGTTACCCATTTCAACTCTACTCCTCAGCATTTGTCCATGTATTTAATAGATAACTTTTAGTGTATATACACTTCATTTATAAAAAGCATTCAATTTAAGTGAAAATAGACATATATTTAAATATTTATTGAAATGATCAATTAAGAATTAGACTTTGGCCAGGTGCTAGTGGCTCACATGTAATCCTACCTAGTCAGGAGGCTGAAATCTGAGGATTACAGTTCTTAGTCTGCTTCTTTATTTCCAATTAACCAGCAAAAATCTAGATGCGGACCTATGACTCAAGTGGTATAGTGCTAGGCTTGAGAAAAATAAAACTCACAAGAAGCACTAAGTATAAGCTTGAGGTCTACTCCATCTCCCACAAAAATAAAAGAATTGGACTACCAACTGTACATATTCACACAGAGTGAGACCGAAGGAGGATATTCTTAGGAGAGAATCAGAAAAGCTCAACAGCTTTGTGCATATAATCGTACAAATAATGTTTATGAAAACGAACTCCAAGAAATGGAATCGAGTTTTTTCTTTTGTTGCTGCTTTTGTTCTCTTTTCCTATTGCCTTGTTGGTTAGTTTATATGTCTTCGGTAGGGTAAAGGAGGGCGCAGAGAGAGTAGAACAAAGGGTGAACAAATTCACCAGTGGTTCACACTAGATACTACGTTGAAAATGAACTATACAACTTGAGGGTGGGGATAGGAGGGAAAAGCTGGGAGAGAGTGAGGGAAAGGGTAACATTGTCCAAAAATAAATGTACTCATTACCTGACATATAACTGTAAACCCTCTTATATCACATATACAATAACAAGTCAGGAGAAAAAATAAACATGATTGTACACATGTGAAAAGAAAATATGTACCCAACCTGTATGTGGCTTACCATTAGCAATTTTTTCCAATATTTAGTTGCTTATACGTGTATAGCTTTTTTGCTATGGTACTTTCCTATTATCTATGTCAACTTTTATGTGCTTCTAGAATTCTCCAGTGGTTTCATCTCTCATGAATGCCAATGGGCCATAGTTATGAATTCAGCATTCCTCAGTGGTATTTCCCTCTTTCATCGAACTATCAAATCATGGAGCTCAAAATGCTAAAGCACTTACAGACAGTGTACTCTTTTTTGGGGGGGGTCCGGTTGTGGGCCTGAACTCTGGGCCTGAGCGCTGTCCCTCAGCTCTTCAGCTCAAAGCTAGTGCTCTACCACTTGAGCCACAGCGCCACTTCCGGCTTTTTTTCTTTTTGCTTACGTGGTGGCGCTGAGGAGTCGAACCCAGAGCCTCATGCATGCAAGGCAAGCACTCTACCATTTAGCCACCTTCCCAGCCCAACAGTGTACTCTTAAATAATGTACTCTTCACTTCCATTACTTTTTAAAAATTATTATTTTATTTATTTTTTATTGTAAAAAATACCGTCGAGAGGGGTTACAATTACATGGGCAAGGTAATGAGTACATTTCTTATCAAGCATTGTTGCCTCCTCCTTTGTTTCTCCTTCCCATCTCCCCCACCCCCACCCCTCCTTCTTCCCCCCCTCCCCGCGCCAAAGTGGTAACGTTCATTTTCGACATAACATCTTGTACATCTCATTGTTGCAATGGGTCCACCTGTATCCCTATTTAAACAATTTGTTTTTTCCCTTCCCCTCAACAAATGATACCAACATCAAATACAGTGAAAACAGGGCTTATACCGTGGGGGAGGGACATACAAAGCAACAAAGAAATAATCTTATAAATGTGTTAGAAACAATAGCAAGAAAAAAAAAACATTTGAATCCTTATTTTGCTTAACATCAACTTATCTGACCGTTTATGCTTGTCTCAGACATATACTAGTTTATGCAGCATTATTTACCATAGCTAAGATATGGAACCAACCCAGATGCCCCTCAGTAGATGAATGGATCAAGAAAATGTGTATATATACACAATGGAATTCTATGCCTCCATCAGAAAGAATGACATTGCCCCATTTGTTAGGAAATGGAAAGGGTTGGAAAAAATTATATTAAGTGAAGTAAGCCAGGCCTAAAGAAACATAGGTCCCATGGTTTCCCTTATATGCAATAACTTCCATTACTTTTTAACAAATCTATTGATTTTTCTTTTTATTTGCTTGTGCGTGTGTGTGTGTGCGTGTGCGTGTGTGTGTGTGTGTGTGTGTGTGTGTGTGTGCACTAGGACTTGGGCTTAAACCCAGGGCTTGGATTTCTCATCCATCTCATGAAATCTACCACTTTAGCTATGCCTCTAGTTATGACTTTTTACTGGTCAACTAGGGATGCGTTTCCTAAATTTGTCTGCACAGACTGGCTTTGAACCATGGTTTTAGATTTCAGACTTATGAGTAGTTAGGCTTATCAACCTAGGCCAGTAGCACCTAGGTGTAATTGATTTTCTTTGTTAGTTAAATTCCATTATGACTTCAGCTGTTAAGTAGTTAAAACTTCCTTATAGCTTAAAAATAAGAAATGATCTATTGCATGGTCCAAGATGATATTTGAGACCAGACCAATTCCTGAAATGGAATAGATTCGGAACAGAGTTCATTATAAGGAAACAATAAGCCTGTCAGAACATTTCAGCTTCAGAATATACCTGCTGTGCTGCTTTACATTCCTTAAGCTTTTTAAAAGAAAATTCTGCTAATGTCACATTGTTTTAAAGATAAGAAAATAAGGGATTAATACATATTCTCCATTAGGAATTGAGAGAAACTCATGGTAAACTTAAAAGTATCCAAGAATATCTGCAGCCATGGTTTAAAAAGTAATTCAGAAGTAGTCCTGCTTTATGTGGAGCTATCAATAAATCATGGTAGATTTAGGTTCCTTTTCTTCTTGCTGTGTCAAACCATGGGTGTGACATTTGTTCCCAAGTTTCTCTCACTGCCTCCAAACGGCTACTTGACCTCAGTAACCACAGCTGGATTTTAGGCAGGAAATAAGGGAAAGAAAAGAAGACTCCAGAGAAAGTCCATTACAGCTGCCTGATTCCTCTTAAGCATTTTTGTACAGGTGATCTCTGGGAGAGAGAAAGAGAAAATCGTCTTCCTGATCCATCACAAAGCTTGTTGCTAAAATGCCTATGACAACTGACGTGTAAGAGAATACTGAAGAAATCATCTTAGCAAAGGCTTCTGTGACCTGGAACCTTCAGAAATAAGGACCCCAAAGCTCAAGGGTCTTTGTAAATATTCAAGTATTTCTATGGAGAACTATGTGAAAGTATGATCGGCCCAAGGGAGATATGAATAGATGCAAGATGGCTCTTCACAAGTCCTTTTTATTCAGATTCCTTTGATCTCCAGGAATAGATCAAGACCTCTCTGAAATCACAGCATTATGGTCAACTTGAAGTTGAGGTAGATAAGAGAATGATTTTTACTCAGGAGATGACAATCAGAGAAGATGAGTGAACTTTCTGTCTATGTTTTCTCAAGATGTATTTTCAACATGCCATATTTTACAGTAGGATGTTCTGAACTCTGACACCTTTGATGATAAATTCCTCTATGTTTTATTGGACAATCTATCATTATAAAAAACACATAACTGCAATGGTGTATTTGATGGGAAGATTTTAAAGAAAAAGAGGAATATGAGATAGGCAGTAAATAATCTCTATCATGTGTAGCTAGTAAGTTCTATAGATAGTTTGAACTAACTATGACTAACTTTTTACTGTAGCACATAACTTATGACATGAAATATAAATAGATAGAATTTAAATCTGTAATTTTCACCTGTTTCTTTTGTGTATGTCACAGTATTAACTATTATAGGTGATGCTGAATGTTTATTAGAAGAATGGTAAATGCATAACTGAACGAAGACACAGGATGGATGACTAAAATCGTACCTGGTGCTGATTATTATATTAGGTGTATTATTTTATACTATTTATTTTAATTTTATGAATAATTGATATGGAATTTACTTAAGATGATTATGGTAATGTTGACAAAGGATGTAACTGAATTCTCAAACTTGTTTATATCTTACTGATAGCCATGAACATTTAAAAGATGCATGTATAAAAGAAAAAAAGTTTGAAACCTGCAAAGCACTAACTTACTACCTCTTCATTCATTCATATTCATTCTTTTACTTATTCATTTGTTTTAAAAAATTCATACCACTTCTTTGCAGTGAATCTATTTTCCTTGTAATGATTATTCATTTGATAAATTTTTGATAGCTGAAGTCTCAAAATCTCTATTTGAAGTACAAAATGAGATGGATAAGTAAAACAACTGTCTGAATATTTCAAGAACATTTCAGTGCCAGTAGTTGTAAAGTAATTATTAAGATAATTCCCACAATTTTCATTTCAAACATTGGGTTTTTCCATGATATTCCACCAACCATTCAGCTCCTGATTAGTTATATTCTAAAGACACACACACACACACACACACACACACACACACACACACACACACACACACACACACATAAATGCACATACACAGAGAACCATGCAGTTATACTTATCAATTTCTTATCATCTAGTGAATTCAGTTAGTCTTAATTAACATACCTACCTAATTTGTTCTTTTTGCTAGTAATGCATACATAAGTGGTGAGTCTTTTCCTTTTTCTTCAAGGCTTCGCTTTTGTGTGAAAGTCAATCTTCAGTTGGCCATATGGAAGGGAGATGGACAGTTTCCATCATACATCCAACCCTAGACTACTTACGCTTGAGGCAAAGACACCCGAACAAACACAAACATTTCTCACTGGCAAAATCCAACTCAGGAATACCAAAGATCACATGCATGCCTTTGATGTTAATGTTATTACACTGAATCAAATATTGTTGACAAAATATTGTTCACCAATTAGTACGTGGAAATGATTTATAATCTATGACCTCAAGTTATAGTGACATCTGGGTAATAATCTCCTGCCTTAATTTTGGGGCCAGCTGCATTGTATGATTCAGGCTTCTTTAATATCTATATTTGCCATGCTATTAAATAGGCTCTTTAAAGGTTCAGGTTATTTCAAAACAATAACTGAAACTAAATGTGGGTGTGCATGGTTAGAAATGAATCACCCAAAGCAAAGCAAGGGTATTTTTGCTTCTGATAACAAATGTCACATACCTAATTTTCTATTTGGTGGGTAAAATATTATTTTGCTAAGAGAAAAATGTGAAAAAAAGCAAAGGAAGAAAAAGTGGAAAGCCTGTGGAAGATCCAGGATAGCATGACGCTTGCTAAAATCACATGAGTTTTAAAAAATATATCATAGGGATGAGATTTACCTCCCCAGTGCGAAGCCATCTCCTCTAAAAATGGTAACAAGAATAGAAAGCTACTTAATGCCTCTATCTCTCTGCTCTTGTTACTGTGGCGTTGCTATATATTCTCATTCTTGGAATCCCAGTCTTGGGATATTTTAATCCTCTTCTTTCTTTGGTTCATTTAACAACAGCTGGCAGTGGATGCTATTTCTGCTACCTAGGCCTATCAACCTGTTTCAATCACTATTGCTAACCCTGATAGGGCAATCACTTAACCAGACACCACATCACCAGTCAGTCAAAATAAAGGATCTTTCCAATTTACAAGAAATCAGTTCTTGAGGGAATTGGTTGGCAAAAACGTCAACACCTCACCTTGTAAATAAACACACACACACACACACACACACACACACACACACACACACACACACACAGATCTGCTTAGCTACCTCTACTGCTCTTGAGTTCAAGGGTGAGTGGCAGCCTTGGAGGACTCAGAAAAGATGATGAGCTCATCAGATGGGAAACGATGTATGAAAGAGTCTAGTCTGACATTAACATCTACCCAGCATCCTTGGCACACCTTTTAGAAAGCCTTTTCCCCAGTGGTCAGAATCCAGACACAATTACATTCCCGTTTTCTTCACTGTAGCACTGCAAAAAATTTGATGTGTTTCTTGACATCAATCAGGTCATGTGGACAACCCCGAAGCTCTTTCTTTGGAGGGGTTCATTTGAAGCTAACAATTCAACATTTCAGCTCAATGCAAAGCATATATAATTTTACCAACAAAACCCACCACAATTAAAAATCTGAATGCTAGACACAGCCATAAAACATCAAAGTTATGTTTGAAAAACCTCACACTACCAACCCAGATTTCCTGTGAAATACCCTGCTATCAGAACAAGCACTGAGAAGTCTTTCAAAATATGTATTTCCTGGAAAGACTTGGAAAAAATCATATTAAGTGCAGTAAGCCAGACCCAAAGAAAATATAGGTCCCATGTTTTCCCTTATAATGTAATAATTAGTATAAGTCTAGGATAATCTTATCAGATGAGCAGAGAAGCTCACAAGCTATATACATATGAACCACATAAGATGATGCTAAGTGAAATGAACCCCAAGATATGGACACAAGAGGTTTTTTCTATATTGCTTTGTTTTTAGTGTACTATGTGATTTTTCTTTCTTTTGTATGTTCTTCAGTCTATGGTATATCCCTTGTTGTCACTGTATTTGATTTTGGTACCCTGCATCTTGTATATACATTTATTTAATTTGGAGAGGGGAAGGGTAATGACAAAATGCTGAATCAAGGACACAGGATGAACCATTGCAACAATGATACTCACAAGACACTATGTTGGAAATGAACTTTACATTTTCAGAGCAGGAGAGGAGGGGACATGGGGGGAGGGAAGGGATAGTAGGGGAAAAACAAAGGAGGAGGTCACAACGCTTGACAAGAAATGCACACATTACCTTACTCATGTTACTGTAACCCCTCTGTACAGCATCTTTACAATAATTTTTTAAATAAAAAAAGAAATTTGTAAAAAAGAAAAATGTATTTCCAATGAGAAATTATTAATATTTACAAAACAAAAAACACAAGAGGGAAACTGAAATTGCTTAAACCTTGGCCCCACAAGAAGCAGTTCATTTCAGATCCCTGTTTCCTTTTTCTCTCTCTATTGCTTTTGCTCTATGCCACTTTCATCTTTCTTCACAATTTTTTTAATTCAACATTACATTATGAAAATTGTCAAGCAGTCTTTAAATTCATAATAGTATACAGCAGTAGAGCATTCTAGCTTAAAGATGGAGAGCACTCAATTAACCATCACTTATTTTTAGATGATATTGCAGGCTAAATTTCCTAGGAAACCAGCATATAGACATGGATTTTCATTGAAGATATTAAGTACAGAATGGTCTGTGGATTTATGCTATTGTGGGGAAAAAGAAGCATTGGGCAAAGCCACAGAGAAGAGGTCTCTGAGATGGTGATAAACAAACATCTCAGAAGATACAGAGTAAGTGCTACGGAGCTGATTAGAATTTCAGGTTTTGTGACTCTGAGCCAAAGAATGCTGACTAGATAATTCCATCCAGAAAGATACAGTATCTGAAAAAGCAATGCTGTTTGATTATAGAGAACTAGACAGCATCCCTTGTGGGACTAGACCTGTTCTAAGAGCCAAATAATTGATGCTTGCCAGTTAGGCCAATCCAACAAGCAGCTGGCAGCACATAGCACATAGCAGATAGGGGAATGGAGATCTCCATGGTACATTATGGCTTCTCATACCCTCAGACTTTTGCAATTCCTGAATTGCTTAAACACACCTCTTGGTACATGTTCTGAAAGCATCTCTTTCCGGACTACAGTAGTCCTCTTTTCCAGAGAGACTTTGTAATAGGAAAGTAGTATAAATGATAGCTCCTGCTTCTGAAGCTAGTTTTCCCAAGTTGATATTCATTATTTGTACTTTCGCCCATCTTGGTCTTGCTCACCCTCAGCTACCATCTCTACTAGTTTTTCTCAGTAATCCTCCTTCCTTTATTATTTGAGTCTCTGTGACCATGTCCATGTCGGTTCTTAGCTATTACACTTGCACATTAACTGTGAAATTTGCGCCATGGTCTACCTGGCACCATCTGAATGCTAAGCGTAGCCATAATTCGATTGAGTATGCAGCCCTACCTCCTCCACGATTAGGGTCAATTGCCTTCATTCACATCTTACAGTCCCTTAGCACATATTGTTTGAAGTGCCTGGTGGCAGGCAGACCTTAAATTTTCAGGAGACATTATCTCTGTCTCCTGGGTGGGCTCCGCAAAGGAAGTGTGGCGAAAAGTGAGGATTGCTCAAGGAATGACTTGCAATGCCATCACAATAACGCAAGAGGCTGCAGAGGACCTGAGCAGATGTTCCAAATCTGAGAAACACTTTCAGTGTGGCTTCAACAATCAGCCAGAGGATTAGGATATGTACTTTCCCATCAAGCAGTCAGGGGATGTGGGCTGCTCTGAGGGTGAGACACTACACTATTGGAAATTCTCTTCAGATTAGAGAAAACTTGCTTGCCCACCCTTCCTTCCTTCCTTCCTTCCTTCCTTCCTTCCTTCCTTCCTTCCTTCTTCCTTCCTCTTCCCTTCCTTTGTTTCTTTCTCTCTTTCCTTTCTCTCATTTTCTAGAATCTCTTTATTAATAAAATATTGTTAGCAGAAGGCTTGTTAATAGTATATGCTTCCCTTCATCAAAGGCCCAAATTAGTAAATACCAAGTATGTCACGCTTGCTTCTTTTGCAATGGGCCATGCATTTTGGCTGTCTAAGGAAGAAAAGTTAAGAACAGACCAGATGTCAGTGGCTCATACCTGCCACTTTCATTAGTCAGGAGGTAGTGATCTGAGGACTTCAGTTTAAGGCCAGTAGGCAAAGGGTTCACAAACCCTCATCTCAATCAATAGCTGGGATACATGCATACATACATACATACATACATATGTATGTATGTACATCTGGATTGGCTAAGAAATTGCATTTTCAAAACTTAGTAGTACTGTGTTCATTGTGAGAGCATTTCCTGGCTCATGATTTATGAGCTAGTACCTGCTCCCATCACCATGAGTTCTTCAGTTTCCCTGGTATTTCCAGCATTCAGAATTCAGTGATTTTGCCAAATCTCCCCCATTCTCTTTTTAAGGGCTGGCTATCAAACCTTGAATTACACGAGTTCTACCACTGAGCCATATCTCCTGTTTGATTTTGACCTTTGCATGTAGATTTTTTAATGGTCTACTCTTTTGTTGTTTTGATTTGTGGTTGTTGGTGACGGTAGTAGTGGAGCTTGAAGCCAGAGCCTGGGCACTGTCCCTGAGCTCTTTTGCTGTTGGTGATGGTAGTAGTGGAGCTTGAAGCCAGAGCCTGGGCACTGTCTCTGAGCTCTTTTGCTGTTGGTGATAGTAGTAGTGGAGCTTGAACCCAGAGCCTGGGCACTGTCCCTGAGCTCTTTTGCTCAAGGCTAATGTTCTACCACCTTTGAGGCACAGTGCCACTTCTGGTTTTTTTTGGTGTTAATTGGAGATCAGAATCTCACAGGAACTTTTCAGTGCAGGCTGGCTTTGAACTGCAATCCTCAGATCTCATCCTCCTGAGTAGCAAGGATTACCGGCGCAAGCCAATGGCACCTGGTTTGTTGTTTTGATTTTTATAACAGGGTTTTACTATGTAGCCCAGGATAGCCTTGAACTATTTTCTTGCTTCAACCTCCTGTTCTGGTATTTTAGCCATGGTTCTCCACATACCAGTAAGATGTGTGTGTGTGTGTGTGTGTGTGTGTGTGTGTGTGTGTGTGTGTTGGTTTGGGGTCTTGGACTCAGAGACTGGGAGTTGTCCCTGGGCTTTGTTTTTGTTCAAGGCTAGTGTTCTACCAATTAAGCCACAGATCCACTTATGGCTTTTGGTGGTTAATAATTAGAGTCTCACAGGCTTTACTGCCTGGGCTAACTTTGAACCAAAATCCTCACATTGAAGCCTCCTGATTAGCTAGAATTATAAGTGTAAGCCACCAGTGCCCTTATTAACTTTCAATGTGCTGAGGGGGAAAAATCTTTATCTTGGTGGGTTCATTGCTTCCACTCAGGTAAGTACCTTCAGGATGTTTTCAAAACACTCAGAAATTAATCTGGCAGAAAATAATTCAAGCTTTATGCTTTCTGAAGCTGCTTTTTGTATGGTGAGAATAATTAATATTATATATGACATTGCATAGCATCTTGTCATCTGTGTTATGATTTATTTGCTAAATTCTAGAAAAATTCTACATAAGAAAAGGCCTACTGATGCTACTCTTAGCACTTGGGAAACTGAGCCATAATGATCATACCCTGAATTATATAGCCTCAAAAACATCCTGAAAGAAAAGGCATGCATATACATCAGTATGATTTTTATAATTCAAGTCTGGCTTTTACAAGACTATGAGCCTATAAAGAAAAAAGATCATATCTATTTTGTCCTTTCATATAACTTATCACTTGGCATAATGCCTGATTCATAAGATATTCTTGAAGCATTTCATAGGGGCTGGGGACGTAGTTCAGTGGTAGAACACTTGCCTAAGCTTCATGGGACTTTAGACTCAATCCCAGCAAACACAGAAGACAAAAATATTGATCAGGATAAGCATGTGAAAATTTTGATTGAAATGACCTATTTCAAGTTGTGGAATGGATTCATACCAGCCGTAAAATAATCTCATTAGATTACTTCCTGAATTTCAGACATGAACAGATTAGAAAATGATAAGCAATATGAGATTTTTCTATCTAAATCTGCCTACATGTGACCTTATGAAACTAGTATTTGTGTGTGTGTGTGTGTGTGTGTGTGTGTGTGTGTGTGTGTGTGTGTGTGTGTGTGTGTGTGTGCGCACGCGCCCATGCATGCATGTTATTCCTGGGGCTTGAACTTAGGACCTGGGCACTGGCTCAGATTCTGTGCTCAAGATTAGTTCTCTACCAATTAAGCCACATCTTCAATTCTGGATTTATTTATTTTTTATGGTTAATTGGAGATAAGAGTCTCACAGACTTTCAAAGCCAGATCTGGCTTTGGGCCTTGATCCTCAGAGTTCAGCTACTTGAATAGCTAGGATTACAGGCTGAGCCACCAGTACCTGTCTACATTCCCAATTTTTATAGGAGGGCAGTTATTTTGTAAGAGTAGCAGTTTCAAGACTGGCCCTGGTGGCTCACTCCTGTAATCCTAGTTCCTCAAGCAGCTGAGATCTGAGGATCACAGTTCAAAGCCAGCCCATGCAAGAAAGACCATGAAACTCATCTCCAATTAACCATCTAAAACAATCGTAACTGGAGATGTGGCTCAGAGTAGTAGAGCACTAACTTTGAGCAAAAAGTGCTCAGGGACAATGCGCCTAGGCTCTCAGTTCAAGCTCCACGACCAACAAAAAACAAAAACAAAAATTGGAAATGTATATAGAGGTATTTGTAAAAAGAGATCATTTTGCACATTTTTACAATGGAAGAAAGTACAATTTAATAAATGCTGTGTATGTTGTTCTATGCAGGTATTGAACATAGTGTTAGGGAGTTCTATGGCCAGGCTGGAGTTCTGTATGTATTTTTTTTCCTTTAGTTTTCTGTGTATCTTTTGTAATAGCTTTTGAAATGGTCTTATGTGTTTTCTTTTCTTAGGGAACATTTATCAAATTCTACTACATTGTAAGTTCTTTTAAGCTGCATATTCAACAGTTTTTAACATACATTTTTATTGTAAAAATACTGTACAGAGGGCTTACAGTTACATGAGCAAGGTAATGAGTACATTTCCTATCAAGCATTGTTAGCTTCTCTTTTGTTTTTCCCCTACCATCCCTTCCTGTATTTCTAATGTTTTCTCTTTTGCTTATATCTGACCATCATAAATTTTACTTTCTTTTGAGTTTCATTTCAACAATTTAGTTATAATTTTTGCACCAATTTTTAATTAGTGTATGAATTCAGGGCCTGGGTGCTGCTGAATATTTTTTGCTCGAGGAACTTGAGCCACAGCTCTATTTCTGACTTTTTGTTGGTTTGCTGGAGACAAAGTGTCCCACATACTCTCCTGAGAACTGGCTTCAAACCTTCATCCTCAAATCTCAGCCTCTTGAGTAGCTAAGTGACCACTCATTCTAGGCTTGCTATTTTGTTTGGTATCATTTTCATCAATCCATACACCATGTCACTAATTATATTCCAATTTCTATGCATTGATTTTACTTTATACTGTAGCTTACACCTTTGTCATATTTATAGATTCTCACGAATTTATATATTTCAGTGCTGAAGTACCTTCTTTGCATATTTCTGCCTATCCCTTGAGCTATTTATATTTTGATAAATTTTTTTATTTGAGAAAACGGAAGAAATGATTATTTGAATGTCTTTTCTCTAACTAAATCTTCTTAGGATGTATATCTTACATAGTTTTCTTCACATCTTGATTTTTTTCACCCTAACTTTTTGCAGAAAGAAGGTCATTATGACTAAAAATCAAATACATTACTCACCATGAAATTCCATTTGATTCAACAATATTTTACTTCTCTTTCCTTTCTGCTGCTTTTTTGTTTTCTTTTCTTTACCATAAAATGCCAAATAAAGAATAATTTAGGGAACTTCTATGGTCACAAATAATAAGCTCTCTTGTCCAGTAAAAATATATTAGTATCTTAGTCTGCTTTGGTTGTAGTGATGGTTTACCTGTGTTGCAAATCAGACCCAAAGAAACACAGGCTATATAGTTTTCCTCCTTTGTAATAACTAGAATATGTCTAGGATATTTTTAGCGGAGGATCACAGTGGCTCAATACCTATGCGCATATGACCATATAAAATTATGCTTATAGAAATGAACTCCAGGAAACGGAAATGAGGTATTTTTTAATATACTATTTGCAGTTATTTTTTCTTTCTTTTCCCCCCTTTGGTTTATTCCTTGTTGACACTGTTTTTGATTTCTGTACCCATTGTTGTATATAAGAAATGTACTCATTACCTGTCTTACATACCCCTCCATACTTCACTTTCACAATAAAATTAAAAAAAGAAAAGAAAGTCTTAGCTTATAAATCCTGAAGACTGAGATTTGAAGATGATTCTTTCTCTCTCTATGTCTCTCTGTCTCTGTCTCTCTGTCTGTCTGTCTCTCTCTCTTTCTCTGCAGTTGTGAGGTTTGAACTCAATGCCTGGGCTCTGTCCTTGAGCCCTTTATATTCAAGGCTAGTGCTCTACCACTTGTGCCACAGCTCAACTTCGGTTTTAGAGTGCTTAATTGGAAATAAGTCTCAGGGGGACTTTTCTGCCTGGACTGGCTTCTACCTGAGATCTCGGCCTCCTGAGTAGCTAGGATTATAGGCGTGAGCCACCAGCACCCAACTAGGGATGTCATTTCTAAGCTAACCTAGGCAGAAAAGTCAAAGACTCTTAACTCCATTTAACCATTAAATGTCAGCTGAAGTTATGACTTAAGACTTATATGCCATGGTGCTAGCCATGAGCAAAAAAGCGCAAGGCCCTGGGGTCAAATCCACCTCCCCACACCAATAGTCAACTAACAAAAAGGCAATTTAAAAAAATAGCCTTGCAACTATTGAAGACTTTCTGTCAGATCATAACTTCTATGGCCGCATGTCCACCACGATGGGTTCAGGCAGGGGACCTCATTGTGTATGAGTGAAAGCAAGGGTTTGAGCATCTAGGCTATGCCTGTGACATTGCTTTCCGTTCCCTTTGTAATATGCAGTGCAGCAGTGTGAGCTTTGGTTTGTAATTGCAGGTGTGAAGAGCAACATGGTCCTGTGATTTGGCATCTGAGCATGCAGTTTGCCATTTTATGATTCTACTTGTGTGAGTGTTCAGGTGCAGTAGTAAATGTGCCACCAAGAGGCAGGCACTCCGAGCTGTGCCGTGTTTTCCAGACTACAAACTCTAGTTTGGAGACTATAGGAAACCCGCACAACTGATGACTGTTATTAAAATTACCTCTGTGGATTATTGAAGATCAAATATGATACATGAATATATTAAAACAATGTATAAGTCTGTTTCAGAGTATTTCTATATAATGTGGACAAAACTCAATTCTCATTAAAGCAAAGCAATTTGAGTCTAATTCACGTTTTTCAGAACAAAAATGTAGTTTTCTCCAAAATAAAGACAAATCTGAAAAGTAATTCAAGTAGCATTCATCCACCTAAAAACCACGCCAAAGAACATTAACAGACCAGAGTAAGAAGTAACCATTTTTTATGATAATAAACAAAACTACATTGGTGAGGATGATGTTTTACATAAACATACATAAAAATACATGTATATAATGTATATATACATATGGACACATACATTGCATCTGTCTTAAATGTATACATTTGTCTTGTTAGTGTTTACTAAATAATACAATATAATTATTTATGAAGTCTTTAAATTAGGACTAAGCAATGTAGAGATGATGTAAACTGTGTAAGCAATACATGGATTATGTAGGTTTTAGGCAGATACTATGTCATGTTCTATAAGGGACTTGAGCACTTAGGAGTTTGGTACAGGTAGGGAGGATGGAGTATAGAAACCCCTCTGAATCCAAGATATTGAAGGAAAATTCTGTTCACACACATGCACACACATACATACACATAAACACACACACAGAATAAAAACTAGCTTCGCAGTTCAGAGGGGCGGGTGAAAAGTCATTTGTAAGCATACCATTCTTATAGCGAACTTTCTACACTTCTGAAACCTGTTAAGATTTGACAAAGTAGAAACACTATATGGACGTTTTCTCAATCAATTTTGTATTCTATATTTGCTTTAGGTATATAGAAAAAAACCCAAAGTGCCTAATTTCCATGTATTCTATACCAAGTCCCTTTTATGATTGCCAAGTTAGGAAAGAATGTTCTACATGTTGAAATTAATGAGTCAAATGGCTATATTACTATTAACTCCTTTATCAAGAATCTCTTCTTTTTATAAATGTTGCTTTGAGTTTCAGTGTCTAATCCAATAGAAAGTACAATTATGTTTCCTGTATTTTATGCACCTGTGGCTGGCAAAGCTGAAAAATAATTCCAGGTTTTGGCTGAGCTAAATATTATAATTGCTTTCTATTTTTCATCTTTTTAATATTATTGATTGAAAAATCCTCATTGCATATTTTATAATATACAATGTGATAGTTTGATATTTGCATGTACCGTAGAATGAGCAAATCAAGCTAATTAACATATATGCAATAAATTATATGGTAAATTTGTTTTAACTTTTTATTCAGTGATGGATATCTAATTTGATTTCTTATCTTGGAAATTATTAGTAATGTGACAGTAAACATGGATATGCACGAATTTTCTCAGCATAAGGATTTATTTAATTTATGTATATACTTAGAAGTCAAATTGCAGGGTCATATGATAATTTTTATTCTAGTTTTCTTAGAAACATCTATGCCCTTTGTCACAGTAGCTACATTAAGTCTTAATTTGCTCCAACCATGAATGAGAACTTCCTTTTCTCCATATTTTCATAAACATGTGTTAGTTTTGGTCTTTCAGTTCATGACCAATCAAACTAGAATGAGATTGTATCCCTCCCATTGTGACTTTCATTGGCATTTCCTTGCTTTTACTTGAGTTTTTAATACATATTTTGATTGTTTGTATACCAGCTTTGGAGCAATGTCTATTCAGATTATGTGGCTATTTTTCATTGTTATTCCTTGTTTATTTGTAGCAGAGCTGCTTGCATTTTTATATGTTTTGGATAGTAATCTATTTTCACTTGTCTGGAGTTTGCAGTGTTTCCTATTATTCTGTAGGTTATATCTTGATGGTGATTTTTCTTTCACTTTCAGAATCTTCTTAGTGTTCTTTTGAAGGGGTTATAGCTAAAAATACTTTTTCCCAGGTCAATGTTCTAAAATAGTTACCCTAAATTTTCTTTTAGTTTCATAACTTCAGATTTTATATTTGACCCATTTTCAGTCAATTTTGTTATTATAACACATAAAGAAGGGGTTTAAATTTACTGCAGATGGATATATAGTTTTCCCAGTACCTTCAAGTGGCCTGTATTTATTTATTTATTCTTTTGGTCATCTCTTTGTCTACTTTAGGTATCAGTAATGCTGGCCAAATAAAATGAATTGGGAAAAATTCCTTTAACTTCAAATTGTTGAAAGTTTGATAAAAATTTATATTCATTTTATAATAAATATTTGGTAGATTTCTGAAGTGAAACTTTACAGTACTGGACATTTTGATAAGGGGGGCATTTTTTTAAATTACTGAGTTAATACTATTACTCTTTATTGATATGTTCAGATTATCTTATTTCTCATGATTTTGTCATTGGTAGGCTGTACATCTTTAGGTATTTATTCATTTTTTAGATCAAGTTTGTTGGCATATAATTAATTATTCAAGGTACTTTTTAATAATCTTTGATGTATCTTGTCCATATGTATCTCATCTATTTTTTTAACTTCCTTGCGTCTTCTCTCTTTTTTTCCCCAAGTCTAGCTAAGCATTTGCCAGTTTTCTATATCTTAAAAATTGGGGTTCATTTTTTCCTCTACTTCAGCCCTGATATTTGTTATTTCCTTCCTGTTGTTATTGTGGTGTTCGATGGTAGAACAATTGCAATCCTAGCCCAAAAAAGATCTTGGGTTTTATTCCCAGCACCAAAGCCAAACCAATCAATCAAACAAACAAAAACTATTTTTTTTTCAGTACTGGTGGCTATATATTTTAGGAGTGGTTTAACTATATCTTATAAGCTTTGTTTGGGGGTTTCCATTTTCATTTTTATTATTATTGTTGATATAATCATTATTATTTATTTCTTTAAAATTTTATTCTGGGCTCTACTGATTATTTATTAGCAAATTGCTCCTGACAAGAATTCTCTTGTTATTGAGTTCTAGTTCCATGCCATGATGTTCTGAAAAGAATACTTGATATGATTTTAACACTCTTAAAGTTGTTTTGCAGCCAACATTTAATGTATGCTGGAGAATTCTTTGTGGGTACAGTTGAGAAGAATAAGTGTTCTGCTGCTACTGTCTGATGGAATATTCTGTCTGTGTCCCTTATATCTATTTTCTCCAAGCTGTAATTCATATCTGATGTTTCCCTATTGATTTTATGTCCAGATTATTGAAAGTAAGAGACTGATATCCTCAATCATTATATTATTGCACTTCATCTCTTTCCTAAGTTCATTTAATAATTTATTCATGTCTTTAGATGCTCCAGTTGCTCAGTATATAAATTTAAAAATTTTATATCCTCTAGGTGAATTTAATCCCTTATCATTAGATAATAATCTTCTTGGTATTATTTTTTGTAATTGACTTTAAGACATTTTTTTTTCTGTTAGAAGAACTCCTGCTTCTTTTACTTCATTTGTGTGGAATTTTTTTTGTCTTATTACTTTCAGCTTAAGTGAATCCTTACAAGCAAAGTGAATCTCAAGTTGACAGCCTATGGCTGGATCTTGTTTTTTTATTCATTCAGCCAGTCTGTAGATTTTTACTGGAATACTTAATCTATTGTATTCAAGGAAATGGTTGATATACAAGGAATCGTTATTGTCATCTTGTAACCTGTTTTCTGATTGTTTGAGATCATTTATCCCTTTATATCTTTATCATTTCTTGCTGTATATGTTGGTGGTTTGATTGCATAGAATGTTTTTGAATACTTTATTTGTTCTATAAAACACTAAAGCATACACATACACATATGTGTTTTGCACTTACTATTAGGTTTACATAATGCTACATTTTCTCTCTCTTTTGTGTAACTTTTATAATGATTTTGATGAGAAAATATATTCCTTGAAATAGATATCTTATTTTTAGTTATTTTTCTCTTTATGAGAAAAAGAAAGGAAATTTATTTATATGTCATATAGTATTACAGATTTTTGAATGCAATACCAGTAAGATTTTAACATCCATATTTGTTACTTTTTAATCTTTTCTGTCAGCCAAAGTCACCTTTTTTGGAAATTTCTTTAAAACATTGTAGTGTCCATGAATTTCCCTTTTCTTTATTCATCTGAAAAGTTTATATTTCTCCTTTGTTTATGAAGAACAATGTGCCATATAAAGTAGTCTTGATTAGAAGTTTAAAAATTTTTTTTCAGTAATTTGAGTAATTCATCCCACTCTTCCTTGGCCTGTGAACTTTCTGTTGAAAAAATCTGCTCAAAATAATTTTGGAGTTGGATTTTGTACAAATATACATTTTTTATATCTTGCTGTTTCCAGTTTTTTTTCACTATCTTTGACATGCGGTTTGAAGTGTTTTGATGAGTGGCCATTAGGGTTGAATTTGGTGATCGCCAAGCTTACTTTGCTCATATGCTGCCATATTTCCAGAACTAGAAAATGTTTAGCCATTATTTAAGTATACTTTAAAGTCATTCTTTTCTTCATCTTAAACCCCTAACTAACACTGGTTAGTTTGCTAAATGCTGTCTTAGTTTTCAGTATTCAACTTATTTTATTATAATCCATTGTTTCTTAGATTTCCTTGAATTTCTTAAGAAGATTAATTATGAATTCCTCATCCATTGTTTCAGACATCCCTATTGCTTTTGTGCCTATAATTTGTGCAGTATTATTACTTTGGTTGGGAGTGTCAGGATTCTCTGATTTCTCATCATGCGTGTGTCCTCACATTGATGTCTGCACATGTGAGAATGGTAACCTCTTCCAAACTTTGAGTGTGTTTCTGGGAAATTACAAGCTATTATTATTTGCTATCCTTGGGGATTTTGTATGAGCCAAAGAAATGCTTGACAGATACTCATGTCAGGTTTTGTGGTAGAACCAGGTTACTTCCGATCCTCTCAGCTTAAGTGATGTTAGCTGTGCTACCTCATCTGATGAGACCACTGAATGGACTCGGATGTCTGCAATTGTCTAATTGAGCTATGCTGCTGGCAGAGCCTGAGGCTGTGTTTGATGGTTATTCATGGACTTGGGATGTTTTCTCAGTCTTCATATGTTTAGACAATCTGTGGATAGTTGGTACCTGGGATTCTTTGGTGTTTAGTAGAATTGGCAACACCTGTTCTACCATCTTTCATTTTTCTGGTTTTGATGTCAAGTGTTTAAAGACGTGCAAGTCAATTTGGGTGACAATGTCCCTGAATTTAGATTTCTCTACTTAATCTCACTTGAGTTGACTGGATTATGGGTTTTTATAAGGAAAAGTTTAGGGATAAATTTAATCCATTGTCTGGGTAGATATCATCTATATCATGAGCTTGCTTGATCTCTACAGAAGCTAGCATTCATTACCTGGCTGAGAAAGTGTTTCTTGGGTTCTTCTACCCTGAAGTTATTCTCTTTCTTCTCTATTTTTGCTCATATTTTTAAAATAGAATCACAATGTGCAGTCTATACTTTATAAGAAAAGCATTTGAAAATTATTTGCAACTTATTCTACTAGGAAGATTAATCTATTTCTTTTTATTTATTTCAGTCATTTTTATATCAATATGAATATCTAAAAATGTAATTTATACTTTGGGTTATAGTAAAAAATATTTATTTCTTGAACAAGTTTTTGTAACATTCATCCTTGGGAGTTCTTTCAGATGATTCCTAAGTACCTTTGACATATTCCATTATCAAATACATTGTTTTATTCATTGGAAGGTATCTTCAGTATTTCCTTGCACTATTAAATGTTCCGGCCTCATCTTGTTTATTTGTGGGCCTTCAAAGAATCAGCCATGTCTCCAAAGATTCATACATGTAGTTGTAAAATGGTGTTTGAAATTAAACTATGTGCTATGTTCTTTTAATGAAATTTCATTGCTTTAGACCCTCCCGATATGATAACATCATTAATATAATAACATAATATATTATATAGTTATAATATAAATTATTATAATTTATGTAGAAATTACATATGAGTTTATAAAATATATCCCTTGTCATCTTAATTAAATTAAGTGAAACGGGAGTTTGTAGTGATAGCTACAGTACTAGTCCATTACATTATAGATCTCTTGCCTACCCATACCCGATACTTAGCTCTCATCTCAAACTTCACGAGAAATGCTTCTTCATATCCTTCATAGATTTCATTAATTTTTCAATTCCAGTACTCTTAACAGCAGTTTCAAAATTCTTAGCTTGTACTTCTGTGCAATGCAACATATCAACTAGCATGCCTATCACTTTTAATTTTACACACTCCACTCATCTCCAAAGTTACTTAGGTCAGCACCTTTCCCTTCAACCACTTGCAAAGAAGTTATTTCATACCGTTTTAGAACAGCCATATTCTCTTTGTCACATTCTGCATCAGAATATCTTGGATTGCTGCTAAAGTTTGAATTTAGTTTATATCACTCATGCTGAACTTTAGTTTCAACTGTGAGAGATGAATGTGTAAAATTTTAACCCGACTATGATGTTTAGAGGTAGAACTGTGATAGGGGACTTTACATAATGTTTGGAAGAGATAGCCTTTTTAATGGACTCAGTGGCTTTATGGGAAAATGGAGCAAAGACAGGTCACACAGGCATGCAGGTACACTCCCTGTCTCTTGTTCTGTGGCTCCGTGTGACCCACAGAGTCTCTTCCAGCCAGAAAACCATCTCTAGATATGACTCTTTAATTGTCACCTTCAGAACAATTAAGCAAAGTACATCTGTTTTTGTTTGTTTGTTTTTTTAAACAGAGTTTGTGGTGTTGTATCACTAGCAACAGAAAACAAAGAAAGTACCTTGGCATTTAAAAAAATTGTATATACTTAACTCTTTGTAATATACTGTTTGAAGTTTGAAGTTTAGATTTGACAAATGCACTCCCCCAAAAATTTCCTTAAGCTCTACCTGCTCAAGAAATGGAGTTGTATTCTGACTAACAGAAATAGGCATTTTTCAAGACCCAGGCCAACGTGAGCTCAAATACCTCTGCTGTGAAGCATTTGAACACAACTAGGGAGTTAATCTCTGAAAATCAGAGCTCTGAATTCTGCCTGTTCATTGGACTCATCCTGTGATATTTTTTACATCCTAGTAGTTAGATCAAACTGCAGAAAGTTAAGTTGGATCACCAGGAAGGGCATACATGCATATATGTTCATGTTCCAAGGTGATTTTAATGCACAGCCAAATGTGAGAAATGTAGAATCAAACCCACAGGCCTAAAACATTACCTTGCCAGTGTGAAGCAATGTTATTTATAAAGCCTCTTCTACTCTGCCTAGATTTCTGTTTTCATACCCAGCAATCAAACCAATTGTATAACTAACAGGGGAACTATACACTTACAAACTGTCTGGCTCTCCTCGAGGATCCTTTACTTTTTACTTTTCCTTACTGCTATTTTCTGGAGCTGGATTTATTTTTTTCCCTTGCTTATTTTTAAAACACTGTTAGCAGAACAACTTTTAAATAGCCTATTACACATGTTTGAGTAACTGTATACCCGTATGGAGGATAGTTCTCTCTACCTTGCTTTATACTGGGAGAGACATCGGCTTAAAATCATATTTATCAAAATGAATGCCAGGAAATGGAAACAAGGTTTTTTGTTATTATTTTACAACTTTGTTACTGTTTGTGTTTCTGTACCTTTTGTCCTATATATAAGATTATTTGTGAGGAGTGTGATGGGGGACCATGGTGGGACCATGGGTACACAAATGCAGCAGTAACACTCACTAGTCACTATGTTGGAAAAGAACTATACACCTTGTTGTGGGGGGGGGGTTGGGAGAGAAGATATTGGAAAGTTCCAGGAAGGGGTAACACTCTTCAAAAAGAAATGGACTCATTATCTGACTTATGTAACTTTAAACCATCTGTACATCACCTTTACAATAACAAAAAATTAAAAATTAAAAAAATAAAAATTTAAAACTTAAATAAATAGAAAAGGATTTTAAACATCTGTGCAATCACACCACGTATGCCTTCTTAATAAAAAAAATCTATCCCTTTCCTTTTTTTCTTTTGCCTGTCATGGGACTTGAATTCAGGGCCTGGGCATTGTCTCTGAGCTTTTTTGGCTCAAGGCTAGCACTAGCTACTTCAGGCTTTTTCTGTTTATGTTGTACTAAAGAAGTGAACCCCCAGCTTCATGCATGCTAGGCAAGCACTCTACCACTGAGACACATTCCCAGCCCTAATCTATCACTTTCTAGTTAATGATCTAATAATAAAAGAAAATTCACCTGCCCAAAGACAGAATCAGTAGCAATGTGGGCCTTAAAACATCTTCCTGATGACATACAAAATTGAGCATGGAGGATGACAGATTTTCACAGGTTTCTGTTGTTCCTTCCTGGTGTGATCCTCAGAAGCCACTTAGCAAAGCGTTACACCCAGAAATGCATCACAAAAGAAGCAAGCAAGAACATGGCCAAACACGCTGAGCATATGTCTCCTCATTATTGGCTTCAATGCAGAAACCCACCCACAGATCTTTACATTTAGTTCACTTCTACCACTTCAGGAGCAAATTTGTATTCTTCTTGTAAGAAAGAAAACTCTGAAACCACTTTTGTTTTTCTTTTATGTGGAGAATGATCTAATGGCTTCAGCAGAATCAATGACTGGCTCCTGCTTCTTTTTAAATCTACCCAATAGACATTGGGACTGGACTTGATGAACTTCATATTGCTTTTTTTTAAAAAAAAAATTTATTGTGAAAATACCATACAGAGGGGTTACAATTACATGAGCAAGGTAATGAGTAAATTTCTTGTCAAGCATCCTTGCCTCCTTTGTTTCCCCTTCCCATCCCTGCCCTCCCATCTTCCCCCAACCCCACCCTCAGTCCCCCCCTCCCCACCCCCCCAGCCAAAGTTGTAAAGTTCGTTTTTCGACATAACGTCTTGAACATCTCATTGTTGCAATAGGTCCACCTGTATCCCTATTTAAACAATTTGTTTTTGTCTTTCCCCTCCCCAAATCACACCAACATTAAATAGAGTAAAAACAGGCATCTTCCTCCGAATCCTCTCAAATTGTATTTTAAAGCTTACAGAGATTTTTGAACTTTCTCATTTCACTCTACACATACTGCCTCTCAAACACATGAGGAATTTGGGCTAGATTTCAGAAATTTCTGGAAGAGGACTCAACATTACTTTTTGAAGCCTGAAAATATTAGTTCTAATGTGGAACTCATTTTTGTTTTTATTTTATTTTACTACCTTTTTACCCAAAAAAAAAAAAAAAGAATCTGCATTACAGAAAAACTGCCAGTTACAAAATCTGGTAGATATCTGCTTCCCATAGTGTTTATGGGAAGGTCACTCATCATGGTATAGTTTTAATTGTAGCTGCACAGAAAAATGCCACCAACAGTAAGCAACATGCCCTAGTAATTTAATTCATTGAAAATAATGCAGATGAGGCTGTTATTGTCAAATTATTTTTCCCTTTCTTATTTCCATCCAAGTACATTAATTCTAGAAAGCATTCTAGAAGACTACTATTTACTTTCGAACACAGACCTTGCATGGTCAAGGGTTTTAAATTTTCCCAGGAATGTGTCTGGAAAGGTGCTTTTGCGGGAGGGGGTCAGTTATTCAAGTTTTTAAAAGATCTAATATTAACATATAAACAGATCTAATTTCACCTAGTTTTAAAATACTAAATGTAATATAAAAATCAAATGTTTATAGTCACTTGTCCCTCTCTAAAGAAAAACAATCTCTTTGTGTAGCCAACTCAGACAAAATACAGACATTATGAGAGGTGACAGGGAACCCAATTCAAAAAGGGCATAGCAAAAAGTGTCACTTTGTGTTGTTTCTGAAACTGACCAGATTTGAAAAGATTTTTTTTTAAAATTGCAAGTTAAGGGCAGAGTGCTGATTGCACAGGGCATATTCCAAAGTGATCCAAACACTTATGTAGGTCCATTTACGGAAAATCCTAAGGTAATTGCTGGATAATATTTCTAGTTTTACTTTTTTTTTATTGTGAACATACTGTACAGAGGGGTTACAATTACATGGGCAAGATAATGAGTACATTTCCTATCAAACATTGTAGCCTCCTCCTTTGTTTACCCTTCACATCCCTTCCCAGCCTCCCCAGCTTACTTTTTCTTTTGTTTAGTTTTTCCACATTTAAAAAGTGTTTCATGTCTCAACATGTTTACAAGCTCTGGAGAAGATCGATTTAAGACAGTCAGTAAATTATTCTGAACAAGTAAATAAGTTTGGAGACCAAGTAAGACCATATAAGATGATGCTAATTGAAATGAACCCCAAGATATGGACACAAGAGGTCTTACTTTGTTGTTTCTAATGTACCCTGTGATTTTTTTGTTTTTGTTTTTTGTATGTTCTTCCCCCTATAGTATATCCCCTATTGTCACTGTACTTGATTTTGGTACTCTGCAAATATACATTTGCCTAATTTGGGGAGGGGAAGGGGAATAACAAAATGCCAAAACAAGGACCTAGGATGACCCATTGCAACAATGACACCCACAAGACAGAATATTGGAAATGAACTTTACAACTTCGGGGTGGGGGGAAGGAGTAAGGAAGGTGGGGGAGGGAAGGGATCGTAGGAGAACAACAAGGGAAGGGCTAACATGTACTTAGTGTCTTACTCACGTTACTGTAAAACCTCTATACAGCATCCTTACAACAAAATAAAATTTAAAAATATGAAAAAATCCAAAAAATGAAATGTGGCTGTTGATAAATATAAAATCAAATCAAATTCCCCATCTACCATCAGATAGAGGTAAATGATGTTGAGGTAACATTTTCAAAAATATAAGTAAGAGGTTGAGAAGCCATTAATACCAAACATGCCCACACAGTCAAAAAAGCAAAGATTTCATGACTGGGAAAGACCCCAGAACACTTCCTAGTCTGTTGTTTTCAACCTTTTCACCATGAAAAAAAATGATTTATCAAATTATGCTTAACAATGACTAAGCATTTGTTGTGGTAGTTAATTTTATGTATTACCTTGGCTAGGCCATGATACTGGTTAACCTCACAGATCCAGATTAAACTTTAATCTGAAAAACTCTGATATATTTATTTATCTAATTATTTTTGTTCATCAGCATGAGAAAACAAATTCATATTCATCATAGGCATTATTACATATGTATGTCCTGAAAGAATGCATTTTCATTAGTTTGAAGAGGAAAATTAATGCTTAATCAGAAATGTAGGGTCAAACTGAGAATTCATTTGGGCTGCGGGGTTCAAGCCTGTAATCTTAGCTACTCAGGAGGCTAAGATTTGAGGATCACAGTTTGAAGCCAGCCTGAGTAACAAAGTCAGTGAGACTCTTATCTCCAATTAACCACCAGAAAACCAGAAATGGAGCAGCCTTGAGCAAAAGGATCTCAGGAACAGCACAAAGGTCCAGATTTCAAGACCAATGACTATATACATATATATGTAGATATACACACACAAATATACACATATATATGATAGTAACATAAATATATATAATCTATATGACAGATTTGTTACAGTGTTTATAATATCTGACTTCCCAAAAGGTGGGGGCCAGTTTTCATGTATGGCTTGCAAACCATATTAGTATGCATGTAGTCAGTATTGCTTGAGATCATTTTTGATGGTGTTTGTTTTTTGTAAAGTAAGTCCTTGAAAATATACTTGAGCCAGATTGCCTTTGTGACAAGAAGAGAGAAATTGCATCACTGCCATCTGCCAAATCTCCTACTATGGTAGATTGGTTTTATTTTCTTCGACGGTTCTTTCTGTTTTACCTGGAGATGGCTAACCAGGGAATATGTTCCTGGGGAACACTGTATAAGGATGTGTCAGAATTTGAACCTGTGGCTGAAACAATCAGCTGGCAGCTCCAGAAAATGGGATTTGTCCTCAAAATCAAAAATGAAAAAGTTAATTGTACCAAAATTCTTGCCTTTTTTCCTGTTTAGAAACAACTTTAATGCAGTGAATGCTTCTGCGATGTAGCTGCCAGGATGGGAGTAAAACAATGGTTTAATCATGCAGGAAAAGATGGCCAGGACATTTATTTGTGCTCAATGAGCTGAAATAATTTTACCCTTCTTTCCATATCTTCTAGAAAGAGAGACTTTTTTTAGGATCATTCAGAAATGGAATGCCTTTAACACTCACCCTTTATTTTAAGGACCGAGGAGGAATGTGTTTGAGTCATCTTAATTTCACAGACATTTTCCTGAAAGGGGAGGGATGTGTCTCTGTGCTCTACATGCCCTTGGCCTTAAATGTACCGGTGGATGGGGGAATCTGACAGCTTTTGTTCTAAACTTAGCCCTCCTTCTCTATTTCAGACTCAATAGGGGGAAGACTGTACTTTGTAATTAATACCCAGGAAATTAGCAATCAGCAACAGAAGAAAGATCAAATGGACATGTGGACCAGTCTCCCCTGCTCCTGACACGCAAAGCAGGGAGAGGCAGACAGAGGCTTTCAAGAAGAGCAGAGGTAAGAACAGCAGCCACAGCTGTACCCCCTTTCAGTTTGTATTGGTTCCTTAAAAAAAATTCCATCAACTGTCCAAGAAAGAAAAAGAGCAAGTCTATTTTTATTCTGTGGCGCCTCTGGTTATTAACTTTGAAATGATTTTTTTTCTGTTTCTCTTTTCTTCCTTCTCTCCTACCCACTTCCCTCCCCCCGTCTTCCCCCCCCCCCTCTTTCTCTTTCCCCATTTCCCTTTTCTCAGTTTTGGTCGTGATCTTAGCCTTGAACTTGTTCTGAGTATGGGTCTAGAGTCTCTGTCTTTGCCTTTGTCCCTCTGTCTCATGGTCTCTATCTTTGTCTTGGTCTCCGTCTCTCTCATTTTATATGACAAGCAATGTCCACTTCATTTAGAAGTCTGCTTCAGTTGGCAACAGGACTCAAGAAATCCCTTCACCTATTGCTTAGAAATAAATGAAATAAATATATCAGAGTTTTTGATTTTGGTCTAGTTGTAACAAACACTTCAGAGAGGTCACAAACAGGGGTCAACAGGATCCTGTCCCTCAGAGACCACTGATGGCAAAGAATTAACTTTAAGACAAATGTGTAATACTTGGGGAGGACCATAAATTATGGAATAACTTCAATATCTATAAAAATGAGTGTAGCATTACAAGTTCCACATCAGTTGTTTCTACACAGTGCTGATAATAAAAGATTTTCTTGACATAAAGGTGCATTCTTGGATTCTTTATGTATTTGTGTACATGTACTCAGAGAGGTAAAAATAGAATACCAAATTAGTCAAATTAGTCAAAATGTATCACTTGCTCTATTTCAGCTACTTCTTGAGGTGATGAAGCATTACATCTCTGACATAATGTTACTGTTTATTCAGTGAGATTTCAGCAGAAATCTGTCTGCCTTGAGTAGAGTCAGACAATCAGCAATGTTTGGGGGCAGAAGCAGTCTATGACCTCTGTAGCATGTTTTATTTCTCTTTTGTTATATAGCCTTTTCTTTTCGTTTCTTTTTCTGCAATGATGGTGCTTTTGTCTTGTTTCTCAGGCCAAGCTATTTGGGTGCTAAATGGAACTTCCTCCTCTGAACTCGAGATTCTGCTTTCAAATAGTCTTTTTATTCCCATGACCTACTTTGTCATACATGAGCTCTGCTACTTTTATTCACATGACATCCTGTACTTTCAGGCCTTTGGGTTTCCAGTGTTTTCACTTGAGTTCACGGCTCTCTTATTGCATTTAATATCTTTATTGCATAAATAATAAATTATAAACTTTTTTTCTAATGATTCTCAGCAACACATTCCAATAGAAAGACTGAAGAGTGCACATCTCAATGTTCTTGGAAAGTGACTTAATTTTGCTGATCCTAATTTTCTTTTTCTCTCAAATGAGGATATTGGATTAGAATAAGTGAACATGAAACTTTGGGATACACAAACAATTTCTTAGAAATGTGCATTCCCAGACTTTGGTCTCAAAACTCTAAACTGTAGGATTCTGAATTGTTATTTTACCATATGCATTGATATAGAGTTAATGTTTGTTCTCCCAAGGCACATGGTGATATTTGGCTGCCATTTTGGCAGTGTGAACAGGTGAGTTCTTTAGGATGATGAGATATCCATGAGATATCTACCTTCATGGGATTACTGCACAGGAAAAGGTGAATTCTGTTCCCTCAACCAAGTAAGGATTCTGCAAGGAGGTCCTCATCAGCTGCTGGTATCCTGGGTTTAGGTCATGTCTGTACTACCCAGGTATTTGGAGCTGGTAGCTCATACCTATAATTTATCTACTCATGAGGCTAATATCTGACAATTGAGATCTGAAGCCAGCCCAGGCATAAATGTCCAAGAGATCAATTAACAAGCAAAAAACTAGGAATGGAGCTGTGGCCAAGCAAATGCACAAGGCTCTGAGTTCAACTCCCAATACTGACACAAAATAAAATACATACATACAATACGTACATACATACATACATACATACATACATACATACATACATACATGCATACTTGCATGTATACTCACATCCATTTCCAAGCTCAGATATTTTCTATTGCAGCACCAATACACCAACACACATGTCTGGTAATTTTTCTTGCACATAGTTTGAAAATCAATATTGTAGATGTTTGGCATGGTTGATTATGTTTTTGAAGCCAGTACTACATTATATACCATTTTCTTATTATGCAAACCACAGGTGTATGCATTGTATTCATTGACTTTTTTAACATGGCACCTCTTTTGGACAACTACTTAAAGATAAGTTTTGAAAAGTTTAAAAAATAAATCAAAAATAAAAAGTAACAGGTATAGTTTTTGTAACTTCCCCTTGACTCTGGGCAAGGTATATCTATGCTGTAACTCCAAAAGTTAACCCACACAATGCAATTTCCTCCTGGCTCTTTGGGGATGGTTTCTTTTGTGATCCTGCCTCTCTATTTATGGGGGAACCAGGACTTCAGGTACAAAGAGGCTCCCTGAAGGGCTATGTGGAGGTGTTTAAAACAACAACAACAAGCCAAATGCTCAGCTACACCATCTAACCATTTTGTCAGCCAGAGATGCAAGTGAGCCAAATGCAAATACTCCCTTCAATCCCAGTGAAAAGCTCCCAGGTGGTACCATTGTGACAGAAGAACCTTTCCTGTCAAACCTTGCCTGAAGTTTAAGGTGGTCACTGTTGTTTAGGAGTCACTTTGTTTTGGGGTGGTGTGTTGCACAGTAATGGATAATTCCAAGGTTTTCTACAGTTGATTTTTTTTTTCTAAAATTAGCCAGGGTTAATGGCTAGTGAGTGAGCTTTTCAGTCAGACAGAACTGAACTTACATAGTTACTCTTCAAATAGTCACAAGGTGACTTAGGTCAAGTCATTAAAACTCTCCAAGCGCTGAGAATTTATTTATAAAATGGCAGCAATAACAATAATAATGATAATATCTACCATCCCAGGCTGTATTGAGAATTGCATGAGATAGTGAGTGGAAAATATATTTTTATGCCATATCATGTTTTCTAAACCTGGGCATTTTATTGGTGCACAGGAGCCTGATACATAGACAGTGTGCAGGGTTTGTATATGGATGAATTCTTTTCAGGGACTCTTTTTGCATTAAGTGCTAAGCATATGGGGCTTAAATAGCCCTAATCATTGTTCCAGTAAGGAGACTTTATTTGTTGGTACCTAATAAGAAAAAGAACCAGATTAAATTTTGCTTATGCAACCTGGCGCATATCCTTTTTATGTGGATCCTAGTTTGCATATCTAATGGAGGCATAAACTGGAAAAATAATATTTGCCAATGAAATGATAGAGCATAAGCAAAAATGTGCATGCTGGAGCAAACACAAAAAGTAAAAGAATTAATAAAGACATACAATATGAAATTAAAAAACCAGAACCAAGCTGAGCAACTGGTTAATGCATTTTTCTATACTTTTCCTATTACTTGTATGTTTCTTTATTCTCTGTCTTGTCCATTTGTAATTTATTCTATGTACAGTATGAAGTGAAAAGGGCGGACTTATGTCTGCTCAAGGCAGATGCATGATTCTGTATGTTTTTAAATTGTTTAGATCCATGAATTTAGTTTTGCTTACCTTTCAAGAGCTTTATTAAAATATAAATGACATTAAATTTGCACTTATTTAATGTACAATTTGAAATGTTTGGATTATCTACTAAATTAGTCTGCTATTTCTAGAATTATATGCAAGTAGAGTCATGAATACATTTTAATTTTTTTCACATGTTAGCTTTACATATATTATAAACTCTATACTCCTTTGTTATGTGTCAACAATAACACATGGTGGAAATGTAAGAATCTCCAAATCACTATGATACAGTGCCTATGTAATATTTGATTGTGCCAAAAGACATCCAATAATATTAAAAGCTTTGCATGAAAAGCATTTGGGAAGCAGAAGAATGTTTGTCTTTAAATTTCACCACATATACTCCAAAGGCTTCTTGTTACTTGTTAAGTCAGAAAGTTTCTTTTATGAAGAAGAGAAGTAATAAATATGATCTAAACTCAGTAAGTTAACATCACCATTTATGGAAAAACTGGTATTATGTGTCTTTACAGTGATGTAGGAAAAAGCAAATGGCATCATCCATGTGGTATTCCTGCTACACAATGACTGAACATAGTCATAATTGAATAAACATATCATCCTGTTTCTTCTGATCGTTTACAAAATAATTAGCAGACTAGACTCTAACCAAAAGAAAAAGGGAAGAAGGGAGGAAGCAAGGAAGTAGGGAGGGAAAAGGGGTAAATGGGTAATGATACAGTAAATGTGCTGAATTTTCAATTGTGGAATCTAAATGTTATACAAGTATTTAATATATGGCTAGTTTTTCAACTTCTCTGTAGGTTTGAGCATTATTTTCAAAATCAAGTGTTTTTCTGGGTGCCAGTGACTCAAGCCCCTTAATCCTAGCTACTGAGATCTGAAAATCAACTTACTTTTTTTTTTTTTTTGCCGGACATGGGGCCTGAACTATGGGCCTGGGCACTGTCTCTCAGCTCTTCAGCTCAAGGCAAGCATTCTACCACTTGAGCCACAGCGCTGCTTCGGACTTTTTCTGCTGATGTGGTGCTGAGGAATCGAACCCAGGGTCTCAAGTATGCAAGGCAAACATCCTACCACTAAGCCACCTTCCCAACCTCTGAATATCAACTTTCAAAGTCAGCTCAAGCAGGCCAAGAGACTCTTTATCTCCAAATAACAAGCAAAAACCAGAAGTGGAGCTGTGGGTCAAGTGGTAGAGCACTAGATTTGAGCAAAAAATTTCAGGGACAAAACCCAGTCCCTGAGTTCAAGCCCCAGGAATGGCATACACACACACACACACACACACACACACACACACACACACACACACACACACACACACACACACACACACACACACACACACACACACACACACACACACACTAAGCATTTGATGGGGAGAGTTTCTGCTTACATCCTTCAAAGAATGTTCTTACCTTTTGATTTTACCCTTAATATATCTTGTAGTAGATAAACTGTAGAAAGCCTTTATTTATGAGTATAATATTATACTGAGGCAGGATTTGTATGAAGATACATTGTGTGACAATTAGAAATTTCATATATGTTGCTTAGGATATTGGTACATAGGAGTCATGTTGGACTATACAGATTATAATTAATGGCATCCAATGAGGCTCAGTTTGTAATCATTTTAAGGGTCAGTTTTTCCATCTGGGCTAATGTTTACTTCCCAAAACTGTAATCATTATTATATAGGAGACTTAGACAAAGCACCTACTGAAGTGATGATCATAGTAGGTGTTTAGTTGATGGTAATTTCCATCCCCTAAACCCTTTAAGCTTATGTGCATAAATATGTTCCTAAACATTGCAATATTCCTGACGCAATAAAACACCATGACAAACTTTTGACCCAGTTTCCTCTTACTATGGTCACCTCTATGGTCTGTGTAGACCAACATTAATAGATAGATTGTTTTTTGTTCTTTTGGATTTTTTTTCTAAAATTTATCTCTGTATTTTCCAGAGTATCTAGATCCATGTTGTTCAGATTGCAAAAACCTTGATATTTTAGATGCAAACTTTTTTATTGTTAAGGTGATGTATAGAGGGGTTACAGTTACATAAGTAAGGTAATAAATACATTTCTTGTCAAACGTGTTACCCCTTCCCTCAATTTTCTCCTACTTTCCCTAGTACAGATCATTTCCAATATATTGTCTTATGAATATCACTGTTGCATTGGTTTCCCCTTGACCCTTGCCTCACCATTTTGTTGTTCATCTTCCCTTCCCTAATTCAAATAAACATATACAATACCAGGGTACCAAAATCAAATACAGTGACAACAGGGGATAAACCACAGGGGGAAGAACATACAAAAGAAAAAAATCACATAGTATATTTAAAAACAACAACAACAAAGAAAAACCTCTTGTGTCCATGTCTTAGAGTTCATTTTGCTTAACATCATCTTATATGGTCATATGTACATACCTATTGAGCTATTCTGCTCATCTGCTAATATTATCCTAGACATATACTAATTATTGCAAATAAGGAAAACCATGGGACCTATGCTTCTTTGGGTCGGCTTTCTTCACTTCATATGATTTTTTTTCCCACATCTTTCCATTTCCTTACAAATGGGGTGGTACCATTCTTTCTGAAGGAAGCATAGAATTCCATTAGCCCCTTCATGGCAAAGGACATAGCAAGGAAGATAATAGAAAGCCTATGGATTGGGAGAAGATCTTCACTAGTCACACAATAGACAAGGGCCTCATATCTAACCTATACTTACAACTCAAAAAATTATTAAAATAAAAAAAATTAAATCCCCCAACAACAAATCCTCAAAGAAAAAACCACCCCATTAATAAGTGGACTAAAGTATTACAGGGAGACTTCTCTGAAGAGGAAATAAGAATGGCCAATAGACATATGAAGAAATGCTCAACTTTTCTGGCCATAAAAGAAATGTAAAATCAAACAACATTGAGATTCAACCTTACCCTAGTTAGAATGGCTATAATCAAGACATCTAATAACAACAGATGCTGGAGGGGATGTGGCCAAAAGGGAACCCTACTGCACTGTTGGTGGAAGTTGAAACTTGTTGTCACTCTGGAAGGGAGTATGGAGGTTTCTCAAAAGACTACACATAGAGCTCCCCTAGGACCCAGTAATCCCACTTCTGGGCATTTACTCAAATAACCACAAACAAGGCTATACTAAAGCTATCAGCACCACTATGTTTATCACAGCATTATTCACCAGAACTAAGATATGGAACCAACCCAGATGCTCCTCAATAGATGAGTGGATCAAGAAAATATGGTAGATAGATAGATAGATAGATAGAAAAATAGATAGATAGATAGATAGATAGATAGATAGATAGATAGATAGATAGATAGATAGATAGATAGATAGATAGATAGATAAGATAAATATGATGGAAACTATTTTGAAGTGTGGTGATGTATCTTATCACTGGAGATTTCCCAACACTGGTGAGTCTTCATTTAGAATCCCTGAAAAATCACGATTTTACTCTGTAATGAGCATCTGCTAAACCATAGGAAATCTTCAAACTTCCAGCATAGACCATGAAAGGAAATAAAAAAGGGAAATAGCTAGGCAAGTCATTTATCAATACACGTCATCTTTTCCTGAGGCTTAATTGAAATTAATCTCTGTTTGAGGCTAACTTTCAGGCTGTTTCTCTCTAACCATTTTCTCTTCTATGAAGAAAAATGTGTTCCTGATGTTTACAACATTTCATTTCTTTCCCCTTTTACCCTATTTTGGAGAACTTTTCTCATGTTTGAAACCTGGGCCCAGTCAACAATTATAACCTGGAATTTTGCATTTTGTATAGAGAAACAGCACCAATGATGGACTGAATTTCATTGCCAAGTTGAGTAGCAGTAAATAGAAATGAGAAGGGGGAAAAGTGAGACAGAGTGATTAAAGAAATGTGAATCCTTTTTTCAGTTTTTACAGAAGAAAAAATAAGTGCATACCCTTCTATCTAAGAAGCCTCCAACTTCAGATCTGAGGTAGTTTATAAAGAGAATGCAACTATACAAAAATAATCACATGAAATACAAATTATAATATAAATGTCTGTTCCACCAGTTGTAAGGTTGAAATTTTACCAATGGGACTACTCTTAGAAATCACTGAGATACATTTCTTACCAAACAATTTTTCCTGTATATTCTAACACCATCTTTAAATTCTAATGCTGTGTCCTTTTCCTGACTAGAAAAAATAAAGCCTGAGCAATAATAAATACATCCTGACCAACAGTCCTCAGAGGTCCCTGATGAAGGAGGACAAGACCTCAGTGACTAAGAGATGTTTTTATCAATGTTATTAGGAGAAAGGTTAAAGATTAGTGTGATGAAAACAAAACCCAGCTGATGCTATTGATTCCAACATAGACATCTGAGTGCTAGGAATGGTCTTAAACAGAATTGCCAAAGGTGATATAAAACTCCTATTGCTTATCACCTGGGACCCACATCTATGCCAGGCAAATTTCAGTGCCACAGCTTATCAACATTACAGCATACTTGCATGCAAGGAATGTGAGACCTGGAAAAATTGAATGATTGCCTCCTTTATTACACCTGATTGTTTATCTAATCTCACCACTGTTTGTTGTTTTAAGATTTCTCTTCAACCGAGATTGAGATGTAAGTAATGTGTACAATCAGCTTTAAAGCATGGTTGGCTTACATCCTACTACCTAATACAACACACAGGCATTTTTTTTCTGGTTAGAATGAAAATACTGTGGGGAAAAGTGATGGCCTACCATACTTAAAGTCATTCATTTTTGAGTAGACTGTGTTTCAGATGCTTTCTGATAAAACAGAGGATATTGACTGATTTAACCATCTTTAGGGGTTAGTAATGAAGAATGTGGTATAGTAAGATAAAAGGAGATGGAAAACTCTAGAATACTATCTGGCTGTCACTGAGGAAGGAAGAGGAAATATGACTTATGATTTTTCCAACATTTGCCTCTGCTTTCCAAGATAGAGTTTCATTCTTGGCTCGAGATATATCAGTGAAACTACCAACAAGAACTCATCATCTGCCATCATGAAAATTAGGTGATCTTGTTTTCCTCTTAGAGAAACAGCACTTTATTTCATCCTGGAACCACATAACACCTTCTAGGCAAGGGTTGTATCTTAAAAAATTTTGTTTTTAGGAGATACCAACACACTGCAACACTAGTTGCATTTACTACCTATATTTCAGAGTGTTCTCTAGATCTTTATTAGAGCAGACAATTTGCTCTGATCAACTCATAGTAACTGCTTTACCATTAGCGTGTGAAACTCAAAAGTGGGAATGTTATGTCCAGCTCTCTCATACTATTTTCCACAGCTACTCAGAGGAATCATGTTGACAAAGAATCAACATCCATCCCCGAGAAGGGTCACGCTAGCCAATCCTTAGATTTCAAATCATGAAAGTAAGCTAAGTTTATATTGAGAACATATTGTGATCTAATGCCATAGTTGAAAACGTTTCCATATTGTCCCTTTTATCTTTCCAAATATTTTACTTTTCTGTACGTATATCGGATATTCCTGGAATAGCCTTGAGAATGCAAATTTGGAGTCACTGTCAATTGTGAGAAGCCAAAGAAAACAAGCTGTCATTTTGCAAACAAAATCATCCATGATTTATGTATTTGGCTACAAATTTGGATTATCCTTGCTGAAACATCTGAACCACAATGAGTTGGCTGAACTTTAATGTCTTATCAAAGACTTCACATTATTAGCCAGACTTCTAACAATTTTGCCAAACCATGGAATATTATCTGGGAAAAGGGAACAAAGATATTGGTGGCATCTCAATAATTAAATCATGGAATGAATAGAAGATGATGACACAAAGAAGTTTTGTAAATGTCTTGAAAATCAAGAAAATAATTGTTTTCTGGTCTCTGCATATAAGTTTGGATGTTTTTTGGATTTTATCCTTAGATGTACATGAATCATAAAAATCATACTTACAAATAAATAACTTGACAGTTATGAATTTCTATATGCTTTATTGATAATATTCTGATGTTGTGCATTATTATTATTTGTTTAAATTTTATATTTATTTATTTATTTATTTTTGTGCTGTTATGGGGTGGTGTTGAACTCAGGACTTTTCATTCTTGAATAGCTTTAGGCTTGCTTTAGGCTGCCACTTGAGCCGTATCTTCATCTGCAGCTTTTTTCTATTCAATTGGAGATTTGTCTACCCAAGCTTCTACTTTGAACTGGGATCTCAGCCTCTTGAGTAGCTAATATAACAAGCGTGAACATTTAGTGCTGGACTCATTTTTTAATTAGTACACATAAATAATAGGAGAGAGTTTCATTGTGAACAATTCACTTTTCTATTATACACCCATATTTCTTTCTATTTGGCAAATGTTTGATTGGTTTCATTACATTGCCTTATATGAGAGACAGCACAATGTTTGGGTGTGTGTACTTGTGCACATGTGTCCACGCATATTTGTATTGCACTTCAATCTTCTCCACTCCTCTATATCCTTTCTTTCCCCTTCCCCAACCCATTGACTATTTCAGATAGTTCTCTTTTTATATTCCTGTTCCATTGTTGTCATCATCATTAAAATTATCATTGTCATTTGAAGTCTAGATCCACAAATGAGTGAAATCATTACACATTTGGCTATTTGAGCTTGTTTTATTTTTTAATCTAAATAACAATCTTCAATTCAACCTATTTTCTTTCAAATGACATAATTCGTATTTTCCATATGAACTAGTAAGTGTCTATGTATATATGAGTCATATTCACTTTATCCTTCATTGCTTGTTGGACACCTTGGTGGATTTCAAAGTTTCACTTACGTGAACCCAGATGTAAGAAACATAGGCATACACTTGTCTTTCTTCCATATTTATTTATACTTCTTCAAATATATGCTCGAGTGGTATTGAAGAGTCTTAAGAAGCCTAATTTTAGATTTTTTGAGGAATAGTCATAACAACTTCCATATTTGTTGCCCTAGTTTACATTTTTGCCAATAGTGTATGAGAATTTCTTTTCCCTTGCTTCCATTTATTTCATTTCTGGGGATTAAACTGAAGGCCTCACATACACTATCAATTTGATTTTACTCATAGATCATTATTATTCACATGGTATTGGGATGTATACAGGAAAAGACATTGATAAAACCTGTTCTAAAGCCATCACCACCACACATGGATAAGTGTTCCTACATACAAAGAAAAATATAAATTCTGAGAAAGACTATAATAAGATGAGAGTAACTCTAGACTGACTTGGGTAAGCACATATAGTAGCTAGAAACTGCAGCTGACATGGAAATCTGCAGATTAAAGTCTTAAAAACTCAAAGAATAAATTTATATATAAGCTAATTATAAGGAATATACATAGCTTTAAAATTGCTAGAGTTGTCATTAATATATTATTTAACTTATTTATTCATTTTACATGTATCCCTGGGATAGAATAAACACTGACCTGCTCTTCATTGATAAACAGAAAGAAAAGAAGAGATATCCCTTGTTTAGAAAGACACATACAAATAAAATAATCAACAGTATCAGATGACACATAGTAGTAGTAATATAAAGTAAAAGGCAAAATTCCTTAATGGATTGAACAGTAGAAAAGAAAAGATTAAAAAGTCCAAGTTTAACTCTGGAAGAGAGAGCAAAAAAGCACATTACAATGATTATTAGACTCAAAGACAAAAATATATAGAACATTTACTCAATTAAAATAATAATCTGATATAAAAATATTTAACTTTACAGGAGAATTATGCAAGTAACTCAAATTTTCAATCTGGATTAAATGAGTGCATTTGCATACAATAAATATGTATATATATGTACAAATTTACATAGAAAATGTTCAAAATTAAGTTTGACAAATAATTAAGTTTGACAAATAACACATAAGCAAAGAAGAAAAGAGGAGCAGGCAGGTACAAGTCTGGTTGCCAGATATCTGAGCTTCAGAGATGTCTACTGTACGAAAACCACCTAGAAAATGATAGAGTTTAGATCTATATTTGAATCCTTGTCCTCTTACTGTATGTATCAGTGTCCTCAGCAGGTTTCTTACAAGTAGATCTTCTACCAACTTTTGTGAATGGTATGATGATGTGGTCTTTCAGACTCAGCTGTGGGGTGGAGAGACTTAATTCCAGCTCTCTCAGAGCCTTTGGCCTTAATTATCTGGTTTGAGGGAAAAGATCCCTCGAGCCTCAAGACTTTCCCATCTTACTTTTTTCCTTGAACATAGGCACCTTTTTCTAGTCCAAAACTAGAAAACTTGAAAATGTGCTTGGATAAGTGTGGGTATGTTTTTGGAAGACTGGATTTAAGGAAGGGAATTAAGCAAGTTTGAAATGTCTGGGTTGACTATTATGACGTTTCATAATATAAATCTGATATTAACAGATGCTATGAGGATGTAAAAAAATTGAAAATTCTGATAGAGGTGTGTTGTATTTAAATCAGTGAACTCTCATTAAAGAAGAAGCGGTCAATCTGAAGTTAAGAGAGAGTTAGTGAAGACTGGAAATTTTTTTTAAAAAACCTCTGTTGGTGTCTAGCCCAGCATGGATAAGAGCCATAAGTGTTAATCTTCTTAGGGAAGGCTACAAGAAAAGCTCGAGAAATGCACGAGGGAGAGATTACATAGGCCTTGATATGTTTTATATTTATTACTTTGCTCATTATTGGGATAAAAAAATACCTGGCATAAACAACTCAAAGGAGGGAAGATTTATGTGAGTTCATGTTTCAGAGGGTTTGTCCATGGTAACTTGTTCCAGTGTGCTTTGGCAGAATATTGTGACAGCAGGAATGTGTGATGGAGGAGGTTCTTCATCTCGTGGCAAACAGAAAGCAGTACGGAACCCTAAGAGGAAGAGGTCAGGTAAGGATAGAGCCTCTTCCGAACACACCCTCAGTGACTTACTTTCTCCATCCAGTCCATACCTTCCACAGTTCCATGATCACTCAGTGGTCTAATCACATTTTACCCTTGGCTGGTGCTCTAACACTGGACCCACACTTCTAACACACTATTCACATTTTGAATACATCAGTGAATCAAACCGTTCCTTAGTTCAGAGCCTTTATGATCCAATTATCTCTGGAAATGATCCCAGAGATAATACCAGAAGTATAATTTACTAATCGATTAGGCATTTCTCAAATCAATTAAGCTGAGAATCAAAAATCTCTAAGGAGACAAGAAGATTTATTCCACTAACCAAAGATGTCACTGCCACACCTCTACCCCCCTGAAGCTATGTCCCAGAATTTGGGGTAAGGGGAGATTTAAGACCTGAGAGAAGAGAGCTCAGAAGCTCTGTCAAAATACATTTGACTGTATTTGAAGTGGTATTTAAAAGCAGTTCAATCCTAAGTGCATTCTCAAAAACAATGAAGAATTAGGCAGCAAGCTATTAAAGTTTTTAAAAGGGACAGCTCTGTAGAAAAAAAAAACACAACTATATTATATGCCAGGTAGTTTACAAGAGAAAATAAAGAGAAGTAAAGAGCCCTCCTGGAATGAGAATGAATCTCAAGAACTTCCTGAAAATACCATTCCTGCACCAAAGCCTTCATTTAATGGAATCAGTCTATAGAATAATGTCTCTTTACTTAGACATCGTCAGAAACAACAGAACCATCAGTTAGCAGTTTGAAACCACACAACTGACTGTGATATCACACCAAGCAGAGAACTGGCCAAAGACCAAAGAAAGGGACAGTCAGAGAGGTCTGATGCAAACAATGTGACAACCTGTGTGCTCTAAGATGCACTTTTTTAGGAATAATTGTGGGAAAAATAGACTTCCAGAAACAGTTCCAGTCACTAAACAAAAAGAACAACAGTATGAAGAGAAAACAATAAACTCTTAGAGAAATACAATTTTAATAGTAAGTGAGCAATGTTAATTAAGTTTAAATACAAAGACAACAACAAAAAATAACTCCAAGTCCTGTTCTGAAAAAAAAAAAAAGGTCAACAACACTGACCAATGTCAGATGGACTGAATTCCCAGTCTTACCCTTATTCTTATTACAAAATACCTGAAACTGAGTTATCAATAGACAATAGAAATGTCACTGGTTACCTTTCTAAAGGCTCAGAAATCAAAGGCCAAAGCCAGAGCAGATTTAGTATCTGCTGGCTAGTTCCATAGAGCATCTTCACATGGCAATGGAGATATGCACTTTCCTCAATTCTTTTTTTTTTTTTTTTTTTTTTTTTTTTTGGGTCCGGTTGTGGGGTCTGAACTCTGGGCCTGGGCGCTGTCCCTCAGCTCTTCAGCTCAAGGCTAGCGCTCTACCACTTGAGCCACAGAGCCACTTCCGGCTTTTTTTTCTTTTTGCTTATGTGGTGCTGAGGAATCGAACCCAGGGCCTCAGGCATGCAAGGCAAGCGCTCTACCACTGAGCCACCTTCCCAGCCCTTTCCTCAATTCTTTTTTTTTTTTTTTTGGTCCAGTCGTGGGCCTGAACTCTAGGCCTGGACTCTGTCCCTCAGCTCTTCTGCTCAAGGCTAGCGCTCTACCACTTGAGCCACAGCGCCACTTCTGGCTTTTTTCTTTTGCTTATGTGGTGCTGAGGAATCGAACCCAGGGCCTCAGGCATGCAAGGCAAGCGCTCTACCACTGAGCCACCTTCCCAGCCCCCTTTCCTCAATTCTTTACACAAATCAACACTGCTATCATAAGAAAAGAAACTTTATTGTCTAAACCCTGCTCCAAGGATCCACCTATTAATACCCAATAATCCCATCATCTTTTGGATTAAGTTCTATCTTATGGATTTTAGGGGGACTCATACATTCAATTCATATTATTCTGATCCCAAATTTGATGTGCTCTCCTATACAGGTGGACCTGTTGCAACAATGAGAAGTACAAGTTGTCATGTCCAAAACGAGCTTTACAAAGTTAGTGGGGGGGATGGTAGGGGGGTGAAGGAATAGGATTGGGATGGGGGGGAGGGGGGAGGCTGGGAAGGGAGGTGAAGGGTAAACAAAGGAGGAGGCTGCAAAGCTTGGTAAGAAATGTATGCATTATCCTGCCCATGTAATTGTAACTCCTCTGTACAGTATGTTCACAAATAAAATTAAATTAAATTTTAAAAAAAGAAAAAAAATGTGTTGGGTTTCATTCAATAGTTCCTAATACCTTGCTTTGTTCTAGCACCAATTCAAAAGTCTAAAGTTCAGAGTCAGGGTCCAAGATATAGTTCCATGGTATAGTACTTGTTGGCCACACACTTGGACCTGACTGAGTTCAATCCCCAACTTTGACATAAAATGGAAAATTTAAAACTCCATAGTCTCAGTGTAATTATGCAGATGAGAATGAAATGAGCCGAGTTCTTGGTCACTCACTTCAGAACACGTTTGTCCTTTCCTCCATTTCCAATTCCTTATTCCTTTATTTTAACATCAAGAGAATTGTTTTTACCAACCCCAAGATTAAGGCTTTCTTTAAAGCTTTCTTCTGAGGCATCTCCACAATTGTTCTTAGTGGTTCATCTATTGAAATGGAGACTTTCCCTACTATATGCTCTATTCTATATTAACATGAGTTACCATGTTACCTAGCAATCTCACTCCTCTTTAGAAGTGAAAGGGAAATGCACTTATACTCCCCTCAAATTTGCTACATGAATGTTAGTACCAGGTGTTACAGACTGAGTGGTGTCCTCCCCTACTAAAATACCTTCATATACTAAGGAACTAAGTTACCTTCTAGGCCACACTATTTGAAAATCAGACCCTCATGGAGATAAATAAAGCTGGAAAACAATCTATAAGAATTAACTCTTTCCTAATTGGACCGAGTTCCTTCTAAGAAAAGTGTGGAATAATAAATGCTTCTCTCTTCTCTCTCTCTCTCTCTCTCTCTCTCTCTCTCTCTCTCTCTCTCTCTCTCTCTCTCTCTCTCTCTCTCTCTCTCTCTCTCTCTCTCTCTCTCTCTCTCTCTCTCTTTCCTATGCTGCTATGTGAAACTCAAAGTAAGAAAATACCTATATATAAGCCAGGAAGAGAACCTTCACCAGAAACTAAATCAGCTGACAAGACTTCACAACATAACTTAAGTACAGTCCTATTGTTTAAACCACCCAGTCCACACTGTTTTGTTATAGTAACCCAAGAATACTGACAACAGCATACCTCATAATAATAAAAATGTGGGAACAATCCAATGTGCATGAAATAATGATTAAATCCTTTTACAGGGATATTGTTTGCCAATAAAAAAGGAAAGACTAATGGATATGAGAATATGATGAACCTTAAAACCTTATGCTAAGTGCAGACAGATAATCATGAAAGACTATAGAACTTATACTCAATTATGGTGAAATGCTCAAAGTATACACTCTACAGTAAACAAGGTTAAGTTATTGTCTAGAAATAAGATAGAGGGATATAGGAAGAGGGAATATTAATGGGATCTGATTTTTTAAGGAGTAAAAAAATAACCTAAATTTAGATTAAAGATATGTAAGAAGCCTGGTGGGAAGGTCATAGTACAGGGATTTCCTTGAAGAAAAAGAGAAAGAGAAAAATACAAGCCTCACATCTGTGGCTTGCACCTATAATCCTAGCTACTCAGGCAGCTGAGATCCAAGGATCACAGCTTGAAGCCAGCCTGGGCAGGAAAGTCTCCAATTAACCACCAGAAAACCAGAAGTGGTGCTGTGGCTTAAAGTGGTAGAGTGCTAACTTTGAACAAAAATGCTCAGGGACAGTACTCAGGGCCTGAGTTTAAGCCTCATGACTGGCTAAAAATATTTTTAAGAAAAAGAAAAAAATGAAAGAAAATAGCTCAGAAATAAAGCAAGATGATCTTGAAAGTGTGACTCAAAGTTGTACAATTCTGAGCCTCTATTAAAAATGACTTACCAGGCGTGGTGCTCCATGATTTGAATCTCAGCCCCAGGCAGTCTGAGGCAGGAAGATCATGAATTCAAGGCTGCTCTGAACTATATATACTGGAACAACCAAAATTGCATTGAGTTATACACTTTTAGAGTGTACAGTGTTTGCATTATAGGTATATATATATATATATATATATATATATATATATATATATATATATATATCAAATAAAGCTATTCAATAATTATTTTATTAAAGTAGCTATTTTATTCTTTTCTACTTATATTGAAGCTATGAATCTAACCACACCTAAAAGAATCTTGACTCATATTCTATTCATTAAGTCAATGCATGGCTTTCCTTGATAAAAACAAATCTCAATGTAAAAACAAATGAATAATGTAGGAATAGTGGCCTGTACCTCTAATACAAATGACTAGGGAAGTAGATGTCAGGAGGATTGTGGTTTGAGGCCATTCTAGACAAAAAGTTGTCACCTCAAAAAACAAGCTGGATGTGGTAGTAATATCTCTAATTCCAGCTTTGAAGGAGCCATAGGCTGGAGTTGGAGATATAGCTCAGTTGGTAGAGCACTAGCCAATGAGCAAAAGTCTCAAGTGCCAAGCTTAAGTTCCAGTCTTGGACCTAAAAAAGTAATAATAGTATGGAGCCATAGGTACGAGAATCATGGTAAGTATGGCCTTGTTATAAACATTAGATTCACTCTGAAAAATAACCTAAAGCAAAAGGACTGTAAATGTAACAAGTATTGGATTACTTACCTAGCAAACACAAGGCCAAAGTTCAAAACTTAGGATTATCAAAAACAAAAATACAAAAAAAATTAAAAGCAATTTCATGTACAATTTTTTAAAATTGTATACCTATACTTAAAATGAGTGTACTGTTTGATGTAGTTGGGTATATACATGTGTTTGTGTGTGTATGTGTGTGTGTATATGCATGTATATGTACATATTCCAATACAGTCAAGATGTTGAACATTGTAGTCTTCAACTCAAAACTACTTCCTCATGCTACTTTGCATTAAAACAGCAACAGCCCCTGGTAATGGCTGATATACTTTCTGTCACTGTAGATTGGAAAAAATACAAATGATCAATTATCTCCCTAAGGGATTCTTAGCTAAGTCATCGAAGGAGTTGAAATTGAAACCACAATAAGATACTCTGTATACATACATGTATACAGAGTACATACATACAATGTATGCTGGCATACATTGTATGCCAGCAAACACACTCACACACACATACATATACACATACGCACATGTACATACACATGCATGAACATATAGAAACTGTATCCATACACTCTGATACAATCAAAAATAGTACACTACAGCCTGCCAGTTTCTAATAAAGGTAACCATAATTACCATAAGAACCAGAAATTCTGATATTCTACCCTCCAAAAATGAAAGCATATGCTTACAAAGAATCTTGTTCAGAAAGAATTTGTTTTATGTATAATTTTGGACTAGTGCCACCATGCTTTAATTATTTCAGCTAGGGGAGTATATTTTAAAAATTATTCGGGAAGACTCTACTCATTACTTAAGAGAATTAAAAGTTGCAGATTTCTCCTATGCCTCAAAATTAAACCATATAAAAGTCACCCTTGCTTTCATTGTATTTGATGTTGGTATAATTTGTGGAGGGGAAGGGAAAAAAACAAATAATAACATAGTTTTTAAAAATCATGGAAGTATTAGAGAACATCATAAGGGAAATGTGGAAGAAAAAGGAACAGAATTTTCTGAGTAGGGCTCTCATAGCCTAGCAAATAAGCACAATGATGAATGAATCAAATTAAAAAGTTTCTGAATCAGAAGAAACAGGTATCAGAACCAAGTTTGGGAGAAACTATTTGCCAGCTATGCAATGAATAAAAGGGTAATATTCAGAATATACAGAGGGCTTAAACATTAAACATTAAAAGAATTAATACATGGGAAAATGAATTGGACAGTTCTCAGTATAAGAAATACAAATGGCTACAAAACACATAAAGAAATGTTCAACATCTTTAGCCACAAAGTAAATGTAAATCTAAACTACAATAAAATTCCATCTCACACAAACCAGAATGGCAATTATCAATAATACACACAGTAACTAATGCTGTCATATTAGGCATACAGTATATCCAAGGGACTGCAAATATATACCCAAGAAAGATAAGTGCATATCCGTGTTTACTGATGCTTGTTTTATGATGTGGAATCAGCCAATGAATGAACACATAATATAATATGGTATGCATATGAAAAGCAACACGGTGGAAGAGTTTACTTGTTCAAAACGTACTCTGCATGATGTATGTAAATATCACAATGAAGCCTCCTCATGTTATAAATGCATATTAATTTAAAAATAAGTGACATATCCATTAAAATATTCTTTAAAATGTGGAAAATGTGAATTTTAAGTAAATTTACCAAGAACAAAATGTTATTCATATTTTCAGAATATATTTCCACTATTTTAAAATCTCCTAAATCCTAGAAAGAAATTCTTCCGTATATGTGGTCATGGTATTTTGCCTGAAAGAGTCATCTCTCAGTCAGTTTAATAGATAGAAATAGTTCATATAAACATTGTAGCTAACAAGGGATGTGAAAATCTACACTGCTGGATTTGCCGATGATACCAACGGTATTATTTTGACTCAAGGACTTTTCACTTCTGGTTTGTATGTATGTATCAAGCTTCTAACTGGATCCTGGTTGGCATCACATTGCCATTCAAATCATGTGATCAGATCACTCCTTAGTGAACAGCAGTGGCTGTCAGATGAATTTGAGCTTGTCATCTTCTGTATTCAAGATACCTGCTCCTATGACTTCAATATGGCACATATCTTGTACCTGATTGAACACTCTATTGTACATGTTATATTCCCATATGTAATGTCTGCTTGTTACTTATTCACTGAGATCTTTCTACACATGTCTTAGGTCACAGTAGCCTTTCCCTTATGGCTATATATTCGGTATCTTTCCTCACTTTGTGTATATGTGTGCATGCAAGCATTTAACTAGCTAGCTAGCTAGCTGTCATTATATTCCTGTTTATATGCATTATATTGACCTATAAGTTTCTGCATAGTAAAATAAATTTAGATATTTATAAAATATATTGCTTTTTGGATAATACTCATTAATTCCATTTAGTTTTGCAGCATTAGGGTTTGAATTTGAGACTTTGTACTTGCCTTCCAGGTGCTCTAATTCTTGAACCATTCCTTCAATGTTTTTAATTTTTTGTTATTTTTTGAATAGGGTCTCGATTTTGCTCCAGATTTGTTTGGGAAAAGATCCTATTATTTATACTTTCTGAGTAGCTGGAATGAAAGGCATGTGTCACCAGAGTCAGATTCTTATTGGCTAGGGTGGGGGAGTCTTTCATGGTGCTTTTCTCCTGCCAGTCTCTGCATCCCAAGTAGTGAAGATGATCATTGTGAGCCAGTGCATTGGCTTCCTCACTCACTAAATATTTTTGACAGTAAACTTCACACTTAGAAGATGATGGTGGGGGAAACATATCATCTCTGCCCCAATAGCTTATTAACAGGTATGATTTGAAAAAAAAAAGTTCTTCTCTAAAATGACTTCATTATCAGATTGATGTTTTCTAAATTGTTATCCTGCCTCAGTCAAATTCCATTTTTTCCTAAATAGCTCAATTTATCCTAAATTTATAACCCTTCATTATGAATATCTAACTTTTCAAAATTATGATCCTTGAATATCTCTCTGTATCCTGATGGCTTCCGAGTAATCTCAGCAATGTCACCCTAGGCTATACCTGACTTGCCTTCCAAGGTCTATCTTAATGAAGAGTAAGTTTTCATGCATATTTTGTCACCAAGTGAGTTCTGAAGGGAAGAACCGAATTATGCATTTACTTAGATTTTTTTATTGTGAAAATACTGTACAGAGGGGTTACAAGTACATGGGCAAGATAATGAGTACATTTCTTATCAAGCATTGTTGCCTCCTCCTTCGTTTCCCTTTCCCATCCCTTCCCATTTTCCCCACCCCCCCAAGGCTGTAAAGTTCGTTTTTCAACATAACGACTTGTACATCTCATTGCTGCAATGGGTCCAACTTTATCCCTATTTAAACGATTTGTTTTTCCCTTCCCCTCCACAAATTATACCAACATCAAATACAGTGAAAATACCGTGGGGGAGGGACATACAAAGCAACAAAGAAATCATCTTATAAATATGTTAGAGACAATTGCATGTAAGCAAAAACATTTGAATACTTATTTTGGGGTTCATTTCACCTAACATCGACTTATCTTTTATTAATAATAGGCTGATGTCTAACTTCCTACTATATTTCACTGCTCTTATTTCTAATCTAGTGCTACTTTCAAGAGTTGAAGTCTCTCCTTTACCAGGATCCACGTCAAGTTCTTTGTCAAATACTAGCTGCTCTACAGAACATGTTGACTCCAGTCATAAGCTCAAAGTAATATTTCTCTCATCTTCCTCCCAATAACAATGCTGGACATTACATCGGTGGAATTTATCTTACTCTGCTTTGTCAGATTCTTTTATATAAAAAGTCCTATCCAGTGACTTCATTTAACTTAAAAACATAACACAGAATAGTAATTTTTATGTCAAATGTTCAATATTGGCAATGTCATATGCTAACAGAGAATAACGACATTCAGGTCCTTGCCCCAGGCTGGGGGTCACAGCTTTACATTCTGAGAATCCACACAGGAATTAATCATTCTGAGTATCATGACAGCCCAAGGCAAGTAAATATAGCCTCATCACGCAATTGCCTAAATCAAACTCCACAGATGCTTTTACATATGCTCCATGAAAGTATTGTTTTCCCAACCATTTCCCCGATCTATACTTGAAACAAACAAAAGTTATCAATAGTCCTGAAATCATTTAAGCCTAAATCAGAGCTACGTGGTCATGCCAAATTTCTCATGAGTTTAGTGACAGATTACATAAACAAGTCTGTAAAATAACTCAATTAAAATGACTGATCATGGCCAGGCACCAGTGGCTTACACCTTTGATCCTAGTTATTCAGGGGGCTGAGATGTGAGGATCAAAGTTCAACACCAGTGCAGGAAAGAAAGTCCAGAGACTCTTATCTCCAATTAATCACCAAAAACTGAGAGTAGAGCTGTGCATCAAGTAATACAGTACTAGCCTTGAGCAACTAGGTGCTAAGTTCAAGCTCCAGGAGTACATATAAACACACACACACACACACACACACACACACACACACACACACACACACACACAGATACTATGTGGAGGCATTCTTTTACAAGAGACTATGAAAGGGCATTATTATAACTATGTCATCTGCTACCTATGTTAGAAAATCATTTATTCACTCATCATTTTGTAAGTGCTAGACCTTTTGAAAGAAACAGGAAAATGTAGTCATTAAGGACAGTGCAGGATCAGCAGAGGGACCTACTATAGAAAACTCATGTCCCTCTCCCTAGAAATACCTCTCTCTTCCCATGGATCATCATATACCCTCTCAATGTTCCAAAAGGACTTCCAAATAATGCTTTATAAACATAGTTATTGTGCTTATATGTCCATTACCTCTATTAATTTATATTATCATTCCACTATCTTAGTTATAGAGGATAAAGTGAGTCCTGATAAGTAAAGGATTAAATAAATATGTTTGCCTCTATGAGTTAAGAACAAAAGCAAAGGTATATGAAGATAAAGATAAGATAAAGACATGTTATCAATAAAACAAATAGAAAGAGAAATACCTCTTAGTGGTCTTAAGGGCCAGGGAGTTCATTTCAGTAAGGAGAATATTAATCCTTATAATGTCAAATACATGATTTACTTATTTTACAAAATAGAGGTAGCTACTTGGGAAGAGTAATAAATGTCATGAATTCCTTCTTTAAAAAATATTTTTAAGATTATCCTAGACATATACTAGTTATTGCAAATAAGGGGAATCATGGGACCTATTTTCTTTGGGTCTGGCTTACTTCACTTAATATAATTTTTTCCAATTCCTTCAATTACCTAAACAAATGGGGCAATGTCATTCTTTCTGATGGAGACATAGATTTCACACACACATATGCATATATACACATACATATATACCACAAGCAGAAAAAGTCAAAAGCTATGTACATATGACCATATAAGATGATGCTAAGTGAAATGAACCCCAAGATAGGGACACAGGAGATTTTATCTTTGTCGCTGTTGTTTTTAATGTACTATGTAATCTTTTTTGTTTCTTTGTATGTTCTTCCCCCATGGTATTACCCCTGTTTTTACTATATTTGATTCTAGTGCCCCGCATCATATATATATATATATATATTTACATATATATACACATACATATATATATATACATATATATATGTCTAATTTTGGGAGGGGAAGGGAAATAACAAAATGTTGAAACAAGGATACACCTTGACCCATTGTAACAATGAGATGTACAAGACATGTTGAAAACAACTTTACAACTTGGTGGGGGGAGAGAGGAGTTGGGGAGGTAAGGAGAGAAGAGATGGTAGGGGAAAAACAAAGGAGGGGGTAAAAATGCTGGATAGGAAATGTACTCATTACCTTACTCATGTAACTGTAACCCCTCTGTCTAGTATCTTTACAATTATATATATATATATATATATATATATATATATATATATATATATATATATATCTCAGGCATGAGCCACTAGCATTTGGCTTAATATTATTTTTAAGCCAAATGCTGGTGGCTCATGCCTGTAATCTTTCCTATTCAGGAGGCTGAGATCTGAGGATCATCATTCATATTCAGCCTGGGCAGGACAGGAAAGTCCAACTCTTCTCTTGAATTAACTACAAAAAATAGGAAATAAAGCTGTGACTCAAAGTGTTAGATCACTAGTCTTGATCAGAAAAGCTCAGGGGCAGTGCCCAGCCCAAATCCTGCACACACACACACACACACACACACACACACACACACACACACACACACACAAAATTGAGTTTTTAAAAATCAACAAGTTTCCCAGAGTACATAAACTCTGAATCTAGTCTTGTCACCTTTTTACTAGATTTATAAGCTTACAACATCTGCTTATTCCACTTGGGATCTGTAAATAGTTTGCAAACAGTTCAAAGAGCTATATAAAATGAATGACATGGATAATGGTACTTTTAATTGAAATTACTATTGGGATGAATTGATCTGTAAAATGTCCCAATTTACAGTGTTATCTGTTATCTGTGTTTGCATTTATAAAATTAGATATTATAACTGCTCTGGCTGAAGTCAAGTGCTGAAAGTCTGAACTACTCTGGTGAGTTATTTCATCCCTTGGCATTAATAGGCACCTGCTTTTGAGTCAGAGTTAAATACAGTTTATCAAACAACTGGAATACATTTAACCAAAACCAGTTCTACTTCTAATGGAACTAAAGTTCCATTCTCAGCTATTTAGTAGTTAATTAGATGTAAGAGTCTCATAGACTTTTCTGCCTGGGCTGGCTTTGAAGCCTTATCCTTACATCTCAGCCTCCTGAGTAGTTGGAATTACAGGCAGTGGCTGAGAGCTGTTACATTCTTTATGGAATAAAATACTATGTCAAAATCAGACGACAGTGGCTCACACCTGTAATACTAGCTACTCAGGAGGCTGAGATCTGAGGATCACGGTTCAAAGCCAGCTCAGGCACGAAAGTCTGTGAGACTCTTTTGTGTGTGTGTGTGTGTGTGTGTGTGTGTGTGTGTGTGTGTGTGTGTGTGTGTGTGTGTGTGTGTAAATGAGTTTATTGATAAAGACACAAGATCAAGCTTCCACCAAACCCCTCCCTCCCCAAGCACAGATACCAACAAGAACAGAAGAATGAGTATTCATATAACCTTTACAAACTACAACCCCAGCTCTCTCCAGAGCCCCAAGCTTCATCAATAAACCACTAGAAAACTGGAAGTGGCATTGTGGCTTAAGCTCACCTTGAGCTGAAGAGCACAGGGACAGCGCCCAAGCCCAGAGTTCAAGCCCCACGACCGACCAATAAATAAATAAAATACTATGTCTTCATTTATTTCCAAGCACAGCAATTATGTCTATTTTGCCAGTTCTTAACTAAACAACATCACTAAGCTGAGAAAGACAAAGAACTTTCCTCAGGACTATCCCAAATAAGATGAGTAAATATGTATAGATATAAGGAATTTGAAAAATATTTGTTTCACTTTAACTTTTCTTTTTTTTAATTTTTTTTATTTTATTGTAAAGATACTATACAGAGGGGCTACAGTTACTTGAGTAAGGCAATGAATACATGTCTTGTCAAGCGTTGTTAGCCCCTCCCTTGTTATTTTCTCACTATTCCTTCCCTCCCTTCCCTCTTTCCCTCCTCAGCCCACAAGTTGTAAAGTTCATTTCCAATATACTGTCTTGTGGGTATCATTGTTCGTTGTTGTGATGGGTCATCCTGTGTCCTTCTTTCAGCATTTTGTTTTTCCCCTTCCCCTTCCCAAATTAGAAAAATGTATATACAAAATGCAGGGTACCAAAATCAAATACAGTGGCAACAAGGGGAAGAGCATACAAAGGAAACAAAAAATTGTATAGTGCATTCAAAACAACAACAACTTTTTCTTTTGAGGTAGTTTTAGACCTTAGAGGGGTTGGAAAAACAATAGAGTTCCTATAGTCCCTGCCTTTAAGAATTCCTAAAGTTTTAAAATCCAGCCTTTCCGTTTGTACCTTTAATTGGAGGATTTGAACCACCATTTCCATTTAGAATTATGATGAAAAGGCATGTATCAATGCCCATTATTGTTTTTCTTTGTAATGAATGATTATTTTCTAATTCTCATTTGCCTATCTACTTATCTAGTAAAATTTATTCTTTTCCACATCCTCATGGTTGTGTTTTCTTATTCTGTGACAGAATGTCTTTAGTTACCTTCTTCAATGCTCACGTAGTAGTTGTGAATTTAGATTTTGTTTATCATGGAAGGATTAATTTCTCCTTTAAGTATGAAAGATAGCTTTCCTGGCTACAAGAATCTAAATTAGCAGTTATTTCTTTCAGGGCTCAGCATTCTATACTCTCTGATTTTCATAGCTTTTTAAAGGGTTTGCCTTATATATGACTTGGCATCCGACCCTTGAAACTTTCAATATCCTTTCCTTGTTTGGTGACATGGAGATGTTCTTTTCTCATCTTGACTGCTTTTTGTTCTAAAAGCCTCCTGTAGCTGAGTTGATTATTTCTCTCCCAAGATGTGGAAATTCTCCAGCTAGTATTTCCTTTGCAATGTTTTTCATGTGTAGCTTGTTCTATATCTTTTCCTTCTATGCCTCTGGGGTTTAGATTTGGTATTTTAATTGTATCCCAGAGGTCTTAAATGTTCTGTTTATACTTTTTTCTGTTTTCTTTATTATCGTCTGAATGTTTAACTCAGTTATCTTGTTTTAAATTCTAATATTTCCTTCCATTTTGTTCTGGCCTATTGAGACTTTCAACTGAATTTTTATTTGACTTTACCAGTCCAAAATCCCAAATTCATTTTTTAGGATTTCTATATATTCATTTATTTCTTCTTACATATTTTACATTGTCTTTCTTATTTGATCCATCTATTTATCTGTATTCTTTTAAGTCACAGTTTCTTCTTTATTGTATTGATGAGTCCTATAATCCTTTTAAGAAATTCTTCAATGTGTATATATACCACATTTTCTTGATCCATTCATCTACTGAGGGGCATCTGGGTTGGTTCCATATCTTAGCTATCATAAATAATGCTGCAATAAATATAGTTGTGCTGGTAGCTTTAGTGTGGTCTTGTTTGTGATCATTTGGGTAAATGCCCCAAAGTAGGATTGCTGGGTCATAGCGGAGCTCTATGTGGTAGCTTTTGAGGAACCTCTATACTGCTTTCCAAAATGGTTGAACAAGTTTACACTCATACACAATGGAATTAGATGCCTCCATCAGAAAGAATGGCATTGCCCCATTTGTTAGAAAATGGAAAGACTAGGAAAAAATTATATTAAGTGAAGTAAACCAGGCCCAAAGAAACATAGGTCCCATGGTTTCCCTTATTTGCAATAACTAATATATGTCTGAGTCAAACAGTAAAGGTCAGATAAGTTGGTGTTAGGGAAATGAACCCCAAGATAAGTATTCAAATGTTTTTTTCTTCTTTCATGTGATTATTTCTAACATATTTATAAGATGATTTCTTTGTTGCTTTGTATGTCCCTCCCCCACAGTATAACCCCTGCTTTCACTGTATTTGATGTTGGTATAATTTGTGGAGGGGAAGGGAAAAAGCAAATCATTTAAATAGGGATACAGGTGGACCCATTGCAACAATGAGAGCTACAAGTCGTTATGTCAAAAATGAACTTTACAACTTTGGTAAAGTGGTGGTGGGAGGATTGGGTGGGGGGGTGGGGGAAGGATGGGGGGGATGGGAAGGGGAAACAAAGGAGGAGGCAACACTGCTTGATTAGAAATGTACTCATTATCTTGCCTGTGTAATTGTAATCCCTCTGTATGGTATTTTCACAATAAAAAAATCTTAAAAAAAAGAAATTCTTCAAAATTTCATCTACTTCATAATTAGCATCTATTATGATAAAATTCTATTTGAAGAAGTCATTTTGCCTTGATTTTCTCATGATCATTGGGTTTCTATGTTGAGATTTGCATGTCTGAGGCCAACTTGTTGAACGGATGTTTTAATTACCTTCTTTCTTTCTGTTCAACTATTATCGATGTTCAGCTAGGACCAAGCTGAATGCGTGTTGAAGGGCCATTTCTGAGGTGGTGGAGTACTGGTACTAAAATGCTTCTCAGGCACCATTTATGCTGAGGGGTGGATGAAAAGTGCCACAGTGACCTATAGCTGCAGAGCAAACAACTTCAACACGGTCCAGCTTCAAACAACCATATATTCTGGAAAATATTGTATTGTATTGGGACTGTCAAAGCCTACCCTTATGATTGTGAGTCCTATGGTTTGGAAATAAATCTGCTAGTGGGATGAAGTGTGACCTGGCTCAGTGGGTGATACGAGAATGGAAGAATCAATTTTTGAGAGACCAAGTGCACAGGCAGGTTTCTGCATTAAAGTTCTAAACCTACATGGAGAGGAAGCTAGTCAACTTGCTTTTATATTATTTGTTGGCTATGAAGATGACAAAGACAGCTAGCTACATAAACTGGAAAAAATGCCTTAAACCCTGAATCTTAAATCTTGTCCCAACATTTGGGGCTTTTAAAATTGTTTGATTGTTAGGTATTTTTTTCTACTCTTACCATATTTATATTTGTTTTTCTCCATCTTCTAACCTACTAAGTTACACTTGCTAACTCCTGCTAGAGCCAGGAAAGTACCTACTGCTTTCAAAAATAACATGCCTTAAAATAGAGTATGTGAAGAATGGTCCAAATGATATTATGGTATTTTTCCCTTTTTCCTTCCTTCTCTTCCCCCAATCAATTTTTTTCCTTATACTTTTCTTTTCTTTTCTTTCTTTCTTTTTTTCCTGTTCTTCTCTTTTTCTTTATTTGCTTTTCTTTCTATTTCTGGTGACACTAGAATTTGAACTAAGGGCTTGGTGCTTGCCAAGCAAGTACTTTGCACTTGGCCACATATCCAGACTCCAGCCCTTTTTGTTTTAGATTATTTTTAGGTAGGGTTTTATATTTATTTGGATTGGACTCCAACTACTATCTTATCTTTGCTCCCACATAACTGAAATTATAGGTATGATATCATGCCTGACTTGCTTGTTAAAATGAGGTCTCACAATATTTTGCTCAGGCTTGCTCCAAACCTCAATCCTAATTTTTGCCTTCAGAGAAGTTGAGATTATAGGCATGAGCCAGCCATAGTGTCTATCATCCAATGGTCTTTTTTGTATGTGTATGTGTCGGTCATAAGGCTTGAACTCAGGGCTGTCCCTGAGCACTTTTGCTTAAGGCTAGCACTTTGAGCCACAGCTCCATTTCAGTTTTCTGGTGGTTTATTGGAGATAAGAGGGACATTTTTCCCTTGCTGGCTTCAAACTCCGATCCTCAAATCTCAGGCTCCTGAGTAGCTAAGATTACAGGCATGAGTAAACACCTCCCAACTTGTTTTGTTTGTTTTATTTTTAATTGTCACACTCCAGTTTTTGTTTGTTTGATTGATTTTGTGTTTGGGAGGGGGTACTGGAAGTAATAGCCCTTCATTCAGTAAGTGAAAGCAGAGTTTCTACCACTTGAGACACACTCTAAGCTCTTTTTTAAATTTTTCAATAAGGATTCACATTTTGCCATCCTTAGAAAATGATCTTCCACCTACACTTCCAATGTAGTTTGGATAATAGTCACAAGCCACTATGTTGGGCTTACTAACTGAGATAGGGTCTGACTTACTTTCTGTCTAGCCTGGCCTCAAATTGTAATCCTCCTGATTGCTACCTCCTAAATAGCTGAAATTACAGACATAAGACTCCATACCCAGCCTATGATGCTATTTTCTTCAACACTTTTATGTAGCCAGTTTAATCTGTGAATCTTCCTAAATTATCACTTGCCAAGATGTAAAAAGAAGGTACATAAGAAGATTAAATGAGTGTCTAAAGCCTTATTAGTGAGCCAAAAGTGTCCAACACTGAACAAATCCAAATCAAATCCTACTAATAGGCATTTTGGTGATTTGTTGCCAGTTCCCTAACCTTTGGCTAAATAAAAGATTTCTTCCTCCACAGAATGAACTGGTTATATTTGATCTTTCAAATCTCTTCCAGCCTTTATATTATATCTTTTTATACACACTGACCTTTTTTGGAAACTTAAGTAATGCCTTTCACATCTGTTCATTTCACATATTTTGAAACGCAAAATAAGGCTCCTGTCCTGTTGGTATTATAGCCAATGAGATCCAGATTTCACATACTGCAATTGCCAAAAAACAGAATCTAGGAAGAGCTGTAAATCCCATATGATGCTCAGATTCGTGTGAATGATGTTGTGGTTACCCACAACCAGGAAATGTTGTGTATGAAGACTCAAGGGGCTAATACAGAATTTTGAATCTCTGCTATTAATCTAAATAAAGGCTCCATAAGAAAGCCTCTATATCTAAGAATGATAACTCTTTGCATTGTACTACCTATATCACTTTAGAGATGATACATTGCTTCAGAAATTTAAAATTTGTTTATAGTTCTGCATACTGGAAGAAGCAGACAGACGGAGTCTCCAAAAAATGTGGATAGAATCAAAGTTTAGTATGATTGAAGCATCAAGTGTGTAATAAGGAATTTATGTGTTTGTATGTGTATTGATTCCTTTATAGTCTTTCCATTTATTATTAGACACTGCATACCAGACAGTATGCTAAAAATAGGAAGGTAAGTAAATTCTTGTCTTAAAAGTAACAAGGTTTAGGAGCAGATTACAAAGTAAGGTAAGGTAATAACTACAGTAGATATTATGGATACTTAGGGAGAAAACCCTAGTAAAACCCAGAATGTTAAGGAAGCTACCTGGAAAAGGTTTCCTTTTTGCTGGGAGAAATGGAAACGAATAGCACTTGAAAGACTCACAGGTCATAGTCTTAGAAAAGAGGAGATATCAAGTTGAAGTGTTTCGATATTTGGCTGGGGTATGTGACATTCAAGGAGGAGCACAAGATTTTGAGTCACAGGGGTTCTGGAATCACAAACAGGACTTGGGGGGGGGAGCAAAGAGAAGAGGTTCATGCCGGATGCTCAGAGTTCCATTTCACAGGGTTCTGTTGCTGTATGTTACTCAGCTGCTGATCTAAGCTGAAAAAAGCAAATTAGAGCTGGTTCATGAAAACAGAAATTTGGTTTTAGAAATGTTAAGGCTTGATTTGTGGCCTCTGAGTAGGATTTGGTAGTTATAAAATGCATAATAGGGGAGCTCTATATGGAGTCTTTTGAGGAACCTCCATACTACTTTCCAAAGTAGTTGAACAAGTTTAAACTCCCACCAAAATCCCATTTTTGGGAATTTGTCCAAATGATCACAAACAAGATCATACTAAAGCTACCAGCACAACTATGTTTATTGCAGCATTATTTACCATAGCTAAGATATGGAACCAACCCAGATGCCCCTAAGTAGATGAATGGATCAAGAAAATGTGGTATATATACACAATGGAATTCTAGGCCTCCATCAGAAAGAATGACATTGACCCATTTGTTAGGAAATGGAAAGATTTGGAAACAATTACATTTAGTGAAGTAAGCCAGGCCCAAAGAAAAATAGGTCCCATGATCTCCCTTATTTGCAATAACTGGTATATGTCTGAGACAAGCAGAAAAGGTCAGATAAGTTGATGTTAGGCAAAATGAAGACCAAGATAAGGACTCAAATGGTTTTTCTTTCTTGCTATTGCTTCTAACATATTTTTTTATTGTGAAAATACTGTATAGAGGGGTTACAGTTACATGGGCAATGTAATGAGTATATTTCTTTTTTATTTATTTTATTTTATTGTGAACACACTATACAGAGGGGTTACAATTACATGGGCAGGATAATGAGTACATTTCTTATCAAGCATTGCAGCCTCCTCCTTTGTTTACCCTTCACATCCCTTCCCAGCCTCCCCCTGCCCCCCCCACCCAACCCTTCCCCTCTCCCCACCAAAGTTGTAAAGTTCATTTTCGACATGACAACTTGTACTTCTCATTGTTGCAATGGGTCCACCTGTATCCTTAAACAACTTTTTTTTCCCCTTCTTCTCCACAAATTATACCGACATCAAATATAGTGAAAGCAGGGGTTATACTGTGGGGAAGGGACATACAAAGCAACAAAGAGATAATCTTATAAATGTGTTAGAAACAAATGCACGAAAGAAAAAAAACATTTAAATACATATCTAAGAGTTCATTTTCCTAACATCACATTATCTGACCTTTTCTGCTTGACTATATAATGAGTACATTTCTTAACAAGCATTGCTGCCTCCTCTTTTGTTTCCCCTTCCTATTCCTTCCCATCTCCCCCCCCCCACCAAAGTTGTAAAGTTTGTTTTTCGACATAACAACTTGTACATCTCATTGTTGCAAGGGGTCTAACTGTATCCCTATTTAAACAATTTGTTTTTTCCCTTCCCCTCCACAAATTATACCAACATCAAATACAGTGAAAGCAGGGGTTATACCATGGGGGAGGGACATACAAAGCAACAAAGAAATCACCTTATAAATATGTTAGAAACAATCGCATGAAAGAAAAAAAAACATTTGAGGGGCTGGGAAGGTGGCTCAATGGTAGAGCACTTGCCTTGCATGCATGAGGCCCTGGGTTCGATTCTTCAGCACCACATAGGCAAAAAGAAAAAAGCCAGAAGTGGCACTGTGGCTCAAGTGGTAGAGCTCTAGCCTTGAGCTGAAGAGTTGAGGGACAGCGCCCAGGCCCAGAGTTCAGGCCCCACGACTGGACCTCCCCCAAAAAAGAAAAAAACATTTGAATACTTATCTTGGGGTTCATTTCACCTAACATCAACTTATCTGACCTTTTCTGCTTGTCTCAGACATATACTACATATTGCAAATAAGGGATGATTTCTTTGTGGTTTGTATGTCCCTCCCCCATGATATAACCCCTGTTTCCACTTTTCACTGTATTTGATGTTGGTATAATTTGTGGAGGGGAATGGAAAAAACACATTGTTTAAATAAGGATACAGGTAGACCCATTGCAACAATAAGATGTACAAGATGTTATGTTGAAAAACTAACTTTACAACTTTGGTGCAGGGGGTGGGGGTTGGGGGAGGGATGGGAGGGCAGGGATGGTAAGGAGAAACAAAGGAGGAGGCAACAATGCTTGATAAGAAATGCACTCATTATCTTGCTCATGTAATTGTAACCCATCTGTAAGGTATTTTCACAATAAAAAAACCCTTATTCATAATAAAAAAATCCATAATAGAGCTTTGGGCTGAAGAAATAGATTAGCCAATTTCTAACAACAAATACTTGTGATAAGACACTAAATGATTGTCTGGAAATTATACTCCTTTGTGTTTCATTTATACTGGGGTTTAAATTTAGACCTTGTGTTTATTTGGCTAACCCTCTACCTGATGCACTGTGCCCCCATCCTTTTCTACTTTAGGTATGTATCGGACAGAATCTTATGAGTTTGGTCTGGAACAGACCTCAGACGGTAATCATCCTACCTATGCTTTCTACATAAAGGAATTACAAGTATGCAGCCACCATGCTCAGCTTGTTTATTAGGATGCAGTTTCCTTATCCTTGTGTCTAGGCTGGCTTTGAACTGTAATTCTCTTGTTTTCTGTCTCCCAAGTGGCTGGAATTACAAGCTTGTAATCAAGCTAGCACTTACAATATGTCCCAGTGCCTTACTCATGCAGACATTAAATTTTCACATAATGTGTTGAGGTAGATACTATTTTATAAAAAAGGAACAAAGGTACAAAGAAGTTGCAAAAGGGCTGGGAAGGTGGTTCAGTGGCAGAGTGCTTTGCCTTGCATGTATGAGGCCCTGGGTTCAATTCCCTAGCACCACATAAGCAGAAAAAGCCAGAAGTGGTGCTGTGGCTTAAGCGGTAGAGCACTAGCTTTGAGCTGAAGAGCTGAGAGAGAGTGCCCAGGCCCAGAGTTTAGGCCCCACAACCAACCAAAAAAGAAGAAAAGAGAAGAAGTTGCAAAAGTAGCAGACCCAAAAAAACCAAGAATAACCTAGCCCCAGAGTCTCAGTTCTTAACCAACATGGCAATGAGAGGAAATATGATGTCAGAAATATACAATATAATGACAATAGAAGCAGCCTCAGAGAAGACTGGGGAGAGGAGGCAGAAATCAACATTTTAGAAATTGGATGGAAAAATGCACACATGCACTAGAGATTTGAAAAAGGAAGGGATAGACAGGAAGGAAATTAAATCTGTATTATCACAACCAAAAGCATTTCTAAGTCACAAGGGGATAGTCATGGTGCTCCTATTCTGCTGAGCGTATCAGTACTAAAAGTTATTTACTGGACTTACAGCATGAATAAGTACAAACTACCACCGGTTAGGCCATGATGGGGGTTTTGACTCCCGTACTCAAGTCCATCAATTGAATTATCTTCCTGAGACTCATACATTGGCAGCCTCTGAAAGCACTACAGATGAGCAGATGTTTCTTTCATCCATACCAAGGACTGACAGATTCTTAGGATGGAGTGGAATATAGGCTAATTAAACTCTACAGAATGTTCTAATGCCCATCCAATGTTCTGAACCAGCACTTTAGGTCACCGCAAGTCAGTGATCACTTGAGCAAATGACCTGGCCACAAGCATGCTGGATGTGATTTATTTGAAGGTTGAACAAATTGCTACGGAAAAAAAGAAAAAAAACAACTGCAGAGCAAATAATGCTAAAAGACCTGGAGAACCATATATTGAATAATTTCCTAAGTCTAAACTGAGAGTTAGTCATAGCTACCTGTGTGTGTGTGTGTGTGTGTGTGTGTGTGTGTGTGTGTGTGTGTGTGTGCGCGCGCGCGCATGTGTGCGTGCGCGTGTTGGTACAAAGATTGAAAACTAAGGAACTCACGCTCCTGCTCAGCTTTTGTGATCATAGCGGATCCTATTCCTCTTGAGCCAAGTCTTTACTACTATTCTTTTTTTCCTGGTTAATTGGTGATTGGATCTCTCAGATTTGTCTTTACTAGATGGCTTTGAACCATGATCCTCAAATCTCAGTCTCCTGACTGGCTACAATTATAGATATAAGCCATTGCGGACTGGCTTTAGCTACCTACTTAAGGAAGATTCTACCTTGTGTACTTAGTCCACAAATCACTGTTACATTTATGACAAGGAAGACATTTTCACCATGAGCTTCAAACTGATATAGCTTGGCAATTATGAAATTCAAGAAGAAAATTTTAGCAAGTCTGGGAGGGACAGTACAATTAAAGGTCCTCTCGTGTCTGGTGGTTTAGTTTGAAATGAGTGAGGTTTTTTGTGTTGTTTTGAAAGGATAATTTAATATATCTTTAATTTTAAACCATTAAGGGGAAGATTTTCAATAGAAAATGTTGGGTTTATTTATTTCTTTATTACAAAGAACTATACAGAGGGGAAAATATATTGTCTTTTTTTTTCTTTTCTCCTGCTTTTCCAAAAAGCTTAATTGAGCACAGCTGTGATATTGTAGGGACCTAAAGCAGGAAATGAGTTCTGATAATGCTACATTTCCAAAGCACTTAAACATCATGGCGAAAATACCAACAACTCCTTTTGAAACTAACTGCAAAGAGGAGGATTTAATTCAGCCAACTATTTCAGATCTTATTTTCACAAAGATTCCGAAAAAGATCCCTTTTCTCTGAGTTACTAGGACATATGACACATAAGCATCAAAATAAGAAGTTCAGAGAAAAGGGGAAAAAATGAAATTAAATTGAGGATATAATGTAGAAGAAAAAGGCTGCTGCCCAAACAGCAATTTTCCTTCCTGTGCTCTGACTGCCAAGTACAATTGCACGTTTTTGATTTAACAGCAATCTGCCCAGGATCACTTCTTCAGTGGGACTCTGGCCAATGATGAAGTGCTTGGGCTCTTGGACAAGTTCTTAAGCACTCTGCAATGATTCAGTTTGAGGAAAGATATTTTTAAGTCTTCCAGTGTCAACAAATGTTAAAGCTAATAGTAGCCCTATGTCATAAGCCACCCCCTCCACACACACCCCCTCCTTCAGCCAGGATTTATTTACATTACTGACACATAACAGTGATCTTGTACTTTCAACATATGAAGCCTCTTGCTTTAGAACATTTGATTATCATATTTTGGGTCATAGATTACTAGTTTGGGTTTAGCTATTATGTGTGCTCAAAATAGTAATATGTGTGTTCCCTGTTTTTCAATGCTTCATCAAGAAAACAAAAGGAAATTGAAGGAAATATAAGAATGCAAATATGAAATGAAAAATTACCATAAATTAACATATTTAATATAAGTAGTTTCTAAAAGGTAACTTCATGTACAAATATAAAAGTATGAGCTACATGAAATTACCAATAACTGATTATTTGGGGGTGGCAGTTTTAGGTGAACTAACCTATGTGTCATACAACTTAACCCATAAATAATGGAAAATAAAATTCTTACTATAATAGTAAGTACAATTCATAGGTGAAGAAATTAAACTGCTATAGATCAGAGAACTTACCTCATCAGAACAACAAATTTTGTTTTATTGTTTTTGATTTTTGGAGATCCAGGGTTTTGAACTCAGAGCCACATGCTAACTAGGCAGTTGCTTTACTACTTGAACTACCACCCAATTCTTTTTTGCTATATTTATTTCTTCTAGTACCATCTTGCGTTTTTGCCAGGATGCAAATTCAGATTGTGATCTTCCTACTAAGGTCTTCTGGATATCAGAAATCACAGTTACATACCATTATCTCCAGCTTGTTGGTTGAGATGGAGTCTTGTCAACGCTCTTGCCTAAGGCTGGCTTTGAATCCTAACCATCTTGATCTCAACCTCCCTTATAGCTGTGATTACAGGTATGAGCCACTTGCTATTACATTTTGAGAGATATATTCATAAACTGGGTGCTTATGGCTCACACCTGTGATCCTAGCTACTTAGAAGGCTGAGATCTGAGGACCATGGTTTGAAGATAGTCCAGGCAGAAAAGTCCAGGAGACGTCTATCTCTAATTAACCATTCAAACAAAAACAAACAAATAAACATAAAACAGATACACAATGTAGGGATGTCAGGGGAAAATCAAATTAGGCAGGAAAATAAAACTTGTGGCACCAAACTACATAGGCAAAGGTCAAACATTGGAGGTAAAATTGAGCAAAACCATTTAGAGCCTCTACCCCTTGGCAAAGAGTTTAGACTTTATCCTATAAACAACACAACAGAGGAAAGATATAACCAGAGAAATGCCAAGATTCAGTCTCTAGTCTAGAAAGGTAACTTCTTTTCTTCTCTACGTATCTCATAACTCTGTACAAATTAGGGGAAAATAATTCATTTCTTAAGTCACATTCCTTCCACGCACCGGATAACATCACCTTAGCATACTGACTTTGTTACACTAAAGTACTTTAATGTCATCTGCTGGAAACTTGCCAGAATTAGCCATCGTGTCTATCATGGAAATGGTAATTAAGAAATAGAAACATCTTTTTGTAGTAACCATAAATATGGCAAGCATGGTTTTGGAAACAGCACACAGTTAAGAGAGGAGAGAGAATAACTGAGCTAAGTTGGTGAGATTTTCTCATAGCTTGGAGCCAGGCTAAAGGTGACAAGTGTGGCAGGAAGTGAGGATGATGGATGATAAAAGTACCAGCCCTGTGAGGTGCTGAGTGAAAAGTTAAGAGAAAAAAGACTCAGACATAACTCTAGAAATTGCATCTGATCCAGTCCTATGAAGTGCATTGCCTTTCACTGTCACCAGAAATGCACAAAGATTAGCAGGTGTAGATAGTTTGGACAACCAAATTTTGGATATTGTAAGTTTGATGTATGAAACAGGTAATTGCATAGCGTGGTCTAGATCTGAGTGGAAGGCCCAAAGCCTGTTTCATGGTTGCTTCCTGCATACAAAGAGCAGAAAGACTAAAAGCAAAGGGAAGACACAAAAGGACAAACAAAAATCAGCACAGAACACAATATGGTAAATTTTGGAAGACAAGTGAGATCTTGGATTCAAAATGAAAAAGAAATATTCTAAAAGGAGTTATACCAAGATGACAGTATCCCTACAAGGGTGTGTCTGAGAGCCAAGAACATAGAAGGTTGTTTTTCAGTAAACAGTTTAAGAACAGTTTGAAGCATGTGGTGATGACAGAATTAAAATTTCTGGATGCCAATTAATAATACAAATGAAAATTAGAAGGTATTAAATCAAGCTAGGTGTCAGGAGTTCCTTTTCCTACTCCCACTCAGGAGATAGAGTTCTGAGGATCATGGTTCAAAAACAGCCTGGAAAGAAAAGTCTGTCTGCTGTGTTACCTCCAATTAAGCACTAAAACCTGAAAGTGGATCTGTGGCTCACGCTGTAGGGCATTATCCTTAAGTAAAGAAAATCTCTGGGACAGCATCCAGGCCCTGAGTTCAACCCTCAGGACTGGAAAAAATAAATAACAACAAAAGGAAAAACCCAAGAAAGTAGTTAGTAGCAAGTACTTTTTGTCAAGGGAGTGGGAAAGGAGATTTATTGTAGATAGGAAGTATGCTTTTGGTAAGTACTGGAAAGAAAGAACAAAGAAAATGGAGTATAGAATAAATAATTGCATGCTTTATGTGTAAAAAACTGAAAGAAAGGGAAGTGAGATGGTTCAGGATATTTGAAGGACAGTGGGAAAATGTTTGAAGGTAAATAGAAGCACATAATTCACTGTCTAGCAGAGAGTATGGACCAGAGTTGTCCAAATTTCAGTGTTATTAGCACTTGCCTTCAATTCCTTATTTGCTGCTTTCCTAGGCTGTAGGAATTTAGAAATTTAGGGGAATGGAAGATGGAACATTTTTCTACAGGACTTAGAGATATTAAGAGGAGGTTGAACCAATGACCTGCTGCAATTTGACCTTTCCTAAGCTTTCTCCAAGTGGGAAGAGGAAAATAAACTGCTGTTTTTCAACAGCTTTATCTCAGATTTAGTAAAGAAAGATCTGATAATGGCATCTCTCATTTTCTTTCTCCACACAGGACTTTCCCTACTTAAATCGTGTATTCCAAGTAGTATATTCAAGTATAAAGTCTTGTAAGCATAGTTATTGGTTCCCTTCTGAGTTTCCTCCCTGACCTTCACCCTACAGCCATTGGGATTAATTAGTTATGCTTAGATTTCCTAGGCAGAGAATTTGTTCTATGGATGGGTGTGTAAACACATTTCTCTTCTGTGATTAAATGGAACCCAAGCTCCTTCTGATACCCACGGACAGAACAGGAACTTTCTTCTCAGATGGATGATGGGAATTATCCTCTACATTGTCACCCAGGCTACTCCTCACTTGTATAGACACAACCTTCACTGTCTGAATCTCAAAGCAGAGGACCTCATACATTATTCCCAGCAAATAGAGCGCTGAATCACTGTGACTTTGCTGGGCTCCGATTAGACAGATTAGACACTATGCTACATTCAGGATGAGTGCTCCGTAGACCATGTGGCATCTATCATCTTGGCCTACTGAAAACACCTCCAGAAGTCAATGGTGCAGTCTCTAAATTTCACCGCAGCATTACAAAGTTCTTTATCTCACTCTTGGTAAAAGGCCTGGAAAAAATGTACACAAATTCAGGGCATCAAAGTTGAAATTTAACTGGAAAGGCAGGATGAGCTAAGTATAAATTTTGCTTTATTTTGACGATTGAGAAATTACACCTTCAATTTTCCAAAATCTACCTACCTGCTAGAATTCCAAGCTGAGGTTTACCAAGATTTGGATCTCTTGGCTTTGACGTAATGAACAGAGGAAGAACAGCAATGCATGATTATAATGTAATTTCCAAAAATACACTTTTTTTAAAATCACAAAGAATGAATAGTGTTAGGAACTAAAATGACATATGCTCTCCTAGATTTAAGGGAATGATGATATCAGATTTCAGACAATATAGTATTTTTACTTATGAATTCTTGCTGTCTTTAAGCCAAAACTATCTTACCTGTTCACTGTGTCATAGCTCTTTGACCATGGAAAGGATCGTGTATCTGATATTGAAGACAAAGTACCTGCCTAGCTTCCTGCTTAGATGGGCTGGGATTGTCACTTTCCAAGCTTGGAAGAGTTGTTCTTCCTAAAGAAAATTCATGCAACCTGCACTGACACAGCAGCTCTTAGATAATTTTATCAGTTGGAAATACTGTCATCTTTTGGATACAGATTAGTAGCACATTTTCTTTTCATGTCCAGTAGGCACAATCACTAAAGTAGGCAAACAAGCCTTCCTCTACATTTGATTGCTTTGGTCTGTGACTCAGCCACTGAGTGTGTCTGTGGGCCTGTGTGAAAACCTATAACTATATTATTATGGCAACAGTAGTTTTAGAAAACAATTGTTCTGGTACGGTCTGCCCTGGACCGCTTCCTTTTTGCACTGGTCTCTGCAAAAATATGTGTGTTCAATTGCATTCTTCTGATAGAGTGCAAGAGAAGAAAGTAAAAGAAAAACAACAAAAACAACAAAAAAACAAACAGAAAAACAATTCTCCTCAGGCTGCATGACATCAGATCTGGAATTAAGCTTGACGGCAGAGAATTTGAAAATGGTCCGCCCAGCTAAGTGCCCAGTTTCTGTTTGGATTTCATTTCCTGTCTAGTGAAATGAACAGTGACTCCTGTCTCCTTGAGATAAAAGGCATCTCTGAACAAGATGCTTTAATGAAAGCCAATGGACACTGTCATGGCCTTTATGAATTTGACTCAAATTAAGGAGCCCAAACTCAAAACTGGGTGATGGAGTTGCTAGCTGGAAGGTAGTAAAATGAGGGCCTGGAAAAGGGTAGGCACCAAGAATTGTGAGGGTTTTTTTTTTTTGGTGAGTTTTGTGGAGGAGAATTAGATATACAAAGACAAAAACTTTTCCTGTATAAAATTGCTGAGATGAATTTAGGGTCTGTTCTGAAGAGACATTTCAAAATATTAGCACTTAAAACTACCAAAATGGGAGCGCAGGTTTTAAATAATGAAACTCCAGCAGAAGCAGAGTCTTGGCAATGAACATTGATATCCCCCAACTGACTTATATTTGATTGTGCTGAATGAGTAATGCTTATGAATTAATGTAAATTATTTATTGAAATTCTCATGCCTCCCCTTTCGTCACCCCTTGTCAGGGAAGAATGTATCCCCAGAGAACTCGACTCGGAGCTGCATGTCAGGAACATTTTAAATGACTCATATAATAATGCTTGTGTCTCTCCTGGCAGGAACAACTGGAGCCTCACAATACCCCCATCGTGACTAAATGCTGTGCACATTTCTCATTGTCTCAGAGCCGTCTCCCCCCATGAGCTCATGGCTTGGATTGGCCCTTTGTCCTGGAAGAAGGGGAATGGGGCACTTGGGATGAAGAGGTATACCTTACCCACTGGTTAGCATTGAGGTTTAATTTCCCTCTTAGTGCCTCTGTCTTAGTTTGCCCTGTACTTAAAGGTTTTGTGTAGGAGGTAGAAATCAACACCAATGGAGAGCAGATCCTCCCAGTTATTGTTCAATTAGATAAGAGCACTAATGGGTGCGACAGACGTGTTTGTGGATTGTTGGTAGTTCATTAAGGAAAGCAAAGATGTAAATGTTGAAATGAATCCACAGCTTTATATTTGTAAAATCTTAAGTTTTGTTAGCATCAATTACTTGCACAAGAGGATCTCATTTTAACATGTCCACCCATGCATACAATGTACCCTGTCTGATACATCCCCTCTATGGACCTCCCTCATCCCTTTTCCTCAGTCCCCTAACCAATCTCAGCAAGCTTCATTGTTCCATTTTCACATACATAAAGCACTTTGGCCATATTCACTTTCTCTCTCTTGCCACGCTTACTAGCACCCACACCCCAAACAGAACATGTTTCAGCCCCCTAGAGTACCTTTTCACATTCGGTGAAGAGGGCAACAATCTTTTAAAACAGTCTACAAATTATTTGATTTAGTTCTCAAAACAGTCCTGAAAGCATGTGCTCCTTTTGTCAGTGAAGAAACAGAAACTCTAAGACAATTCTGTTTTAGTGCAAGTTTTCCTTCACTCCCAAATCGGATGTGCTTCTTATGTATTTATGATAATGAGGATATTGTTTATTTATTCTAATGAGAATGCCATAATCAATTGAACTAATTGTGATTTTTTTTAATTTAAGAAACATTTATACCCAGGACAGAGTTGATGGGATCCAGGTGGGAAGTGATGACATTATTAACAAATGCTCTCTCAAACCTGAGCTTCTTTTGCTATAGCCTGAAGATGAATTTGAATTGCTCTGATGATTCTAGGTAGAGAGCAATGCTAGACATTAGTGTCCAAAAATATTTTTGTTGCAGCAAAAAGTTTCAGAACAATTTCACCTCTCCTTGACAGTTATTTACCAAAAGGTCTATGTAGCCCTTTAAATATGATTGTTACCCTTTATGAGGTGGATTTGGTTTGTTTGTACATATATAAGTTTCAAAATCCTGCCTTAAGTAATGGAAAAGATGTAAATTCACTTCCTCTGTCCACTGCCAATAGAACTGAATTGAGCAATGCCAAGGAAAATGACCAAAAGAGGCCCAATGTCTCCCCGTGTAGTAGAGTGTCCTGAGTATAACACTGGCTCTGTTCTTACCTATTACAACTTCCTCCATTTCAGGGTTGTTGGCAATGTTGAATGTTCCCAATCCCTATTTCCGTATTGGTCTCTTCTGGAAGGTGGCAGGTCCACCCACAGATTGGTTTAAGCCTGCAGACTGCCCTGTGAGAGGTTTTGGGAAGACTACTGCCAGGCTAGGTTGAGAATACAAGGCTACCTTGTGAAAGGAAGGGAATCATCTGTGTGTGTGTGTGTGTGTGTGTGTGTGTGTGTGTGTGTGTGTGTGTGTGTGTGTGTTATGTGCTTGTGCATGTGCACTGGTCCTGAGGCTCGAGCTCAAAGCCTGGCCTCTACCCTTTGCTTTTTCACTAAAGGCTAAACACTGTACCAATTGGACTCCACTTCTGGCTTTTTGCTTATTAATTGGAGATAAGAGTCTCACGGACTTTCCTGCCTGAGCTTTGAACCTTAGACCCCTGCGTAGCTAGGATTACAGGCATAATCCAGTGGCACCCAGCAATCACCTTCTTATTTATCCCAGGCAAGCTTTGCGCTTGTAATCCTCCTGCTTCTGCCTCCACCTGCCCAGTGTTGAGATCACAGGCTTTCCCCTCCACAGCTGGACAGGGGGGAAATCCCCTTAAAGATTCTCCAGTGATAACACAGAGGAAAGCAGAGGGAATATGGCAGAAGTTTTAATACTAATAGACTTCAATCTCAACAGCAGGTATGGACCAGATGGAGTCAAGCTGTCTTTCAGGGAAGGAGTGAAAGGAAAAATGGAAAGTAACCCAAAAGACCACGTGGAAAGAAGTCAAGTAGAAGAAAAGATTTATTGCCAGCAGAGCTGACAAAGTCAAGTTCTCTTGAGGAAAGGGAGAAAATGGAGCCCTCTGGCTCCTTGGAGGCCCCTTTTATATCGGGGTGCTGGAAGTGGGAGGTGTCTCACCTACTGCTCAGGTGCTGCTATAGAGGGTGGAGATTAGGTCTGCCACGGGGGAAGGGGACGCTTTGTTCTAAGGAGGAAGTGATTTTCCGTGGGATGTTGGGGGATAATATTTAAATTCAGTCCACAGATACTTGAGATTCCCAGGTCTGACAGTGCTTATCTTACCTAAACTTGAAATAAAAATGAATTGCCGTAATTTCTTTTGTCTATTGCTTTCTATTGGTCTGGGATTGCTTAACTATGGTAATTGACAGCAAAATAAATTTGCAGAATTATGAGGTACAATGGTTTCTGAAGGGACAGAAAGATATTCAATGGAGGATTGAAGGGATAATTAAACCAGATAAGGCATATGTGTGATTTCATTTTAGAGTGGGGAATATTCTAGGTTTACTTTTTACCTTTAGTATAGTAGTAAATATAGATCAGTTCTTAAGTCTTCTATGTCAACACTATCCAAATATAATTGATATAAACCAATGTTTCAATAGCCACATTTTAAAAGCCAAAAAAGTACTCTATATCAGTCATTCATGTCTGTCATCCTTGCTACTCTGGAGGATAAGACTAGAGGATCACAGTTTGAAGCCAATCTGGGCAGAAAAGTATGTTAGACCTTATCTCCAATTAACCAGAATAAAAGCCAGTCTGGAGATATAGCTCAAGTGGTAGAGCAACAGCAGTGAACAAGAAAGCTAAGCAAGAGCATGAAGCCATGAGTTCAAACTCCATACTAGTAAAAGAAAATGAAAAGGGAAGGAAAGAGAAAAAGAAAGTAAAGAATTAGGTACAGTTCATTTTTGATATACAAAACATCATCATGCTAATGTATAATCAACTTGAAAATCATCGTGGCATTTCTTACTGTCCTCAATATTCAAAATGCAGCATGTATTTGATACATACAATGTATGCATTGAGATGGGCTGCATTCTAAGTGCCATGCTGCTACACATGGCTTGTGAGATCTGTAATGGATGTACGGATTTCAGCTCTCAGAGACCTCTCTTCTCCATAGGTGCAGCATTCAGATCTTCCATGTCTGTCATGAAAGAAGACCATGGTCATCACATTTGTATTTTAGATCACATTTTGTTCTGTGTTGCTGCTACTGGCATGTCTTCATCTACGCCAACTTCACGTGTTTCCTTCTTCAAAACACAAACTACATAAATAATGTATCACATACATTTGATGAGATGAAGTTTCCTGATGGGAAATTGATGTACTAATATATTTACTGAACGTCATCATTTATAACAAAGCACCTGGTGTGGGTGTACAACCTGGCATTGGACATCTGACAATTCACCAAAGCCACTGATGATGCATGTGTTTTCCTGCCCTCTTCAAGTAACAGAACAACTAGATTTTTTTTCAGCAAAGATTATGGTAATGGAAGTATAATATTCTGTGAGCAAAGTAGTTTGAATTTGAAGTTGAGGGGTAATGGAAGGAAGGTGTCTCCTCCCCATGGGCTGTCTCTGGACAGCTCATCTCCTCACATGGCCCAACTCTCTGCACTGTCTCAGGTGTTGACCTTCTGAAGCCTGGCTGCTGATCTTTTCTTTTGATTCTGAATGATTCCCAATAGCCTCCTGGTAAATTCCAATTTTTGCTTAATACAATACAGTGAGTTTCTGCCAAACACCTGGATTGCGCCAAGTCAAAAGTGTGCCTTTTGTGATCTGAGCTGGGCACTGGTGATTCACACTGCAATCCTAGCTACTCAGGAGGCTGAAACTGAGAGGACTGAGGTTTTACGCCTGTCCAAGCAGAACAGTCTGTTAGAGGAGACTCTATCCTTAACTGATCAGCAAAGAGACTGAAGATGTTGCTCAAGTGGTAAATCGCTAGCTGAGAACAAACAAAACAAGCAAATGAGAGGCCCTGGGTTCTAATCCCAGTAACACTACAAGCCAAATAAAACACAAAAAGGTTGGGATAATTTCTATAAAATGTTGTTAAGTGAAAAAACAAAGTATTCACATGTTTTTTTCTTTCATGCAATTGTTTCTAACATATTTATAAGATGATTTCTTTGTTGCTTTATATGTCCTTGCCCCATGGTATAACCCCTGCTTTCCCTGTATTTGATGTTGGTATAATTTGTGGAGGGGAAGGGAAAAAAATCATTTAAATAGGGATACAGGTGGACCCATTGCAACAATGAGATGTACAAGTCGTTATGTTGAAAAACGAACTTTACAACTTTCGTTGGAGGGGGGGGAAGATGAGGGGGAGGTGGGGAGAGTATGGGAAGGGAGAGGTAGGGGAAACAAAGAGGAGGCAACAATGCTTGATAAGAAATGTACTCATTATCTTGCCCATGTAATTGTAACTCCTCTATACTGTATTTTCACAATAAAAAACCATTCAGTTAAAAAAGGGTTGTTTTTTGAAGAATAGAGATGAAATATACTTTTCACAAAAATAAAACTAAGAAATCAATTAACATGAAAAATAATGTGGAAATAGGTACAGCATACTGAAAAAGAAGCAAATGTGGAAATTAATAGAATTTTTTTCTCATGGAGTTTAGCAGTTTGTCTTCACTTTAGACACAACTATTAAATTACAGATTATTATTTCTTAAGTAACTTTAGTGCCTTCCTACTCACATCCACTTGCTTTAGAGATCAGAGTATTTTCTAAAGGGCACATGTATTTATTTATTTTTTGGTTCATATCCGCAGTCAGTTTCATATGTAATGGGGCAATCTCCTGAAGTCCCAATCCAAACAGCTCTTCTCTGTTTAAGAGGTCTACTCTTGGTAGCTATGTAAGCAATGTATTTATTAGAAAGCATTGTAATCATAGACACATTAGAATAAAATCCCTTTGTACACTACTGAAGGATAATTTTTTTTTTTTTTACAGTTGTGGGGCCTGAACTCTGGGCCTGGGTGCTGTCCCTCAGCTCTTCAGCTCGAGGCTAGCGCTCTACCACTTGAGCCACAGCGCCACTTCCGACTTTTTTCTTTTTGCTTATGTGGTGCTGAGGAATCGAACCCAGGGCCTCGAGCATGCAAGGCAAGTGCTCTACCACTGAACCACCTTCCCAGCCCGCTGAAGGATAATTTTTAAAATAAAAAAATATGAAAAGAACAGCTCTGTAGCATTACCTTAAATAGAGCCATTCACCTAAGAGCCTCCGTGAACTCAATCCCCCCACTACTGATGCCTCAGGCTGTCATGTGACTGTCGTATCACTTGTCCTAAAGATAATAAGGATAAATCTGGGCTTCTATAAGAATCAGAGATCTGGTCATCTGCTCATCTCCCCACAGTCCTAGAACTAAAACTATTCCTGAACTGTTTAAATACTATCCATGAGCTATGCAAATCTTCATCCCCAGGAAAGTAAGATGCCTTGGTCATGTGTATTTTTTTTCTAGTTAAGGGTTTTAAGAGCTAAAATAACATGCTGAGTTGTTGAGTAAGAAAGTAAATAAATACAGGTTTATAAAATGTTCAATCATGTTTACTGCATGCCAGAACCAGAGAGAAAATTCCCCACCATTAAGTAGAAGATGTACATAAGAGAGCAAAACTGTCAAATCTATAAAGCTGCCTTAAATTAGATCACTTCCCCAAGAATCTATTTATGCACACGTAAATAAATATATGCTTTCGTCCTTGTTGCGCCAGTCTGCTAGGTCCTAAATTCTGGGACTTATTCAGGACAGTCATACATTTCACATTTCCTTAAGTGGTTTAGTTTTGACTTGGCCAAAATTTTCCTGTTTGTCTGCCAAGTCTCACTGTACGTTAGCTTCCTTCTGGAAGCTGCTGACTGGTTTGGTCTGACAAATGAATTAAGAGTACAACATCATTGGAGTGATTTCTAGACAATTAATGTACCTTTGACATTTTGATGAGTTTATCTACGGAAAGACATTTGTTTCTAATGTGTGCTCCTATCTGCCATTTTGTTTGAAATGTTTGGCAGCTAGGTTTTGCAACACTTCCCAATCTACATCAGCCTCTGTTTAGGTTTCTTTCATTCACCAGTCTTTGCCTCTATTTCTAATGCAGGCAACAGTTCTAAATTGTCCCGCTACTGGCTTTTAACAAACCCAGCATTCTAATGCATCATTTTACTCTCCTCTGACTATGTTGATTTGAGACTGTACACTGAAAGTAATAAGCATGAGAGGGAGGAAGAGATACTCCACCTAAGAGACTGGAATGTGAGCTTTAGAAGAAAACCTTATTTATAGGGATAAGTTGCATTCTTAGGCTACTGATTCTGTTGACCATCTATTCCAAAGAAAGTCAGGTGAGATCACTCTTAAATCCAAAAGTAGGAGTGTAAAGTAGTGCTGTGCAACTACTGTGGAAATCAGTATGGAGACTCTTTAAACTATCAGAAGTCAAAGACTCTACTGTATCACACTTGGACATACACATACACACACACACACACACACACACACACACACACACACACACACACACACACACAGTACAAGAGAGATACCTGAATACATGTTTATCACAGCTCTGTTCATCTCCTTCTTTTCAATATATAAATAAGAAACAATGGAATCCTACTGAAGTAATGGGACTGAAAAGCTTTAGTTTGATTCCTGGAAAACAACACTGAGAATGAAAGGAGCAAGTAACCAATGTTATCAAGGAAAATTAATAAAGATGTGGGAAAGTGGAACCAAGTTGTTAAGGACAGGAAGCAGCACCAGGGGAAAACAGTGCTGCTTTCATTGTCCACAGGATCTTTAGAGATGGCACCACATATCAACCTTGAATATTACTCTAATCATGCAACAATAGACTTAAGGCATTTATATTTCTGCCCCTATTGGTCATTGCTTAGAAGTGGCCACAGGTAAAATAAAGGAATAAAGTTGGAGTATTTATATTTCTACACCTATTGGTTATTAGTTAGAAGCTGCCACAGGTAAAATGAAGGAATTTACCTTTGTAATAACATCTGGATTTCTACTTTGAGGTAAAGCAATTCCAGTAACCCTGGAGCAGTCTTCTAGAAAGCCAAGACACAAGAATTGCTGCAAAGGAAGTAAGCTATCTCAAATCGATTGGGTACAAGACCTGTGAAGGAGTCATAGTGAATGTCAGCAGGGTACTAACAGGAACTGCTTGGGACATGGATGGAAGTTCTTAATCTACCTATTAAATCTTCTAGTAGACAATGGCTAGGATAGACTACCTAGACTACCTCCATCAAAGGACCTCTTACAACTCTTGATCTTACAGAAATGGAAACCCTCAAAGAATTAGTCAATGAACACTCACCTTTTGAAATAGTCCATTTCACTCAGATAAAATTTGTCCTAAGTTCAAAAATATTTTTAGGTTGTAATTTAAGCAAAAATTTGCAATGAAAACACAAGGTTGCAGTTTTGCAGCCTGAAAGGTCTGTGTCCTCATTTTCTGTGACAATGTCATTTAGTTAATTAAGGTTGCATTACCATAGCACCTTACTTCTCAATTGTTTAGTAGTATTTGCTATTCCATCTTACAGCCCATAAGTGTTAGATCTTTAGCTCGCTAATTCTAATTACTCTCTATAGTTTCTTTGGTCTTTTTCCCTCTAGACATTGAGGAATTCTAGCTGCATTAAAGAGATTCATCACTTTTCTATGGTATGGTTATAAATATTTTACCTTTTTCAGAGATACAGTGACTTTTTGAAAAGAAAAATCCAGCCTCTCTTTGGTGACATGTTTCTGGTAGGTGTTCACTTTTATTTATTTTTTATTAATATGTTTTTTATTGTGAAGATCCCGTACAGAGGGATGACAGTTATATGAGCAAGGTAATGAACAAATTTTTTATCAAGCATTGTTGCCTCCTCCTTTGTTTCCCCTTACCGTCCCTGCCCTCCCATCTCCCCCCCCCCACCAAAGTTGTAAAGTTTGTTTTTCAACACAACGTCTTGTACATCTCATTGTTGCAATAATGGGCCCACCTGTATCTTATTTAAACAATTTGTTTTTTCCCTTCCCCTCCACAAATTATACCAACATCAAATACAGTTTTCATACTGCTCTCCTCGCTATATCTGAGGCACTTTGTGCTGATGTTGTGAAAGTTACAACTATTGAATTAAGTGGATTTTTTTCAAACAGTTTTTGTTTTAGATCTTCCTATGATATTTGGTGCTATTAGTTGACCATACATGATACTGCTTATCTGGTTAATTATCTTCATTTACGTGAGTGCATTGGTCTTCTCTACTTCATAAAAGTATCTTTATGTGGAGGCTATGGTGATGTTCTGTTGATACTATGACACTAGATGGATTTTTCTCTTACTCATTATTTGCTGTGGTTAGTTGGAAAGACAAGTTGACAGGGAAGCTGCCAGACCATACTTACAGATGGTGCAGTGAACATATTTCTGCTTTGTGTCTCAGATTCAGATTGCTTCCTGTACATGTAGCTTTTCTGTGTAATCTACTGTACCTGAATTGGCAAATACAACACAATTACTCTCAGAAGGAATTGTTCTTATCATATTAATTTCTGAAATCTACTTTTCTTCAGGCATTTTGATATTACTGTGCTTTATCTCTGCATATACTCCTGCACCTGGCTTGCTTTCTCAAAATGAGGGAGGTGTTTTCAGTGTTAGGAACAATGAATCTCTTAGGGATCTTTCTTTGATTCACCAGTTTGCATTTACCCAATTTTTAAATGCTATTTATTGTCATAAAATGTTTAATAATCATGATAAGGTTTTATTTTAGGGGAAAATCTGATTATATAAATAAACACATTTCTGAAGACAATAAAATAGGTTTTGAAAAGGTATGAAACAGAAAGTAATGAAAAGCACAAGTTTTCTATTTTGCAATTCAGCAGTCTGGAAGCTTGAGTTTATATTGGTGCTTATCTATTTACTTAGACTATCCAAAGTCTCAGTTTCCTAATTTATAAAGTAACAGTAGTCCTCTTCCACTTCCTTCCCCTCCCCTTTCCCTTTTCAGCCATGCTTCACCACCATGCATGGCGTGGGACAACAGTTTGGTAAATAAACTTCTTTTCCTGCCTGAATAGCACTAATGAAACCAACCTATTTAATATACCTTACATATGGTGCCATGAGTCGGATGGGGATTTTGAATTTGAAATGTTAGAATTTCCTAACCACCCCCTTTCTGCGAACTGAACTGTCTTGAGACACCACACGAGATTTTTCACCAATACCATTGCTGGCCTTCACATCCACGTCCACACCACTTCTCTACTCTGGTGAGTGAAACTACTCTCTCCAGTTCTCTGTTGCTCAGTCTCTGTCCAGATGTGGCACCATGCCAGAGAGCTCCTACGGCCTTTAGCTGAAAGGCCGGTCACTTCCGAAGCTGAGGACGCTTGGTTTTGGGGGCTTGGCCATTTCTCTCTAGAGGGCTCTGGGGGAAGCCAGGATGCCGCTTCTGCCTGGTCAGCTCTCCTTCACTCACCAGACTGACTCTCCTACACACTTAATGGGGTGCTGGAAGTCACGCCCGAGTGGTGAAACCCCTTTGAAATGCCTCCTCCGCTCCCTGGAAAGCCAGAGTGTGCCTAATTTTTATGTCATTCTCAGTTTTAAACAGTTTTTGCCACTGCAATGGTAAATGGTCAGAAGTCTGTTTACTTTCCAGCTCTTTGCTCTCTCTCTGCCAATCATGTCTAATGTTCCCTATCTCTCCCTTTCTCTTTTCTACATTTTGGCTTATACCCTGAAGAGTGTGACCCAGGATGGGTCCCAGGGACCGCCCTCTAGGTTCCCTCTCAAAGGCTGTCCATTCTTGGTTTGAAAATTGTCAGAGTTGCCATTTGTTTAGGTTTTCTTTGCATTTTTTCAGAAATTTGCCATCTTGAGTTCGCCATCCTGGCACCACATGGTGGGTTAAGGATTGGGTCTCATCTAACTCTTAACCTTCCACTAATCTTACTAACTCTTAACCTTCCACCAAGCTTACTACTCCATCCATCTATTCTAAGGTGCCTTGCTAACAAGTTGCTCTTTTCACAGGCCCTGGTAACTGATGCCCAGCCATTTGATGTGCTTTGTTAGCAAAGATGTCTAAACATTGTTGTCAAAAATTTTAGGTTTTGAGTTTTGCCTTTTTTGTTTTGTGTTGTGTATTCTACTACTGACTACGTGATTCTAAAATACTGTATCTGTTCTAAAATTCTCATCACATCTAACAAGTTTTGTCATTTCAGAATATTTGTTGGTCAATTCTTGATAAGAAACAGGTAAACTCTACTTATTCTGCTTGATCTCCTTGTTGCTTTAATTGGAAATAATAAAGGGCTTTTATGGCAAAGATTGCAGTTCAAAGCCAGCCCAGGCCGAAAAATCCCTAGGACTCCAACTCCCAACTAACCTGCAAAGAGCCAGGCTAGAAGCATGGCTCAAGACTCTTATCTCTAACCAGCCAAACACTGGAAGTGGTACTATAACTCAACATGGTAGAGCACTAGCCTTGAGCAGAAGTGCTCAGGGACAGTACCCAGGCAATGAATTCAAACCTCCGTAAATACCAACTGGGACAAGCCATTCAGCAATGAGCACCTAGACTCAGACAGTCTGGGGAAGAAGGGACCATGGAGAGGACTAAGAGGAGATGATGTCACATCAGCAACTTTGTGCCTACCCTTTCAAAATTAACCAGATCCGGGAGGTCAATAGAAGTAAGAAGCCTGCCCATCTAATATCCATACTTGTCTACCTTTCATTGGACAGGAATTTATATTCTTGCCTTTGTCACCTGACTGCTCTACCTAGTCACCAAATGTCAGAAGTAGCTTGGGACATTTCTACCAAAATTTTAGCCCCAAGTCCTTCCCCTTGTCATTTATTTTCTCTCTAGTACTTTTTTTAGTCCCTCAATGCCTCATGAGACTTCTCCAGACTTCATCTAAGAGACTTGCCTCCTACAGACTTCATCTAATAACTCAACACCCAGCAGCTGCCTGCTGCCTTCTCCCAGAGGGGACCATATCTCAGCCTTTTACCCCTACTGCCAATACCCCCTTGTCAGCAGGAAGTAGCCAGAGAGAATCTGTGCCATATTTCATGATTATTAAAAGGCTGGTATGTAAGGTCCATTCCTGGATGGCGAGCAGACCCCGCCCAGTACCTGTGTTACCTAGGCAACTGGGACACCTGGAAGAGGTCACATCTGCATCCACTGAGGTCACATCTGGATCTGATGTGGCCAAACCTTTCTCCCACCTGGTCCCACCTCCCTTTACCTGGCCATACCTTTCCTGCCCCTACCCTAGATAAGGCCTAACCCAGGACCAGACATTCTCTTTGTCAGCCTTGTGGAGTGCCAACCTGGCTTGGTCCCAGCAGGTCTACTGAATAAACTGACCCCTTACCTGAAACAAAAATAAAGTAGTATGTCCTTGGTTTCTTGTTAGAGCAATTACATATGCTGCATTTTATAAGCTTTCTACTCATATAGTATCCTCAGTGTATAGTAGCTCTGCTTTATATCACATACTCATGAATAAGTATTTGTCACAGTAATCAATAATACAATTTCTTGAATAGATAGGTTAAATACTAGGCAAAAAATAAGTATGTTAAAGAGATTCTTATAGAAGTTGTGAAGTCATGAACTGTTGAATAATGAGATAATGCTTATTATTCTGAACAAAACCTGTCAGTATAGTTTTGATCAAATTTATATGTCAACTGGGGTGGAATATAGTATAATACGCATTCAAAGACATCTACCTGTGGTGAAAGTACTCTTAATCTGATTAAACTACAATTACATGTGATCAGTAGACTCATATTACCCTTTACAATATGAGTGAATTTCAAGCTTAAAGATGAGAGCAGGAAAGGCTGAAGTCTTAAATGGAAAGAAATTCTGCCTGCAGACTGTACAATAGAAATTCTGCCTGTGTGTCCATCCTGTGGACTTCACAGTACAGTATCAGCTTCTTATGTGCAGAATCTCTTGTCGATTTGAAGATTATAACTAGTGTGTCCCCACAGTGATGTGAGCCAAGTCATTAAAATTACCTCTTAATGCTCTTATGTATACACAGAAAAACGGGCACAGATACACATTATACACTTATATATACACATACCATAGCAAATCTCTTACTCTGCAGAGCTAAAAGGCTATTTCAGATATCTAGAAACATAGATACATTTCCCACATTTCTACACGTATGTGTTTATATATATGCATACTATCAATACATAGATATACATATATATGTACACGTGTATACATATGCATATGTAAATGCACATATATATTTAATCAGTTAATAGAAGACACATCATCCTTGAAATAAATATAATTTAGGAGAAGGTGTATATATAGAGAAACATTAGGATGATTATTCATCTATGTGGTACATTACATTTTAAAGTATACATAGACATATTTGATTTCTTTAAAGTAAAAGGTAAAGGAATTTTTTTAATTAAGGAAAAAGTATAATTTTTCTGAGAGAAAAATACAAGGAATCACAGTGTCCTGGAGCAGAAGGAAAAGCAACAGTTGTGCAAGAGTCAGCACTAGGTAGGGAAAGCTGTGCTATAATTCACAATCCACAAGGATCTTAGTACATCAGAGTCTGAAGACAAAACTCCAACAGGAATCCAATAACCAGATTCTCTCGCACTTGAGTGACTTCCTGATGTTCTACAAGGTTCTCAAGGTGAAGATCTGACAGAAATGGCCTCCTGCTTCCTTCAGCGTGAAGAGACAAGGAGTGAATGAAATATATCAGGAGAGCTCCTTTGACCAGAGGCCAAGGCATAGAGATAGATTTAATCATCTAATTCACCCAGGTTAAGAAGGAAAAACTTCAACTCTACCTCCCTCTACTTTTTACATGAAGAAAGGAAAATCCCTAGTCAAGCTCACTGTACTCATCCTGATCTACCTAAGGGAGGTAAGAGACTGAGAAATGTGTGACATTACATTCCTGAAAGTCTAAGACCCAATCATAAGACTACAGATACTTCTCAAATACAGGTGTGTGCATACGTGCGTGCGTGTGTGCACACACACACACACACACACACACACACCTTGTACTCTTACTATAATTGCTTTTACTTGGTCCATCATAACTTCAGATCCCATAGAAATTAAAAGAATAATAATGAGCAACTCTATACCCATAAGTATGATAAACAGTGTAATATGAAGTAAGTTCTTAAATCATACCTACCAAATTTATAAATAACATTAATATATAGGGATATCTGTATTTTAACATTGAATTGGGACTTGATAACCTTGTAACACATAAAACAACAAGTTCATATGTGATTGTTATTGAATTCTACAAAGCATTTATAAAATAAATTATACCGACTCCTGACAAAGCATTTCACAGGGAAGCATTCCTTAGTAATTCTGTGAGGCCAGCATCACCCACTAGTACCAAACTGAGGCAAAGATAGCTGTTAGTAAGAAAACTACAGAACAGTGTCTCCATTGAACACAGATGTACATTTTCCAGTCAAATATTGGCATGTTGAATCCAAAAAGTATATATGGAATTATATACTACAATCAAGTATTATTTATCCTAGGTGGTCCAAGCTGTTCAAACATTTGAAAGTCAATTAAGGTAATCAATGACATCTAAAATTAAAGAAGAAAAATTATAATATCAATAGGTATAGAAAAAGCACCTTGGAAGAATCTAATATTTCTTTATGATTCAAGACTTTCTGAGAGGAGAGAGAAACTGCCTTAATTTGGTGTAACACATTCACAAACTCCTAACAGCTAGTGTAACATGTTGCATGGTTAAGTAATGTTCCCATTCTGTTGTGGTTTGGATGTAAAGTGTGTACTCAGAAACTCACGTGCTGAGAACTTAGTCCCCAGATGAAGGATCCAATTATTGGGAAGTGATTTGACCATGAGAGTTCTGACCTAATCAATGGGCTCATCCACTGATACATCCCTGATTTTGTGCCATTATTGGAAGGTGATAGTAATTAGGAGGTAGCATCTGGCTGGAGCAAGTAGATCACTGGAAGTGTGTCTTCAAAGGGCATCTCCAATTCCTGTCTCTTTTAGTCACCCATGAGGTCAACAGCTCTCCTTTGCCATGACTACCCTTCTGTGAGGTTTATTCCTTGTTACACACACAAAAAAGGAAGCAAAGTCTTCTGTGAACTGAACATCCTAAACTATGAAACCAAACAAACCTGCCCTTTACATTCTTTTCAAAAAAAATTTACATTCTTTCTGTCAAGCATTGACTCTGCATTGAAGAACTAACACACTCACACTAAGATTAGGAGCAAAGCAAGGAAAGGTCATCTCTCCAGTGCTTCTCAGCATTATACAGAAGTACCAGCTCATCAATAAAACATAACATAATTAAATAAATGAGACACAGGGAGGAAAAAAATAAAACTTTATAGACAGTTATATACAAAATCTGAAAAAAATATTAAAAACTGGATTAGGGCTCAGTGGTAGAGTGTTTGCCTTGCATGCATGAGGCCCTGAGTTCTATTCCTCAGCACCACATAAGCAGAAAAAGCTGGAAATGGTGCTGTGGCTCAAGTGGTAGAGTGCTATCCTTGAGCTGAAGAGCTGAGGGACAGTGCCTAGGTCCAGAATTCAGGCCCCCACGACTGGCAAACACACACACACACACACACACACACACACACACACACACACACACACACACTGGATTAATTAGCAATTATAGCAAGGTTTTGTGATATGAAATTAATGGAAAAATCTATTCTCTTTGTAATAGAAGAATGGATGAGTGAAATTGAAACTAGACACAGTATTATACTTTTAATCCTAGCTACTCAGGAGATAGACTTTAGGAGAGTAACAACTGGAGGACATCCTAGACAGAAAGTTAGGCCCCATCCGACAAAACAAACTTAGCATGGAGGTATAGGTAGGAGGATTATAAAGGCAACAAAGGCTGAAGACTTAGATCAATTAGTATAGTGCTTGCCTAGCAAGTGAGACACACACTCTGAGTTCAAGACCCAATACCACGAAAAATAAACTACTCCCAAACACTACATCGTAGGGCATGATATTGTCTACAGGCAATCTCAGCCCTTACACTTGGAAGGCTAAGACAGGACGACAGTTTGAAGACACTGAATTATAAAAAGATATGAGGAAACAAGATCATCATTCTGTGTAGGAAACCAGAGTATACCTTATGTAATCTATAGGCACTGAGCAATAATGATATATGTGCACTTACTGAGTGTACCAAGTGAGAGCTAGGGGTGTGGACAAGGGAAGAGGCTATGAAATTATGGAGGAGGAGGTAGGACATCTCTCTATCTCTATCTATTCTCAAATTTACCAGGAACCCAAAACTGATCCAAAAATCTTCTCTTCGGGCCTGGCTTACTTCACTTAATATAATTTTTCCCAAGCCTTTCCATTAGCTAATATATGTCTGAGTCAAGCAGAAAAGGACAGATAAGTTGATGTTAGGGAAATGAACCCTAAGATATGTATTCAAATGTTTGTTTTTTCTTTCATGTGATTGTTTCTAACACATTTATAAGATTATTTCTTTGTTGCTTTGTATGTCCCTCCCCCACGGTATAACCCCTGCTTTCACTGTATTTGATGTCACTATAATTTGTGGAGGGGAAGGGGAAAAACAAATCGTTTAAATAGGGATACAGGTGGACCCATTGCAACAATGAGATGTACAAGTTGTATGTTGAAAACGAACTTTACAACTTTGTTGCGGGGGGGGGGTTGGGGGAGAAGGATTGGGTGGGGGGCGGGGGGAGGATGGGAAGGGATGAGAAGGGGAAACAAAGGAGGAGGCTATAATGCTTGATAAGAAATGTACTCATTATCTTGCCCATGTAATTGTAACCCCTCTGTTCAGTATTTTCACAATAAAAATATTTTTAAAAAATCTCTTAAATATATTCTCTGGTGTTGTAGAAACATTTTTTAATTTTCTTATAAGAAGAAAACACAGTGTCCAGGGAAACACTAGTTCAGGAAAATTAGATTTCAGTGTTATAGTACTAAAGAATTGAAAACAAGATACATTTTCAGCAATGAGAAATAATTGTGATATCAGGATCTGTTCGAGAAAAAGTATATCCATTACCATATATTTATGTGACATTATATAATTAAAACAGCAAATTATAAGGTTCAAATTTTTAAAAGGGCAAACTTTTGCACCTAGTCTTACTGACAGTTTTATAGAATACATAAATGACAACACTGTGGAGATAACAATTTAGGAGTGCTAATTTAAAGAATAATGTCAATATCCAAATAAGCCTGGGTGCTTTTGTTTTTGTCACTATTCTCTAAATCTGTCTTGTATGATTCCTTCCAGTTTATTTTTCTTTATAAAACTATAATTTAAGCACATAAGTAAAAGCAATTTTGAGCACATTCATCAACAATTTCTGTTTGAATTTTTAAACTCTAATTTCTTAACTTAAGCTTTTAATTGAGGTCCATATATGTGAAAATTGTTAGATAATATTTTTATTATCAATAAAAGAAAAAAGACTTCTTATATTTATGGCTACTTCTTAGTAATCAAAGACAGAGTCAAACTACTTAAATTATGTACTGCTACAAAATATTTAAATTATGATGGTGGTTAAACTATAAGCAAAAAGCCTAATAGTGTTGCAAATAACTAGATTGTGCATTCAAAAAGTTAGTAAAATATATAAGATCAACTCTATAGCTACAAAAGGTAATTTGCCTCATGCCTATAACCTTGATTTTGTTCCAGTCTACTTTTTGAAAATTTGCAAAGTCAGCAAATATGAATCAACCTCATTTGGGGTGATGGCATTCCCTAAACGGACAACATTCTTGCTCAATTAATGCAAAAGATATAGAGTCTGCATCAAGGTCAGAAATAGAAGAGTCTCTGTGGAGCAAGCTGGACACAAGCAGCTGAGGAATTAATTATACCTGAATTTGAGAAGAAGATGAAGGTCAATCACTACTGCAGTTACTTAACCTCAGAGAATTATCTCCATCTCAGATAATTCTGGAAACTCATTAAAAGACCGAGTGGATTAGTTTTCTCTCTGAAACTTAGGCTGGAAATAATGGACCAGTGGCAGATGCCATGGCATGCCAAACCCTAATTAAAGAAAGAGTTTCTTGAATGAAAAGTAGAGGATTGATTTGAAGACTGTTTGGCCTTAAACACAAAGAGGATGATGAAGTGTTTTTGTTCACTTGTTTTTTTTAAATTATTTTTACTGCTTAACTGGGAAATTAGTATGTAATATTCTGGGCACCTGTGTGTGTGTGTGTGTGTGTGTGTGTGTGTGTGTGTGTGTGTGTGTGTGTGTGTGTGTGTGTGTGTGTGTGTGTGTGTGTGTGTGTGTGAAGCTTTGAACTTAGGGGTTAGGTGCTATCTCAGCATTTTTGACCAAGGTTGGTATTCCACCACTTGAGCCACAGACCTATTCCCATGGTATAGATTTCTTGACAATTGCCATTGAAAGGATACAGCCAGTTATTCATGAGTGCTAAGCCTAAGCTTGCTTCTTTATATAGAAATGAAACTGAGGTCTAAAATATTGTAAATGAAACATTTCAACTCCATTAGAGACTGACTGAATCAATGACGCCAGGAATCGTCGAGTAGCATTTCATTGTGGAGTTGATAGTGATTCATGTGCAGTAAATGATCAGTAGAGGCTACAGGTGAAGTAACATGTTTTAGGTGAACAAGGAAAATCAGGAACATTTCAGTTATTATAGATTTCTTAGTTAGGATAGTAATAATGGGAAACATTTTTTTTGTTGGTCATGGGGCCTGAACTCTGCACCTGGGCACTGTCCCTCAGCTCTTCAACTCAAGACTAGCACTCTACCACTTGAGCCACAGCACCACTTCTGGCTTTTTCTGCTGTGTTGCTGAGGAATCGAACTCAGGGCCTCATGCATGCAAGGCAAGCACTCTACCACTGAGTCACCTTCCCAGCCCGATAGGAAACACTTTTAAGGGAGAAAATATAGGAGGTGTTATAAAAGGAGACATTTGTATACCTTAGGCAAAAACTATTGCATTATATTTATATAAATTAACACTATTATATTACATTAGTTATGTTATATTAATTATGTCATATCATGCCTCTTCAGAAAAAAAATTCTGCAGATATCTTTAGCCAAATTAACACTGGATGTTCTTTCTCTCTGTTTATTTCAGTGAATATATCTTTTGCTTATTTTTGGAAATTGTTTTTCTGTTTTAAGTCTTGTCTCATGGCTTCAACTTATGTAATAATTGATATCAGGTTAATCAGTTTTCCAAGCTACATTATAATTTCAGGCTTATTCACATCTTATTTAAGATCTCATTGCTTGTTATCTGGTAAACATGAACACATCATCTTGAACATATATTTTAATTGCATTCTGACTTTATTTACATTTAATTCCTTACTCTTAGGAGGAAAAATATGGAGACATACTCATTCTTTAGATGATGATTTAAGAATTCTAGATGTCTCAAATAGCCAAAGCAATTTCAAGGGAGCAAGGGAGTAATGCTTGAGGTATCACATTATTGGACTTCAAGTTGTACCACAGAGCTACAGTAACAAAAACAGCATGGTACTGGCACAAAAAAGAATGGAACAAGTTAGAAGATTCAGAGATAAGTCATTGTAGCTACAGCCATCTGGGTTTTCATGAAGGAGCCCAAAGCCCTTATGGAAGAGACAGACTCTTTAACAAATGATTCTGGGAAAACTGTGCATCTACGTGCACAAGAATCAAACTAGATTCTCTGAATCTATACTAATAACAAAACAACGTGGACCAAAGATCTTAGTATAATGAACTGAAATTTTGAAATGACTACAGGAAAAGCTAGGATAAGCACTAGGCAGTAACTTCCTGACTAGAATTTCAATAGCTCAGCAAATCAGAGGAAGGACTGACAAATAGAATTGCATCAAACTAAAAAGCTTCTGCACCGCAAAGGAAGCAGTCACTAACTTGACAAAACAACTATAGAATGGGAGAAAATCTTTACCAGCTATAATATCTTGCAAGGCATTACTAGTGAGAAAATATAGGGACCTCAAAAAAATAAACTTCCAAAGAATCAATAATCCAATTACTAAGAGAGTGAAAGACTGGAATGGACAATTCTTGAAAGAAAAACTGCAAATGACCAATAAAAATTTTAAAAATTCTCCACAACCCTGGGCATAAAGTAAGTGTAATGCAAAATGACACTGAGATTTCATCTCATTTTTGTCAGAATTCCATCAACAACAGAAATAACAAACACAAGCAAGTAATGTGGGAAAAATGACACTCTTACAGTTAATATAGATGAATCCAACCATGGCATTCAGTATGGGTGTTTCTCAAAAAACTAAATATAGAACTAGTCTATGTCCCAGAAATACCAGCCTTTGGCACTCATCTGAAGAGTGTGAATTAGGGCAAAATAACACACTTATGTTCATTGCAACATTATTCACAATATCCAAGCTTTGGAAATAACCCAGATTCCCTCCAACTGATACATCAATCAAGAAAACGTGAGATTTATGCGTACACAATGGATCCAAACAGAAGAATGAAATTACTCTATTTGTAGGACATAGGTGGAATTACTACAGATCTTCATGTTAAGCAAAGTAATCCTGATTCAGATGGTAAAGTACTTTCCCTAAAGGGTATTTAGTAGACTACACTGTATGTAAACTCATAGGAATAAATAAATATGTATATATTGTATCATATAAAAATTATATACACATATACATATTATATTCATCTTATATAGCATGTATATGAAGCATGTATATATGTTATGAATGTTATATATAAGTATATGTTAAATATATTTACATATACATATAAATATATTTATATACATGCTATATAAATATATAGAATGCTTGTAATATGTGTTTATATATGTGTGCATCTATCTGTATAATACATTTATAAGTCTGAATATTTGAGGGAAATAAAAGAAAGATACAAAGAAAATATTACAGTGTAAATATACTAAAATACATTGTATCAGTGTATGAAAGCCATTGAACAATAGATAATATGGTATATGCATGTGTGAAATTCCATGGCAAAGACCCTTTGAATTATTAAGATGCCCTTTAATAAAAAGTGGACATTAAGAAGATGAAAAATGTCCTTTCTGTGTGTGGGTACTAGTGGGAGGGGTGAATCAACAGAAAAGGTGAGTGAGTGTGAATAAGATCAAAATACTTCATGTACACACGTGAGAAAGGAACAAGGAAACATCTTGAGATTGATTTGGACAGGAGAGGATAAAAGGGATTAGCCTCGTCAAGATGCCTTATATGCATATATGGACAGGTCAAAATGAAACTGCCTCATACAACGACTTGATAGAAAGAACGAAGGAAAGAGAGAGAGAAAGGAGGAGAGGAAGTAAGAGAGGAAAGGAAGGAAGGAAGGAAGGAAGGAAGGAAGGAAGGAAGGAAGGAAGGAAGGAAGGAAGGAAGGAAGGAAGAGGGAGGGAGGGAGGGAGGGAGGGAGGGAGGGAGGGAGGGAGGGAGGAAAGGGGGAGGGAGGGAGCCAGTGAAGAAAAGGATTCTGAGTCTTTAGTGCTTTGTGCTAGTAATTGAAAGATGGTTGCTGTCTGACTTGGAAATCATTCAGAGCCAGAAGACACCTGCTTTTGCTAAACTGATGCTGGTTTCTCAATATATGTCAATTTTCCTGTTTAGATCCTTGACACTTGATCATGTAATGATTATCCATTATTAACTGTAATCCTGGATGTTTGTATTGATGAATCCTTGAGTGGTAGGACTGGGGAGGGTGATCAGTTATGACAAGGTCAATGGCTAAAGTAGAATTCACCGTCTTTTGAATGTGAGGCACAGAGTACTGAAACAAGTCTAGGGTTCGATCTTAAATACCCTCAGGGTTCCTACTCCATAACTTTCATAGTAAGCATGTTGAGCCCTAGAAACTGTTCAAATAATACCTTTCTCATTCCATCTCTGGCATAAAACTATACTATGCGTTAACCCCTGTGTGAAAATAAGCAATTAATTCACTCTTAGAATGATTCTTTCCCCCTCCATCACATCCCGATACATTTGCACAAGGCTATATACAATGCTTTTTATTTTGACCAAGTAGTGATTATCTATTGAAGAGCAATTCAATTACTCAGCAGTTAAGCAAATAAAAATAAATGTATCTATGGAATTATTTTGTCAGTCAGGGGCTTGAACTCAGATCCTGGACACTGTCCCTGAGCTCTTTTACATAGGCTAGTGCTTTAACCCTTTGAACCACAGCTATACTTCTGGTTTTTTGGTGGAAAGTTGGAGGTAAGAGTCTCATGGACTTTTCTTCCAGAACTGGCTTTGAACCAAGATCCTCAGATGTCAACCTCCTTAGTAGCTAAGATTACAGGTATGGCAACCAGTGCCTGGCTCTGTGGAATTTTTTTTAGATGTATTTAGTATAGAGGACTATATCTTCAGGTTTAAAGACATCTGAAAATCGATGTTATGGAGGAAAAGAATGTTGATTAAAGTTCCTAAGAAAAATTCCTAAACCCACTCAGTATTCCTTTCCTTTAAAAAAAAAATATACTGGAGTTAAAATTCAAGAGATTGCATTTGCTAGGAAAGTATTCTACTACTTAATCCATGTCCTCAAATGTGTTTGATTTTTAGTTATTTTTCAGAAAGTGTCATACATTTTGCCTTCTCTGTCCCCAGACTTTGATCATCTAACCTATGGTTTCTATGGGATAATATGCTATATGTATGATCCATATATGTATGGCCTTCTACGTATGTATTTTTAGTGCAAAATTAGGAAGTTTTGAAATAGCTCATAAAGAAAACAAAAAGAAGCCAGGCACTGATGGCTCATGCCTGTAATCCTAGCTACTCAGGAGGCTGAAATCTGAGGATTGTGGTTCAAAGCCAGCCCAGGCAGGAAAGTCCGTGAGACTCTTATCTCCAATAAACCACTAGAAAACCGAAAGTGGCAATTGACTCAAGTGGTAGAGTGCTAGCCTTGAGCTGAGGAGCTCAGGGACAGTGCCCAGGCCCAGAGTTCAAGCCACACTACTGACAAAAAAAAAAAAGGCAAAAAGAGCTGGGCATGAGTGGCTTATGCCTGTAATTCTAACTTCTCAGAAAACTGGGATCTGAGGATCAAAATTTGAGCCAGCCTCAACAGATAAATCCAAGAGACTCTTCAAATAACCAGCAAAAAGCTGAAAGTGGTAAAACATTAGCTTTGGGTACAAAAGCTAAACAAGAGCATAAGGTCCTGAATTCAATTGCCAGTACTGGCACACAAAAAAAGAGAAAAGGGAAAAAAGCAAAAGGAGCCAGGTACTAGTGACTCACATTAGCTACTCAAAAAGTTTCTCAGGCAAAGAAGTTATCCAGATTTTGTCTCCAAAATAACCATTGAAAAACTAGGCTGGAAGCCTGGCTCAAATAGTAGATTGCCATCCTCCAAGTACAAGGCCTTCAGTTCAAACCTTAGTTACTACCCCCACAAAAAAAAGGAGAAGGAATGGAAGGAAAGAAAGAAGGAAGACTTCTCTGCTTATTAAAATCACTCAGACTTTAATATAAAATTACAGCTTAATTATGTTTAATGTTTTGCCTCTTTCCTTAATAGGTAGTCAAATAAAATAAATGGAAAGGTAACTTTCTTCTCTGCTCTATGACCTCCTGTGTGTGTTTACAGCAACAGAGGAACAGTTTTTTTCTTCCATGTTCTGCTCTTTATTAATTCTCTCTTTTCAGTTAAAACCTTATCATTCCCTCCAATTGTGGATAAGAAACATGAGTGGCCATTGAAAATCCCTGGGAAACATTTTTTAATGACTGTTATTTGTGCCCACTCTGACACATTCACCAAGTCCAAAGATAAGGCCAAGAGCACATTTTCTTTAAAAACTCCTCCCAATAACTATGAACATTAGCCAGGTTTAAATAACACTGATGCAGGAGACTCAGGGAACGAGTTATAGAGCATTATGGTACCGGACTCCTGTTTTATAAGGCTCTCAGCCTCAAAAACAGTCTCTCCTGTCCCAGAGCTCTCCTGGGGCTGTCACCAAATTTCCAGATTGTCAGAACTTGATAGGAAGAGACACATGCCTAATTAGTCTTTGACTGGCTTCCAATCCAGAAGATGACCATAACCCCAGCTCTGAACAGCAGGCTACGTGCTCATTTTATTCATCTAGTCTGTGCTAAGACCCAAGCATTTCTATTGAGGGGGGGAAGTAGGGAAGGGAAAAAAAAGTTGGCAGACAGCTACAAAATTAATTTTCTTGGAGCTGTGCAGCTCCCTGCCTGGAATATTTCACCATTCATCAGACAGCTGAAATTATTTTGATATTTCCCTCTTTGGCAATGAAAATGCAGAAGGAAAGACAAGTTTTTCCTTTCTAATTTCCCATAGTCCCCTTTGCCTGATTGTTGTTCTCCCAGGAAAGGGTAGACCACCCTGACCACACATACAAGCTGTTCTAACCTTTTCCTGCCAGCTACATGTGATCCTCAAAGTGTAACACTTACAGGTTCTACTGGTAGAGAAATGCTCCAGTTGAATGTTCATGGAAACTCTCTGAAAACTTGAGCCTAAATGGGTCAAACAAGGATATCTTAACACTCACAAGGTGTTTGAAACAGCCCGTCTGATTCCAAACCCAAAGCCAAGAATCACTTTATTCCAGTGTTCCTTCCTTTCATTCCAGTTACCCTGGGTTCCATCCTGTTCCTGCTATATAACCAACTACCACTCCCCCCATCCCCAATTCCTTTTTGGTTAATATGTTGGCAAGAGATCTTTACCAATCATTCATGGAATCCTACCTTATGCTCTCAGGCCTAGTTTAGGAAGCAAATGGTTGAGTGTGTTTCTTTTTCAAGGCATTAGGCATGACTAATGCTAGTGGCTTTGTGCTTTAGTAAGAGGCTCAGAAAAGGCATCTCTGATAACTGTGCATTAGATGAAGGAGGGAACAAGTTTGCATTGAAAGTGAAGTCCTTTGCATTTTGTGTATTCTTACTGGGGTTTGTGCGTGCTTGTGGGAAGTGTGTGTGTGTGTGTGTGTGTGTGTGTGTGTGTGTGTGTGTGTGTGTGTGTGTGTGTGTGTGTGTGTGTGTGTGCATGTACCAATACTAGGGTCTGAATTCTAGGCCTCACTCATTCACTTTGGCTTCTTTAGTCAAGGCTGGCACTCCACCACCTGAGCCACACTTCCACTGCTAGATATTTTTTCTGGCTTAATTGGACATAAGAGTTTTATGTTTTTTTCTGCCTGGGCTGGCATCTATCCTCATATCTTGGTTTCCTGAGTAGCTAGGATTATAAGCATGAGCCACCAGTTCCTACATTGGAAAAAATGCTCCAATTCTGGAGAACAATTGGTTATTTGTGAGGTTTTTCACCTGTCTGAATTCAACATGTCTTCTCAGACTGCCAAATGTGAGGTGCCTTCATGGGGAACTGGGTCTAGAACACAATGGATGTAAACTCAGTTTTGACAAGAGGTAGCCAGTCTGCTATGTGAGAGAAAATCTTCAGAGGAATAAGAGAAGGAAGAGAATGAGAAAAGACATACTCACAGGGAGACCAAAGGAAGATACTAATAGGAAAGGAACAAAAAAGCATAATGCACCTGATCATACAAAATAATGTTTATCAAATGAACTGAAATTTAGGAAATGGAAACAAGAGTTTCTTGTTTGCTGTTTTTCTTCTCTTTTCTTTTTGCCTTTTTGTCTAGATATCTTTGGGAGTGTAAAAGAAGGCACAGAAATGGAAGGGCAAATGAACAAATGAAGCAGTGGTACTCACTAAATATTATACTGAAAATGAACTATACAACTTGTGGATGGAATGGGAGGGGAAAACCGGGAGAGAGTGAGGGAAGGGGTAACTAAAGGAAATATACTCTTTGCCTGACCTATATAACTTCAACTCTTCTATTTTTAGATTTCAAATACAATTAAAATACATTTAAAAAAGAAGACAAGAAACACATCAAAATGAAGTTCCTAAAAGCTACCTACCTCAAGAAGGATCTCAAAGAACTCACAAGACAAGTTTTTCTCATGACCCACAGGAAAAAGATGGTATTCAAGAGTGAGGGCTAAAAGTGAATTCTATTATAAATGTCCCCCATAGAGTAATTTTTAGTGCTTGGCTATTAGAGTACCTATTCTTACCTCTCTATGCATAAATCCACTGTTTCTATAAAACTTACTAAAAAAAATCCTGCACTAAGAAAAATTAATTTAATGATACTTCACTTGTAAAATCTCCCCTTGCTTTCTACACTTATTGAAGCTCCCTGATTATGCCAGATCTTTGTGCTATTTTCTTACTGAACAAATCGCTTCCAACATCTCTGTTCCTCATCCAGTTACGTTTTGTGTATTCCCTGTCTTTGCCACTTACAACTCATTCATATTGTTTGGTACCTAGAGTGTGTGTGTGTGTGTGTGCGTGCTGGTTCTGAGTCTTGAACTCAGGGTCTGTGCACTGTCCCTCAGCGGTTGTGCTTAAGGATAGTTCCCTACTTCATGAGTCACAACCCCAGGTCTGGCTTTTTGGAGATGAGTGTCAGAGACTTTCCTGCTTGAGCTGGCTCTAAACCATGATCCTCAGATCTCAGCTTTCTTTGTAGCTAGGATTACAGATGTGAGCCACTGGCACACTGCATTGCATACCTACTTTTTATTGTAAAGATTATGTACAGAGAGGTTACAGTATTTAAGTCAGGTAATGAGTACATTTCTCTTATGAACTGTGTCACCTCTTCCTTCATTTCACTTTTTCTCTTCCAACCTCCCTCCCCCACAAGTGGTAGAGTTCATTTTCCAAATAGTGTCTCATGAGTATCACTGTTGCATTTGTTCACCCTTTGTCCCACAACTTCTGTGCTCACCCTTATATACAAGACAAAAGGTACGGAAATCACAAACAGCAAGAAAGGAGAGGGGCATAAAAGAAAAATAACAAAAAAAACCCTTGTTTTCATTTCTTGGAGTTAATTTTGGTAAACACCATTTTATATGATTCTATACATATAGCTATTATATCTATTTTAGAAGCATGTTTATTTTCCAGATACCTTAAATATTACATAGAGAGTTGATATAGTTTGAGTCTAGAATGTCTTCAAAGGTCTTCTGTGACAAATTTTATCCTCAGTTTGCTGATTAGCAGATGTTGAAGATTCTAATATGTTGGGTTCCCAGGGAGATAACGTTTATTGGAGGTATGACCTCACATGAGATTGTGGTTCCCTGATCTCATCCTCCCTCCCTCTTTTACATCACAGCTACATTCCAAATAAATGCTTTTTATTATGGTTTTTGTTGCAGAAAATACTGTACAGAGGGATTACAGTTACATGAGTAAGGTAATGATTATATTTCCTATTGAGCATTACCTCCTCCTTTGGTTTTCCCCTACCATTCCTTCCATTCCCACCTCCCCACTTCCCCCTCCCCCACCCCAAGCTGTGAAGTTCATTTTCAACATAGTACTTCTCATTTCAACATTGTACATCTCATTGTTACAATGGACCAACCTGTATCCTTATTTCAGCATTTTGTTATTTCCCTTCCCCTCCCCAAATTAGAAAAATGTATTTGCAAGATGCAGGACACCGACATCAAGTACAGTGACAACAGGGCTTATACCATGGGGAAAGAACATACAAAAGAAATTACAAAATCATATAGTACACTTTAAATGTGTTATAAACAATAAGCAAGAAAGAAAAAACAGGTTGTGTCCCTATCTTGGGGTTCATTTGACTTAACATCATCTTATATGGTCATATGTACATAGCTTTTGACCTTTTCTGCTTGTCCTATACTTATACTAGTTGTTGCAAATAAGGGAAACCATAGGACCTAGGTTTTGTTGGGCCTGGCTTACAAATAAATGTTTTGTTGTTGTTGTTATTGTTGTTTTTGCTTAATCATATCCTTCTGCCATAATGTACTGCCTCCCCATGGGGCCCAAATCAGTGGACCCCAGATACTCAGGACTAAAACCTCCAAAAGTGTGAGCAAAAAAATTAAGGCTTCCTCTTTATAAAACTATTATCACAGGGAAAGTGGACTAATACCACCATGAAGAAATATAATTGATGCTGAATAAACATTTCTCAAATTGAACAGCATCAAACTGAGCATTTCAACTCTGTAACCTTATAATTCAATAAAACCATTGCGAAGTACACCCCTTAGCATTATTTTGGAAGAGAAAGGAAAAAAATCATTTTTTCTTTTCATGTCTCTCCCACTGGTCTTATGTGATCAGATCTTGTTCAAAGTAGCAGCAATGCCAAAGCAACCACACACCCATGAATTAATGAAGGAGATGGCTCAGGTTTAGCCCAAAGGTGACTGATTCACTCCAATTTCCATTGATGAACATTTGTCTGTTTTGAACATATTTTGGACATCTCTTGAGAGGCTTATTGTGAACAAATGAAAGTAAATCTAATTGTTCAATCAGTGTGTACAAATTTTACATACAGGCTTATTTTCTGGAAGAAATAATCTTTTCAAGTAGACAACACATGTCATTTGGGTCCTTATGTTCAATACTTACTAAGATGTTGGCTAATAAAAGATATGAGAACCATGGTCTATTTCTTTTTATCAGAAAATGAAGTGTTTGCAATCTGAATATTTTATACAAAAATGCAATCTCAGTAAGTCCCAGAATTTGTCTTCAGTAGGAATTGCCTAAGATTTCTAGTTTCTTCAAATGGTTGTAACCATTCGTGACAACCCTGGCTTCTCTGACAAAGGAAGAATGCTTTGTATCTCCGTTCTAATCCATCATCATTAGAGTACACGAATTAAATGCTTCCAGCTTGTCTTAGATCGGAACTCTGTTGCCTGCAGGCTGGAAAAGACTCACAGCGCCTGCTGCCTTGCATTAGCCCTCCAGCCGCACTTACCCAGGAGAGCACAGGGCACTGTGACTCTGCCATTGATACCTGGACACAATGCAAAGCATCCCTTAACCTTTTTGTGGAGCAGATACATTCTTCCGCAGGTGTCTTTGTCTGTTCTGGCTGCTGTAACAAACTACCATAACCTGTGGGCTTATAAGCCACAGACATTTATTCTTCACAGTTTTTAACACTTGGAAATATGAGACCAAGGTGTTACCAGGCTTAGTGTCTGGTGAGGACCGGTTTCCTGGCTCATAAATGGCACCTTCCATGTGTGCCCTCACCTGGACAAAGGAGCCCCCTTGAGCTTATTTGATGAAGTTATTGTTTTCTTCAGAAGACATGGATTCTTGTGACCCAAATACCTCTTCTAATTCTTTCATGTTGGGTATTAGGTTTAAATATTTGGGGGAGAGACAAGCATTCAGGCCAATGAACCATGGCCAATGCCTTCACTCAGTAAGCCAACGAGATACAGGGGCCACAGAGACAATTCTCAGCTTGGATTTTCCCTTTGTCAACCAGTGGGCAGATGGAGGGGTGGGGAGGAAGTCCAGTGGGTGTTTTCATCTAAAGAACTTGGATGGCAGGAAATCAGCATGCTAATAAACATGTTTATTCCCGAATCCACTGCAGCTTTGTGGCTGCCCGACTGACAGTTTAGCATCTGGTAGAGCACTGTATGGGTCAACTGCAAAAAGCATAGCCTGTCAGAAAAATCGGATGAAAATAAGAAGAGCCAAAACACATAATACCTTTTCAGTGGGCAAGGTTTTACAGCATATCCACATGCAGATTTAGTATCTGAGGTCAACTCTTTCACATTCGCAGACTTTTCCCAAAGCAGTTGCCTGTTTTTAAAGTGTGATGAGTGTGTATGTGTGTGCTTGTGTGTGATGTGTGTGTGTGTACACATAACTCAGCAGGCACTATGGAACAACTAAATGGAATTATCATGAGATGTCACTGTAATTTGGAGTTCTTGGTAGAAGGAGACAGGTAATCTAGCAGTTTGCTTCGTGCACTATTTTTAGTCTGCCCTTTTCACTTTGATCTCATAATTAAAAGTAGTGTTCAGCTTCCACTGGGTATATGCCAATACATGTTGGCAGAAATTTATGTTCAAGTCTCTCTTTATGAATAATTACTTCTGTTTTTATTAAAAAGGAGATCCAAGTGGTACAATGCTTTACTACTTTCAAATACACAGTAAATTTTCAATAAAGTGTTTATTGCTTTTATTATATTGATAGAAATTTAAATTGGAGTCCGAGTAGAGTTCCTAGACATGTGATTTTGGTAAAAATCACTTGGATTTTCCGGGCTCTAGGTATTTATCTGTAACATAAGTCCACCAGGTTGTGAAATGTGTTGAATCTGAGGGACATCATGATTCCTTTCTAATTTCGTATTTTATGATTTATGAGAAAAAGAGACATCTTAAGAAGTACCGAATTGTATCTGGTGATGGTTCCAATTTAAGTTAAAAATATGTAAGAAATATTAGAAGTAAAATTCTTTCACAGATTCTCTCTCCATGTTAATTTGTTTGGCTTAAGCATCCACACTGAGAAAACTTAATAGTTGGGTGAGTTCATGAACATTTGCAAAGACTCATTGGCTTTTCAGGGCAATTGCACAAGCTGGGTACACTCACATATTCACAGAGCAATTGTCATGACTCCCAAACCCAATGACCTGCTTTCTCAGGTTGATAACAGACTTTTCACTCTTACCAACGTGATTCTTGAGTAAAATTTATACCCAAGTATTATTTTTTGGAACAGACACTTTCACTGATTATGTATTCATTTATTTCTATTTTTATAGTGAAAAATACCATAGAGAGGGGCTACAATTACATGAGCAAGGTAATGAGTACATTTCTTCTCAAACATTGTTGCCTCCTCCTTTGTTTCCCCTTACCATCCCTGCCCTCTCATCTCCATGACTACACTCCCTCACCAAAAGTTGTAAAGTTCATTTTTCAACATAGAATTTTGTACATCTCATTGTTGCAATGGGTCCACCTGTATCCCTATTTAAACAATTTGTTGTTTTCCCTTCCCTCCACAAATTATACCAACATCAAATACAGTAAAAACAGGAGTTATACTGTGGGGGAGGGACATACAAAGCATCAAAACAATCACCTTATAAATACGTTAGAAAAAAATAACAAGAAAGGAAAAATCACTTGTGTCCTTATCTTGGGGTTCATTTCACCTAACATAATCTTATCTGACCTTTTCTGCTTGTCTCAGACATATACTAGTAATTGTAAATAAGGGAAACCATTGGGACCTCTGTTTTTTGGGCCTGGCTTACTTCACTTAATATAATTTTTTCCAAGTCCTTCTATTTTCTAACAAGTGAGGCAAAGTCATTCTTTCTGATGGAGGCATAGAATTCCATTATGCATATATACCACATTTTTTTGATCCATTCATCTACTGAGTGGCATCTGGGTTGGTTCCATAGTTGTGATGGTAGCTTTAGTATAGCCTTGTTTGTGATCATTTGGGTAAATGCTCAAAAGTGGGATTGCTGAGTCATAGGGGAGCTCTATGTGGAGTATTTTGAGGAACCTCCATACTACTTTCCAAAGTGGTTGAACAAGTTTACACTCCCACCAACAATGCAGTAGGTTCCAATCTGGCCACATCCCCTCCAGCATCTGTTGTTATTAGAGTTCTTGATTATAGCCATTCTAACTGGGGTGAGGTGGTATCAAAATGTTGTTTTGATTTGCATTTCTTTTATGGCTAGGGAGGTTAAGCATTTCTTCATGTGTCTATTGTCCATCCTTCTTTCCTCTTCAGAGAAGTTTTTCTTTAAGTCTTTAGATCACTTGTTTATTGGGCAATTGTTTCTTTGAGGATTTGTTTTTTGGGGATTTATTTTTTGAGTTCCAGCTATATTTTAGATATGAGACTTGTTCGTTGTATGGCTAGTGAAGATCTTTTCCCAATCTGTGGGCTTTCTGTTGATCTTGCTAGCTATGTCCTTTTCCATGCAAAAGCTCTGCAACTTCATGCATTTGTCCAACCTTTCTTTGATTTGTTGTGTTTCTGGGTCTCTATTAAGAACATTTCAGCCTGTGCCAAGGAGACCTAGGGTGTCTCCTATTCCATCCTGTAATGTTTTCAGGGTATCTGCTTTGACTCCGAGTTCTTTGATCCATTTGAAATTGATTCTGGTACAGGGTGATATATAAGGATCTAGTTTTAGTTTTCTACAAGTGATTAACCAATTTTGCCAACCATTTACTGAAGAGGCTGTCTTTCAGACTCCACTCCCATATTACTCAAGCTGATTCGAAATGTTGGCAAAGTAGCAGGGTATAAAATTAACACTCAAAAATCAATGGATTTTCTGTATGCCAACAATGAGAAGAGTTCAGCTGAAACCAGGAAAGCAACTCCATTTGTAATAAGCCCACAAAAAATAAAATACCTAGGAATTAACTTAACTAAAGAAGTGAAGGACTTCTTCAATGAAAACTTTAAAAACCTGAAAAAGGAATCAAAGCTAGCTTAGAAAGTGGAAAAACCTCCCATGCTCCTGGATTGGAAGGATCAACATCGTGAAAATGGCAATACTTCCCAAGGCTATCTACAAATTCAATGTGATAACTATCAATATTCCAACCTCATTCTTCAAGGAAATAGAAGAGGTATTCCAAAAATTCATATGGAACAATGAAAGACCCCGAATAGCAAAAAAGATCTTTAACAGAAAAAACAGTGCTGGAGGAATATCAATACCAAATTTCAAACTCTACTACAAAGCCATAGTAATCAAACAGCTTGGTACTGGCACAAGAACAGACCTCTGGACCAATGGAATAGAATTAAAAACCCAGAAATGAAGCCACAGACCTATAGCCACCTAATCTTCGATAAGGGAGCTAAAAATTAGAATGGAAGAGAGACAGTCTCATCATTTATTTCTTTCATCAAAATTTGGTTACCGCTAGATCCCAGGAACTGCCAACATAAGTATAATATCATTTTAGACATTTACCATCTTAATAAAGGATAAATAGGGAGAGCTAGTTGTCCAGAAATTCATAACTCATCCCAGGGTGCAATCCTTTGGATATTATTCTCTTGATTATAAAGAAAAAGAATACTGAGAAAGTATCTTGAGATGAATACAACCTTTTATATATAATTAATGTATTATGTTCAGATAAGGGTGACCAAATACCATGAGTACTTTGTGCTGAAGCAACATACCAGTGTAAAAAATGTTATAAAGGCAATTAAAAGATGCTAATCCATGTCTTTATCTAGTCTTAGGTGTGGTCAACCATTTATCATCTGTTTATTAAGCATATTTAACAAACATCTATTAAGTGCTAAATATTGTGCTATAGGAGAAAAATTAATATTTTATTTCAATGATTCACAGTTCAGAATGAGATTGCAAAGGCAGATAATTATGACGGAGAATGTTTCCTATTTGGACATGTTGCTGCTAGGAGGATTAGGAGTCAAGGATTCTTTGGGGATGAAGAAAATTACATACCAATATCTGAAGTGTGAGTTGAAGTACTCAGGTGCACTGTGAGGACAGAAGCAGGTAAATAAAGGCTTGTTGTCACATAAAAGTGAAGACCAGTGTGTACCCATGTTAGAAAAAAATTTCAAAAAAACCCCCAGGAAATGGAATGAATTCAGTTTTATTGAAGTGTTGATGTCCAAAGGCAGTTGGAAGTGGCAAGAAATGAGGCTGATAATAAAAGCAGAGCAAAATCTTATAGGGCCTAGTAGGGGTTAGAGGCAGAACAAGAGTTTCTTTGGATCTGTCTATTAAGGTAATTGCTCAAAATGCAATGTGGAGAATGTATTGGACACAGTGAGACCAATTAGGAGACTAATGTGGTAGACTAATTGTTGCTACAAGGGGGATAATAACTTGAAGTCGCAAAACATCAGTGCATCCAGGAAAAGGAGCAATTTCAAGAAGTTGTTAGTAAGTACAGATAAGACTTGCAATAACTGATAGAGGATGGAGAGAATCATTTAGGAAGAGGAGGATGACTTCTTTAGGCTTCTTTATTTGTGGAGGCGGGTAGGTAGGGGGAGTGTGGGTCCGGGAGAAGGATACTGGTATCAGGGCTTGAATTCAGGTTCAGGGCCTGGGTTCTCAGATGTTTTTGCTCAAAACTGACACCCTACTACTTGAGTTCCATTTCTGGCTCTTTTTTTTTCCAGTTAATTGGTGGTAAGATTCTTATGGATGTTTCTACCTGGGTTGACTTTGAACTCTGATCCTCAGATCTCAGCCTCCTGAGTAGCCAGTATTACAGGTGTGAGCCACTAATAGCTAAGATAATGACCTTTATTTCAACATTGTATGTCACATATTCACATAGTTTATCCAGGTGAAGTTCTCCAGTGGGCAGTGTGTTTGGCTTGAGTTCAAATATCAAGGACGACACAGGAATGTGAGGTTTCAGAATCCTCATTATAATGAACTTGAAGAGCATGAGATCTAAAGAGACTATGAAATCTCTCACTGAGTAGAAACAGAAGACTTAGTAATAAACTTTGAACAATATCAATACTTCATGCTTTTTATTCGCTCTATTAATGTCAGACATTCCCAAACGGGTTTAAGCAGTGTCAGTGTCCTGTACCATCAGTGACAGCCCATGATGTGGTACTGAGTAGTAATGAAATTTCCTGCTCCTTTATGTCACTACCCTAAATTTCTGGGAATTTGTTCCTGTTCTAAATTGCTGGCTGTTTTATTTATTTTTTAATCTCTCTACCCTTAAAATATTTCCTATTCCTAAACACAGTTCTACATGATCTTTTTTTCTGAATACTTTTATGAATAATCTATGACATTTTATTTCCTATTTTAAAATTAGCACTCCAATAGATTTGAGGTAGTTTCATTTGTACAAATATGTTTCTTTTTAGTTATTCATTTATTTTTTGTCAGTTGTGGGCTTGAACTCTGGGACTGGGTGCTGTCCCTCAGCTCTTCAGCTAAAGGCAAGCACTCTACCACTTGAGCCAAGAACCACTTCCGGTTTTCTGGTGGTTTATTGGAGACAAGAGTCTCACGGACTTTCCTGCCTGGGCTGGCTTGAAACGGCGATCCTCAGATCTCAGCCTCGTGAGTAGCTAGGATTATAGACATGAGTCACTGGAGCCTGGCCAAATATATTTCTTGAATTAAATATGCCTCATCTGAATTATCTGGAAAGGCTCTTGTGCCTAACTATATACAGAACTTCTGCTGAAGAGAAAAAAGGGGCATTGTAGTATGTGTCACAACAGGTTGTTGGGCCTGTGGTAAGGATTATTCCAGTACAACAGTTGGATAAAAGGCAAATTGCTGGGGTTGAGGAAAGCCCGTTGTGATTAAGTCTAGAAAGTCAACATGAATATTTTCTAGATGTTTCACCATGATTGAGCACAGTAAGAGCCAGCAGAGAAAGACTATGTGTTCTAGCCTTGAACTCGAACTGTTAAATACAGTAGCCACCAGTTACATGTAGTACTGAGCACTTGAACTGTGGTTATTGCGAACTGAATTACATAAGTATAGAATAGATTCACCAGATTTCAAAGACTGAGTTATCTAGAAAACAATAATTTCAATAATCTTTTTATTGATTATATGTTGAAATGGTAATATATTATATATGATACACATATAAAGTATGGTACATAATATAGCATATTGTAATACATATATATATACCTATTACAAAACATATACAATAAAAATATCATTTGTTACTTTTTAAATTTTGTTTAATATAATATCAGTGAATCCTTACACCGCAAAGATAGTAAAGGAACTCTTGGGTCTCATTTTTAATGTTCCAAAATTTCCTTCATAAAAGGATGTTGTTTCATGACCCAAGACTTTGTATGCTATTATCACACTGGAGGTGATGATTTCAACACAGGAGTTTTGAGGTACATACTCTATAAGTTACAATGATAGTAAGCCAGGTACTGTTACCAGAACAGATGGAGGTGATGGCTTTTTGCAACATATCTAAAAAGAAGCTTTAATTTTTTAATGCATAAAGTATATCATCTCTACTGGTGGATTTCTCTATCTCTGCCAGTCTTCAGTTCTGTGTATTCTTGGACTATGCAAGAGATTTTTTTTTCTTTACTGAGTAAAAATGAATCCCTACATTACCTAGTTAGCTGCTTTTAGGGAATCTAAGTTATCAGTAGAAGATAAAATTTGAGTTATCAGTAGAGCAATTGAAAATAGATGGATAGTGTGAAGAGCATCTATAACTACTAGAAAATTTTAAATGACCTCTGTGGTTTGGGCAGTGCTGTTCTAGACTTCTAACTGAAATAGTCTATGCCAAATCCTTCTTTGTTACAGCTTGCTTGGGAAATGGCCTAAAATGTTAAGACATGAAAAATATAATGTGCACACAAATCAATCTTGAATCTATACAAGCACAGGTTAAAAACTAAACAAAAATAGCAAGTTAATTCTGTTCCTGCAGTTAGAGGAAAGTAATCATTTTCTGTGCTCAGAAAAGAAAGTGTTAAAAAGAGTTATCATTGTTAACTGACACAATCAGATTTGCAATAGGAAAGAAATTATGGAAGCTTTGTAGGGCAGATTTGTGAAAGGAGACTGAGCTCTAGGACATGAGCAAGACTTTGAGAGAGAGGCTGTAAGAATTCAGGTAGTAGGTACGAATGGAGGATAGAAAGAGCTTGTAATTCGTATCTAGAGTCTGCTATAATTACTGTATGTATTGGCTTAAGGCAGAGACACACCAACAATCATCTAGGTAGCACACTTTGTATTTAAATTTGGCACCCAAATTCTCAATCAGTTGTTTAGAAAGAGGAAATGTTGTCTCCTTTGAGGAAAATAAACTTTACTTTGTTGCTGGATTGTCAAGGTCCAGAGATATCAGTGCATGCCTTGATAAGTTAATGAAACAACCTTATCCAACATATTTTCTGGAAGTTCACAAGTATAGGGTCTTATGATATGATATTGGACATAACTCCCTTGGATCTCACAGCCAAGCAAGTGTTTAATCTGAAAGTCTGCTGTCATCTGACAGGATATCTCTAATGATATTAAATAGCTACATGTCGTGTGAACTGCCCTGGAGGTGGACGCTGCAGCTAATTAATGACTCAAAGTCTGGCTTCATCAAAACCAACTGCGAGATCGACTTACCTCCCACATCCTCAGTTCCTTTCCCCATGAAATAAAGTTGAAAACATCTGTCACTAGATTGCATCAAAATTACACAAGGCTACTGAAGCAGATAAACTTCACAAATAAGGAAGCTTTATGCAAACATGCATAAAGGACTTTTTTTTTTTAAATAGCTTCTCTTTGAATATTACAAACACACATTTTCCCCTACTGGAAATGTGAGTATTTGCAGCATACTTTGAAATAATAATAATGAATCATTCTGTAACTAAGGTGGAAAAGGATCTCTGAACTAAAGGATCTATTTCCTGAATCTGACACTTGCCCACGTACAATGACCACATGTGGTTGTGTCTCTTTGTAGAGAAGCATGGTGTGTGTGTGTGTGTGTGTGTGTGTGTGTGTGTGTGTGTGTGTGCTTCAAAGTCAAGGTGTAGAAAGAATCCCAGCTTGAAAAAGCCACACTTCACTGTTTCACACAAAAACAGTTTCTACAATTAACCCTGCTGATCTGTTTATAAACTCAAAATAGTGTAAACATGCACAGTTGCTCTCATTAATTTTTGATAAGCAACAAGAACTTAGAAATATTTGACTTCCAAGCATATGTCGTCTACATTTGGCTTCGGCGGCAGACATATGCTTTGACATATGATGCTCCATCTTGCATCAAATGCACTGACTCACATCTAAAACAGAGGCTGCTCTACATGGGGGCCTCTCATCGGCTGCTTTGCTTATTTGTATTCAGTGTTCCAGGAATATGACCGAAGGAACACATACGTGCATAAATCGGAGACATTTCAAATACCGCGAATTTGTGTTAGTCTCGCCTTTCTTAAAATAATAGTAGAAAATGTTAGGTTAGTTATCTACACAGCACAATTTGAACTTTTGAAATTCTTTCTCCTTATCTAACCCTATGAAAATTAAAAAAAACACTAAATCCTATTTTAGATATATAATGCTGAAAGTCATTCTTCAGGATTAAGCAACCCAACCAAATTAAATATCTTCTATGAGTTCAATACAAGGACAAAGATTTCCATTTAGTACAAAGAGTTAAATGGAAACCAGGGAGATAGCATAAAACAGAAATAACATATCTAAATATAAAATTCTATACTATTCTTTGTTCATCTATGCCATTACTACATTCTATATGTAGAATAACTATTGGATTGTGAGGCTTTGAAATGCTTGAAGAATGTTACAAAGGGAAGGTAGATCAATTGACATAAGTGAAAAACATAGGTAGATTAAGAACTTCTAAAAAAGAAATTAAACATGAACTAGCATAAAAGTTGGAACTGTCAGAAAGCTGGCTGGCGTTACCAAGACAGAAGCTTTTTTCATATATATTTTTTATTGTAAAAATACTCTACAGAAGGGCTACAGTTACATGAGTAGGGTAATGAGTACATTTCCTATTGAGCATTGTTATCTCCTTTGTTTATCTCCTATGATCCCTTCCCTCCCCACTTTTCCAACTCCTCCCCTCCCCAAAGTTGTAAAGTTTGTTTTCAACATAGTGTCTTGTACATCTCAATGTTACAATGGGTTAACCTGTATCCTTATTTCAGCATTTTGTTATTTCCCTTCCCCTCCCCCAATTAGAAAAATGTATATACAAGATTCAGGTCACCAGAATCAAATACAGTGAACACAAGGGTTATACCATGGGGGAAGAACATATAAAAGAAACAAAAATCACTTGGTACATTATAAATACATTAAAAACAACAGAAAGAAGGATAAAAACCTCTGTGTTCCTATCTTTGGGTTCATTTCACTTAGCATCCTCTTATATGGTCATGTACATAGTTTTTGACCTTTTCTGCTTGTCCTAAACATATACTAGTTATTGCAAATAAGGAAAGCCATGGGACCTATATTTCTTTGGGTCTGGCTTACTTCACTTAATATAATTTTTTTTCCGAGTCTTTCCATTTCCTAACAAATGGGACAGTGACATTCTTTCTGATGAAGACAGAATTCCATTGTGTGTGTGTGTGTGTGTCTGTGTGTGTGTGTGTGTGTGTGTGTGTGTGTGTGTGTATGCCACATTTTTTGAACTATTCATTTTCTGAGGGGCATCTGGGTTGGTTACATATCTTAGCTATGGGAAATAATGCTGCAATAAACATAGTTGTAATGGTAGCTTTAGTATGGTCTTGTTTGTGATCATTTGGGTAAATGCCCAAAAGTGGGATTGCTGGGTCAAAGGGGAGTTCTATGTGGAGTCTTTTGAGGAGTTTCCATACTGCTTTCCAAGGTGGTTGAAGACAGAAGTTTTGAGGAGTATTTTGCCCCCATATTTTCTAGAGAGCTGCTCCTAAGGAGTTTAATTTATCCATAGAAGGCATGAAAACTGATGGATACACAACTGGTTCTTATCAAAGATGAAAAGCACAGAATTAACTATAGTCTGGGTTAATTGAGAATTAAATACTAGAAGAAGATTAGAATCAGACAACTAAAGAACGTATCAATAACAGTAATTCAGTGCATGTGAAATCACATTTAAAACTATGTAAGTATTCTTCTTATCTATTACTGTCCAAGCAACTAACATCAGAACCGACTAGTTTTCAACACTTTGTCATTATCCATCCTAGGTTCACAATTTCACAGGTCTCACCTGGGCAGATCTTACTGGAGCACTATATTTGGGTGCTGGAGGGTGGTAGTTGATACAATTTGTCCCTCCTAATAGTTCATGTTCTCTAAGTTTAGTCCCCAGTGTGGCAGTGTTGAGTGTGAGGCTTTGTGGTGTGAAGGGTGCTACGCTCAGAAGAAGATAACAAAGTTCTCATGGGCCCCTGAGTTAGTTCTTATGAGAACAAGTGTTTATCGAAGAGCTAGACTGACACATCCCTCGCTCTCTTGTCTTTCCATCTTCCCATGCCATTTTTTTCATCTCACACACATTTCCAACATTTGTGTATTCTCTGCCCTGTGATATAGTTAGGAAGACAACTTCAAGCCAAATAATGTTTGTTTGCCTCCAAAGACGATAAACATCTTTTCTCTGTGAATTTCCCAGACTAGAGTATTCTATCAAAGTAATGAGAACTAGAATGATTCAGGCAGGTACCTAAAGACTCAACTGGGCTGTATATAAAGATGGCTTCCCCACTCAGAGGTCTGGTGTCTCAATACCTTTCTAGACTATATTGTTGTCCACAAGAGTAGCCTAGCTTTCTTAAATGGTACTTTAGAGAGGAGTTAAATTCCTAGGTGAGGAAAGGACTGAGGAACATTATCCCATCATTTGCTGTGTCTCAGTGGTAAGAAGTAACAGAGCCACTAGCAGATTCAAGAGACCAAGAGAACAATTCTACTTCTCCATGGGAGACCAGCAGTGGTACTGCTGAATGGGTCAATGTCATATGGTGGGGGATGTTGGGAAAGATACTTCTGAGAATTACACTCTGCTACAAATACTAGAGAGCATGGAATAAGTCACTGCTGCTGGGAAAGTTAGAATCATAGGGAAGGCAATAACTGAATCAAGTTTTGAAGAACCGTAGCCTTAAAGGAGGAAGGAATGAGAACAGATAAACTGAAACATATTCCAGAAGGAGAAGAATATTTGTGGCCCAAATACTAGAGGGCTGAGATTACACATATATTGAATGTGTGTGTATGAATGTGTGAATGTGTATACTAGATATACACATATATACATATGTACATAATAATTTTATACATAGTTCATATATACATACATACATTTATACGCATATATACACAACACACACATATATATTCATATATACGTATATATATACATATATATATATATGAATGCATATATATGTGTAATACAAGGCCAGAGATGCTTTGGCAACTGTTGGCAGAATGAAAGGTCAAATCAAATATATTCAAATCATAGAAAGTCTAGGATCGGGTGTAGGGATGGGGGGCAGGGTATGGGAAGGGAGGGGAAGGGGAAACAAAGGAGGAAGCAACAATGCTTGATAAGAAATGTACTCATTATCTTGCCCATGTAATTGTAACCCCTCTGTACGGTATTTTCACAATAAAAAGAAGAATTAATAAAAACAACAACAATAAAAAGAAAGTCTCTGGAAGGTTCCAGGCAGCGGATCAGAAGTTTTTGTTTGTTTTGTTTTGTTTGGCTTTCCTAATCCTGGGGTTTGAATTCGGGGCCTGGGTTCTGTTCCCGACTTTCTTCACTTGAGCTACAGTTCCATTTCCAGGTTGATTTTTCTTTTTTCTTTTTTTCTTATTTTTTGTAGTTTAATGGAGATAAGAGTCTCCTGCTTGGTCAGGCTTCAAACCACAATTCTCAGATCTCAGCCTTACAATTGTGAACCACCATAGCCTGGCTAGGATCAGAGTTTCTTTTAGGAGCCAGCCATTCAGCAGTGAAGTAACACAAAAAGTGAAGGAGCAAGATGAGGGGCAAGAGAAATAGTAGAAGGCTTGTCTAACAAGAAGCAGGGCTTGAGATCTATTTCCTCAGTTTGAGCCAGAGCACTGGCATTTCTTAATTTCAGAAGCTTCTGCAGGTTATTTAACACCCTTGGACCTAATTTTCTTCACCTGAAAAATAGACTAATGATATGTCTGGTTGTTAAACTGATTACATGAAATAATCAATAAAGTACAGGATAGTGCTTGGTAAGTAAAATACTTCAATTATTTCCCAGAATGACTTTAAACTCACATCGTTTCATCATGCTATTACAATGGAAGGGTATCATGTATGCACCACAGTATCTAACTGCCTGGTGGTGATAGACATTTGGAGAGATAGAAGGAATATAGAATGTTTCTAAGGTCAGTCATTTTCAGGGAAGACCAAATTTAGCACAGATAAATTAAATCAGTAGAAATTAGAAGCCAACTCAAAATTTTCCCATTTGAGCATCTGCATTTTGAAAAATAGAAAGCACATATGGAGAGAAAGACAGGCACAGAGATGTAGAGACATAGAAAGACAGAGACAGAGAGATCGAGAGACACAGAGAAAGACAGAGATAGACAGAGACACAGGGAGAAACAGAAAGGAAGAGAGACATACAGAGAGAGAGAGAGAGAGAGAGAGAGAGAGAGAGAGAGAGAGAGAGAGAGAGAGAGAGAGAGAGAGAGAGAGAGAGAGAGAGAGAACTAAGCGTTTCTTTAAAGTGATGATCGTTATTCTCTTAAACATTTCCTCTCAACTATAAGGTTCACAATTGCCAAGATTTTGAGTTTATTCAGAACTCTGCTGCTCTCTGACAACAGCCTTCCAACATTCTTCTGTGGTCCACCCTACTAACTTCTCCTATTCACCGATCATAAGTGAACAGCTCAGTTATCCCACCCAACTTAAGGATTCTGGAGTACTGGAATCTGAACATACAGAATGAGGACAAATTAACAGGCGATTTGAGAGTATACATCCCCACAAGGTAATGCCTATTAATTTTTTAATTCCCTCTTTCTGTAACCATGACTTTGTATCATACTGTGACACAGGAGACACTGATTTAATCAGGAATACAGCTTCAGGATACACAGTTTACAAAAAAGAATCAAAGAACAAAAACAAAATCTAGCCTAACAATTAGTATTTATGAGGTAAACATTCCTTTTTCTTTGAGAGATGTTTTGTGGGATAAACTAACATAGCATGATCAAAAAACTTCCATACTCACCACATGTAGTCCAGGGCTAGACAGAAACACTTGTGAACTCCTTGGACAGGTAATGTTTGAAAGGACACGTGCTTCTCACATCTATTATCCATAGATGTTCATTTCTATCAGCCTTTTACCAAGTGTTTCATGAGCTCTTTCATTTGATCGAATGAAGTGGCTGGAAGGTTGGTTTTTATTCCAAACTATTTGGAAACCATGAGAATCAAACAGGCTAAATAGTCTTCACTTGACAGAAAAGGGGGAGGACTTAATGAGAGAAAATTTCCTTTTATACTCCTTTCTCTTTTCCTTTTCCCTCTAGCTTTATTCTAACCAGATGGAATCAAGAATCCAAACCCAAGGAAGTATAAGGGAAAATGACAACATGTTGCATGACCAGGGGTTTATTGCTGGAGACATGGAGGACATGGTTCTAATTGGTCCCATAGGGGAAGACAGCTTTGTCCTTATGACTAGCTGCCTCCCAAGCAAATTGGAGGCCAGGAGGCAAGAAAAAAAGGAAAATGGCTTTCTTTGGCTATATTCCCTGTCTTTAAACGTGTTGGTGTTTCCAAAATTACTCATATAGGCCAACTAGAGGTGGAAATGCTTCTTTTTTCCAAAGGGGTAAGGAAAGTTGAATTACTTTCAGATTACTTCGAATTATTGTTATTATTTTCACATCAAAGGACACTGAAAGCAGGAACTAGTGTTTGTGGCTGTGGAATGAGATTCTCAATTTTTCTGTTTTTACATGCCTGGTAAAAATGCTTGGATATGTTGTTCAGTTGTTGGAATATAGTCGATGGAATGGCCAGAAGCCAATCTAGACCCGGAAGAGTTGTCAACACTATTTTCAATACAGTTCACACCTTGGCAGTGTTAGACACATTATGGTATTTTTTGAATGTCAAGGATTTAGGAATGAGATAATTCCATTAATACAAGAGATATCCAATTCTGGTCTTTACTAGAAGAAGGAAAAGGACTGTGAGAAGAAGAGGTCAAGGGGAGATAAGATCTTGGGCAATGTTTGAGTTCAGAAGCAGTTCTTATAAGAAATTAGAGTGGCTAGCTTATGCCAGAGAGGAAAGTAAGCAAGTTTCATACTCTGTGTTTATCTTACACTCCGTACCAGATTCACTCATATGACTTCATGTCTGAGACATACGCCTTTTCCAAATCTCATCCATGTTAGAGAAGTTCCAGCTAACATTTCATTGTCCTTATACCTAAAATGATTAAGTTTGCAAATAAACAGTCCAAGAAAAATTGTGACAAGACACGAATACCGAGATTCGTTTTCTCATGAGATTACATGAAAGTTTCCATTAAATTCTATATTAAAGGACTGTTATTTCATCACTCCTTTTCAAGTTGGTAGATACATTGCCACAAGAGACTTGATTCAACAGACAAAAGTATCTTTTTACTTGCTTTTCTTACGAGTCCAAATTTTATTCTGCAGAACAGAAATCAGGGGAGAAGCATTTGGAACAACAGAGCATTTGAAAACAATCGAAATAAAACCTAGGGTTTTAAGTACCTGTCAGTATTTAGTCACTGTTTTTGAGACTCTTAGAAACACACTGACAATTTAACTGGATATTCTTACAAATAACTCTAAGTGTGAGAAGAATGTGGACAGAGGCTTCCGATGAGGGGTTCTGGAGTATGGCAAAGCATTCTCCCCAATAAAGCTGTCAAAGCTGAAGGAGGCTGAAAGCCACATGAGGCTGGCTAGAGAGCACATTAGTCCTGGCAGTTACAGGAATTCCCTACTTATTCTCACAGCCTTGAGGGTAATTTAACTTCTCATCTGTGAAGACCTTAAACACCTGGGCTCTCTGATGACCCTCTGGTGTCAATGGGTGGAGTAAGCAAGAACCAACTACATTCTGTATCAGAGAGATAAAGTAGTCACTACATGCTCAGAGTGCTCATCCAATAATGAAAATGTGTAAAACAGGCTTGAGGTCCAGAACAATTATGTTGAGCAGCTGGGGAATATTTTTGGAAGTAGGAGTTACAAAGAAGAGACTCCACCACAGATAATACCAATTATGACAGATAGACTTTGCCACAAAGGACTAACCGACTCTACAATTATCTACAGACCTCATCTGGGGTCACAGGAGGTCTACTTATGTCATTTCTGTCATGTTATTCTTTAAAAGAATCTCCAAACTGCCTCCATAGTGGCTGCACTAGTTTCCATTCCCACCAAAAAGGTAATAGAGTTCATTTTTCTCTACATCACCATCAGTAGCTGTTGTTATTTATATTATTGATGATGGTCCACCTTACTGGTGTGAGATATAATCTCAATGTTGTTTTGATTTGCATTTCCTTTTGAGCTGGTATTCATGAATTTATTGGCAACATTTATTCCTCCTTCTGAGAAGTTCCTACTTAGCTCATTTTCCCCACTTATTAATTGGGTTGTTGATACTTTGGGGATTTAGTTCCTTGAATTCCTTGTATGTTTGGAATATTAGGACCATGCACATTAATGTTCATTGCTACACTATTCACTGTAGCCAAGTTAGGAAAGGGCCTAAGGACGCACAATAGATGAATGGATCAAGAAAATGTGAAATATATGAGTATGTGTGTGTGTTCATGTGTATGTGTGCATAACTACCTGTACATACATTTAGATATATAGATATATATATTTGTAATGAAATTCTAATCATCTATCACAAAAGAAATGGAGGTACCTGGAAAAATTTGTAAAATGGCATTATTCAGGCTAAGGAGGCAAAAGGCAAATGTTTTCTCTCATAAATGTAAGGAATATCTAAATTATAAACATATGAAAATATAAAATGTCATATATATGCACATAAACATATTATTTAAGGTGAGGTATATGCAGAAGGTGAGGTATTTGCAATGAAGTAATTTCAACTGCAAATTCATTCTGAATAACTAATTTATAGTTTAACAAATGAATACCAGAAGCTGGAATATATTATCTAAAGAGTGGGGAGTTAAAGGTAAGGGGACAGACAAATAGAGAGAGAAAGGATGGGTGGGTACAGCTATAAAATTTAATATCAATACATGAAAATAAAACTAGGTACCTTGAGGAGATGGGTAGAGTGGGAAGAGATGAAGGAGAATGCTGGAAGGGGGTGATGTTGATCAAGATGTATTGCACTCAGAAATTGATATGTTGAACTAACACTTCTTTGTACAACTACTTAAAGGTAGTAATTTTAAAAAATATTTATTAGTCACTTATAATGAGCCAGCTATAAAGTAATAATGGTCAAATTCAGGCAAAATTAAAACCCATTTTCTCTAATGTTTGTGAATGCAAGCCTAGATTTCTAGTTTGGGCATCTTTAAAAGAATCATGAAGCCAAGTGCTTGTGGTTCACACCTGTAATCCTAGCTACTCAGGAGGCTGAGACCTAAAGATAACAATTCAAAGCAAGTTTTTACAAGAAAGTCTGTGAGACTCTTATACCTAACTACTAAAAAATCCAAAAGTAGAGCTGTGACTCAAATGGTAAAGTGGTAGATTTGAGCAGAAAAGCTTAGGGACAGCACCCAGTTCATAAATTCAAGTCCCAGGACCAGCACACACACACACACACACACACACACACACACACACACACACACAAATCCTGAATAGTCTGGGCATGTAGCTTAGTGGCACAACACTTCCCAAACATGCCAGGGTCCTGAGATCTATCCCCAACATATATACCAAATTAAACTTAATTTAAAAAATTGATTTATATGTTATCAAGGGAATTGCACCATTTCCTCAAAAATGTTAGTTATAATCAGGAAAAATGTATAGACACAATTATATTTTGTCGGTCGTGGGGCTTGAACTCTGGGTCTGGGCACTGTCCTTCAGCTCTTCAGCTCAAGGCTAATGCTCTACCACTTGAGGCACAGAGTCACTTCAGGTTTTCTGGGGTTTATTGGAAATAAGAGTCTCAAGGACTTTCCTGTGCAGGCTGTCTTTGAACTGTGATCCTCAGATCTCAGCCTCCTGAGTAGCTAGGATTATAGGCATGAGCCACTGGTGCCCAGTTTAGATACAATTTTTAATAAAGGACTTTTTCAGATTTCTCTGATCCTGAACTTAATTTAGAACAAAAGGGTTTTATTACATACCTAGTTCCTACCTAGTGTAAACAAGGCCAAACATGGAAAATATAGTTATATACCAGAAATAAAAATATACCTTTCTGTTTCCAAGGCCTCAATTCTTTTTTTTTATTGTAAAGATACTATACAGAGGGTTACAGTTACATGAGTAAGGTAATGAGTACACTTCCTATTGAGCATTGTTACCCCCTCCATTGTTTTCCCCCTACCATCCCCTCCCTCCCTACCTTCCCCGAGGTTCTTTTTTTTATTGTGATTAAGTGATTACATAATTTCCCAAATTTCACAGTATTGTGGAATAATGATGCTCATTTAAAGTCACAAGTTCATTCTAACTTTCCTGGAGCAAATTGTCTATCACAGTCTATAACATATAATGGTGTACACATGTTATACACCATACATGTGATCAGCAGCATGGGGATATTTAGTAGTGGTTTGACCAGATGAATGGGAGTTCTTTGTTTCTTAAGTCCTGTTAGTTTTGTCGTATCACCTAACATTTTGGATTTAGCATCCACTTATCAGGGAGACCATGTACCGTTTGTCTCTTTGCTCTTGGCTTACCTCGCTCAACATGATTCCTTCAAGCTCCATCCATTTCCCTGCAAATGCCATTATTTTGTCATTTCTAATGGCTGCATAAGATTCCATTGTGTTTAGATACCACACTTTTTGGATCCATTCATCTGTGGTGGGGCATCTGGGTTGTTTCCATATCCTACCTGTTGTGAACAGTGCTACAATAAACATGGAGGTGCACGTGTCCTTGTATATTGGTTCCTGTTGTTCAGGGTAGATCCAAGGCCTCAATTCTTTTGCTTTACATTCATGAAGGACTCTGTAGCTTCAAAATGCCCACAAACATCATCATTATCATCAAAACCATCATTTTCTCACTAATGGACATAAGGACTTAGAGTATAACAGACATTGTCCTAATTACTTCACAAGCATTACTTGACTAAAACCAGTACATCCAACACTGGAGTTATTATCCCCAAATTTGAGATTTAGAAAAAAAATATTTGAGATCCATAAAAGGATTACAACTAGACAAAACTTTTAAGTAACTATTTTTTAAATGCAGTTTTAGCTGGGAGAAATTACTGCCTCAATTAGTTAAGACAAATCATAAAGTAGATGATTGCTCACTTGGGCATACTCTAAAGAGCTAAGGGCTTGTATCAGTGGCTCACACCTATCATCCTGGCTACTTGAAAGGCTGAGATCTTATGATCTCCAGTTAACCACCAAAAAGAAAGCTGAAAATGAAGCCATGGTTTAAGTGGTATAGCACTATCCTTGGGCAATAAAGCTTATGGACAGTTGTGGACAGTGCCAGGGCCTGAGTTCAAACCTCAGTACTGGCACCAAAAAGGAAAGAAAGAAAGAAAAGAAAGAAAGAAAGAAAGAAAGAAAGGAAGGAAGGAAGGAAGGAAGGAAGGAAGGAAGGAAGGAAGGAAGGAAAAAGAAAAGGAAAGAAAGAAAAAAAAGAAAGAAAAAGAAGAAAGAATGGAAGGAAGGAAGCAAAGGAAAAAGGAAAGAAAAAGGGAAAGGAATGTAACAGCTAAGGAATTCTTGTCTGACTGATAGCAAGCTTCTCTTAACATGAAAAGTTATTGCAATTAGAAACCTCACTTTGACCAATGCAGTTGCCTATCTTTGTTTCCTGAACTCACAAACAGTATACTATTTCAAGCATCCATATACTGCTTAGCTGGGGTTACTCATTTTATTTTTTTATGTGTGTCTAAGTCATAATCTTCTTGAGGTCTGAGACTACCACAGCTTCTAGCCACAGAATGGTGTGTCATTTATTCATTTCTACACATATTGAACAAATTTTTTTTCATGTGTTGAATAAATATACGTTCAAGTTCTTTTATACCAGAGAACCTCCTGTGTATGGGGATTTAATAATAAATAATGTAAAAAAAGAAGAGAATTGCAGGACAAGATAGCAGCAAAGTCAATGACCATGTACCAAACCAAAAAAGAAGAGAGGAAGACAGCACAGAGCCTCAGGATGGGAAGTTGCAGCGTTCACTACAAAGAAGTCCTTGGTGCTGCAACTCTGCCAGGAGAAATGGTGCCATTTAAGTGTATTTTTCAGATGCAAAAATTAATGTGATTGCTTACGTTTGGGTTTGAAGTCCCCCTCCCCCCCCACCAAATAAAGCTCACATGTTAACAACTTAATCATCAGCTGATGACATTATTGTGAAAGTTCAAGAAACTTTAGAATGTGTGTACTATCTGGAGGATGTAGGTCACTCAGAGATATACATTGCCCTGGCTATCTATCTATCTATCCATCCATCTATCTATCTGTCTGCCTCCTGTCTCCAAGGAAGCATGCACTTTTCTTTACCACATGCCCCTCACAATTAGGTTCTGCCTTAATGCAGGACATAAGGCAGCCATATCATTCATGAGTCCAGAAAAGCACAAATCCAATGACTATGTACTAAGGTCATTCAAACTATAAGCCCAAATGACTCTTTCTTAAGTTGTCTGTGCAACAAAAAGTCTAATTAGTTCAATGGTAATGTGACTATAAAGTTACTCTTAGACTTTTAATAATTTTGCAGAAACTATCATGATTTGGTAACAAGAAGAACAAGGCTTCCTGTAGAACATGGGATCAATGCGTCTCTTTTGTTCATGTTAAGCACAGAATGTCATTAAAACATAAATAACACACCAGATAGTCCATATATGTATCCTTTGTCCAAGCATGAAATCAGGGCTAGGTTGGGGCTATACACCAAAGACATCAACATGAATAGGCACTATTCTACTTCTCAAAGGCCTCACAATCCAATGTGCTTTTTCAGAAATGATAACTCCTGGAAGCCAAGATCTTACTTCTTTCCCTATGAGTAGTTTATCTTTATTAAGACAGAATCTTATTTTCTTCGTTTCTGAGACTCTAATCTTTAACACATAGCAGATTGTATTTGTCAGAATTTTCATTGCTGTGACCAAAATACATGACACAAACAACTTAAAAGGTGGAATTAATCTTGTATCGTGACTTCAGAGCTATTAATTTATCATGGTGATAAAACAAACAGTTCAAATCATGGTAGACAGGAATGGGACAGAGGAACAAACTAGGGGCACAGGATAACTATGAAGAACATACCCACAGTGACCTGCTCTGTGCAGCCAGACAGTACCTTCTGATGTTCCCAAAGTTTCAACACATGAGCCTCTGCAGGACATTTTATATACAATCCATGACATAGAGCTCATTATGTTTTTAAATTAGGTTGGATGTAATCAATTCAAGCAGAAAAGCACTAGACTTGGAAACATCAATAAATAAATAAACAGAAAATAATGTAGAATATCCCTTCTGATTTGGTGGAGGGCCTTAAACTTTAGATGAGGAAATAGAATAAATCTTGGAAAAGTAAAACTTCAGAGATTATTATTGTTGTTATTATCTTTAATTAGTTATACAAAGAACTTGTCATATAACAAGCAGTTTAGAAATACAATGTATCTGGATCAATGTCATCCCTTTCAACTTTCTCACCCATTCTTCTCCTACCCACCCATTCCCTCACTCTTCTTAATTTTATAGACCATACATTCCTGTCTGCCTTTACCCCTTCTTCTCTTCATTTGTCTACTTCTTCTTTCCTCTTATCTTTCAAGTACTGGCTTCCTGGTGCTTTATTCTGCTAAACTTTGTTTTAGGTGTTTTAAGGAATTACATTATTTTATCTCCATTCTGAGATGGATTTCTTGTCCTTCTAAGTTTATAAAATCTTCTCTTAAAAAAAACACCATACAGGGCTGGGAAGGTGGCTCAGTGGTAGAGTGCTTGGCTTGCATGCATGAGGCCCTGGGTTCGATTCCTCAGCACCACATAAGCAGAAAAAGCCAGATGTGGTGCTTGGCTCAAGTGATAGAGAACTAGCCTTGAGCTGAAGATCTGAGGGAGAGCGCCCAGGCCCAGAGGTCAGGCCCCATGACTGACAAAACAAAACAAACAAACAAACAAAAAACCACCATACACAGGGGCTGGGAATATGGTTTAGTGGTGGAGTACTTGCCTAGCATGCATGGAATTTTTTGGTTCCAGATAAAACAAATACAATTAAAAAATTAAAACATCCTATATGCCACACAGGAAATGCAAATCAAAACAACGTTGAGAATCCATCTCACCCCAGTTAGATTGGCCAACAGCATGAATTCAAACCACAAATGCTGGTGGGTATGTGAGGATGAAAGAACCCCATTGCACAGATGGTGGGAATATGAACAGGTACAACCACTCTGGAAGGTAGTTTGGAGGTTCCTCAAAAACCTGAACATACTTTCCCATGCCACAGCCATACAACTCTAGGGCATCTATCCAGAACATCACAAGCCAGGATACTATAAAGACATTTGTATGTCCATGTTCATTGCTGTACTACTCACAGTAGGCAAGCTATGGAAACAGCCCAGATATCCCGCAGTCAGTGAGTGCATCAATCAAATGTGGTACATATACACAATGGAATTTTATGCATCCATTAGAAAGAATAAGATTGTGTCATATGCAGGGCAATGATGAACCTAGAACAAATCATGCTAAGTGAGGGAAGCCAAGCTTAGAAAGACAAATGGAGCATGCTTGCTCTCATATGTGGAAGGTAGATCTAAGATATAACATGATAACCTGCACAGAACTCTAGGCATTCACACGCAGTCAGACTGAAAGCCTTAAGGGAGGAACTTGAAGGTATAAAATATTTTAACATTTAAAATACTATTTATCTAAATAAATTCCAGGAAACGGGTTTTATTATTGTTGTTGCTGGTGGTGTAAGCATTTGGTTTTTGCTTTGGAGTTTCTTTTTAGTGGGCAAAGGGGAGTTGCTGAAAGGGAGGTAGGAAACATTAACAAATGCAATCATGCTATTCAGTACATATTAATTTGAAAATGACCTATGTAATTGTGGACAGGGAGAAGAGGGAAAAGCTGGGGAAAAGTGAAGGAAGGGGTGACATTGTCCAAAGAAAGAGAGAAATGTACTCATTACCTGAATTACGAAATGGTGACTCCCCTGTACAATACCTTCATAATAACAATAACCTTATATTAAGCAAATATCATATGGTTATCCAAGTCATGTCCATATACTATCCTAAGAAGGATCTCTTTTCTATCGTTTTGTTGATTTTTGAAGCATTTGTAGAAAGAGTAAGAAACAAAGAAAAGAGTCTCTCTTACAGCAAAAACCAAAACCAAAAACAAATCCAGTGTCCCTGGACTCCTGTCACAAGGCTGGATGCTCCTCCTTTCCTCTCGACTAAGAATTCTCTTGTTCCTTTTTCTGTTGCTATTTGCCTTTTGCTTCCACCTTTCTTTCCTTAGAAGTTCCAGCATCTCTTTTTAATATTCAGTAAGGGAATCTGCTGACTCCGCTCCTCATACCTGAAATGTCAGAGGTAAAGCAAAAGAGCTGGGGAAATTCATTTGGAAGCACATGACAAATTGAGATCTGGCTACCTCTTGCCCCTCCAAGCCATCCATTGCGTGTATCCCATCGTTACCACATTATTGATCAGTCTCCTCTCATCAGTCCTGATGTCAAACATAACCAGATAGCTAATGGAAAGCTCACTGAAGAAGAAAATTCAGTGAGCCACTGAGCCAAGGAAGGAGCTCCCTCTACCAAGGATATTGGAAAAAAGCATCAGTTCTTACTTGTTTCCTTTATTGGAAATTTGACAAGTGTACGAAATATATAATATATATTGTTACTTTAGATATGTGTTTATTGCTTTTGGCACAGCTGCCATGAATATATTCATCCATTCAATTCCATTTTGTGATTTTTGCCTGGCTTGGGATATAAATCCCATTCTTATTCTCTTATTAGCATTTGTCAGTTAAGTTTTCTGAGTGATTATTGTATTTTACTTTATATATTTGAATCTCCCACCACACTAGAAAATTGATAAGGGGAGGAACTAAACTAGGGCTTGAGTTATGAATTTTGAAGCCTCTTAAGAGATAAAATGGAGGTGCCCCACAACAGGCTTGAATAAACACAAGAAAGATTAAGAAAATTTGAAGATAGACCATCTGTAACATAATTAAATATAGTGAACAAAAACAAAAAATGGAAATGCTTACAATACTGACAGGACAACATAAAAATAAAATGGGAATTCTAGAAGATAAAGTGGGAAGGGATCAGTGGGTAAATTTGAAGATGTAAATTCTTCAATGTTCCAAATTTGAGGAAAGAACTACACACAAATTCAAGAAACTTCAGAAAGGACAGAGCATAGATTAAAAGAAAGGAACCTACACTAACATTCACAGCTGCATAGAGAATCTTGGAAACAAGGGGTAAAAGAAAATCTCCTCACATAAGAAATCCATTATAAAATTGTTAGTATAGTCTCAGCTGAAACCTGGTAGATAGATGGAAGTAAAATTCTATAATCTCAGTGCTGAAAGACAAACCTGCCAGGAAAAAATACCATATCCAGCAAAATTATCATTTACTAGTGAAGGAGAAAAGAAAATATTCCCCAATAATGAATTTCTGGGTGTGTTCTTCACCACCCTACAAAAAATGCTAATGTGAATCCTTCATGTAAATGAAAAGGTACCAGGTAACCATAGGAACCCGTATGTATTACAAAACTCTCTGTTATGCTTAGTACACAGATCACTTCAGACTCTTACAGTATTATATTGGTGCTGCATCCACATACTTTAAAATATGGCATAGATTTCAAAAAGCACAATCACAAGAAATAAGTTTAAATCTATATGAATTGATGTATAATATAAAATATGTATTTTTTTACATCTATAGTAATGTTGGTGAAAAGTACAATGAAAAGGAATAAAATTTTCCTATATGATTGGAGATAGGTTGTAATCAATTTAAAATAAACTTCTAAAGGACTAAAATGTTTAATTATCCTCCTGGTAACTATGGGAAAATTCTGGCAGAAGATATACAAGAGAATATGGGAAAGGAAGCACATATTACTCTAAAAAATATCAATGAAATAGAAGAAATAGTGTAAGAAAGGTGAAGAACAAAAATGGCTGTGAGGCCCACAGCAAATAAAATGAACAATATGGAAATGGTCCTTTTTCCTATAAGTAATCATCTTGAACATAAAGGAATTAAACCTTTCAATCAAAAGACACAGGTTGAGACAGGCAGCTATGGCCAACATGTATAATCCTATCTACAAAAGACTCGCAGATCTGAGGATCACAGTTTGAAGCCAGCCCAGTCAGAAAAGTTCAGGAGACTTCTGTCTCCAATAAACTACTCCTCATTCCCTAGGGGGGAAAATGCCAAATGTGGAGCTGATTCAGATGGTAGAGCACTATTTTTGAGCAAAAGAAGTTCAGGGACAGCACCCAGGCCCTGAGTTCAAGCCTCAGGACTGGCATGCATGCATGCATGAATAAATACATAAATAAATAAATAAACTAACATAGGTTGGCTGAATGGATAAGAAAAGATGCAACTATATATTGATTTCAAAACATTCACTTTAGATCTAAGGAAAAACATGGGCTAAGGACAAGTTGATTCCTGGTGACTCATGCTTGTAATCATAGTAACTCAGAACACTGAGATCAGAGAAAAGAGGATCAAAGCCCAGACTGAAAAGTCCACTAGATTCTACAAACTAAGCAACAAAAAGCAATGCTGGATGCGTGACTCAAGTGTTAAAGTGGCAGCCAGGAGCAAGAAAATTGAACAAGAGTACAGGCTACTGAATTCCAACCCTGGTACTAGGGAAAAAAAAAAGATAAAGAACAGAAAAAAAGAGGCAGGTATTGGTCATACTTAGAAGACTTAGTAAAAACTTCCAGTAAAAGTCTGTCACAAGAGAGAGAAATAAGGATATGTGCCTAATGGATTAGTTTATACATGCTTAAAGTAAATAATGTAAAACCAATGTTTGCTAAACACTAGTATTTGAAAACTTTAATATTCTCTTTTAATGACCAATAGAAGAATCAGCAGAAAATGAAAATAAGAAAACAGAGGTCTTGGACAGCCCTATAGTCCTACTGTATGAAGCAAACATATTCCAATCCTTGTGTCCAACAGGAAAGTACATATTCTTCCTTTCTCTAGGATAGATCACATGTTGAGTCACAAAAAAAGATTGCAATAATATGTAATATCTACACTGACATCAATGCAATTATAATAGAATTCATTAAGAGAGGGAAATAGACAAATTCACAAATGTATCAAAATTAACTAACACTAAACAATGGATAAAAAAGAACTTACAAGGAAAAGTAGAAAATAATTAGAGAAAAGTGTAAAAAATACAAGAAAAAATAGGCAATACAGATATAATAGAATGAAGAGAGAAGTTTATAGTGGTAAGTGCTTACTTTAGAAAAGAAGAAAGAATTCAAATAAATAGACTAACTTTATACGTTAAAGAACTAGGGAAAAATAAGCTGATTTGGCAAAGAAATGGTAAAACTTGGAGAAATAAATGAAATAAACATCAAAGACAATAGAACAAATCAAAGCTAAGTGTTGGCTTTATATAGAATCAACAAAATTGACAAATTCTCAGCTAGACTGAAATCATAAGAAGAGGAGACTTCACAACTTCTTATATATGAAAGAGGAAACATTACAACCAATATCCCTGAAATGAAAGGGAATGCAAGAATCCTATGGACAGGTATGCATTAGCTTTTTACTTAGAAGAACTAAATTCTTAGAAATTTTCAACCTACCAAGACAGAATCATGAAGAACAAACAGTCTGAACAACACTAGATCTAGTAAGAAGAATGAATTAATAATGAAAAAGTTCCCCACACAGGGGGCCATGGCTCATGCTGTACTCCTAAGCACTCAGGAGGCTGAGATCTGAGGATCACAATTAGAAGCCAGTCTAAACAGGAAAGCCCATGAAATTCTTATCTACAATAAACCACCAGAAAACAAGAAGTGGTGCTGTGTCACAAAATGGTACAGTGCTAGCCTTGAGCAAAAATAACCTTGGGGAGAGTGGCCAGGCCCTGAATTCAAGCCCACACCTTAAAAAACAAAAGTTTCCCCAAAAGAAAGTCCATGCAGAAATGGAGGAACAAAGGATGAATAAATGCAAAAGTGGTACTCACTAGACATTATGTTGAAAATGAACTACACAACTTGTGGGTGGGGACAGGTGGGAAGACCTGGAACAGAGAGAGAGAAAGGGGTGACATTGTCCAGAAAGAAATGTACTCTTCATGTGACTTGTAACCCCTCTGTATATCAACTTTATAATAACAATACAAATTTTTAAATAGCCACTACCAGCAAATTTTATTGATGAATTATGCCAAACGTTTAAAGAACTAATGCCAATTTTCTTCAAATTCCTCAAAAAATGAATAGGGAACGCTTCCAAGCTGATTTTACCAGACCAGCACTCTCCTAGTACCATACCCAAGAATACTAAAAGAAAGCTGTAGGTCAATATACCTAATGAATATTGATGCAAAAATCCCTCAAGAAAATACTAGCAAACCAAATTCAATAGATCATTTAAAGAATCTCATACCCAGTGGAACTTATCCCCGAGATTAAATGACATTTTCAACATTCATCCATGTTGCTCACTCTATTACCAAAATGAAAACAAATTATCTACACAGTTTGTGCAGATCAACAAGTAATGTACTCATTGCCTTATTCGTGTAACTATAACGCCTCTGTGCAGCATCTTTACAACAAAATAAAATTTAAAAATATCACTTGCCCAAATTCACAACACTTTTATGATTAAAACAGCATAACATTAACAGCAAAAACACTTAGTCAACTAGAGAGATAAGGAAGCTCTCTTGAGTTGGGCAGAGTGGTACACACCTATAATTCCAGCACTTGTGAGGCAGAGGCAGAAGGCTGGCCAGTTCCAATTATATAGTTGAGACTCCATTTTAACGAACCTGAAAATAAATACAACAGCAAAAAAGAACCAAGAATAAGACAGTTGTCTCGATATAATAAAAGTCACCTAAGAAAAGCTCACAGCTAACATATTCAATGGTCAAAGACTAAAAAATTTCAGATTTTGGTTCTACATATATCTTAGATTGAGTAAAAAAATACTACTAGAAAATATCATCAGTCCATTACATTGCTATTTGAGTGACAATCATGGAGAAATACAGAATGTATATTTCTTAAAAAAGACGATAAGGAAAAAAAAAACAACACATTCCAAGAACTTTAAGGCAAGAACCAACTCTATTCCCCTTCTAGAAGAACTGATATTGATATACACTCCAGAATGTTTTATGCAGGTGAATTTGAAGAGTGTTTGATTGCTTTCAGGTTACAGGGATAGCTGCCAAAATTCTAGAGCAGCTACTTATTCCTCTAATTAGCTCCTAATTGGGGATGCTATTATGCCGTTCCTTAAAATGCAAAGAAACCTATTGCAGGTGTAAAGGTCTATGTGTCTGGCCTGAAAGGATGATAAATGCTTCATGCTTTCCCTGAAGAGAGTGATTGGTTTCCTGTTTGTAGTCTATTGTGCTGTTGATAAATCCTTGCTTTTTCTTTTATGCACAGAAGTCAGAATAGGGAAAATTTGCTCCTGGTTCAATCAGTATTTCTTCTAGAAGGGAAAAGGAGACCCTGGAGAGTCATTCATTCAATCTGCTGCAGAGAGTATGCAAGAGCAAAGAAGTAAGGAGAGATGGGGTTCAGTGATATATAGACTTCACCTGCTCTGGAACCAAAGCTTATCATAAAGTTTACAGTTTATAAAACACAGTCTTAAAATATTTATGTGGCTCCGTAGGTGGATTGGATCTGTTTTTCAACTCTGCATGCAATCATGCTGCACAAAAACCACTGACCTTTATAAAGGAAAGGTAGAGCTTGTTCTAAGCTGGTGAATGAATTCAGTGTTTTACTTGAATGGGAAGCTGTGTTTGGAGGAAGGATGGCGGGAGTAAGAAAAGGTTGGGAGGGCTCATCTCCCTTCAGAGAGAGGGAACCAAGGACCTTTTGCATTTCCACTACACTTTGGCTCTCATCTTAAGCATCACGTGTGTATGAAGTACATACAATGATGGAAACATTCCTCTGTCCTGTACGATATGATAACCTGGCTGCTGAGCACTGAAAATGACTGGTGTGACAAAGGCTGAATTTTCACTTTGGGCAAATTGAAACTGAGTTAAATTTAAGTTGCCACACATGGCTAGTGTTGTGCCACACAGATTTAAACACTGATTTTACTTTGCATTTACTGAATATTTTATTTTTTATAAGTTTTTTATTGTGAAAATACTGTACAGAGGGGTTACAGTTACACGAACAAGGTAATGAGTACATTTCTTATCAAGCATTGTTGCCTCCTCCTTGGTTTTTCCCTACCATCCCTTCCCTCCCATTTCCACAATTACACTCCATCCTCCCCCCCCCCCGCCTAAATTGTAAAGTTTGTTGTTGAACAGTGTCCTGTACATCTCATTGTTACAATGGGTGCACCTGTATCCTTATTTAAACATTTTTTCCCTTCCCCTCCCCAAATTATACCGACATCAAATACAGTGAAAACAGGGGTTATACCGTGGGGGAGGAACATACAAAGCAACAAAAAAATCACATAGTATCTTATATTACTGAATATTTTATGATTGTGTTCAAAAGTATGCAACCACATTACTTAAAAAATGCTTAATACCAACATACACTTTCCAAGTCTTCCAAAATGCTCTGTCATACACATGTGGATTTGTAACTGTCTGTGGGCCCTGAGGACTTGTATCCCAAAGAAAAATAGAATCAATGTGTGAATCAAATTACGTTATTTATCTTAGAATATGTTTCCTCTCCTATTAATATGTACTTCCTAGACACATTGTAAGAATTATATAAAAATATTATCACACTTAGGCTCACAAATGAGACTGTGAAGACATTTTAGAACCATTTTCTGTCCTAACTGAATTCTATCTATATGAGCTAAGATTCATTCAGGAAAACAAAGCTACATATAAGCATTACAATAATTGCATACATATGGTGGAAATTAGAGCTTATCTGAAAGTAAAGAAGAGAGGTTTTATGATGGAAATTTAGAAGACCAGAAAAAATAACCACTAGCCATGTTAGCCTGAAGCACTGGGGTATCTAGCAAGTTACAGCTTTCAGGAAAATTCTAGAAGCAAAGGACTTCAAAACACCCAACTGGGCTAGGAAGGGAGAGCTTGCATGGGAGGTCTGAATTACTTGCTCCTTCCTAGGAAGCTGAGAGCTATGAGTGGCAAGAGCCCCTTTGAAATTGTACTTAAGTGCTGGAGGTGGCCTGGAGTTTTCCTATTGGTCAATAGCAGCACCAATAATGAAGGCAAAATGGACTCGGAGTGGGAGGAGAGTAAAGACCAGCTAGAGTTCACAGGATTTCTTGGGCTACTGTCCTAGAGTCTGTCTAGCAAGGTCCTTTCTGGAGTACTAGCTCTGGTTTCATTTCTGTCATCCAAATTCCATACCTATTCTTTTCATGGCCAAACCATTCTAGTAACACAAAGAGGAGGGAATTCTAAAAAGGACAGCTTTGCAGTCTTAAACCAAGTTGACAAAACACACCCAAGCACATAGACCGTCCCTCTAATCTTATAAATGATGTTGATTCCATCATTTGTAAATAACAATGATTTTAAAATTATATATAAATGATTTCATAAATAATTACACACATCTTCCCTATTATTTTGCAAATGATGTTCAGAATATTCTATGAATGATTGGCACAAAAAACACCCAAAGGGAGGTCATGATTAGAACACAAGTAGTCTGATGCTCTGTATATAGAAACTCTTTCTTCACCAGTACAAGCTGCCTAAAATACCCTAAAGCTTTCCCATTGCTCTTACTCTATCTCTGCTGAGGAGAGAGGAGAAAGGGATGAATAACATCAAAGAACATTGTCCAATCAAAGACAGGGAATCAAGTGTAACCAGCCAAGTGATCACTGGAGTGAGCAGGAAAAGCTCATAGGACTCATAGTGTTCTTTATGTCTCTGTGGATCATTGGCCTTGGCTAAAATTCATGTATATCTTTATAGAATAAGCGATTAATATTACCTTCCTGGTAAGCAGGACCCGAGGGATGCGCTGTCTTAGGTACCCATTGTGCATTGTGCCAGACAAGAACATAAATCAGTTATTATTTCTTCTGTGACAAACTTAGCGAAATAATGGGGTGTAAGCAAATGAAATGCAAGTGAATTATTTATGTAATGGAGACATTTGTTCTCATAAATTGTCATATTATGAATAGCTGCCTACATGTTGGATTTTCCTAAGGCTGTTCTTCTTGTTTTATCAACTTTATATATGATTTATGAAGTCCAATGCATCTGATTGACAAAAATGATAAAGAAAATGTGATTTGCCTACAAACGGCATCCAGAGACAAGCTTGAGTTTTAAAATATAATGAAGAGTAATGACTTGAGATTTATCTATTTGTAAAAAAAAAAAGGCCTGATGTTGAATTTGAAATATCTCATATTTTAAACTTTATTACAAAAATGTTATATTATAATGGCCATTGTGCATGTGCATGCACAAACACACACATAGACAAGGTAACACAAAGCAATATACCCATTTATTGCTGCTGCTGCTGCTAAAGATGAAATAAGCTAGCTTCTGTCTTGGTCTACAAATAAATGTAACCCTAATGTTGTCTTAACTTATTTCCAGCCTTCAACTAGGCTCCAAGGTAAGACATTCAAGTCTTGTCCCAATTATCTTCTCAAAAGCCTGGTGCTACTTTGGAAAGCAGTATGGAGGTTCCTCAAAAGACTCCACATAGAGCTCTCCTATGACCCAGCAATCCTACTTCTGGGCATTTACCCAAACAATCACAAACAAGGCCATACTAAAGCTACCAGCACAACTATGTTTATTGCAGCATTATTCACCATAGCTAAGATATGGAACCAACCTAGATGCCCCTCAGTAGATGAATGGATCAAGAAAATGCTATATATATATATATATATATATATATATATATATATATATATATATATATATATATATATATATATATATACACATACATACATAAACATATATATGGCATATATATGAGAATATAGTATATATATATATATATATATGTATATATGAGAATTCTATGCCTCCATCAGAAAGAATGGTGCCGCCCCATTTGTGAGGAAATGGAAAGACTTAGAAAAAAATCAGATTAAGTGAAGTAAACAAGTCCCAAAGAAACATAGGTCCCATGGTTTCCCTTATTTGCAATAACTAGTATATGTCTAGGACAAGCAGAAAAGGTCAAAAGCTATGTACATATGACCATATAAGATGATGCTAAACAAAATGAACACCAAGATAGCGCCACAAGAGGCTTTATCTTTGTTGCTGTTGTTTTTAAAGTACTGTGATTTTTTTTTTGTTTCTTTTGTATGTTCTTTCCCATGGTATAATCCCTGTTTTCACTGTATTTGATTCCGGTGCCCTGCATCTTGTATATACATTTTTCTCATTTGGGTAGGGGAAAGGAAATAACAAAAAGCTGAAATAAGGATACAGGATGATCCACTGTAACAATGACATGTATAAGACACTATGTTGAAAATGAACTTTACAGCTTCGGGTGGAGGGGAAGAGCTGGGGAGGTGGGGAGGGAAGGGATGGTAGGGGAAAAACAAAGGAGGGGGTGACAATGCACTATAGGAAATGTACTCATTGCCTTGCTCATGTAACTGTAACCCCTCTGTACAGTATTTTTATAATAAAAAACATATTCAAAAATTGCCTGGTGTTTCATTTTTAAATTCAATTCCAGAAGTTACTAAATTATAAATAAATTATAATAATACTGGCTTCAGAAAAAAAGAGAAATCTGGACAAGAACCACCTCCCTCAGCACTACAGTTCATCCATGAGCCAAGTACCTTAACTCTGTTTACCTGCCTGGTCACACTAAGTTCCTCATTGATCCATGTTTTCTATATATCTACAGACCACTAACACAGACAGGACTATACAATCATTTGTAAATTCCCATCTCAGCCTGGAAGACAGGCATGATTTAAAGGGCCCCAGCCTCTCCCATAGGTCCAAATTTGTATCTAATGTTCCAATATCTGTCCTTGCATCAATTCTGGACATGAGAAACATGAATGGTCTCAGGGTGAAATGATCAGTAATCGATCCTGCATGTAAATTAACAGCTTCTTTTTTTTTTTTCAGGTAAGGGGTAGGTTTATTCAGTACCACCAAAAGCCCAATAAATCATGGCTATATTCATTCTGCAATTTTGGGTCTTCTTAATCATAATTTCCTTTACAATATAACTCATTAAGACAATTATCAATGGGATCTCTGTTACTTTTAGAATCATGAGTCCTTGTTTTTTTTTATTATTTCTTTTTTACTGATATGAAGAATTGAACTCAGAGCATTGTTTTTGCTAGTTTTCCTTTTTTGGTTGGTATTCTACCTCATGATCCCATTCTCTCACCCAGACTTTCACTTCTGATTTAGGAGATGGAGTCTCAACAATTTTTTGCCTGGGTGGCTTTGAGCCATGATCCTGAGGTATCAGCCTCATGGGTAGCCAGGGTTATAGGCATAAGTTACAAGTACCTAGTTGAGAATAATTATAATTCTCAATGTGTTTCCAGAAAATACAATAACTTCATCTGCCAGTGTATCAATTAATTCTATGTCTAAGCTAGAAACTTATTCTAATCTAGTGGGAATTTCTACATATTTTATTTCTTTGATTTTGTTTTCTTTATTTTATTTTATTTTATTTTATTTTATTTTATTTTATTTGTGAACATACTGTACAGAGGGGTTACAATTACATGGGCAGGATAATGCGTACATTTCTTACAAAGCATTGCAGCCTCTTCCTTTTGTTTACCCTTCACGTCCCTTCCCAGCCTCCCCCCTCCCCCCCAATCCCAATCCTTCTCCTTCCCCCTCATTCCCCCCACCCCACCCCTGCACCTACGTTGTAAAGCTCGTTTTGGACATGACAACTTGTACTTCTCATTGTTGCAACAGGTCCACCTGTATCCTTAAACAACTGGTTTTTCCCCATCTCCTCCTCAAGTTATACTGACATCAAATATAGTGAAAGCAGGGGTTATACTGTGGGGGAGGGATATACAAAGCAACTAAGAGATAATCTTATAAATGCATTAGAAACACATGCATGAAAGAAAAAAAACATTAAAATACATATCTAAGGGTTCATTTTCCTGACATCACATTATCTGACCTTTTCCGCTTGACTCATGCATATACTAGATATTGCAAATAAGGGAAACCATGGGACCTATGTTTCTTTGGGCCTGGCTTACTTCACTTAATATAATTTTTTCCAAGTTTTTCCATTTCCTAACAAATGGGGCAATGTCATTCTTTCTGATGGAGGCATAGAATTCCATTGTGTATATATACCACATTTTCTTGATCCATTCATCTACTGAGGGGCATCTGGGTTGGTTCCATATTTTAGCTATGGTAAATAATGCTGCAATAAACATGGTTGTTCTGGTAGGATTAGTGTGGTCTTGCTTGTAAACATTTGGGTAAATGCCCAAAAGTGGGATTGCTGGGTCATAGGGGAGTTCTATGTGAAGTCTTTTGAGGAACCTCCATACTGCTTTCCAAAGTGGTTGAACAAGTTTACATTCCCACCAACAATGAAGTAAGGTTCCTTTCTGTCCACATCCCCTCCAGCATCTGTTGTTGTTAGAGTTCTTGATTTTTGCCGTTCTAACTGGGGTGAGGTGATATCTCAATGTTGTTTTGATTTGCATTTCTTTTATGGCTAGGGATGTTGAACATTTCTTCATGTGTCTATTGGCCATCCTTCTTTCTTCTTCAGAGAAGTTTCTCTTTAAGTCTTTCGCCCACTTATTTATTGGGCAGTTGTTTCTTTGAGGATTTGTTGTTGGGTGGTTTAATTTTTTGAGTTCCAAGTATATTTTAGATATGAGACCCTTGTCCGTTTTATGGCTAGTAAAGATCTTCTCCCAATCCGTGGGCTTTCTATTGATTTGCTAGCTATGTCATTTGCCCTGCAGAAGCTCTGCAACTTTATGCAATCCCATTTGTCCAACCTTTCTTTGATTTGTTGTGTTTCCGGGTCTCTATTCAAAAAATTTTGGCCTGAACCAAGGAGACCTAGGGTTTTTCTTATTCCATCCTGTAATGTTTTCAGAGTGTCTGCTTTGACTTCAAGGTCTTTGATCCATTTGGAGTTGATTCGGTGCAGGGTGATATATAAGGATCTAGCTTAAGTTTTCTACATGTAGTTAACCAATTTTGCCAGCACCATTTACTGAAGAGGCTGTCTTTGTTCCATTCTATTGTTTAAGCTCCCTTATCGAAGATTAGATGGCTATAGGTCTGTAGGTTCATTTCTGGGTTTTCAATTCTATTCCATTGGTCCTGAGGTCTGTTCTTATGCCAATACCAAGCTGTTTTGATTACTATGGCTTTATAGTAGAGTTTGAAGTTTGGTATTGATATTCCTCCAGCAGTGTTCTTTCCATTGAGGAGCGTTTTTGCTATTCGAGGTCTTTTATTGTTCCATATGAATTTTTGGATTGCCTCTTCTATTTCCTTGAAGAATGAGGTTGGAATTTTGATAGGTATTGCGTTGAATTTGTAGATAGCCTTGGGAAGTATTGCCATTTTCATGATGTTAATCTTTCCAATCCAGGAGCAAGGGAGGCTTTGCCATTTTTTAAGTTCTGTGTTGATTTCCTTTTTCAAGATTTTAAAGTTTTCATCATAGAGGTCCTTCACTTCTTTGGTTAAGTTAATTCCTAGGTATTTTATTTTTTGTGGGGCTATTACAAATGGAGTTGCTTTCCTAATTTCAGTCACACTTTTCTCATTGTTGGCATACAGAAAAGCCATTGATTTTGGGGGGTTAATTTTATAACCTGCTACTTTGCCAAAGTTTTGAATCAGCTTGAGTAATTTGGGAGTGGAGTCTATGGGATTCTTTAAGTACAAGATCATGTCATCTGCAAAGAGGGAGAGTTTTATTTCCTCTTTCCCTATTTGGATCCCCTTTATGTCTGCATCTTGTCTTATTGCTGTAGCTAGGCATTCTAATACTAGATTGAAGAGAAGTGGAGAGAGTGGGCATCCTTGTCTTGTTCCTGAGTTAAGAGGAAATGGCTTTAGTTTTTCACCATTGAGTATAATGCTGGCTGTAGGTTTGTCATATACAGCCTTTATTGTATTGAGGAATGTTCCATGGATTCCTAATTTTTCCAAAACTTTCATCATGAAGGGGTGTTGGATCTTGTCGAATGCTTTTTCTGCATCTATTGAGATAACCATGTGGTTCTTATTCTTGCTCCTGTTGATGTGATGAATAATATTAATTGATTTGCGTATATTGAACCAGCTTTGCATCCCTGAAATGAATCCTGTTTGATCGTGGTGTATGATTTTTTGGATGAATTGTTGAAGTTGATTGGCCAAAATTTTGTTGAGAAGTTTTGCATCAATGTTCATCAAAGAAATGGGTCTATAGTTCTCTTTCTTTGATGAGTCCCTGCCTGGTTTTGGGATGAGGGTTATGATGGCTTCATAGAATGTGTTTGGTAGTGAGCTTTATCTTTCCATTTCATTGAAGAGTTGGAGGAGTATTGGTGTGAGCTCTGCTTTGAAGGCCTTGTAAAATTCCGCTGTAAAACCATCTGGTCCTGGACTTTTCTTAGCTGGGAGGTCTCTTATTGCTGTTTCTATTTCAGTGCTTGATATGGGCCTGTTAAGATAGTTTAACTCATCTTGGTTTAGTTTTGGCATGTCAATATTTGCTAGGAAAAGGTCCATTTCTGTCAAGTTCTCAAACTTATTAGCATAAAGTTTTGAGAAGTATTCCCTTATAATGTTCTGAATCTTGGTTGTTTCTGTGGTGGTGTTTCCATTCTCATCTCTGAGTTTATTAATTTGGGTGTGTTCTCTTCTTTTTCTGATAAGATTTGCTAAGGGTCTGTCAATTTTGTTAAGTTTTTCAAAGAACCAACTCTTTGTTTTGTTGATTCTTTCTATAGTTTTTTTGGATTCTAATTCATTTAATTCTGATTTAATTTTGATTATTTCTTTCCGTCTACTGGATTGGTGTTTATCTTGCTGCTCTTTTTCAAGGAGGTTTAGATGTGTCATTAAATTGCTAGTTTCAGATCTCTCCAATTTGTTGATGTAGGAGCTCAGAGCTATAAACTTGCCTCTGAGTACTGCCTTTGCTGTGTCCCAGAGGAGCTGGTAATTTGTGTGTTCATTTTTGTTGAATAGCATGAACATTTGAATTTCCTTTCTAATCTCTTCCATGACCCACTCTTGGTTCAGCAGTGTCTTGTTCAGCCTCCCTGTGATACCGGACTTTCTTTGGTGGCTTTTGGTGTTGAGTTCTAATTTCATTCCCTTGTGGTCAGAGAGAATGCAAGGTATAACTTCAATGTTTCTGAGTTTAGACAAGTTTGCTTTGTGGCCTAAAATGTGGTCTATTTTAGAAAACGTTCCATGTGCTGCTGAGAAAAAACGTGTATTCTGATGCTGCTGGGTGAAATGTTCAGTAGATGTCTGTTAAGTCTAGTTGATCTATGCAGTTGTTTATATCTGCGGTTTCTCTGTTGAGTTTTTACCGAGTTGATCTATCTAGTGGGGAGAGTGGTGTGTTAAAATCCCCAACAATTAATGTCTTTGGATCTATACGGGATTTGAGGGAAAGTAGTGTTTCTTTGATAAATTTGGGTGCTCCATTGTTTGGCGAATAGATATTTAGAATTGTAATATCCTCCTGAAGGAGAGATCCTTTAATTAGTATGTAGCAACCTTCTTTATCTCTTCTCACGAATTTTAATTTGAAGTCTATTTTATCTGATATTAGGATTGCAACTCCCGCCTGTTTATGGGGGCCGTTTGCTTGGTAGATTTTGTTCCAGCCTTTAACTTTGAAAATGTGTTTTTTTTTTTACGGCAAGATGTGACTCCTGCAGGCAGCAGATAGAAGGGTCTTGTTTTTTAATCCAACTAGACAGTCTATGTTGCTTAATTGGAGAGTTCAGTCCGTTAACGTTAAGAGATAGGACTGAGAGGTATTTGGGAGTTCCTGCCATGTTATCCACCTCCTTGGGGACTGCAAAAACTGGGTTCTTCCTATGGTTCTTGGATTCTCAGTTTGGGTGCAGTTTCTCGGCCTTTGTTGCGGTCTTGTTGGTTTTCTATGTGTAGGACATCTTTAAGAATCTTTTGTAGGGCTGGTTTGGTGGAGATGTATTGTTTCAATTTTTCTTTGCTATGGAAGGTTTTTATTTGGCCTTCAGTTATGAAGGAGAGTTTAGCTGGGTACAGTATTCTTGGTTGATAGTTGTTTGTTTTTAGGGCATGCTATACATCATTCCAGGCTCTTCTTGCTTTGATTGTCTCTGCTGAGAAATCTGAGGTGATTCTAATTGGTTTCCCTTTATAGGTGATTACCCTTTTCTCCTTGACAGCTTTAAGGATATTTTCCTTGGTCTGAGTTGATCCTGTGTGGATTATAATGTGATGGTGGGATGTCCTATTCTGGTCTGGTCTATTTGGGGTTCTAAAAGCTTCTTGTATCTGAATAGGCCTATCTTTTTGTATGTTTAGGAAGTTCTCTGCTAGGATCCTGTTAAACAAATTTCCTAGACCATTAACTTCTGTTTCTAGGTGCTCCTCTACACCCATTATCCTTAGATTAGGCCTTCTGATGGTGTCTTCCAGGTGTTGGATAGATCTATCATATTTCTTGGACTTGTCTTGGATGGTTGTATGTTCTTTCTCTATAATATCTAGGCTGTCTTCAATCCCTGAGATTCGATCTTCTGCATGGTCTAACCTGCTGTCAAGACTCTCTGCTTTGTTTTTTTATCTCTTTTCCTTCTAGTTGGTCAGCTTTGATGACTTCAAGTTCTTTGTTGAAGCTCTGTTTTAGGTCTTGTATGAATTTCTTTACTTCCTTAATTTGGTGTTCAGTGTTTGTTCTCAAATCACTTAGTTGATTGGTTATGGTTTCTTTGGACTCCCATTCCTTCTGTTGGGTTCCATTCAGCTTTCCCTTTGTGGTCTCCCTAACTTCCTTCAGCTCTTTGTTAATGGATTCCATGAATGCCTTTAGTGATCTTTGTGTATTCTCTATCTGGTCTCTCAATTCCTGTATTACTCTTTGATTAGCTTCTTCCCGTTCATGGGATTCCTGTAGTTCTCTTTCCTCTCGTTCGTGGGATTCCTGCAGTTCTCTTTGAGTGTTCTCAGCCTGCTCACGCCATTCCTCCCTTTCTCTTTGAGTATTCTCAAGTTGTTCACGCAAATCCTGTATCAGTTTTTGAGTAGCTTCCTCACGCTTATGATATTCCTGTATAAGCTTTTGGGATGCCTCCTCTCTCTCCCTTTCACGCTCATACAGAGTCCTTTGTAAGTTGTCAAACTTCTCATTTATCATGTTTGCCAGCAGGGTTTGTAGAGCTATTTGGGAACTCTCCTCTGGCTTATTCATTATCTGTTCTGACCCCTGATTATGAAGATTGGGACTTGAGATATCCAGATTTGCCATTCTTCTAGTGTTTTTTTCAGCTTACTCTGCTCATTTGAGATGAAAATAGCACCAGTTTTGTGCTAGAACACTATCTTAAGGCAACCATCAATTAAAGTTTGCATTTGTACAGTTAATAGTCTACAGATACAATCTAGTTCAACAGATACATCTATTCAACATCAAACAACTATATGTTAATGGGCTTTGAACCGCAGAGAAGAATTTGGAAAACCAGAAATTATTAGGGTTAGGGAGAGATGTGGTTAAAAAATAGGAATAGATTGGTGTGGGGAGGCACAGGGAGAGTTAACTATGTCCTAATCTCAATGCAGGAAATAGGTTGGGTAGGATGCATGTAGAGAGAGAGAGAAAAAGAAGAATGGGAAAGGGAAATGAAAAGAGACCAGAAAAAAAAATAGAAACGTAAAAATTAATATTATTATGGAGATTAAAAGATCATCTATTTAGAGAGGAATGTGAGTATATTAATAGAAGGGTAGGGACATAGAGGAGAAGTGAAAAACTTAAAAAAATGCTTAAAATATTATATAGGTATAAAGAGGTAGTACTGCTATTAAGGAATTTATGTCTCAGAGTTTTTGAATTGAGTAATAAATTTGTGGATTAAGTGTGTACACAATGGGGGATAGGGTCTACTAGTTAACTATGGGTTTATCTGAGGATGTGCAGGACAAGAGTTAAGTCACATACAGAAGATCAAAAGAGAAGAAAAGGTGAAAAGGATTAGAAAGGGAGAAAAAAGATCAGAAGTTCAGTAGAGCTAGACAAAAAAACAAAAAAATAGTTAAGAAAGAAAGAAAAAGAGAAAGAAGACAAGAAAAGAAAAGAAAACGCACATTCATGTGTTCCTATAATAAAAATTATAAGAGGAAAAAAAAGTTACTGGAAAACAATTATTTTTTCAAAAAAGGCAAAAATTAAAGATTAATAAAATTTTTAGAAAAGGAAAAAAAAATTATATATATATAAGGTACCAAAAAGAAAAAAGAAAAAAAGAAAAAAAAGAAAAGAAGAGGAAGAAAAAAAAAAGTTCTTTGATTTTTTTTTTTGATTTTTTTTTTGGGAGGGGTGGGAAGAATCCTGTATCTCCCTTTTGTCTGTAACCAGCCTCTTGTTGGAGTCTCTGGTCAGCTTGAGGTCCTGTGGCTTGATTGGTTTCTTAAGTCAGTTTTTTCGAACAGGCAGAAAAATGCTCTGCTTTACCCAAGATTTTGAGATTCCCCCTCCCAGATTAGTTTACTGGGAGGGTGATCTGCTTTGAGAATCACAAAAGAGGGGGATGCAGTGGTGAGGCTAGATTCTGGGTAGGGTTGAGGCCTTTCAACAATCAGTAGCTTTTTCCTGGGGCTAACACAGAGCCCAGCCTGGAGCCGTTCTCAGGGTTTCTGTTTTTCAATTGATTGTGGAGCTGCTAGAGGGAGCGGCAGCCTCTAGCTCTGGTTACCCAGTGAGGAAAGCCAGTCCAATGGCTGGTGCCTGAGCTGGGTGACTTTTCCCTGGATTGAGCCGAGTCTGGCAGGTCACTTTGCCTTTAAGTTCTTTTGACCTGCTAAATGACTCATTTTATTCCAAGGCCTGGGTTGGAGCTGGCAGCTCCTCCGAGCTTTGTCGGTATCCAAGATGGAGATTACCGGTGCTGGGGGGGGGGGGGGGAAGGGGGTGGCCTTCCCTCCTCTGCTCCCTGAGAAGGAGTGAGGACATCGGGCTTCTACTCACGTCGAGTCTTGGATCCTGGGTCATCTCTGGTCTGCGAACTGCAGGATGAAGATGTCCGCTCCTTGTCGGTTCTTGCTGGTGTTGAGTAGAATCCGCTCGCCCGCTGCGTCTGGCTCTTTCGTCCCGGACTCTCTGTGTGAGCTCTCAGTTATGGCCCGGGCTGCGGACTCTGCCGCGACCCTGCCACCGCCACCGCGGCGGCTGCTGGCAGGCACTCAGATGTGTCTCCTTGGCTTCCCCTCTCTTGTCTAACTCTCTGTCCTGTGATGGCACACTTGGTGTGATTCTCTGGCTTAGGACTGTTCACTGGAACTCTAAAACTGCTTTCTATGCGAGAGCTTGTTCAGATTCCAGCTTCTCCTCTGCCATCTTCCTGGAACTCCCAATTAACAGCTTCTTATCATTTGGGTTAATCAAGCCCCAATTGTGGTACTGTAGAAAAGGATGGTGAATATCAGTTTGATTTCCACATGGCATGACCTTGAGGAACTTAAGTCTTTGGCAGTTGTCTCTCCAGTTATAAAATGAGAATCAACTAATGTGCTAACATTATATATATTAATATGTCATACAGTGAGTTTATACCCAGCGTTTAGAGTTCAACAAATCTACAACTTGTTTCCCTTATTTTTGTGCCTGGCACTTGGGTTGTTTTATTTTAATTTCATTATCTTCATTTATACAAAGAGGTTTCAATGAAGCATGTCTGTTTATGAATACAATGCATTTCTATCAGTGTTATCCACTCCATCATTCTCTGCCTAGCTCTCTCAACCCTCGTATTTCACACATATGCATTTTTTAAACTTTATGTTTTACTCTCCCACCCTTTCTCTCTTCACCTATCTATTGCTGCCCCTTCATCGCACCTCTTCCGGGTCATTTCAAGTACCAGGTTCCTGGTATTCATTTTGTTAGACTGTAAGTTAGATGGTCAAAGGGGTTACACCATTGGAATCCTTCCTAGCAGATACCATAGTTTAGTTAATATATTTATGTACATATGCATATGTTCCTCTGTATGTTTACATATAGATATTTATTTATAAATTTGACCTAATCTTCACATAGGAGTGAAAACATTCAACTTTGTTTCACTGGGCCTGAATTACATAGTTTAACATTTTTTTTCATTTCCATCCATTTCTTTGCAAAGGACCTAATGATATTCTCATTTTTATTGTACCACCAATATTAATAATTTCTCACTTCTTGTTGATGTTTTACTGGTTAGCAGCCTATATCCAGTGTCTATACACCATCCTAATATTCTGTCTCCCTTCTTCAGCTATAACATATTTAATCTGCCTGCTGTTCTATTTTTTTTTTTTTACTATGGGCCAGATTTTAAAACATAGTTTAATCAGAAGGGAACAACTGTACTAACCAGAGAAGAAACATTTCTTTTTTTTTATTGTGAAAATACCGTACAGAGGGGTTACATTTACATGGGCAAGGTAATGAGTACATTTAATATCAAGCATTGTTGCTTCCTCCTTTGTTTCCCCTTCCCATCCCTTCACATCTCACCGCCCCCTCCCCGCCTCCCGCTCTGGCCAAAGTTGTAAAGTTCGTTTTTCTATATAATGACTTGTACATCTCATTGCTGCAATGGGTTCACCTGTATCCCTATTCAAACAATTTGTTTTTTCTCTTCTCCTCCAAAAATTATACCAACATCAAATACAGTGAAAACAGGGGTTATACCATGGGGGAGGGACATACAAAGCAACAAAGAAATATCTTATAAATATGTTAAAAACAATAGCAAGAAAGAAAAAAAAAACATTTGAGTCCTTATCTTGGGGTTCATTTTGCCTAACATCAACTTATCTAACTGTTTCTGCTTGTCTCAGACATATATTAGTTATTGCAAATAAGGGAAAGCATGGGACCTATGTTTCTTTGGGTCTGGCTTACTTCACTTAATATAATTTTTTCCAAGTCTTTCCATTTCCTAACAAATGGGGCCATGTCATTCTTTCTGATGGAGGCATAGAATGGATCAAGAAAATGTGGTATATATACACAATAGAAGAAACATTTCTTTTGCATTTGTTGTTTACTATAATTTCAAAGTTTTTTCTTCTCCTTTCAGTAGGGGAAGTTGGTACTTAACTATAAACATATAATTTCTTAAGACTGAAGAGAAGAGGAGTGACATTGAGCAAGATGCATTATACTTGTAAAAATTGAATGTTGGATTGAAACTCCTTCATACAACTGCTTAAATACAATAATCGAATCAAATAGAAACACAGAGTACCTTCATTATAGTCCTATTTTCTAAACATAACTTCTGAATCGCTTAGCCTGGCTAGGGTTAAAATTAAAATAGAGATACAAATAATCTCCAACCCATTGAATGATGTAGAAAATCTGGTATGATAACGAAAACGAAGCATATAATGTGAAAGTTGAGAACAAATTAAACATCGCCATTATTATTCCCTTCTGGATGGGCTGAAAGGGGATCATTGTTTCTAAGATCTCATTGTCAATCAGTAGTCCCTTAATGCAACAAAATACTTGAAATAATCAACTTATAGAGTCAAACGTGTTATTTTGGTTTACAATTTTTTAACACAAGCAACATGACTTATTTTTTTTTAATTTTTAAGCATTGTTTTTTATTGTTAAGGTACTGTACAGACAGGTTACAGTTACATGAGTAAGGTAATGAGTATATTTCCTATTGAGCATTGTTACCCCCTCTTTTGTTTTTCCTCTACTACCCTTTCCCTTTGGCTTACAATTTTAGAGAGCTTTCCCCATGATGGATTGGCTGGGGGACCTATAATGAGGAAGCAACCTCACAGTGGAGAGAGGGCATGAAAAAGCAAATATTATCACCTGATGCTGACTGATAAGCAAAAGAGAGGGAGAGGAAAGATCTGGTGTGCCACTGTCCCTTAAAAAGGGTCCTCAAGCTCAAGCAAACCTCCTGCTAGACCTCAGCTCCTATGGGTACCACCACCGTGGGCTAGGGTGTAAGCTTTTAACAAATAAGCCTTTGGGAAACCCTGATCTCAACCATACTAATCTTTAATAATACCTGTAATTTCATAATTTATGCAATAATGTACTTGGACATGGCCTATCTGCACAAGTTATCCCAGAAGTAGTAATGGAATATTCACCAGACAACTATTTAGGTTTTGTATTGTTCTTCTGTGCCTGTCTTGGGGCCTGAACTCAGGGCCTGGGTGCTGGTCTCTTAACTTTTCTCTCATGGCTAATGCTCTACCACTTGAGCCACAACTCCATATTCAGCTTATTTTGGTGGTTAATTGGGTAGATAAGCATCTCATGTGGTTTGAAGGCTAACTTCAAACCACAATCCTCAGATCTCAGCCTCCTGTGTAGCTAGGATTACAGGAGTGAGCCACCAGTGCTGGGCATGTATATGGTTTTGTATCTACACTATGAATATTTTAAGGCCCCACATCCTTTATTAATAACCACATTTGAAAGCAATATTTTACTCAAGGGGTCAGATTACTCTCAAACAAGGAATCAGATGACAAGTTGACAAGCAGAACTAACTTTCAGAAGAACTGGGTGAATGACTACATGTTCCATATCTTTACCTGATCATCGTGTGTCCTAACAGGAGTTATGCCTACCTACACATTTGAGACCTAGGCATGAACAGAAAGTTATCAGCAAAAATTTTCCAGAAATGTCCAGGATTAGGAAAGGAATGAAATTCAATACAATTAGCAAAAGATGGATGGAGGTAGAAGGATTCATCCTTGCACAGAGAAAATAGTGTAAGTCAGCTGCCCTTCTCTCTCACATGTATGTGATCCCAACGTACAGTCATGGGATGATATGCTATGAAAATAACAAGTACTAAGCTGAATAAAGGATGTATATCTTATAAGAGAGTGTGATGGGATTTGGAAGAGAAAGAAAGACTTTTGACTCTGGTGGGTCTTTGAACGTCTCATGTATGGGACTATTTTTCAGGCAATAGCCTTGGTTAGCAACCGAAGTTCCTCTGGCTTGAACCTGTTCTGCTTTATGTCTGTTGGGCCTTCCAAGATTCCTCTGGGAACACTGAATAGGATTCTGGACCATGGGAAAACAAAATGTGTGGCCTATTACTGTCCTAACCCACAGGATGCCTTCCCACACCTCCACCCCTTGTCCTCCAGTGTGTAGTAAAGCTGTCCTTGAAAAACACATGGCTTTTGCCTTCCCATCATCTAAGTTCCCAGGGCTGCTGCTGTGTGAGAAAAATAAGAGCCCTGTGTGTTTTTTTTCTGGATCTGACTCACAGCAGTTCCATTTACTGGTTTCAAGACATTAGCAGAAGTTATAACACTGTGGAGATTTGGGACATGTCAGGAATGTTGGAACACAATAATACAGTGTAGCTACAATTTTTTAAAATATAAATTGTGCTATACCTTTACATAGATTTTATAGATAGGTGATAAATAGGTAGTTAATGACTTTAAAAATTTATACTTTCCTATACCAACTTCTCAAAAAGTTATATTATCCCTGGGACTTTTGTTATGAGCTAGTGTTTATTCACAGAAAGTACATTATGCACTAACATATATAATGTACTATAAAATATTACTCAAACATTTGCTGCTAGTTAGATCTGCAAATAAACAAGGGCCCCTGAGTGCTAGGATTCAAATTCATAGAGAATCTAGAGAAAAATTGGAGTTGTTAATGAACCCTACGAGCCAGTGAAATCTAGCAGTTTAAGAAATGCCCTAAGTAGCCATGCTCCAATGACTCATGCCTGTTATCTTGGCTACTTGGTAGGCTGAGATCTGAGCATTTCCATTTGAAGCCAGCCAGGCCAGAAAAGCCTGTAAGACGCATCAGAGTCCAATTATACATCAAAATCTGAAAGTGGAGCTGTTGCTCAAGTGGTAGAGTGCTAGCCTTGAGTATAAAAACTCAGGGACAAAGCCGGGCGCCAGTAGCTCACGCCTGTAATCCTAGCTACTCAGCAGGCTGAGATCTGAGGACCATGGTTCAAAGCCAGCCCGAGCAGGAAAGTCCGTGAGACTCTTATCTCCAATAAACCACTAGAAAACCAGAAGTGGCTCAAGTGGTAGAGCGCTCTCCTTGAGCTGAAGAGCGCAGGGACAGCGCCGAAGCCCAGAGTTCAAACCCCATGACCGACAAAAAAAAAAAAAAAAGAAAAAAAAGAAAAAGAGAACTCAAGGACAGTAAAATGTGGTACCTATACACAATGGAATCTTAACAGCTATTAGAAAGAATAAAACAATGTCATATGCAGGAAAATAGATGGAACCAGAACCAATCATGTTAAGTGAGGTAAGCCAAGCTCAAAGAGACAAATGTTTTCTCTGATATGCAAAAATTAGATCTAAAATTCATTGGGATATGATAAATTATACAGGATTCTAGATACTCGCGTACAGAGAGACCAAAAGAGGACAGCCTTAGGAGATAAAGACAAAGGTTCAATTCCTAAATGCCTCTTCATATTTGTAAAAAATAATATACTTACTGAAACCAACTCTCAGTTCTGGAAACAAGAGACTTTCCACTTTCTTTTTTTCAGTTTTTAACTTTTGGTGATTCTGTCTTCTTTAACTTACGTATTGTATATTCAAGAGTACCTCTTTGGAAGAGTTGGGGGAGAGTACAGAAAAATAGTGGAAAAGTGCAGAAAAAGTGCAGCAGTAATGCTCACTAGACTTTGATGGAGATAGGAGGGAGGGACTGGGAGAGAATGAGGGAACAGAAGATGCTGTAGGAAAGGAAAAGTGCTCATTACCTGTAACTGTAATCCCTCTGTACATCAACTCTATAATAACAATAAAGTAAAAAATAAAACTTAGAGAGAGTGCCTAGGGCCTGAGTTCAAGCCTAGTAATGACAGCATCTATGCAAGTGCCTGTGTGCACATATACAAATAGGAAAGAAAGAAAGAAAGAGAGAGGGAGGGAGAGAGAGAGAGAGGGAGAGAGAGAAAGAAAGAAAGAAAGAAAGAAAGAAAGGAAGGAAGGAAGGAAGGAAGGAAAGAAGGAAGGAAGGAAGGGAGGGAGAAAGAAAGAAAGAAAGAAAGAAAGAAAGAAAGAAAGAAAGAAAGAAAGAAAGAAAGAAAGAAAGAAAGAAAGAAAGAAAGGAAGGAAGGAAGGAAGGAAGGAAGGAGGGAAGGAAAAAAAGAAGGGAGAGAGGGAGAGAGAGAAAGAAAGAAAGAAAGAAAGGAAGAAAGAAAGGAAGGAAGGAAGGAAGGAAGGGAGAGAGGGAGAGAGAGAAAGAAAGGAAGAAAGAAAGAAAGACAGAAAGAAAGAAAGGAAGCAAGGAAGGGAGAGAGGGAGAGAAAGAGTAAGAAAGAAAGAAAGAAAGAAAGAAAGAAAGAAAGAAAGAAAGAAAGAAAGAAAGAAAGAAAGAAAGAAAGAAAGAAAGAAAGAAAGGAAGGAAGGAAGGAAGGAAGGAAGGAAGGGAGAGAGGGAGAGAAAGAGAAAGAAAGAAAGAAAGAAAGAAAGAAAGAAAGAAAGAAAGAAAGAAAGAAAGAAAGAAAGAAAGAAAGAAAGAAAGAAAGGAAGGAAGGAAGGAAGGAAGGAAGGAAAAAAGAAAGGGAGAGAGGGAGAGAGAGAAAGAAAGAAAGAAAGGAAGGAAGGAAGGGAGGGAGAGAGGGAGAGAGAGAAAGAAAGGAAGAAAGAAAGACAGAAAGAAAGAAAGGAAGGAAGGAAGGGAGAGAGGGAGAGAGGGAGAAAGGGAGAGAGAGAAAGAAAGAGAAAGAAAGGAAGAAAGAAATAAAGGAAGGAAGGAAGGAAGGAAGGAAGAAAGAAAAGAAGGAAGGAAGGGAGAGAGGGAAAGAAAAAAAAGAAAGTAAGAGAAAGAAAGAAGGAAAGAAAGAGAAAGAAAAAAGAAAGGGAGAGAGAAAGAGAAAGAAAGAAAAAAGACAGACAGACAGACAGACAGAAAGAAAGAAAGAAAGAAAGAAAGAAAGAAAGAAAGAAAGAAAGAAAGAAAGAAAGAAAGGAAGGAAGGAAGGAAGGAAGGAAGGAAGGAAGGAAGGAAGAAAAGAAGGAAGGAAGGAAGAGAGAGAGGGAAAGAAAAAAAAGAAAGTAAGAGAAAGAAAGAAGGAAAGAAAGAGAAAGAAAAAAGAAAGGGAGAGAGAAAGAGAAAGAAAGAAAAAAGACAGACAGACAGACAGAAAGAAAGAAAGAAAGAAAGAAAGAAAGAAAGAAAGAAAGAAAGAAAGAAAGAAAGAAAGAAAGGCAGGAAGGAAGGAAGGAAGGAAGGGAGAGAGGGAGAGAAAGAAAGAAAGAAAGAAAAAGAAAAAAGAGGGAGAGAGAAAGAGAAAGAAAGAAAGAAAGAAAGAAAGAAAGAAAGAAAGAAAGAAAGAAAGAAAGAAAGAAAGAAAGAGAAAGAAACAAAGCAACAAAAAAGTTACTTTGTATCTAATTTAAAATGTCAAAAGTATTTGTACATGGGTGCTTCCACCTATCCAAACACGTCTTGGACTCAATGGCCCACCAGACTGTTTCCTCTGACCACTGCAGACCTCTTCAAATCTGCCTTTCTTGTGAAATATTAAGTTCCATATTTCCTCGCTTCTTTCCTAGCAAGATAGCTCAATGTGTGATCTAAAACCAATTTTCTTTCTTGGAATGTGACTTGTATCACTAGGGCTCTTTAACTATTTTGCTTGACTTTCACATTCCATAAATGTATGGGACATGATGTATTGTTTCAATACATAGATATTTTCCTCTTTTTATTTTTTAGATGGTAACGGGGGTTGAACTCCATGTCAAACAGTTGTTAGGTAGGAACTCTAATGCTGAGACACACTTCCAGTCCTTTTATTTATTTAGGCTTTTTTGCATTGGTTATTTTATGATAGGGTCTCTGTTTTTTGCCTGGGTCTCAACCTAGATGGAGACCCTCTACTCCCTGCCATAGCTAGGATGAAGGCTCATGCCACGCTACTCAACTCCCTTCATGGCAGTGGAATCTCATGAACTTCTTGCTTATACGGGTCTCTAACCAAGAACCTTCTAGTCTCAATCTCTCCGGTAGCTAAGATTACAGATGTGAGCTACTGCCCCAGGAAATACCTGTATATCATGGGAAATGATAAAATCATGATTAGCATATTCATCACATCATACATTAATTAAGTTGCTAATATGTGCACAAAACAGATGGCAAAACCCTGTCCACTCTATTAAGATATCATATAACTAGACTCTGTCAAAGGAGCTAAGCTACCATAAATTGCTTTTTTGCATCAAGATTGCCAAAATAAAATAAAATAAAATAAAAAGTGTTAGCAACAGCTAGTATGGACAGTCTCAGCATGTAGAAATGATCTTAAGCCAAGAATAGCAGTAAAATCTATAATCTCAGCACTGGGGAGACTGAGGCAAAAGGATCAAGATTTCAAGGTAAGCTTGCTCAATTTGCAAGCCATTGTTTCATAAATGATTTTTAATATGACCAAAGATATTTAGCCCTCAGAGGTTACATGGTAGAGGGTTTTGAACTCACGGCCTGGTGCTTGCTCTGCTTGCTCATTTGCTTGTAATTCTACATCTTGCATGCATTCAGGTCCTTTGTCCATTTTTAAATTATTTGTCTTATTATGATAATAACCATTATTATTTTTTGTATGTGAGGTATAAAGGATTTATTTGTTTAATTACTAGTTTTTGAAATTTTTTATCTTGTTGGTTGTTGGGCTTCAACTCAGGGCCTGGGTGCTGTCCCTGAGCCTCTTTGTGCTCAAGGTAGTGCTACAAAGTAGAGCTCAAAGTAGAGCTCAAAGTAGTGCTCAAAGTAGAGCTACAGAGCCACTTCCAGTTTTTGAGTAGTTAATTGGAGATAAGAGTCTTACAGACACTTTTCTGTCTAGGCTAGCTTTGAACCTTGATCCTCAGATCTCAACCTCCTGAGTAGCTAGGATTACAAGAACGAGCCACCAGCACCCAGCTCCTACTACATTATTTTGATATATAGTCTAGGCAGGCCTTGAACTCATCTCTTGTCTCAGATATCAGAGGGCTGGAATTACAGTCATGCACTACCATACCCAGCTGAGTTGTTACAATTTCTTATATTTTGTATATAAATCCTTTGTCAGATACACATTTTACAACTCTGCAGGTTGCCTTTGTGTTTTGATTGTTTCCCTTGTTGAACAAAATTTTCTAAGTTCCATAAACAAGTTCTAAATGTTTGTTTGTTGCTTTTGCTTTTTGTATTTTTTGAAGATATATCCAAAATCCTCATTACCAAAACCAGTTAGTATCATATAACTTTTCCCCTCTTAGGTTTTGTATGTTTTCCTTATGTTATGAACATGTGAATAGAATACGTTTGGGAAACATTTCATATGTCCAGAAAGAAAATGATTATTACAAATATATAAACCAGACATATAACACACATAAGTAATCTTAACATTCAAGAGGGTAAGGCAGGAAAATCATGTTCCTATGCTCTGTTCTTTTCATTAGTCTATGTTTTTATGTATCTGTATATCTAAATAAGGCCAGGTAAAATCGACATAGATAACCTTGTCAAAGACAAAGAAAGAAAGAAAGAAAGAAAGAAAGAAAGAAAGAAAGAAAGAAAGAAAGAAAGAAAGAAAGAAAGAAAGAAAGAAAGAAAGAAAGAAAGAAAGAAAGAAAGAAGAAAGAAAGAAAAAGGAAAGGAAGGAAGGAAGGAAGGAAGGAAGGAAGGAAGGAAGGAAGGAAGGAAGGAAGGAAGGAAGGAAGGAAGGAAGGGAGAAAGAAAGGAAGAGAGAAAGAAAGGAAGGAAGAGAGAAAGAAAGAGAGAGGGGGAGGGATGGAGGGAAGGAAAGAAGAAATGAAGGAAGGAGTTAAGGAAGAAGAGAGAAAGAAAGAATCGAGAAAGAAAGAGAAAGAAGGAAGGAAGGAAGGAAGGAAGGAAGGAAGGAAGGAAGGAAGGAAGGAAGGAAGGAAGGAAATGCATGTTCATCATGACCCTTACTGTAGCCATTTATCTAATGTGAAAGGGTATTTTGAAATAAGAACACATAATGAACATTACAAGACAAGTATACCAAATGTATTTATGTATAAAGGAAAAGAAACAAAATGTATGTATATTAAATATGTATGCTTTTAAAATACATTTAAAAGTTTTAAAATTTCTTATCTTTTCTGTAATTTGGAAGTTGTTCACATTTGTCTATTACCATATGAAAAGTTAAAAATTAAAATTGTGTAGCTTTCTGGGTGCCACATTATTTTTTTATTACCAGATTCCTAACCATAGTGTGACAGAATCTTTTTTTAAAGCAGAAAACATTTTAGTGCTAGTTTTCATAACATCTCAAAGAATGAACAAGCACTCCATTATGTGGTTTGGAAATATACTCCAAATGTGGGTTGGAAATATAGAAAGTTATATTCAATTTGCTTGTGAAACTGTTCTGAATTCATGATAAAAAACATTTCTTCAGAGATCTAGCGACATGTTTGGAGATAGTTTTACAAATACAAGCTTTGAGTTTTGTCAATCTGAATTTAAGATGTCATCTTCATTAGCATCACCTGAGAGCATGTCATTTATCCCTGCCACGGTTGGTAATGATACACTAAACACTGATTGAGACATATGATTGATATCTTTTTTGTTTCCTCATTCTAAAGCTGTTCTAAGGCATCTCTGTGTATGCATACGCCTCTTTTCATTTTTTAGCAATTACCATTGCTCTGTAAATACTTCAAAAGTAAGATACTTCCTGATTGTAGCATTAAGTTTTATGGGAGCCAAAAAAGCGAGAACTTGACAAATTCCAAGAAAAATGCCATTTCTTTGTTTAAAACATGCTCTTAATTTATTTGCATTGCAATAACCAAGTCTTTCTTTACCCATAACCTTAATTACCACAATCATTCATCCTATAATGACTCTTTATTTCCCTGACTTCTTTTTCCCTTCCAGACTCCAATTTGTAATGTCACCTCCTTGAGGATTCATTATCTGGCACTTTGTACCCTGGCAGAAGAGGATTTCTGTCTTCATGCTCTGCTTTCATTGCATTTGTAAGTCTCTGGGCACTCTTGCTTGGAATATATTGTGGCCACCCTGTCATTATGAAGTGGCTAGCATTCATGTGAATAATAATAATAATAATAATAATAATAATAATAATAATAATAATAATAATAATAATAATAAAGGTTGGTGAACCAACGCAACAGAGATACTCACAAGACACTATATGTTGGAAATGAACTTTACAACGTGGAGGGGAGGAGAGTCGAGGGGCGGAAAGTGGGAGAAAATGAGGGAAGGGGTGACTCTGTTCAATAAGAAATGTACTTATTACCTTACTTATGTAACTGTAAACCCTGTGTATACCACCCTTACAGTGAAATAAAATATTATTAAAGCAATGATTTTCTACGAAAAAGAGTTAAGCTCAAGATATGTCTTTATATGGTAAGACATGATTTCCCATTAAAATGGTTTCTTTTATTCTAACCATTTTTATATGTGGTCCTGAGATCTGTCATTCATGATCACTAGTTTGGGAGTATGTATATTTATTATACCATAAATGTAATTGTAAATTTCAAGTTTTGTATTTTTTAAGTTTCCTTTACATTTCAAAAGTAGGTATTATGTGCCCTTATTGCTAACAAAGCTGAGTCATTTCTGTGGATGGACCATCCAATGACACCCAAACCTCTCAACTCCTTCTTTCGGCTATTGAATTCCTCAAATAGTTCCTATGGTGACTTGTGTAAATTCTCAACCCCAAAGTCTTACTATGCATGGTAATGTAGCTTGATGCTCAAAATCTACTTACCAGAAGAAAAAGGTTAAGAAAAAATGTATACTGGTCACCTTAACCCATATGAAATTGATATCTTTTATATTAATCAGGATAAGGCTAAACAGTTGCAGTGGTTAAGAAAATAAAATATTTCAACCATCTAATAGTCTAAAAGTTGATTTTTCTGCGGATAAATGTGATGTCAGTGTTCTTGGCTAGTAAGAGGGGGGTTCTTTAAAAAAATATTTCTTTTTTGGGGGGGGTCCGGTCATGGGGCCTGAACTCTGGGCCTGGGCGCTGTCCCTCAGCTCTTCAGCTTAAGGCTAACACTCTACCACTTGAGCCACAGCACCACTTCTGGCTTTTTTCTTTTTGCTTATGTGGTGCTGAGGAATCGAACCCAGGGCCTCATGCATGCAAGGCAAGCACTCTACCACTGAGCCACGTTCCCAGCCCCTTAAAAAATATTTCTTTTGAGCCGGGCGCTGGTGGCTCACGCCTGTAATCCTAGCTACTCAGGAGGCTGAGATCTGAGGATCGCGGTTCAAAGCCAGCCCGGGCAGGAGAGACTGTGAGACTCCTATCTCCAATAAACCACCAGAAAACCGGAAGTGGCGCTGTAGCTCAAGTGGTAGAGCGCTCGCCTTGAGCTGAAGAGCTGAGGGACAGCGCCCAGGCCCAGAGTTCAAGCCCCACGGCCGACAATAAAAAAAAAAAAAAAAAAAAAAAAAAATATTTCTTTTTATTGTAAAGATGATGTACAGGGAGGTCACAGTTATATAACTCAGGTAATGAGAGGTTATTAATCTTAGTAAAGAACTAAGCTTGCTATACTCTGCCATTCTAGACATATGGCTATGAAGGTTGTTTTGGGTATATTTATTCAAAGAGGTTGTGAAAGTTACTAGAGAAAACTTGCTGTTCTACTGACATAACTCTGCTACTTTTACACACTTAGGGTCCACTAGACCCCTTCTAGATTTACAGAGATTGGGGCGTGCAGTGATTGACAGGCATTACATGAGGGGAAGAGATCCTACATCTTTAGAACTCAATTTTCTTTCTCTGACAGAGAATCCATGACCAGACATTTTGCTAAGGAATATAAGGCCCTGGTTTAATTGTTTCTAGTGTTCCAATCTTCTTTCATACTTTCATAACATCCCCTAAAGGTGTACTTCTAGAATTTTAACCGGAAGCCAACAGATTTCTACCAGGCTAGGTCATTCTTGCTTTGTTTTGATTTTGGTTTGGGTGCCTGGACTTCTACTTCTGTTTTTGATAGCTTCCTGAATCCCAAAGGCAGTTCTCAACTTGGAATATAGCAAATGTACATATAACATATTTAGAATGTGGGTCTTATTGTTCTAAGCCTATTGTTCTAACTTATTGTTCTAAGTGCCACGTGGGAGTGACTTTCTTGAAATCAGGAGTCTCTTCTGTTATCAAATTCCTCCATGGTTCAGAAATTCCTGTTTAATTAACAACCAGATTTCTTTTATTAATAAGTTTTTTTATTATGAAAATACCGTACAGAGGGGTTACAATTCCATGGGCAAGGAAATGAGTGCATGTCTTATCAAGCATTGTTGCCTCCTCCTTTGTTTCCCCTTCCCATCCCTGCCCTCCCATCCCTCCCTCCCCTGCCAAAGCTGTAAAGTTTTTTGACATAACATCTTGTACCCATTGTTGCAATGGGTCCACCTGTATCCCTACTTAAACAATTTGTTTTTTCCCTTCCCCTCCACAAATTATACCAACATCAAATATAGTGAAAACAGGAGGTATACCGTGGTGGAGGGACATACATAGCAACAAAGAAATCATCTTATAAATATGTTAGAAACAATAGCAAGAAAGAAAAACAATTCGAGTCCTTATCTTGGGGTTCATTTCACCTAACATCAATTTATCTGATCGTCTCTGCTTGTCTCAGACATATACTAGTAATTGCAAATAAGGGAAACCATGGGACCTATGTTTCTTTGGACCTGGCTTACTTCACTTAATATAATTTTTTCCAAGTCTTTCCATTTCCTAACAAATGGGGCAATGCCATTCTTTCTGATGGAAGCATAGAATTCCATTGTGTATATATACCACATTTTCTTGATTCCATTCATCTACTGAGGAGCATCTGGGTTGGCACAACTATGTTTATTGTAGCATTATTTACCATAGCTAAGATATAGAACAACCAGATTTCTAACACATCTGGTTACATAATGATTTATTAAATATTTGTTAAATAAATGAGTGGGTGAAACTTTCATAACTCATAGCCATACAACATAGATATTGTATCTAATGAGCTATAGAAATAAATGGAGTAGGGCTAAGAGCTTATGGATGTACAGCTATCCAACTTATTTTATTTTATTTTTTTTGTCGGTCATGGGGCTTGAACTCTGGGCCTGGGCGCTGTCCCTCAGCTCTTCAGCTCAAGGCGAGTGCTCTACCACTTGAGCTACAGCGCCACTTCCGGTTTTCTGGTGGTTTATTGGAGATAGGAGTCTCACGGTTTTTCCTGCCCGGGCTGGCTTTGAACCGCGATCCTCAGATCTCAGCCTCCTGAGTAGCTAGGATTACAGGCGTGAGCCACCAGCGCCCAGCCCAACTTTTTTTTTTAACATTACCTGAATCTTAAAGTAACACTTGAGACAATCTAAAGACTTCATGAAATGTTTCCAAAAGTGTCATTAATAAGTTTTATTTTGCCTCCAGGCTTCATGATGGTTGTCCCAAGATGTGTTCAGCCATGGAGCACTTAAGAAGTTCAGTGAATGACTTCATTATGTATAATGGGCAATGAACTTAAGTGCTCAAGCCTTGTTGAATTTATAAGAGAAATTTCCTCACGTGCTCAATCTCTTTTTTTCTATAGAAAACTTGATGCCTTTGCCCAAATCATCATCTCAACCTTGAGATCGCAATTGTTGAAAGGCAACAAATAGGTGGTCCCCTGGGATCTTTATCTAATTATGAAACACTGAAGGTGGTACAGGAAACTCTTCTCTGCCTTTTTCTTTCAATCACTTAAATTCACATCTCTGATTTCTAATTATTGTATTCAAAATATGAATCTAAATGTATCTATTATCAGTAAAATTCCCTCATTTTGCCCAATGCCCTCTAAATAAGGATTCTTTTAAAACCTGTAAATTCTTTCTCTATCAACCCTAAAAAATCTAGATTCAGCTGTAATGTTTATTTTAGCCATCCAGAAAGTGCATATTCAAACCAGGGCTATAAAGTATTCTTGGTGTAGGTTTAACTGTTTGATGTCTATTGCCAGTCCAAGATCGAATGAAGTCCCAGCCTTGTGGTAATTGGTTTCTCCAGAAAGCAGATGTTGAGATGGAGTTCCATATGCAGGAGATGTATCAGGGAGTGCTTTGGTGGTCCAACCTTGAGAAAAGATAGAAAGGGAGCAGAATTAGGCAAAATGGGAAGAGCTGCATCTTCTGTGGCAGTCTCAGTTGAAGTCATAGATAATCCTTCAGAGAACTGTGAAGACAAGATATGGCTTCAAGCCTTTCTCAACTTGGAGGTGTGGCCACTAGGTTTTTGACATTTGATTTGTCTTTCACTATAGGCTGTCTTGGAGGAGGAGCCTGAATTAGGAAAATGAAGTCTTCAAGAAAACCATAATGGGAGACTCTCAACTGCAGGGAACTTAACTCTATCATTACTGAAGGATTGGAATGCAAGAAAGAACATCCATCAACAGGGTTCCAACTCTATCTAAGAGGCTATTTGCTACAGAAGATGTAAATGCAAGACTGAAATCCCCATTAGCAGTAGGTAAGAGTAACTGATGACAAGCAATTGTGACAGGAATACAGAGTTTCTTTGCCAATGGGAAAATGCTGGGAACACTGACATATTCCACATAATGTTATTGGAAACGTGAGCCAGACCTTTCTCAATACACTGTATCTTTGTTCAAGTTAACCATATCTTCTCAGTGAGCCAGGAACTGAGGGAGGAAAAGTAAAAATCTCCCATCCAATATGCCAGGAACATGGGTCCCATAAGATTGATACTAGCTCAAGCAAGTTTGATGAATAAATTATTGGTGGAATTTTTCACTGGTTTTGAGGCTAATCTTTCAGTGGGTGCACACAGGACCTATAAACTGCTGAGGTCTTGCTGAGACTGAGTGAATGGAACAAGTAAAGTTCCTTTTCTCTAAGTGGAAGTAAAAGACCATTTTACCTACAACACATTTCCATACATTTCATCAGGCTTTATCTCATCATTTTTCCTACAATTAAAGCAGACTCACCCATTATGTCCTTATCCTTGTGCAACTTTGGGAAATGTTTGACCAACTGTTATGGTGGTTTAAGCAAATAAAATACAGCCCATAAAATTTATGACATAAAGCAATACCCGTTGCCAATTGATATTCAAGTTTGAAGGCAATGCTAATTATATTTTCACTTGCGTAAATAAGATTGGAGAAATAGTTGTGAAAATTGTATTTGTTTAAACACATATGGGAAGTCATTTGCAACCCAATATAAGCATAAAAGGACCTATCATAGAATGTAAGTATTGTATCATTAAAGTTGTGTTGCAAATGATGCTAAGAATAATAAAGTTCACTTCATAATCTGGATTCTATTAACAAGAAATGTCCTCTTACACCATTACACTTTTCCTAACCCATTAAGCTGATGTTTTAAAATTACTTATATTGAAATGCTAGTACGCAATACAATAAAATACTATAATGTTGCTATAACATGTTGGATTTTAATTACTCTTCTTACAAAATATGAATTAACATGGTGGCAAGTCGCTTGAAATCTAATTAACTTGCCTTTGTTATCTTGCTCAATGCCTGCAATATGCAAATAATCTTTACAAAGTTAACATATTAATAAAAATATGATTATGTATCTTCCTCAATTTAATTTCTGTTTAATTACATTACTAAACTTGGTTTGTCTCCCAGTAAAGTATCAATTTTGTAAAGTGTGTAACAGTCACTTGATCACTCATCTTCACAACAAGCCAATGGCTTATTAATTCTGGGTAAATCATTAAATGCATCTGTGTCTAAAGTCCAAGCTCCAATTTTCTGCCACTCTGCACCAAAATGGATTTGTTTTGCAGAGTTATACTCAAAGCAAAAGAAGTACTATGTGGAATGCTATTTGCTCCATGTCTTGCACATCTACCCTGATGAATAGGCTGGAATGGAAATAATGTACAAAAAAGCCAGTAGAAGAAAGAGATTTCAAAGCAAGAGAAGGTGCTATGGTCAGTCAAAAGTATTTGGGCAAAGTGGGATCATGTTTGTAAAGTTTGACATTGCACAAGCTGAAAAAACAGTGATTATATGCTGAGTTGCATTTGTTAACAACCATGCAAATCAACTCAAATATCCCTACTCAAAAAGGAGGCATATATCACAGGGCAGATAATTAGAATACTGTTAATATTCATCCGTCAACCCATTCTACTCTGCATATATTCATTACCTAAGATAACTGATGGGCACCAGTTTAGGAAGGAGATTATTTTCCTTGTAGGGAAACATACATAATGGAAGCAACCACTGTTCTTTGTTGTATTCTATTCTGGGAGATTTGTACAAGATTCAAAATTAGAAATTCAATATTTTTTTACATTTATCTGGTTAACCTCTTCCCACTTAGCTGCCTGGTGGTGTTCATGAAAGGTGTAAGGAATTCCCAAATGCACTTTCAAGAGAATGATCTGAACATAGTACTTTGACTCTATTTGAGAGAGTCTAACTGTACCGGTATTTCTGGAACTATACAATCTATAATACCTGTATAAGGAAGAATCATAGGTGTCAATGACAAGTTTCAGGGTTCTAAGTTTAGATTTTATACAGCTGTGCTTTCAGAGACAAATGGAAGTAAATCTAAATGGAAATTTTCACTATATTATCAAAGAAGAAAAAGTAAGAAAACACAGATGTGAACTTCTGGCTGTTTGAAGCAATCTAATCTTAAAGATATTTGTCAGATATTAGGGGAACATGGCAGGTTTATAGTTTTATCTTTAAGACCTTAGATGTTAAAAATTAATTATCAAGTTTTGGGTAAGTACTCATAATTCAATTATACTCTTTTTTTTAACAATTGAACAAGGTTGTTACATGGAAAATATACCAATAGATGAAGAAAGATTAAAAGGCAGAAATCTGAAAATCATCTGACCTTCCCCAGTGTAATAAGAAGAATTCACAAGTTAAAATTTGAGTGAAAGCAGATGAAGCTGATAATAAAGACTTTCACTGAGCTTTATTACCTATTAAATATTTTCATGAATGTCAGTATTAACTTGTGACCAACAGACTGGTTCAATATGATAACTATTATTTATTTATTTATATTTTTGGTGGTAACAAACATTGAATTTAGGGCTTTTAGCCTTACCTCTCCATCCCACTTCATATTAGTTCATTTTTTAGATAGTCTCATGTTTTTGTCTGGCTATTCCTTCACCATCTACGTCCCCATTAGCTAAGACCATGGACATGCACTAACATGCCCAGAATGACAAGCATTATAATGAGGAAATTCACAGCTCCGTAGGATTAAGAGACAATACATAGGCCCTGAGTTCAAACAACAGGACCAGCACAAACACTCACATGAACACAAACACAAATACACACACACACACACAAATACACACACACACACAGAGTATAAGAAATTATACTGCTAAGGAAATTTACCATGAGTTTTGTTCTTGGCAATATACAAAAACACTGGGATTCTTGAGAAAAGTTTGCTCAACCTCAAAAGTCTCCTACAAGAAGAGTTATAGATTTAAAAGTGTGCCATTAAGTTCCAGGGCCTATGCCCTGTGTCACTAGATACTAGCTGAAGCTGGTAGAGTTTCTCTCAAAGACAGGTCTTCCTCCAACTCCTCTTCCCACCACAATGCAGCCTACTTGCTTTTCTTATCTATTCTTTTCTTTGTACCAGTATTGGGGCTTGAACTCTGGGCCTCACACTCTGGCTTACCTTTTTCATCCAAGGGTGGTGCTCATCTCCAAGGAGATAAATAGTGGTTCTTATTCTCTTTATGGACACAGCTTAGGTATAGACATGCACTGTTTATGTATACACTACATACATAGATATTTAGTAGGTTTGTGTATTAATATTTCATGAGGAGGCCATTTAAGAAAACAAATGTATAGAATGTCTCTTTATAGAGAGAGTAAAAAGATAGAGAAATACTAATCAAAATAAACAATTTGAGGGGTTTGAAGCTAGCACACCACTACTGTGGCATAGTTCAGTGGAGAGTACAGTTTAAGTACCACATCTCCATTCTCCATCATTTGTGACAGTAGCTACATCTTTTATTTTTTCCAGTTTTTGTTATGTTTGTTGTAGCAAAGGGGATATGAAGGTCTGGGTAACATCTTTTGTGTTCTCTAATCTTGATCTCCATGTGTTCCGCCATGTTTCTCCGCCCTTTTCAGTGAGCATTCAAAGCAGCAGCCACAAGCCTACTACCTCTTGCTCAGACACAGAGGGTTGTGTTCCAAATGCTGGAGAACTTTCTCATCCTGGGTCATTGTGAAGCACGTTGGATATGAGGGCCTTGCTCATCCATATGAGAAAAATAGCTGGAAGACAAAGCAATTTTGGTTCTATCACATCACTGAAATCCTGGTGTCATTTTGTGACAGTCCCATAATCCAGCATATCCTGAAAAATACAAGGGTAATTGCTAGTTTTAAAAAGTGGAGTTGATTTGGGGGTTCCAGATTTGCTAATCCTTGCAGGGCTTTATAACCTTCGTAAAACATTCTGTTGTGTGCAACTCTGGCCTTATGTACCACATAGAAATGTTTCATGGGCTTTCTAATAGAAAGCCCGCAGGTCTTCCCCAGAAGAAACTTGTTCTTTTCTGTTATTACTTAAAGAACTCACTGCAATGCCCTCAATGTTGAATCTTAATGAATCAGTTCTTATGCAGGGTCCAGAGGAATAAAAAAGGAGAGTATCACAAAGAAAAATACTACCAATGCCTTCAGATTTTTTATTTTTATTAATATATATTTGCTTCTGGCTGTCCTTTAATGCTTACTTTCATTTCTAGTACAGTTCTTTTAAATACTTGGCCCATGGGCCAGTGCTTATTTGCATGCTAAAGAGGAGCTAAAGGCACTTTATGCTGATGTAAGGCATCTAATTAATGAACTGGGAAAGATGATCTTACCTCAGTGGAGAATAGCTTCCTTTCATCACCATTACCACCAGATTGCATGCTTCATGCCCACCACTTCACACCTTTGGTTTGTTCTTGAATATATTAAGTGGAGAACTAAACAACCCTAGTAGGATATCACTGAGTAACTACTGAATGTGTCTATACTTAAGGAGTATGCCAGGTACTATGAGTATATAATTGATGGTAAATGGGTAAAAGGGAGGTCTGAAAATGGAAAGGTTCTTCCTGTCAGGTCAGAATCTTCTCAGAAGTGGTTATATTGTTTCTTCTATAGTTGTTAGATGTGAGATGGTACTTTCTCTGACATCTTTATTATACAATGGCTAATAGTATACTTAGAGATAGAGTGGGAAAATAAGATGGGGAGTCTAGTGAGGATAAAAGAAGTAAGAGAGAATCAAATACTAGTTTCAGTTTGGCACAGGGTAAAAACTAGGGTATGGTTCATGATGCTCATGCACAGGACCTGAGTATTTAGTCTCTGTATATGATAAGAGGGTTACACCTAGGCATGAGAACATGTGGTAATCTATAGCAGTTCACTACTAAAATTAAGCTGGGTCATGTAGATATGCACAACAACTTTTAGTTTGACATTCTTTAATTGGAATGACAAAAAGAGTTAGTATATCTTGTACTTTTTACCCTTGTAAGTTGACATTCATAGCTGGAAACACAGTCCTAGATTTCCATTGCCCCATTTGTTAGGAAATGGAAAAACTTGGAAAAAATTATATTAAGTGAATTAAGCCAGGCCCAAAGAAGCATAGGTCCCATGGTTTCCCTTATTTGTAATATCTAGTATATGTATGAGTCAAGCGGAAAAGGTTAGATAATGTGATGTCAGGAAAATGAACCCTTAGATGTGTATTTTAATGTTTTTTTCTTTCATGCATGTGTTTCTAATGCATTTATAAGATTATCTCTTTGTTGCTTTGTATATCCCTCCCCCACAGTATAACCCCTGCTTTCACTATATTTGATGTCAGTATAACTTGTGGAGGAGATGGGGAAAAACCAGTTGTTTAAGGATACAGGTGGATCTGTTGCAACAATGAGAAGTACAAGTTGTCATGTCCAAAACTAGCTTTACAATGTCGGTGCGGGGGGGGGGGGGTAGGGAAGGGGGGGGAGGAGAAGGATTGGGATTGGGGGGAGGGGGGAGGCTGGGAAGGGATGTGAAGGGTAAACAAAGAAGGAGGCTGCAATGCTTGGTAAGAAATGTATGCATTATCCTGCCCACGTAATTGTAACTCCTCTGTACAGTATGTTCACAAATAAAATTAAATTAAATTAAAAAAAATAGTTATTAGAAAATATTCATCACACACAAGAGCAATATAGTATTTCTTTAAGTCATCCACTTGTGGGTCTTGACTTGGAGGGCTTTTTTGTTTACAAGCATTGGCAACAGGGCACACAACCTAATCTCAACTCACATGTTTGGATTACTGATATCATAGTTTCCCTGAGGTCCCTTGTAGTCATCTGTGGAGTACCGTCACAAAATCACTAATTGTGTTAAGAGAAACCATTGTGTCTGCTTGTTTGTTTCCTCAGAACTAACCTCTCTGGATTAGAACATTTGTCTGTATTTGTGGGAAGGAAATTAACTATTTTTATTAGCTTAGTTCAGCAATCTCAGACTATTGACTAGCTTAGATTGAATAACTCAGTCTCAGCCTTACTAATTTGGCCAATGTATCTTCAGTTAGATTTAAGTCAGCTCTCTAACAAAGCCCCTGTCGTCGATCACCAGTGCTATTTGTAATTGAGAGAGGCTGAAGAGTGAAAAATAGATCTGTCTTCCAGGCTCCAAAGACCTACCACATTACTGGGACTTCTGGTTATTTTGTTTATTGCTCTATTTCTGTCATACAGAAGAGTCATTGGCAAGGAGTATCATTGCTGCATGAATGAATAAAAGGATGAATGAAATGAATGGATGAAAGGAACAGATGATACACAAGTTCTCTTCAAGAGCTCCAACTGAGGAAAGACCACCTAAAACTACCTTTATTCTGCCAGCCCATCAAAGTCCTGAGTACGGGCAGGTATGCTGCAATATAGACTGAGGGCCACTCCTTTTTATCATTTTCTGTGTTTTTAAAATATCCATAAGCCCTTTATTTTTATTGTTTATAAATAAAGAAGATACTTTATTATATGAACATTTTATGCATTGTTGTACATTATTCAGTTATATATTTTTTTCCTTCTTTATTATGAAAATACCATACAGAGGGGTTACAATTATATGAGCAAGGTAATAAGTATATTTCTTACCAAGCATTGTTGCCTCCTCCTTTGTTTCCCCTTACCATCCCTTCCCATCTCCCCCACACAAATGCGGGACCCTGACACCCCCCTCCCCCCTCCCCCCCCCATCGCCCTTCCTCCCTCCCCCCTCTCCCCTCCCCCCCACCAAAGTTCCTTTTTTGACATGACGTCTTGTACATCTCATTGTTGCAATGGGTCCACCTGTATCCCTACTTAAATAATTTGTTTTTACCCTTCCCCTCCACAAAGTATACTAACATCAAATACAGTGAAAGCAGGGGTTATACCTTGGAGGAGGGACATACAAAGCAACAAAGAAATAATCGTATAAATGTGTTAGAAACAATCGCAAGAAAGAAAAAAAAACGTTTGAATCCTTATCTTGGGCTTCATTTCACCTAACATCAACTTATCTAACCATTTCTGCTTGTCTCAGACATATACTAGTTATTGCAAATAAGGAAAACCATGGGACCTATGTTTCTTTGGGCCTGGCTTACTTCACTTAATATAATTTTTTCCAAGCCTTTCCATTTCCTAACAAATGGAGCAATGCCATTCTTTCTGATGGAGACATAGAATTCCATTTTGTATATATATCACATTTTCTTGATCCATTCATCTACTGAGGGGCATCTGGGTTGGTTCCATATCTTAGCTATGGTAAATAATGCTGCAATAAACATAGTTGTGCTGGTAGCTTTAGCATGGTTTGTTTGTGATCATTTGGGTAAATGTCCAAAAGTAGGATTGCTGGGTCATAGGGGAGCTCTATGTAGAGTCTTTTGAGGAACCTCCATACTGCTTTCCAAAGTGGTTGAACAAGTTTACACTCCCACCAACAATGCAGTAGGGTTCCAATCTGGCCACATCCCCTCCAGCATCTGTTGTTATTAGAGTTCTTGATTATAGCCATTCTAACTGGGGTGAGGTGGAATTTCAATGTTGGTTTGATTTGCATTTATTTTTTGGCTAGGTAAGTTGAGCATTTCTTCATATGTATTGGCCATCCTTCTTTCCTCTTCAGAGAAGTTTCTCTTTAAGTCTTTAGCCCACATTGGCCATTTTCTGTCTTTTCAGAAATCAGAGGAATCTTTCTCAAACCCCATATTTTTAAATCTGAGTCACCTTACATACAAATTTAGCTATTCCACCTATCAAGTATAGTTCCCCATCACCAAAAATAGGATAATAAGGATTTACTGAATTCTTCTCCCTGTCGTATTATTTACATCATGCCAAGCTTGTCCTTCTCTTATCTTTAGACTCAGTTGCAGGAAAATATCACTCATTAAAAAGAGAAGTATGGGCATAATGAATACACAGACTAATTTGCAAATTATTTTATTGGAAATAATAGAAGAATTTAAGTAAACTATTATAAAGATGGTTGAAGCTATGTTGATGAGAAATTGATTTTATTAGAAGTTAGCCAGTCACCAGTGGCTCACGTCTGTAATCTTAGCGACTCAGAAGGCTGAGAGCTGAAGATTACAGTTTCAAGCCAGCCTGGGCTGAAAAGTCCCTGTAAGACTCTTATCTTCAATTAACCACCAGAAAACTGGATGTGACACTGTGGCTCAACGTGATAGGATGCTAGACCTGAGCAAAAAGAGCTCAGGCTCTATTTCAAGCCCCATTACTGACAAGAAAGAGAGAGAGGGTGAGAAGGGGGAGGAGAGAGAGAGGAAGAAGGAGGAGGAGGAGGAGGAGGAGAAGAAGAAGAAGAAGAAGAAGAAGAAGAAGAAGAAGAAGAAGAAGAAGAAGAAGAAGAAGAAGAAGAAGAAGAAGAAGAAGAAGAAGAAGAAGAAGAGGAAGAAGAGGAAGAAGAGGAAGAAGAGGAGGAAGAGGAGGAAGAGGAGGAAGAGGAGGAAGAGGAGGAAGAGGAGGAAGAGGAAGAAGAGGAAGAAGAAGAAGAAGAAGAAGAAGAAGAAGAAGAAGAAGAAGAAGAAGAAGAAGAAGAAGAAGAAGAAGAAGAAGAAGAAGAAGAAGAAGAGGAGGAGGAGGAAGAAGAGGAGGAAGAAGAGGAGGAAGAAGAGGAGGAAGAAGAGGAGGAAGAAGAGGAGGAAGAAGAGGAGGAAGAAGAAGAGGAAGAAGAAGAGGAAGAAGAAGAAGAAGAAGAAGAAGAAGAAGAAGAAGAAGGAGGAGGAGGAGGAGGAGGAGGAGGAGGAGGAGGAGGAGGAGGAGGAGGAGGAGGAGGAGGAGGAGGAGGAGGAGGAGGAGAAGGAGAAGAAGAAGGAGAAGAAGAAGGAGAAGAAGAAGGAGAAGAAGAAGGAGAAGAAGAAGGAGAAGAAGAAGGAGAAGAAGGAGAAGAAGAAGGAGAAGAAGGAGAAGAAGAAGAAGAAGAAGAAGAAGAAGAGAAGAGAAGGAGGAGGAGGAGGAGGAGGAGGAGGAGGAGGAGGAGGAGGAGGAGGAGGAGGAGGAGGAGGAGGAAAGGAAGGAGGGAGGCAAAGAAAGAGAAGGAAGGAAGGAAAGAAGGACAGAAGGACAGAAAGAAAGAAATAGAGAAAGAAAGAAAGAAAGAAAGAAAGAAAGAAAGAAAGAAAGAAAGAAAGAAAGAAAGAAAGAAAGAAAGAAAGAAAGAAGGAAGGAAGAAAAAGAAAGAGAAATAAATTAACCTTAGGGTAAAAAAGAAAAAGAGTGGTATAGATTTGGTCATGAGTGACTTTCTTATTGTCATTTCAGGCAACTTGGTATGCTTAATGCAGACCAAAGGCTAGTAGTGCCAATGTCAATGACTGGCACTGGCTGCTCAGTGGAGACCTCTGGTGAAAACCTTCTCTAGGCTTGCTTTGATGCTAAGATTTCTAGATATTAGAATTAAACATTCCCATGCTTATTTAAAAAAACAGCAACATAATTTCCATCCTAAAACAACTACCCTAAAATACATGTTAAAGAATAATGAGAGGTAAAGAATGGCATGTGTTGCTTTTAGTTTGATTACTTATGAGAGGAATGTAGAGTTAATTACAGCATCTGTATTCCAATAATAGCTGTGATAAAGGAAGCCACATGGACTACTGGCACAGATTCTGTACGCCTAAGTGTCTCCCAGAGGATTTCTATAAAATATTAATTCTTGGACCCTAGCCCTAGAGAGTCTAACTTAATTTTCTAGGCTGGAATCATAACGCTGATATTTTCTCTCCAACTCCCTAGGTGTTTATTATTGGAAGCTTTGGAGACATGATTTGGGGACTACTGGTACAGAAAAATGGCCATTTGTTTGCTTTAAGACAGTTCTGTCACCAATAGCTGGATGCCAGGAATGCTTATCACTTCCTGTTAAAGCAGGAAAAAAGAGCTGCAAATAATAATGCTGTCTACAGAGTTATTTTGAAGGACACATTTGGTAGGCCACTTTGAGTAATTTTGGAAGCTTCAAAGTTCTATATAAATGTCAGCTATCTTAACACTTGAAGATAGTTATTCAGATTAGGTTAAATGAGCTTGCATTAGTAAAATCTAAAAACAGTACGTATAATAAACTTCTCTGTCAATCATAAAAGAAGGTCTTGGCAAATTGTGTATGTTTTCTTTGACCTCAGTGAAACACTGATGTGGGGGAATGTTTTTCTTTAGTACTATATGAATTGCTTCTCAGAGACCTTAACTAATAAAACTGAATTTTATTTTAGATTTGTTTTACTTAGGTAAGTGAGTCTTGTATCTTCCAATACTTATTTATCTGGTTCAGAATGAAGCTTGCAGCTTGCAGATGATATACAAAATCTGTTTGTTATACCCATTGCTTGTTTATAAAGTTAAAGTGCAGTAGGGAGCTATTAGATTCTAAAGATTAGAACATGTTGTTGTTTTGCAATGATAAACTACGAAACCTTCACAGAAAGGGAGAGAGCATATACCTAAAGATAGGGAGAGCCAAAGGATAGGGCACATTTGTGCTACAGATGTCCAAAACAAATATCTGGAGTAGATTGCTAGAATTATTTCTAGATGGAAAGAGACAACTAATGAGAGAGAGAAACAGAGACAGACAGACAGGCATGCAGACAGACACAGACACAGACGCAGTCGTAGACACAGAGAAAGAAAGATCTAGCCAAAGAAATGGAATTGATATTTAATGTCCCCAACTAGAGATGAGTTGGTGACTTTGTGAGGTTTGATAAATAGGCTGGAGATAATACATTCTCTTAGACACCAGCCTAGAAAATACTTGTACACTATGGTCGAATTTCTGCGAGGTCAGTGAGCTGCAGGTTGCCTTAAATTCTTCCCCAATGGTACAGAAATAAAGACAAGATCTCTCCGAAAGTTCCATGTATACCACAATAGACTGAATACCAGGGAATTCTTAGGCAGATTGCTGCCACAGAAATACAATTCAAGGCTTTTAGTAGTTGACCCAAGAGCTCTGTGTTTACCTCTTTGTGGCTTTAAGAAATAATCAACACCTTCCTCCTTTCCAATGAAGCATTGGCCTAAAGAACTCTGTGTATCATTAAAGATCTGGCTTTGTTGTCCTTTGACTACTTCACGTTAAAGACATGTTAAAGTCATTACTAAAATACTCTTAGCATGTTTGTATCTTGACAGTGCACACTTTTCAGTGAATACCCATCATCCTTTTTGAGTGACTGTCAGGCTAATTTTAGAACCAATAAAATATATTTATGTATGAATAACCATATAAGAATATGTGCATGTGATCTTAAAATTATGTATGCAATAAATAGCCTGTTTGAATGAATCATCTCAGGAAATAGAGTGTTATTTCTATTCCAGGACTTTGCTGATCTAAAATTTGCTGTAGGCTATATATTTCTGCATCGCTGACATCTAGAAATTCAGCAAATGAACTATGGTGCTCAAATCTTCCTCATCTCACATTTTTGCTTCTTGCCTCAGTTCTAAGCATGGCACTTATTTCATTTTAAATGTTACACAGGTTCTTTTGATTATCTTATGGCCAAATGGCCATCGTGGTGTTAGTAAAAGCATTTCAGAAACATCAATAAAAAAGACTTTCAAATTAGATGCCAATGATAGAAAATGATGAAGCAGAGATATTACTTGCTGCCAAGTTCCAAAACTTTGAAATCCTTTCTGGAAAGTTGATGAAGAGCAGGTTCTTCTCTCTCTGTTGTTCTATTGCCAGATAGATGCTCAGCTGACTAGTTGTTACCATGTGCCTGGACAGAGAGCTGTGAGAGAAACACGAAGAAATGTCACATGAAAAGTTAGTCTTCAAATGACATTCTATGGGGTAGGACATGTAGGGGAGAGAATAGCAAAACGCTCATGTTCAAATTGGATGTATTTCTTCATACCCTAAACTAATAAAACGCTGGAGACAGAACCAGTTTTTACTTTTATATACCCAAAATTCATCCAGATGTCTTTTCAAAGCAATTGCTCAAAGCAACCTAGAATGTCAAGCTTTCACTTATGAAGTGCTATGAACGTGGTCTCAGTTCTGATGACTAAATCCATTACAGGGTCAGATTCAGGAAAGGCTACAATTGTGTCTTAGTCTGCTTGTTGTTGCTATGATCAAAACATCTGAGGCTGGATAATGCATAAGGGACTTGTTCCATTCCTGATTCTCATGTATGGAACAGTTAAATTGCATGGGGCCAGTATCTTCCCAAGGGTTCCTGGCCCACATCACAACACAACTGGGAAATGAAAAGAAAACTGCAACAAGCCAAGCACAGAAAGGTATTCATGAAAAGTGCCAAGCTACTTTATACCAACTCATTTTTGTGATAGTTATACCCATCCTGTGAAAACCATGCTAACCATTCCCATCAGTGATATCTCCAGTGACCTATTACCTCCCACTAGGCCTGACCTCTTAAAGGTTCTATGGCCGATCAGCATTGACACACTAGGACCAAACTTCTAGCACATAGCAACTGGTGATAGCTGTCAGCAATTCTTCTGGGCTGTGAAGAATTGAGTTTTAGACCCAGTTTAGCCACTAACTAAACATTTCCCCCCGATCAAGTTGTTATACTTCTTTGGGGTTAGATGAGTTTAATTACTTTTTTTCCAATCTCTCTACAATATGTATTAATTCACTCATACCTTTCTCCTTCCCTCTCTCCATGTTCTCTTCCTCCCTCCCATTTTTAACTTCTTTCATCTTCCTCCATTTCCATACCCCCTACCCTTATTTCTTTCCTCATCATATTCTTCCCCTTCTTTCCTGTACCTCTTCCTCCCTATCCTCTTTCCTTTCACTCTCTTTTTTCTTCCTATTTCTCCCTACTATTCCTTTTCCCTATACTTTTTCCTTTCCCTTCCCTTCCTTCCTTCCTTCTTTTCCTTCCTTCCTTCCTCCTTCATCATGTTCACTTTCTGCAAAGGGCATTTACAACAAATTCCTGTCCTAGTTCAGGCTTTCCATTCTCTAGCTCAGTTCTCCTCAGAATGTAGTCCATGAACAGCAGCTTGTGTTTATGAAATGAAGGTAATCATGATTCACCCAGAAATTATGGAGTTAGAGTTCATCAATCTACATTCATAAAATCCTCTGATGCCACTCTAAAATTTTAGAACCACTGCTTGAATCATTTTTGTCATTCTCCCCAGTAGTCTCTACTTACTAATAACTTATTTTCAACAGAAAAGAGGGTCCAGGGTAGACTGTGGAGCCAAGAGGACATGGAGGAGAATGTTACTCTGGGCCCTGTGCTGAGTCAAAACTGTATGAATTCATCCAAGCTATTATTCACCATTTCTTAACTATTGAAAATAATAATGCCGCTTCACAGGACTATGTGAGAATTCTTCATGATATACTTTGAAAATAGAAAGGAGTCCTAAATAGTAGCCATTACCCTTAGGTTAATAAGGTTATCATTTTTTGCTACAAAACAACATGAAGAGTAATATGGAAATTTGGGATTCACTGATTTTGGTAGGCAGAATAAACCTCCTCCAAAGATCCATGCTCTAAGTCTCTGGGATCCCTGAACATATTACCTTTCATGATAAAGGGGAGCTTTTCAGATACAATTAGAGGTAACCCTGAATTATCAGGGAGGACACATTTTACTACACAATTCCTTCACAGTGGAAAACCCAGCTGTGGGAACAGACAGATGTGATGATGAAAGTCACTTCAAAGAGATATTATGTTGCTGGCTTTGCTGACTGAAGATGGAGGTCAAGGGCCAAGGAAAATGTGGGAAATCTAGTAACTAGAAGAGGCAAGATTCTCTCCAACAGATTCCAGAAGGAGACGCAGACTCATGCATGCCTTGATTGTACTTCAGTGAGTCTTGTGTCCCACATCTCACCTACAGACCTCTAAGATGATAAATCTGTTGTTTAAGTCATTGTGTTTGTAGCAATTCATCTAGGAAGGAGTAGTTGAGTCACTGAAATGATATTTAGATAGGTTTCTTTTGATTTACACCATAAAACAGCAGTCTAAAATTTCTCTGATGTATGACCTACCCTGTCCTTTGATCATTTGTAACCCTCATGGCAAACATTTTGACTTCTTTCTACACCAAAATCCACCCCTACCCAACCCTACTTTGAGCTTTATCTCCTCATTCTTTCTTCATTTACTCAATGAAAGAGGAGCTAATGAGCCTTGAATTAATGACAGGAGAAGCAGAGCGTTTGGTTAATCCATTAAATGGATAAGCAGCTACTGAATAATTAATTGCAATTTGACTGAAGTTTTAGCTTCTTATCTAAGACAAAAAAAAATAGTACACCCAAGATATTTAAAGCTGTATAGAAAATATGTTCTACTTCAAAATTATTTGGGGAAGTGTTTATGAAAGGTGCCTAGAATATATATTAGTATAAGTTCTTTGAAATTTGTAGGGTATAAAATACTACTGCTGCTGATTAAATAGTCACATTTGTTACAAAATAGCTTTAGAATTGTTTTCATGACAAAAGACGGTAAGAAAAACAATGGTAACTTTAGGTAGAGAGACTGACTTAATAAGCTATTTTTGTAATGAGAAGTAACACACTGAGGTCACATATGTGTAATTCTAGCTGCTGATTAGTTTCTGTGAGGTTAAAAAATAAAAGAAAAATGTTTTTGCACTTTTTTGTTTATAGCTTTCTGAACCTTACTCTCTATTCTAAAAAAGAACTAAACATGGCAGGGGTAAATATATAAAAAACACTCAAACTTAGTGTAGATGTTGTCACTAGTATGTTAGATATTGCATTTAGAATTTTATTATAAAATTAAGATGTGATTAACTCAAACTAAAAAAAAACGCATTGTCTTCTAAGAACAAGTTTCACTGGCCTAATGACTAGGCCAATGTAAGCAGATGATAATATCCAGAACCAAAGTAAGCAGATGATAATATCCAGAACCAAAGTAAGCAGATGATAATATCCAGAACCAAAGTAGACTCTGTTAAGGTCTAGAAAGACTTTTCAAGCAGTGGAGTCCCTGCCTAGCAAGCAGAAGGCTAAGCAATTTAACATGTCAGAGCAACCAGTCTTACCAATCTCCATACAAGTTTTAAGGCTTATGGCAGGTGCGGACTTCCCTTGCAGTTATGATTTGTAGACTGTCACCAGGGCCTTCTGTTTTATCAGGTGATGGTGTCTTCAGCTTTCCCTCTCCCTCACTGAATGCTGGGGCTGGGCTTCGGACTCTCTGCAATATTTTCCTGTTGCTGCTGTTTCTTTTGCCTTTCTGCTGCCTTGTTGTCTATTTGATTCCTGTCTTCAAAATATAGTCCGTCTTGTGTTAGCTAAATCTCTTTATTCAACAAGTCACATCTAATGTGTTATTTTTCCTCCTCTCTTCCTAGACAATTTAATGCTCAGGAAAGCACTTTCTTTCTATAATAAAAAATGGCAAAAACAAAACAAAACAAAACTAACTTGAAGCAGAAGTCCCCAAAGAGACACCTCATATTGCTTTCAGGTTTACTTATTCAATGTTACTTATATTTCTCTAAAACAGTTCAAATAGTCACAAGAAAAACATAGTCTTCTAAAAATGCTGAGGTGCCTATTTTCTTGGTGCAAAGCTTAGCTTTGACTTTAAGTCCAAATGACTTACTGTCACCTAGTTGCATAAGTAATTGAACAGTACAAGTAGTGTTGATAAGTCAAAATCAAAGGAGGTTTCAAGACAAGTATTCTTTTTGATATATGCATTACTTTCTGCATGCTAATCCTTACCATGACTTACGTGTACATCTTCTGCTTTAGAGGCTATTTACTGAAGTAAATCTGAAGTGAATCCAATAAAGTCTCCAGTTCCATGGTGCTTGATAATGTGCCTGTGCAAAAATCTTTAGTTTATGAATCAAAAATGCTAAATTGTGTTTTTTACCTTACTTTCTATTGCTACTTTCTTATGTCTGCAGACTCATGCTGAAAGACCAAACAATCAATGGTAAGAATATAATGAATGAAACAGAATGTACCATTAATAAGCAAAATCTATATTTCACACAGAAGTAAAAGTTCTCTTGATGCTAACCTATAATTCAAATGTACCAGATACCTCACTGAACTGTGAAACTGCTGGCCTCAAATTCACCTGCATAGCTAATCAGTAGATCCTGAATATTATCCATTGCACCTGTGTATTCTTCTGGTCATAGTGATGTAACAAGAAACAAAAACAAAGGCTGTCAGAGAGCACATATTCCACTGAGACTCTGGGACACTAAGCAAACTGGCTACATCAAATATTCATCTTTTTAGATAGTGATAATAATATAAATGACAAATATCAAGGGGAAGTGAAGGGGAAATAGTATGGGAGACAAAGTCTGTAGAAGCATCTACTAGCTTTGAGGGAATATTAAGAGAAAACAAAGATCTGTAATAGAACACAAACATCAGAAAGCAGGAAATGAAACTGGCAGAACCAAAAAACTAGAGTACACAGATTGTTAGAAGAGAGAGACAGAGGACATGGTGCTAAAAGTTGAAGAGGTGAAGGGTCTAGTCATGTCACAATTTTAAATGGGCTGTTCAGGGAAGACCTCCATGAGAAAGCCAAAACAAGGAGTTGAGGGAGAAGGTAAGTACCCATGGAGATATTTGGGGAACCTCATTCTAGGCAGAAGGAGGAGGCAGTGTGAAGAATCTAACAATGAGGTTTCCATTTTGTTCAAGGAATATCAGTAAGGCCCAGGTGATTGTGGTGAGGTGAGATTCAGAAACATCTGTAGGAGCTCAAGTGGGAGAGGGAAGTCAAAGCATCTGCAGCTTTTCTGTTCTAAAAATAAAATTAAAAAAGGACCAAATAGGATCAATTCAAGAATCCAATATGATGCATTATGTAAATATTTGTTCTCTATGCCATTTGTGTTATTGAAATTATGGACATATTTGAACCTCCAATGTATGATTCTAGCATCCCGGAGTTCATACTAAACTGTAACAGAATCATTTATTTCGGATATAAATATTTTTTATAAATTCTTCTTTAACTGACAGAAATTTCCTTTTTTTAGATCAACCACTCCTAACGATAATGAAACCAATTTCTGTGAATCAGAGATAGGCTTTCCTATGATCACTCAAGTTCTAGCCAAATCCTCTTATCTTTGACTTACAAAAATACAGTTCTGTTTTGATTTACTGCTCACTTGCATTAAAAGAAAAACAATTAAAATATACTGCTCACTCTGAGTTTTGATGTCTGCGCAGAAACTGCTGTAGGTTGGGTGGTTCTGATAAAGAATCCCCAAAAGAAAGCTGGTGTTCAAGTCTAATTCTCAATTTCTAAATATTATCTACATCAATGCTGTTTATATGTGATGAAACATTAGTTATTCTTTTTGCTCCTGTAATATTTTTATCTAAACTAAATATTGTCTATATATATGTTACTTTGGATAAACATACCAAAGTTCCATAATCCCAGAATAAAACTGCAATTTAAAACATATATCAATGCCAGGCACTGGTGGCTCATGCCTGTCATCCTAGCTACTCAGGAGGCTGATTTCTGAGGATCACAGTTCAAACCATTCCTGGCAGGAAAGTCATTGAGACTATTATCTCCAATTAACCATCAGAAAACCAGAAGTGGCACTGTGGCTCAGGTGGTAGAGCAATTGCCTTGAGCTGAAGAATTCTGGGACAGCACCCAGCCCCAGAGTTCAAGCCCCAGGGCCAACAACAACAACAAAAAAACCCACAACCAACAAAAAACATATATCAAAATATCTAAAAGACTTTCCATTTCCTAACAAATGGGGCAATGTCATTCTTTCTGATAAGTGAAGTAAGCCATGCCCAAAGAAACATAGGTCCTATGGTTTCCCTTATTTCCAAAAACTAGTATGTGTCTGGGACCAAGCAGAAAAGGTCAAAAGCTATGTACATATGATAACATAAGATGATGTTAAGTGAAATGAACCCCAAGATAGGGACACAGTGGATTTTTCTTTCTTGCTATTGTTCTTAACATATTTATAATGTACCACGTGATTTTTTTGTTTCTTTGTATGTTCCTCCCCCACCGTATAACCCCTATTTTCACTGTATTTGATGTTGGTGCCCTGCATCTTGTATATACACTTCTCTAGCTTGGGGAGGGGAAGGGGAAAAAAATTCCTAAATAGGGATACAGGTTGACCCATTGTAATAATGGGATGTACAAGACACTATGTTGAAAAATGAACTTTACAATTTAGGGGGAGGTGGAATGAGAGGGGTGTGTAGTTGTTGAGGTGGCAGGGAAGGAATGGTAGGGGAAAACAAATGAGGAGGCAACAATGCTTGATAGGAAATGTACTCATTACCCTGTTCATGTAACTGTAACCCCTCTGTACACTATTTTTACAATAAAAATGTATTTTAAAACATCTGAAAGAATGTTAAATAATTTCACTCTTCAGAACAAGTAGGTGAGTTTGGGAAGTATACAAAATAGCTTGATTTAGGTCTGAGAAGGTGGCTCAGTGGTAGAGTGCTTGCCTTACATGCATGAGGTCCTGGGTTCGATTCCACAGTACAACATAAGCAGAAAAATCTGGAAGTTGTGCTGTGGCTCAAGTGGTAGAGCACTAGCTTTGAGCTGAAGAGCTGAGGGAGAGTGCCCAGGCTCAGAATTCAGGCCCCATGACCAACCAAATAGATAGATAGATAGATAGATAGATAGATAGATTGATTGATTGATTGATTTAGATATTGCACAATGCATATATAGAACAACTTTTAATCCATATATTTTGTAGTTATTTGTTAATTAAAAGGCTATATATGTATATATATATATATATATATATATATATATATACTATACCTTACATTGTTCTGTAGGTAGTTTTTGATTTTACACTACTAAACCAATTTTATTTTATTTTACTTCTGTATATGAGTCATAGGTCACAACTTACTTTTTTTCCCATGGATGCAAGATCTCACATATTCACCCCAGGATGGCCTTGAATTTTCCATACTCTAGTGTCACATCCCAAGGTGATGAAAGTACCTTGGATAGTTTCCTGTCCTTTTGTAAACCCTATGAAAGCTTGTATCTTGAAAAGGCTACTGTTTTCTTATTGCTCTGCCTTTCCACTTTGCCAAAGAATGTTGAACATATTTTGGGGTTCTCTATGCTGTTAGGCAGAGAGTCTTCCTATGAAACAATGTAACGTTTTATAATGAGTCTGAAAACCATATAATCTTTTCAATATTATTCTTCGCTATATTATTTAGTTGTATTTCCAGAAAAAAATTATTTTTATTGTAAAGTTGATGTACAGAAGGGTTACAGTTACATGTCAGGTAATGAGTACATTTCTTTTTGAACAGTGACAACTTTTCCTTCATTTTCTCCCAGGTTCCCCCCTCCCCCACTCACAAATTGCCTAGCTCATTTTCAACTAGTTTCTAGTGCATATCACTACTACATTTGTCTATCCTTCTTTCCACCATTTCTGTGCTCCTCCTTACCCTCCCCAAAACAGATAAACTTATGTACAAGAAAAAGTTACAGAAATCAAAAACAGCAAAAGGGAGAAGACATAACAAAACAAAAAACAAAATAATAAAAAAATCTCATTTCCATTTTTTGGAGTTTATTTAGATAAACATCATTTTAGATAAAAATCATATGACTATCTTTTGGTCTCACAATGTGGAAGTTAGAGTCCTGTTTTATGAATTTCTTTTTACCCACAAAAATTCTTGCTGGCATTTTAATAGTAATTGCTGTAACTGTGTATATTGACTTACAGAAATTCATATCTCTTCTATGTGGAATTTTCAAACCCATGAAATCAGTTTGCTTCTCTATTAAGGATTTCCTTGTTTCTTTTTATCAACATTGTAGTTTCAGAATGCTTGCTTAGATTCATATTATTTATTAGGCTTCATTTTTTTGTGTGTGAGAATACCGTACAGAGGAGTTACAATTACATGGTAGGCTTCATTTTTAAAATTATTTAAAGTATTATTTTAAAAAAGTTAATATCCAAGTATATGTCTAGCTTATAGAAATACTATTTATATTTTTCATATGTAAATTTTTAGTCTATCTTGTCTTCTCTGAGCTGGCTATCTTTACTTGCAACTTCTGCTTTACTGCTCTTTTGTTTTGCTTTTAGATTCCTGGTAATGTTCTATCTAGAGAATCAAAATATCTTCAAGAGAAAGCTTAATGGTATGTCTTTTTTATTTCTTTTAACTTTCTTCTCCTTATAAAACAACTTTCTTCTCCTTATAAAACAACCTTAAGGGGGTGGACATTTTCGCAATACTCGATGTCAGGGTGAAGGCATTCAATCATACTCAATTATAAAGAGTGTGAGATACACAAAAAGTAAATACCTTTTTAAGCTGTCCATGTTCCTCTCATTCCTAAAATCTCTGGGATATCTCATCAGAATGACTATTAAATATTTTTTTCAAGTTCTTTCCTTCATTGATTGATATGATACTGTGACTTTTCTTCATTAAAGTGCTATCGTTGAGGTCCAACTAATTCTTTAAAAATATTGAACCAGCCCTTGCATTCATGAAATAAACCACTCTTGGTCCACAAATGCTTCTTTTAGCAAATTGATGAATTATTAGCTGATATTTTTAAAGGATGAAAAGAAATTTATCTAGAGTTTTCTTATTTCACATTTTCTTTGTCGGGATTTGGTATCAGGATAATAGAACTAATTTCATATTTTCCCTAGGGGATTTCTCCTTTTTTACAATATTTCATTTAAAGTGTGTATAATATTAAATGCTTTATACAATTCTCCTGTGAGAATATCTGAACCTGCACATTTCTAGTTTGACATTCTTAAACTATAAATTAAATTTTCTAAAGTTGATCAGTTCATGTTACCCAATTATTATTGGTGAAATTTGCAAGTTGTGTGTTTTGAGGAGCTGGTATATACATATTTTTAATTGTGAAAATACGATACAGAGGGGTTAAAATTACATGGGCAAGGTAACGAGTATATTTCATATCAAGCATTGTTGTCTCCTCCTTTGTTTCCCCTTCCCATCGCTTCCCATCTCTCCCCCTCCCCCCTCCCTGTTCCATCCAACACCCCCCCCCCAGACACCCCACCCCGGCCAAAATTGTAAAGTTCATTTTCAACATAACATCTTGTACATCTCATTGTTGCAATGGGTCCACCTGTATCCCTATTTAAACGATTTGTTTTTTTCCCTTCCCCTCCACAAATTTACCAACATCAAATACAGTGAAAGCAGGGGTTATACTGTGGGGGAGGGAAAGACAAAGCCACAAAGAAATCTTCTTATAAATATGTTAGAAACAATCCCAAGAAAGAAAAAACATTTCAGTCCTTATCCTGGGGTTCCTTTTACCTAACATCAACTTACCTAACCGGTTCTGCTTGTCTCAGACATATACTAGTAATTGCTAATAAGGGAAACCATGGGACCTATGTTTCTTTGGGCTTGGCTTACTTCACTTAATATAATTTTTCCAAGTCTTTCCATTTCCTAACAAATGGGGCAATGTTATTCTTTCTGATGGAGCCATGGAATTCCATTGTGCATATATACCACATTTTCTTGGTTCATTCATCTACTGAGGGGCATCTGGGTTGGTTCCATATCTTAGCTATGGTAAATAATGCTGCAATAAACATAGTCGTGCTGGTAGCTTTACTATGATCTTGTTTGTGATCATTCAGGTAAATGCCCAAAAGTGGGATTGCTGGGTCATAGGGGAGCTCTATGTGAAGTCTTTTGAGGAACCTCCATACTGCTTTCCAAAGTGGTTGAACAAGTTTACACTTCCACCAACAATGCAGTAAGGTTCCCTTCTGTCCACATCCCCTCCAGCATCTGTTGTTATTAGAGTTCTTGATTATAGCCATTCTAACTGGGGTGAGGTGGTATCTCAATGTTGTTTTGATTTGCATTTCTTTTATGGCTAGGGAGGTTGAGCATTTCCTCATGTGTCTATTGGCCATCCTTCTTTCTTCTTCAGAGAAGTATCTCTGTAAGTCTTTCGCCCACTTATTTATTGGGCAGTTGTTTTTTTTTGAGAATTTGTTATTGGGAGATGTAATTTTTTGAGGTCCAGGTATATTTTAGATATGAGACTCTTGTCTGTTGTATGGCTAGTGAAGAACTACCAATCTGTGGGCTTTCTGTTGATCTTGCTAGCTATGTCCTTTGCCATGCAGAAGCTCTGCAATTCCATGCAGTCCCATTTGTCCAAACTTTCTTTGATTTGTTGTGTTTCTGGGTCTATTTTAAGAAAATTTTGGCCTGTGCCAAGGAGACCTAGGGTTTCTCCTAGTCCATCCTGTAATGTTTTCAGAGTGTCTGCTTTGACTCCGAGGTCTTTGATCCATTTGGAGTTAATTCTGGAACAGGGTGATATATAAGGATCTAGTTTTAGTTTTCTACAAGTGATTAACCAATTTTTCCAGCATCATTTACTGAAGAGGCTGTCTTTCTTCCATTTTATGTTTTTAAAAGCTGGTATATTTAATCAAAGTTTAATTTGGCCTTTGATGTTTAACTTGGCCTTTGAGGTGATGGGCACCATATCCTTCCATACTGTTTTGTTGATAGAGTCCTTAATGATATCCTCTGTCTTATTCTTTTTGCATCTTTTTTTATTGAAAAGGCAATGAGCAGGGGTGTTACAGTTACATAAGTAAGGCAATAAATACATTATTTTAAATTATTGTTACCCCTTCCCTCTCTATCTCCTACTTACCCCTTCCTATTCCCCCTGCAAGTTGTAATATTCATATCCAACAGTGTCAAGTGAATATCAATGTTGCTGTAGTTCAGCCCTTGTTCTGCTGATCTGTGATTCCCTTTCCCTTCCACATATTGCAGTGTCTATTATGCAAAACATGAAGTACAAAAAAATGAAGGAAAAATAGTGAAAAAATAATGAACTACATAAAGGGTCTAATGAGAACCTCTTGTTTCCATAAGTTGGAGTTCATGTTAATATGCTTTATTATATATAGTCCTATGCATTTAGTACTTGGTTTATTGAGAGCCTCTGTTAAGAATATCATATATTTACAAGGTACCATGTGACTTTTTGATGCTTTGTATGTATCACCCCTGTTTTCACTGTATTTGATGTTGGTATAATTTGTGGAGGGGAAGGGAAAAAACAAATTGTTTAAATAGGGAAACAGGTGGACCCATTGCAAGAATGAGATGTACAAGACACTATGCTGAAAAATTAACTACAGTTTGGGGGGGGAAGAAGGAATGAGGAGGGGCCGAGTGTATTTGTGGAGGTGGGAGAGAAGGAATGGTAGGGGAAAAACAAAGGAGGAGGCAACAATGCTTGATAAGAAATGTACTCATTACCTTGTTCATGTACCAGTAACCCCTTTTTTACAGTATTTTCACAATAAAATACTTACTACAAAAAAGAATAACATATACAGTGGGGCAACCTGATCTTAACTATGAGATATACAAGATACTTTGTTGAAAATGAACTTTACAACTTGGGGAGAGTAGGAGTTGGGCAGGTAGGGAAGGAAGGGATGGTAGGGGAAAAATAAAGGAGGGGGGTAACAATGCTTGATAGGAAATGTAGTCATTACCGTACTCATGTAACTGTAACCCCTCTATACAGTATTTTTACAATAAAAACATATTTAAAAAGAAAAATCAACAAAAAGAATATCAAATGAAGGAGATCATGAAACCTGCTTTTCTTTGGGTCTGGCTTATTTCACTTAATATAATTTTTTCCAAGTCTTTCCATTTCCTTATGAATGGAACAATGTTATTCTTTCTTATGGAAGCATAGAATTCCATTATGTTTATACACCACATTTTCTTGATCCATTCATTTATCTAGGGGCATTTGGGTTGGTTCTATATCCTGGTTATAGTAAATAATGCTGCGATGAACATCATCATACTGGTGGCTTTAGTCTGGCCTTGTTTATGATCATTTGGCAAATTTCCAGCAGCGGAATTGCTGGGTTATAGGGGAGTTCTCCGTGTAGTCTTTTTAGGAGCCTCCACACTGCTTTCCAGAGTGGTTGAACAAATTTGCACTCCCACCAACAGTGTAGTAGCGTGCCCCTTTAGTCACATCCCCATCAGCATCTGTTGTTGTTAGATTTCTTGATTATGGGTATTCTAACTGAGGTGAGGTGGAATCTCAATGTTTTTATTTGCATTTCTGGGCAACATGGGACATAGCTAGCAAAATATATGGAAACCCCTCAGACTGGGAGAAGATCTTCACCAGTAATACAACAGACAAGGGTCTAATGTCTAAAATATATCAACAGGTCTAGAAATTAAATTCCTCCAAACAAACCTCCAATGTAACAATCACCCCATTAAAAAGTGGGCTAAAGACCTTAAAAGAGACCTCTCTGAAGAGGAAATATGAATGGCCAAGAGACCCATGAAGAATTGCTGAACATCTCTGGCTATAAAAGAAATGCAAATCAAAACAACATTGAGATTCCATCTTATTCTCTCTTTTTTAAAATTTTGACATGTATACTTCATTATATTTTGCAAGCCATCTTCCAAAAGAATAATGTATGGGATTTTGTCCCTTGAGAATTTCATTATAGAGTGAAACAACAACCTAAGAATGTCCCTTACATTTTTTTGCATTTTATTGTTGAATGGCCTGTGTCAGTTGTAATTATCAATGAGGTTTAGTATAATAAGTTAGTACATGCATACAGTTGTGCACTGACTGAGTTTTGCCTTCCATCATTCACATCCTCTGCCCCTCTCCTTACCTCTATAACCATTATTCTGCATGCAGGCTGAGTCACTAATAACAGATGAGCCAGAACATATGGTATCTGTTTTTCTGTGTCTGGTTTGTACCACTTAGCATAATATCTTTCAGTTCCATCCATTTTTTTTGCAAATGACAGGATTTCCTTTTTCTTTATGCACATATATGCATATAATATAAAATGTGCATTAAATTTTATGTATTTTGTATGTTGCATATTATATTTTGCATGTTATATGTTATGTGGTGTGTGTTATGTTATAAATATTACATTTAGTCCTTTTATACAGTGATAGGTGTCATGTTTGGTTCTAAGTATTGCCAATGTGGATAGAGTATCAATAAATATGGATGTACAGATACCTCTTCGGTATGTTCATTTCACTTCCTTTAGACATTTATATAGAAAGGGGATAGCTGGAGTCTTTGGTAGATAACTTTTATTTTTTCAGGACCCTTCATACTTTTTCTCACCAGGATCAAGTATCTGTTTGTCCACACATTTTCTAGAATCTATCATATTTTATTGTTTTGATGGTGGCTATTCGAACTAGGATGAGATAATATCCTATTGTTTTGCTCTATGTTTTCCTGGAAGCGAATAATATTGAAGTTATTTTCATATATTTTTCTGGACACTTGTATTTCTCATTTTGCAAAATGTCTACTCACAGCATTTTTTGTTTTTATTTTTTTAATTTTCAAATTATGTCTTATTATCTTTAAGTACTTGCATTTTGATCAATGTCACCCCTTTGTTCATTTTGCCTCATACTCTGGTTTCTCTTCAGATCGTATAAATCTTTCCCCATTTCATTCTGCCTCATCCCTCACCTCTCACAACACAATCCCTCCCCTCAATTCAGTAGTTGCGCAAAAAAGTTTCAATTCAACTTGCCATTTTTTGTTTTCAGATGGATTATTTGGTTCTGTTTTTGAGTTCTTACTATATTCTATTAATCCAACAAAACAATTCACTCATTCTGTAAGTGATCCTTTCACTCTGTTGATTTACTTTTCTATGCAGAAGCCTTTTAGCTTGACATATTCCTGTTTGAATATTTTGTTTATTTACTGTACTTTGGAGCCACATTCAAAATTGTTGTCAATGCCACTATCTTGGAATGTTTATTACATGTTTTCTTCTGGCAGTTTTAGTTTGGGCTTCTACAGGTAACTCTTTAATGCTTTTTGAGTTGACCTTTGTGTTTCAATTTTCACCACTTTTGAGAAAATGTATGTTTTTGGTACCTTTTCCAGGAACAGTTGGTTATAGATGTGTGTGTTTCCCTTCCCCTCCCCGGGCTCTCTCTTCTGTCTTCTTATTCTGTTTCTGTTTCTATACCATTACTGTAGTCAAACCTAAGTAGGAGGGAGAAATAAATAATATGTCACCTTGTCACTAACAGATGATAGTTCAAGTTCAGGCTTTACACTTCACCACAAATAATGTTCAAGAGGAAGTGTGTGCAGTACTCGCTCCTCAGTCAGTTTTTCTAATACTTCTCTTAGTGGGAAGGTAGGAGTGTCTCAATAACGTTATTCACAAAGCTTCCACTGATAAAATGGGAGAAGACCTAGTTACCATCATGTGCTGGTGAATATGCCAAACCCTACCTGTCGCCTCTGACAGGTTCTTCCACAAGACTAAGAGCGCTGCTTTGTTACTGACTGTAGTAGGAAGAGGTCTAAGTTCCACATGATCTTTAATGACCTTGACAGAGTTGGTCACCTGATGCAGTAAAGTTCCTGACTCTGTGATCTTGCTTCTCAGACCATGATAGAACGAATCATTACAGTGTGATGGGTGTAAGGAGTCCTCTTTCCATCTTTGCTGTAGTAGATGGGAGTTGTGGCTCCAAGATTTTAATATGGCATTTGATTTAAATATAGTGATATGATATAAAGTTTTCTGTGTTGCTTGTCTGACTTTTTATTTTTGGGGGGGGGTTTGGTCGTGGGGCCTGAACTCCCTCAGCTGGGGTGCTGTCCCTCAGCTCTTCAGCTCAAGGCTAGCGCTCTACCACTTGAGCCACAGTGCCACTTCTGTTTTTTTTTTTCTGCTTATGTGGTGTTGAGGAATTGAACTCAGGTCCTCAGGCATGCAAGGCAAGCGCTCTACCACTGAGCCACCTTCCCAGCCCCCGCTTGTCAGATTTTATCTGGACCTCTGAGTCTTTTTTGGAACTATTCCTGACTATTCTGGATTGTTAGCTTTTTCATCCTTCAGTCTGAAAAAATATTAGGCAAAAAAATCCAGAGAACTCTCATGATACCATTATCTAGGGCCTCAAAACTCTTAAAGAGTCTCTCTTCTTACAGCCGTCTTTTAGAAACTTCTTCTATCTACAGAGGGTGATGTGTATTACACAGCTGTGCTTAGTGGGAGAAATAGGGAAAATATGCTATATGACTCTTCTCAGCCTTTCAGAAAAATGGAATACCTGAAATATGTCTTGCTTAAAGGTTGCTTATGGGCAAATACAGAAGCCTTTCGTTTGCAAAGTCAAGGTTCTGTGTGGAACTCAGGCCATCCCTAGTTTATTACTAGCTTCCCCCTATCTAACCCATGTTGCCATTTTGAAATCACACAGTCTTCTGAAACAAGTGACTGAAGATACTTGATTAGAGAGGCACAGAGAAATGAATGGCACCTAAGCGTGTTTCCTGACAGCATTCATCGGTTGGAGTGAGTTATTTATCTTTATCCCCCTGTGGGACTTCAAATTATCATAAGAAATCACAAATTGCTCTACACTGAGATGCAGGGTCAGCCAACCCATTCACCTGTATTGTAAGAGACCTAATTTTATTATCTCCAACCAGTCTTGATAAATGATGCCAAAAAGCCTGAAATATTTTAATAAAAGAAACCATGTAGCATTACTTAGCAGGTTACTGATTTATGCTGGATGAGTTGCCTCTAGATTTTTTTTTCAGTTTGGCTGGCTAATAAAGACAAGCACAAAGGAAACAAGTCTATTTTTTTTTAAACAAGTCTATTTTTTAATGGAACAAGTATGGGGTATGTCAGTCAAAGGGGAATTTAAGAAGATAAAACAGAGTCTTTGGCCTTTAAATAGGAATAGAGGAGGGAAAAATTAGTAGAATACATTAGGTTATATACTCACTCCTGAACATTATCATCTCTAAGCTGGGATCATAATGATTATACCTTCTTTATATGTGAAGGTATTGGTGAGGCCAACAGAAGGTTAAATGTTTTTTTTTTGTTGTTGTTGTTTTTTTGATGCTCTAATGTACAATTTTTATTTTTATTTTTTTATTTTTATTTATTTTTTATTGTGAAAATACTGTACAGAGGGGTTACAAATACATGGGCAAGATAATGAGTACATTTCTTTTTTTTTTGTCGGGCGTGGGGCTTGAACTCTGGGCCTGGGCACTGTCCCTCAGCTCTTCAGCCCAAGACAAGCGCTCTACCACTTGAGCTACAGCGCCACTTCTGGTTTTCTGGTGGTTTATTGGAGATAGGAGTCTCACGGTCTCTCCTGCCCGGGCTGGCTTTGAACTGCGATCCTCAGATCTCAGCCTCCTGAGTAGCTAGGATTACAGGCGTGAGCCACCAGCACCCAGCTAATGAGTACATTTCTTATCAAGCATTGTAGCCTCCTCCTTTGTTTCCCCTTCCCATCCTTTCCCATCCTCCCCTTGCTCCCCCCACCCAATCCTCGCCGCCCCCCCACCAAAGTTGTAAAGTTCATTTTTGACATAACGACTTGTACATATCATTGTTGCAATGGGTCCAAGAAGGTGCAGTGTTATGGGAAGTGGCACTGTAGCTCAAGTGGTAGAGCGCTCGCCTTGAGCTGAACAGCTGAGGGACAGCGTCCAAGCCCAGAGTTCAAGCCCCACGACCGACAAAAAAAAAAAAAAAAAAAAAAGGTTCAGTGCTATGAATTGCTATGAATAGCTCCACTCCTCTAAAAATGAAAGTACCAATCCCTCACAATTGTCAAATTATTGAAATGAGAGTAAAATGTGATATGAAAGACTGCAATGAGAAGAAATGTAAACTAAAACAAAAGTTTTCTTCCATTCATTAAGTAGTAGGTGCCTAGATGCCAGGACTTCTTGACTTTGTAATAAAACAAGTATATGGTCAATCCTTAATTGAATACCTGTGTAGAGCTCCAATAAAACAAATAGTAGTTAAACAATATGAGTAGAGTCAAAAAGATTAATGCAGCTGGGTACCGTTGGCTCACTCTTATAATCCTAGCTACTTAGGAGGTTGAGAACTGAGGATTGCAGTTCAAAGCCAGCCTAAGCAGGAAAAGTCTGTGAGACTCTTATCTCCAAATAAACCACCAGAAAACCAGAAGTGGTGCTGTGGCTCAAGTGGTAGAGTGCTTGCCTTGAACTGAAGAGCTCAGGGACAGTGCCCAGGTACAGAGTCCAAACCCCTCCATCAACCAAAAAATTAAAAAGAGTAATGCAAGATATTTTGTACATGTAGCATACCTAACTCAACCAGGTACTTGGAGTATAAGTTTTGTGAGGTGGTACATTCAAGCTGAATCTTCTGTGAAGGATGAGAAGTTAAAAAGAGAGACATAGGAATACTGGGTATGAGTAAGGAGGAAAGTTCATTTAATATAGAAATAGAAAAGAAAATATTTAAAATACAGTTTGAAATCAACGTCTAATAATGTGTTTCAAGTTATCATAAGGAAATTTAGTCTTGAAGAATGACTTTATATAAGTTAGCAACATCTATTGAAAAGCAAGAATAACTTCAACTTGCCTCTTTTCTTGAAACATCAGAGATTTTATTCATGAGATAAGAGAATAAAAAAGGCCTTTGTCTTTTGATTCCTTCAGATAAATAGGCTGTGCAGGAAGGTATTGATGCCATGTTGACTTATCTAGCTTTTATTGGATTTGATAGGCCATGAGACCTGGAATTCTCTCAAGAGTATAAAAGAGAACAGGACAAGATCAAGACGTCATCGTTGAAAGCAAATGATATCAAAGCAGTGACATTTATTCCTACATTTGTACATGTTAAATTCACCGGAGGCCTGTCCAGAATCTCTAATCACTGATCAGAAACTAAAGGTCCAGTCTCTAAGTGGCATAGGTATATTCATTTATTCCCTGCAGCTTTTCTGGAAGTCCTGAAATTTACCCATGTATAATATGTGAATAAATTGTTCTGCTATAAGAATGAGAAACCCTGGCTTTGTAGGTCCACATTTCAGTGTAACAAAATGACCAGAAGCTGCTACTTCTTGCTTCAGAAAGTACTTGTGCTCTCCCTTTTGCCATGACTCTATCCTCTCTTCTTAGGGATCTAACCTGGGTATCTTTCTTCATTTAATCTTCTTTTGTTTCCTTTGACAAGTAAATGTTTATTTATTTGTGAATATTTTTATTATCTTCAAGTAATTGTACAAAGGAGGGGCCATTCAATAAGACAGTACTCTTCTCTCTTCTCTTTCCACTCTAGTACAATTATAATTTGTGAATATTCAATTAAAACAATTCCAAATATACTTGGCTTGATTTGGGTGGTATATCCTGTTTGGGGTTTGCCTAAATGCAGAACCAAAGATATGGATGTAAGTACAGGTAGTTTATTTAGAAAGTGATCTCAGACAATGCTCATATGAGAGTAGGGACAGAGAAGGGAGAGTATTTGGCAACTTACTACATGGAGCCATTAAGAATCTTGTGTAAGTCCTTGTAAACACATAATTTAGACTAGTCTTCTGGGGAGTAAGAGCACTGGAATATTCATTTACCACTTTTCTTTTATTGGATAAAAATTATTCTTTCTTACTGGATCCAACCTACTCCTGGGCTGTTTGCCCACAGGATAAAGAATGCTTGTGTTAGGAGAGATGTCTTCACTGCAGCCACAGATAGCCATGTGGTCCAAGAGCATACAAATGAGGTAACAATACTTCAGGCTACATAATGATATTGCTTAATTGGAATGTTAGTCCAGATCCTTTGGGAGACTAAACAGACTGATCACACAATGATTTTACTATGGGAAATATCTATGAGAGAAATATCTATGAGAGATCCTCATGTAAGTCTGACCCTGATTTAGAAATAGAGGACACAGGCATTAGGCCAAAGCATCCCAGACTGCCAATCAGTTTAAGGAAAGCTTAATCAAACCACTGGGTATTTCCTCAGCCAAAACCTATTGCCAGTAGATCGTCCATGAATGGGCCCGCCTTATAATGCCTACCATCTTGCCATAGGTTGAGGGCCCTTCTGGGAAGAGAGACCTCTGCACAATCATGTTGGTTCCAGATCACAGTTGTTGGAGCTACTGAGTAATTACTCTTATCTCTGTAGTTGGAGGTCTTCAAAGCACATACTCATAACTACCACAAATATAGTAAAAATATGACATAGAAGATAACATCCAATGGTGTGTATGCCAACTTATATTGGGGTATACAATTTTTCCAATTCCTATAGTAACTGCATTTAGCTCCTTGAAGTTGGACATAGTGGGAATGCAATGTAAATTAACAAATCATACAGGTCACCATAGTTCTGATTCCCTGAAAGCCTGTTGTTAAAACTTATGAGCTAGTGCCCCATTAATAATATCTGTAGTAATTTTATCTCAGGGCAGAACAAAAACTTCTGAATACCACTCATAAGGAAATGGAAAGACTTTGAAAAATATATATTAAGCCAAGTAAGCTGGAAACACAGGTTTCCTGGTTTCCCTCATTTGTAGTCACTAGAATATGCGTATCAAACTAGAAGTAAACAGATTGGATGGTTAAAAAAATATACACTGCTGTATGATAAATTATCCAAGTCATTAGGCATTCACACACAAAAACCAAAGGAGGTCTATTCTTAGGAAAGGAACACAAAGGCGTAATGCCTATGCATATCTGATCATATAAAATAATATTTATGGAAATGAGCTCTAAGAAATGGAAACAAGAAGTTTTCTCTTAGCTGCTGTTTTGTTTTGTTTTACTTTTGTTTGTTCATTGATCTGTCTTTGGGAGGGCAATGGAGGCATAGAAATGGAGGGACAAAGGGTGAACAAATGCAGTAGTGGTTCTCACTAGACACTATGATTGAAAATGAACTATAAAACCTGTGGGTGGGGATATGAGAGAGTGAGGGAAGGGGCAATATTGTCCAAAATGAAATGTATTCTTTATTTTACTTATATAGCTGTAACCCTTCTGTACACCATCATCGCTATAATAACAATAAAAATACATGAAGAAAAAATTTTGAATATATTATTTTCAAAGTTAACAAGATTCTACTCTACCAAAATAATTTCATGTGCGTTCCTATAAAAAAGTGTATCTGGGAAACAACGAGGAGGCAACAATACTTGATAAGTAATGTACTCATTATCTTGCCCATGTAATTGTAACTCCTCTGTATGGTATTCTCACAATAAAAACAAATAATAATAATAATAATAATAATAATAATAATAAAGTGTATCTGCTGATTGTTTACTTTTTTATTTTCTGCCATCAAACGAGGCTGCCCTTCCTTTTTTTTTTTTTGGTCCAGTTGTGGGCCTGAACTCTGGGCCTGGGCGCTGTCCCTCAGCTCTTCAGCTCAAGGCTAGCGCTCTACCACTTTAGCCACAGCAGCACTTCCTCCTTTTTTTTAATCTGCTTATGTGGTGCTGAGGAATTGAACCCAGGGCCTCATGCATGCAAGGCAAGTGCTCTACCACTGAGCCACCTTCCCAGACCCTGCCTTTCCTTTTTTTAAAAAAAATTTTTTTTGGAGTCCGGTCGTGGGTCCTGAACTCTGGGCCTGGGTGCTGTCCCTCAGCTCTTCAGCTCAAGGCTAGCGCTCTACCACTTGAGCCACAGCGCCACTTCCAGCTTTTTTCTTTTTGCTTATGTGGTGCTGAGGAATTGAACCCAGGGCCTCAGGCATGCAAGGCAAGCACTCTACCACTGAGCTACCTTCCCAGCCCGAGGCTGCCCTTCCTTTATCTGTCATATTCTGTTTCTCACAAAGAAAGCATGATATTTTTATATCTTATTTTATTGGTTTCCTAACCAGAAAGCTCAACAAAAACATTTATGTTACTATGAAAATTTTTTCTATTCCAATATTAAGTTTAGCACCAAATAATAACATGTAAGGTTAATCTTCTCTGTTTGGGGTTAACAACTACTCTCTAGAAGGCAAGACAAAACTCTCAGGTTCAATTGTCAGTGAACTGAATAACACCTGATCAACCCAGAGAAAGTGCAGGTCAGCCAAGTAACTGAATTCTAATGTCATTTATACTACTCACTCTTGAATTTCAGAACGCAGAAATGTTTAGGTTTACTGTCATGTAATTCAATAAATGAATAGGTAGGAGTGATCCCTATTTACTATAAAGATATCTAGTAGAATAACACTATTAAAGCAATTTTTGAGAACAAAAAATGGCTTAAAAACAGCAAGTGGTACTGTTAACATGAGGATTTTTGCCAAGTTCCATAGATTTCTTTGTGATTATCTGCCATTTGCTAGTAACATTTCATGTAATATAATAATAGAGGGATACTAAACTAGAAAAAAAGAAAATAGAACTGAACACTTCGAAATTGTATTGTTATATATGTTACAATTCAGAAAGCCTATAATGTTGTTATAACTAGAATCTATACAAGGGTAGTTTATTATTTAGTAGAAAAGAAGACCAAAGGAAATAAGGAGGGAGCCTGAGTTCAATATGTACAATTTAATCCTGAACTCATAGTATGTTACAACACAGGTATACAAAACCCAACAGGTGGGGCTGGGAAGGTGGCTCAGTAGTAGAGTGTTTGCCTTGCAAGCATGAGGCCCTGGGTTTGATTCCTCAGCACCAAATAAGCAGAAAAAGCTGTAAGTGGCACTGTGGCTCAAGTGGTAGAGCACTAGCCTTGAGCTTAAGAGCTGAGGACATTGCCCAGGCCCCGAGTTCAGGCCCAACCACTGACAAAACAAAAAAACTAAAACAAAACCCAACAGGTATCTTAAATCAATTTTCTTTGCATGTAATGTGGATTCTGTTTAATTATCAATTCTCTCTCTCTCTTTTTCTCTCTCTGTCACACACACACACACACACACACACACACACACACACACACACACACACACACACACACACACCCATGAACGTTCTCTGTAAAACATAATATATAAAACTTGTAACTAATGGCATCCCATTTGAGGACCACATTATATGTATGTGTATAATATACATATGTATGTGTGTATATGCAAATCTGCATGCATGTATATATGTACAAACACACACATTCACAGACACATATATAATATATGTATACCTAATATACCTATATTTCATTACAGTAACGTCACCTGTGGATCTTATGCTGAAGAGGAAAAAATATCACGCTACCATCATAAAGATAGAATATCTTCATCTTACCAACTTATTTAGTAAGCTAAGTCTTCATGAAATAAAGTTTTCTTATGATTGAACGTGTTTGGAAATGATACATTTTATAATTACTTTTTTGAGAAATCAGAAATAATTTTAACTTTGAAGGCTTTGAGAAATTCCATAATTCATTATGAATAAAACTTCTTTATTTTTATATAGCCCACCATACTTTAGACTTATGTCATTCTGAAATATTGATGGAAGAATATCACAAATGGAGCTAATAGTAGACATCTCAGTGGATCTGATCACTAGAGATGAGTGACGTAGTGACATTTTCATTCCTTACATAAGTAACTATGCTATTTCATGAAAATGTTTCCTGTTTATGAAAGGTTTTAATTTTAGTATGTATCTTGAATGGAATTTACAGGAATGAAACTGTGCTATTGAGTCTCTTGTGAAAAATTTAAATGTAAACAATACCTTGTGGATAATTCCAGGACATCAGTAATTTACAGGTATCTTTCTCCTAGAAAAATAAATTTGAATTTTTAACTCATCAAGTGCAAAATATTAGGTTAGAATTTCTTTGTACTATTTTTCTAACCCTCCACAGATCCTAACCTCCCAGGGGTCAAGAATTGTTTTCTTTTTGCGTTTTTTTTTTTAATTCTCCAGGGATCATTAAGTGAAGCTAATTACATTATTGTTGAGTAAAACTCTAAGTGATTAAACAGCAGAAAAAAATGATTCAAAGGTCTTCGTGGTTAAACAGATAACAAAACTGATTCAAAAAATCTAAACACACTCTCAAGATTAATCTCTCCATTAAAACCAGGATAAAGAGTATCCCAGGGGTCATGTGGGGATGGGATTGGTGGCTAGAAGCAAGCCAGTGAGGGCTTATGTTTTCCTCCCAAGGTTGCACTCTGGATTTGTGTTGGTTAACTCATTAATCTACATTTTTCTGCATCTTCATTGATCCTTAGTAATATTCAAGAGAATATTTTTGTGTTTGTGACTTTAATAAGTATCACTGTCTCACAATTGTGAAATTTATGTAATCACTTAATCTCAATAAAAGATAATAGAAAAGAGACTATAAAAGATCAGAAAACAATATCTATTCCTATCCATTCCATAATTGCATTTTGAATATTGTAAGACTAATGGTTCCATACAACTCAAAAGTTCACCACCATCTATTGATGTTAAAATCCCATTTGGGTGTGTTATCCTTAAACAGTCACTGAAAGGTAAATGTTAATCTGACTAAGGCTGGACCTTTCAATCACATTTTGAAAGATGTTTTTTTTGGGGGGGTCTGGTCATGGGGCCTGAACTCTGGGCCTGGGCGCTTCACTCAAGGCTAACGCTCTACCACTTGAGCCACAGCGCCACTTCCGGCTTTTTTCTTTTTGCTTATGTGGTGATGAGGAATCAAACCTAGGGCCTCAGGCATGCAAGGCAAACACTCTACCACTGAGCCACCTTCCCAGCCCCTTGAAAGATTTTTTGATTGTGTTTCCTTAGTGCTGGTATCTAGGCTAAGAGGCTATTGATTATCAAACTGAAAAGAAATAACCAGTATTGTGATTAAAACTGACTGTGTGGTTTATTTGTAACTTCTAAATGAGTCCATCTAACACATTTGATTACATTATTATTGGTACATAATGGAAATGCTAGTGGCTAAAATGTGAATATAACTGGCCCAAAGTTATGGCACAAGTATGAGCTTTGAACTAAAAATCTCCAGGCTTGAAAGTCTAACATTTATTTTTATTTTTATTTTTGGTAGTACCAGGGATTGAACGTAGAGCCTTGTACTAGCTGGACTGGGACTCTATTACGTGAGCCACACCTCCATACTTCCTGAATTTTTTCCTGGTTATTTTGGAGATGGAATCTAATAAATTGTCTGTCTAGGCTTCTCTCAAGCTGCGATCTTCCAGAATTCAGCTTCCTGTATAGCTAGGATTATAGACATGAATCACACACTATGCTGACATGAAATTAATTTTGCCTCTGGTGATGAAATTTGAATTTGCTATATAATGTATTTTGTATATTGAAACAAGAGCTTTCATCAGGTAAATTATAGAAATTACTTATTTGGACTGTTTTGACTACTGAGATTATGGATCAGAAATCTGGAACTTTTTGTATGAATTTTTGTGCTTTCTTTTATTAAAAATGTATATAGGTATTGGTATTTTGATGTTGGGTAATATCACAAAACATGAGAAATTAGTCAATTCCAAAAGGTTCATTTAGACTCTGACAATATTTCTTACACCATGCAGAAAGAAATCTCTGATTAACATGTGCCATTAATCATTTAGGCACAAAGCCAGGACCTTTTATTTCCAGTGATCAGAAATGCAGTGCCAAAAATGAAGGCATAGTCAGTGGATGACAAGTGTTAGTTTACTTATCTCTGAGAATAGAGTCTGATTTAGGAAAAAAAATACCAATTGGGATTTCAGAGGGCAATCATTTATGATTATTAAAGTCATTTGTTTTTGTGGCACATAGATCTATCAATTTTTGAGAATATTGGTTTTTAAATTTTTGTCTTTTATTATTTCTTAATCTTCACTGTTCATTTGGACACAGTCTTTTCTGATTTATAAAAATATCCAGTGAAAGAGGTCATGTTCCTGATGCCAAAGGTCAGAGAAAATCCTGGCGGCCACAGTAGCTGCAAGGGATGAAACTTGGATCACTTGGTAGCAAATGAAAACAAATCTACTTATGCTCAATTCTAGAATTTTGAGTTGATGGTGATTGTAATTCTGCAACTAGCCTTTCTTTCATTTAAAATTGTGTTCAGGAAGTAGATATACTTGATGTTTCTTTGTCATAGTCTGTGTATGTGTGTGTGTTCATGCGTGCGTGTGCATACATGACTACTCCATGCTTTAGAAATCCACTTTACTGTTGAGAAACTTTAGATTAGCTGCAAGTGTTTTTCCTCTGCTGTTGAAAACAGTGATGTATGAACATGCATATCTCACACTCACAATGGCTGTGGTAATAGCTTCTGCTTGATAAATGGTAGATCGCATTTCCAGCACATCTTCAGTTGTGTGGGAGGTCTTGTTACAGGCTGTGAACTTTAGAATCTGGGAGTGTTTAGTTCTTGCTAATCTTGTTCTGGTATTAGAGCTTGAACTCAGGACCTCACACTCTCACTTGGCTTTTTTGCTCAAAGCTGGTATGTTACTACTTAAGCCACAGTTGCACTCATGGCTTTCTTTTCTTTTCATTTCGTTTCTTTCTTCCTTTTTTTTTTTTTTTTTGTAGTTACTTGGAGATAAAAGTATCATGGAGTTTTCAGCCCAGGAAGACTACAAACCTGGATCCTCAGATCTCAGCATTCTGAATAGTTAGGATTTACCCATGTAAGCCACAAACACCATGCCTGATCATGGATTTTTCAGCATTGCTTTGATTACGAATAAGGTTGTCCATACTCTATGTTTAATTTCAATTTATATTCCCTTTGGTAAAGACCGATTCAAAACTTTCACCCATTTAAAAATTTAATTTCTGCATTTTGTGCTCATTTGTAGTAATTGTGTGTGCATGTGTCTGTGTCTAGCTAGGTAGACAGACAGACAGACAGACAGACAGACAGACAGACAGACAGACAGACAGACAGACAGACAGACAGATAGATAGACAGATAGATAGACAGATAGATAGACAGACAGATAGACAGACAGACAGATAGATAGATAGATAGATAGATAGATAGATAGATAGATAGATAGATAGATAGATAGATAGATAGATAGATAGATAGATAGATAGATAGATTAGATAGATAGATAGATAGATAGAAGATAAGGGGTCTTTGATCTAAGGACCTTATGCTCTCCCTTGGATTTTCTTTCCCAGGTTAGTGCTCTACCACTTGAGCCACAGCTCTACTTCCTGCTTTTTGTTGATTAAATGAAAATAAGAGGCTTACAGACTTTTCCAGACTGGCTTTGAACTGTGATCATCATCACAGCCTCCTAGGTAGCTAGTATTATAGGTATGAGCCACCAGCAGCTTTATTTTTAAGTTCTGAAGCAATGATTTTTTCTTATTTTAAAGATTGCAAATGTATCTTTCTATTAAGCAGTTATTTTAGTTCTTTTATTCTCTTCTGTTTTAACAGCAGGCTTTAATAATTTTAAGGCAAAGGCCATCAATTTTCTCAATTTTTTCTGCTCCTTTCTGTTATTTTGTTATGTTATATTATTTCAAGTTGATCAAAACTACTCTACATTTTCTTCTAAATGCCTAAAATAATTACTTTTACATTTTTATTACTTAATGAAGCTAAATTGAATTTTCCTATAGTACTATGAACATATTATAATGTTTTCTCCCATATATATGACACATTGTTCAAACATTATCTGTTGGATTTTTAGCACTTTTCTACTGATCTGTTTTATTAGTCATCTTATAAAAAACAATTCCGTATTTGGATCTTTTTTTTTTTTTGGAAGTAGACTCTGTCCCTTTCAGTTGGTAACATTTGGAGTTTCACCTCGTCATTCCTTTCCATCAGTGTTTTGACTTCACTTAGCTCTTTGTGATTCCACAAATCTCTGGAAGGAGCTTTTCTCCTTCTCTTCCCTCCCTCTCCTTCTCCTCCTCCCCTACTTCTCCTCCCCCTACCCTCTTTCTTCTCTGTTCCTGGTTCTGGGCTTGAACTGGTCACAGGTGCTGTTTCTTTTGCTCAAAGTTAGCATTCCATCCCTGAGCCAGTAACACTTCCAGCTTTTTGGTAGTTGATTGGAGATAAGATTGTCAGGGACTTTTCTTCCCGGTTGGCTTCAAACCACAGTCCTCAGATCCCAGTCTCCTAAGCAAAGCAAGACGTTCAAGTTCATTTATTTGCATTTTCTATATTGACAAGCATACCATTTGCAAATGACAGCTTTTCCTACATCTTCTTCTTTTGCATTTCCTGTTGTACAGTATTTTCCCTTCCCTCACTCTCTTCCAGTCCCTCCCTCCCAACTCTACCCTTGAATTGTGTAGTTCACTTTCACCACAGTGTCTATGAGCTCCACTGCTGTACTTTCCACCTTTTTTCCTATAAGTTCTGTGCCCTCCCCCCCACACCCTCCCAAAGATATGCACTCAAATAAACCATCTTTTTGAAGTATTCACTTGTAGTCTGTCTTCTTGACAATATAGGCTAATTACTCCAGTAAAATGTTAAACAACAACACAAAGATTATTTTCTTGTATATTTTGAACTCAGGTTGCTAAACTGGTGCTCTACCACTTGACCAATGTCTCCAGACTATGATTTTGAAGGGAAGTTTTTTAAAATTTTAATATTGCATGTACTAATTTTACTATTCATTTTTGTAAATACATTTTAGCAGGCTAAACAAGTTTCTATGTGTTTGTGTCTCCAGGGGTCCTTGTTTCTTTATTTCTGTTAGGGTTGTGTTTACTTTCAACATAGGAGAAGGTAGATATTTTTATCTTCCACATCTGATCATTCTGATCTCTGAAGTATTGGTTTTCCTGATTCTTCAATTCATCATTTTTTGCTGATTCTCACATGGTTTATTTTCCCATGTGCTTAGTAACTTTCCTTTGATATGAATCCAGGAATCTATGAATGCTTTCTGTAATAACGTTTTTCACCTTGAGTGTTTAATATTATTCTCCAAGAGGAGCTATAGGTCCTGGGAAAAGGAGCTTGAGCTATTTAGATAGTTTGAATTTCAGTCACATATTTGGGTAATCTTAAAGGTTCTCAGGGGAAATTTTTCTTTTCTTTCTCTACTGCTAGATTCAAAGCCAAGAGTTGTGAGTGTATTTCACACATAGTACCCAGGTCTTTTTTTCCCTAGCTCATGTCTAAAGATTTCTTCCTGTATGTAGTTCGTTCCAGTGATTACCTATTCTGCTTAGATAAATTGATTTGTGCCTGAAACTCAAAGGCTGAACTTCAGAGTTCCTAAGGAATGGACAAAATCTTTAGGCCAAATGAAGTTCTTGCTTTAATTTTGTTTCATGGATTTGAATTTCTTGTTTCCAACATTGGAAAAAGTCACATCCTTATAATCTCAGATATGAATTTAAAAGTTTTCAACTGGTTCTCAAGGAATATCTTTCCTGAACCCAGAGGGATTTTTCTGTGGTCAACTAGTTTATTATGTTGCAAAACACAAAATTCCACTGTTTGAAATGCTGTAACTACAGTGATTCTGTGAAGATAAATTATGAGACTGCTACTTGAAAACCATTCAAGGACATTACAGGGCTCAGGTAGGCTCTCTCCTCCCAGCTCAGCTTCTTTCTCTGATTTTTCTCTGTGACTTGTGCTATAAAGGACGTTGTTTACAATGTTTTAAAATGAGTTTCCTCAATCACATTCTAGATATCCTTTACTTAGCCTTCAGCACCCAAATGAACATTATTTTCAAGGGTTTCCTTAAATCCTTTCTTGAATGTAACTTAAAATCAGACAAATCGTCTTACATGACTACATTGGTCTCTATTACTTTCATTAGAGCAGTTGTTATAAAAATCAACCAGGGGCTGGGAAGTTGGCTCAGTGGTAGAGTGCTTGCCTTGCATGTATGAGGCCCTGGATTCGATTCCTCAGCACCACATAAGCAGAAAAACCTGGAAGTGGCACTGTGTCTCAAGTAGTAGAGTACTAGCCTTGAGCTGAAGAGCTGAGGGACAGTGCCCAGACTCAGAGTTCAGGCCTCATGACTGTCAAAAAAAAAAAAAAAAAGCAGATCTGGGTACTGAAGTAATTAGTAAATGATATTAAAATATAAGCCAAAAAGGGGTTGATTTTTTTTTTACATAATATCTCTACTGCTTCACATTGTCTTTTGCAGATAATAGTGAATACAGTATCATAAAAATTAAACCATTTTTACTGAATATCTTCAGTGAAACTTACTATGTTGTCAAATATTATCAACCACTGAAACTCAATATGAAAAATAATATATAAAATTTTAAAATAAAATTTATTTATGTATTAAAATATTTTATGATGGTAAAAATCTTTTGCCTATAAGCAGAATCCATGTACTAGATGGCATCTGGTCCAGGGATCATTAATTTTCAAATTTAAATTACAACCATGTCATGAAACACATAAAGAGACAGAGATTATAGCATGGGTTAGACAAGATGGCAATGAAGAAAATTAAAAATTGGGACCTTATTCCAATTGGGAGTTTGACATTGTGAAACTCAGAATTATGAAGATAACATTTGGCCCACTGGGAGTTGGGATATGCCTAAAATGAGGGAGTGGCTACCTAGCAAGTATAAGACTCTGAGTTCAGCCGGGCGCCGGTGGCTCACGCCTGTAATCCTAGCTACTCTGGAGGCTGAGATCTGAGGATCGAGGTTCAAAGCCAGCCCCAGGCAGCAAAGTCCATAAAACTTTTGTCTCCAATAAACCACCAGAAAACCGGAAGTGGCGCTGTAGCTCAAGTGGTAGAGCACTAGCCTTGAGCTGAAGAGCTGAGGGACAGTACCCAGGCCCAGAGTTCAAGCCCCACGACCAACAACAACAAAAAAAGACCCTGAGTTCAAGTCCAGTACTGCAAAAGAAGAAGGCTCAGTGTCTGGCTGTTTTTATTGATATGATTTATATAGTATATGTGGTGTACATATGTTTTTATATCTCATTTAATCATCCAAGTAATAAAAGTTTCATTATACTTTAAAACAATTCATTCAGTCACTTCATTTCCCTTCAAGTGCTAGAGCTCTAGCCTTGAACCAAAAAGCATGAGCATGAGATCCCAAGCTACTAGCACACACACACACACACACACACACACACACGCACACACACACACACACGCACACAAACACACATACATACGCAAATTCTCCCAAGTCTTTTGATGTACATATTTTATTATCTAGCATATGTTGGTTAGCAAGGATTTAGGTAGTTTATGAAAATATTTCTTTATCTTTTTTTTTTTTTTTTTTTTTTGTCGGTCATGGGGCTTGAACTCTGGGCCTGGGCGCTGTCCCTCAGCTTTTCAGCTCAAGGCGAGCGCTCTACCACTTGAGCTACAGCGCCACTTCCGGTTTTTTTCTAGTGGTTTATTGGAGATAGGAGTCTCTCGGTCTTTCCTGCCCAGGCTGGCTTTGAACCGCGATTCTCAGATCTCAGCCTTCTGAGTAGCTAGGATTACAGGCGTGAACCACCGGCACCCGGCTACTTCTTAAGTTAGTAGAATTGAAGATTAACCCTTAACTCTTCCTAATAAAATATTTCTATATGATATAAAGTTGTCATGGGAAGATACTCTATATTTCAGTATTACAGTTTTCTCTGGCATGAAGCTGTCAGTTTCTTTGGCTTATTTTCCTGTGTTTAATGGGGACCACTATTTTCTGTACCAGACATGGTGCTACTTACTGAAGCAAAGCACATAAATAACTTATAGTCTCTGCTTTAATTGAAATGACTAGCTGCAATGTTAGGAATATGAAAGAAGCCCAGATTATTTAGAAACACAACTTAGTTAGCTGTGAGAATTGATGATCTTCAGCCACAGTAGGAAACAATTTAATTTTACATGGCTTTGTATGTATTTGTCCATGTTGAAGGTCTCACTTGTATTTGTAGCCTGAAAGTAAGAATAGAGTCCTTTTACTATCTTTCTTACTTATGACTTCACTTGTAACAGTACATCAACCAAAGACAAAGTATCTGTATCTAAGCCTTGTTATTTTGGAAGATGTAGTTCTGAAAATGAGAGCAACTGCTGAATCAGGTTTTATAATATAGCTCATCCCACCAACGCAGAGCTCTGTTCTCAGAATTATTTTGCCAAGTTATCTTTTATTCTCTCTAAGACAGTACAATCATGACTACCCTCCAACATTATTTCTTCCTATTCTTTTCATGTAATCACTGATAAACTTTCCAGAGAAGATTTTGATGTCTTCATCATGTGGAAAGATGTTTCCCTAATCTCTAATCTCTCATGCTGGTCTATTTTCATCATTAATTTCACTAGTAGTTGACCTCTAGGCAACTTCTCTCATCATAAATCCAACATTTTAATATCCTGCTTCACACGGCTCCCCTTTTTTTTTTTTTAGTTCAAGTAAAACAGTACCATTTCGAATCACTGTGGTTAATGAGATTCAAAAGCTTGAAAGTACACAACAAATAGAGGAGTTAAGAAGGAGCAATGTAGCGTAAGGTTATATATTGCAGAAAAATCAGATGGTACAATATTGTTTGAAAAATAAAATCTAGCACAGAGAGTATGTGGGGAAAATGCACAATAACAAGGAAGATATTTATCTTTACAATAAAACAATAATGAAAGGAACACAAAATTGTTTCTAGTATCTCATGGAACAGCAAATGGGTGAGTGGTAAAAGTTTTATTTGGATTCACAAGTGGAGAAACTATTATTATTATGTACCAAGTGCCCTTCCTTGTACTTCCATAAAAGCAATGCTAATAACCAGAAAGATACCAATGTATCTGTGAGCTTATTCATTCATGATATGTGTGGTGGGTGTGTCTGTCTCTCTGTGATTTGTATGTCTGTGTGTATATGTGTGTGTGTGTATGCATAAATAACATTTAAGGACCAGTGTGAAGAAATAATCACCAAGAATGGCAGACACTATATACAGATTGTTATGGAATATCACAACTCTAATATAATTCAGCATATCTGAGGAGTACAGCTGGGACATAGATAAACCATGAAACCAAAATCACAAAAGTCAGAAAAATGTTTATGAGCAACAAACAGTTGGTTTTGCATATTAAAGTAAGATCCTTAAAGGAGCTCTCTTAAGTGTTTATTTCATAGGCCTTAACAACTTACAGAACAAGGAAAAATAATCAGACTCAAAGCCAGAACTCTCCAACCTCAAGGGTTTTATTTCCTCAGTAGCCCATTTATGAGAACCAAAACACAAAATGATCAGGGATGAATTTCGTGCGAGCTCGGCACATGCTTTGTGTTTAACCTATCTTACATATCATTCTTGCCATTTTTATATTGTGATTATAAAATTAAATTTTCTAGGAAATAACTAATGAAGAGTCAGCAAGCTCAATAGTTGGTTAACATTGTGTTTCTCAGAATGAAGGGCATATTTACAGCAATATTTCTCAAAGCTTGAGACTCATAAAATTTATATTGCACTGTTCTTACCGTATATGCAGTGATTCCGTTGGGCAGGCAGGGTCCAACAATATGCTTTTCTTAACAATGTCTGTGGATGATGTGAATGCTTCTGGCTCACAAACCACACTTCTTAAAAGACTCTTTCCAAAATTTAAAAATAATCAGGATCAGTAGTTGTATAAGAGGCTTTGTTTCGACGTTTCCATACACATCTTGACAATCACTCCTTCTATCACTCTTCTCTTCTTCCTCCTTCTCCAAGCCATCTCCACAAGCTTCCATTTCACACAGGTATATAAAGTTTATTGATCAATTCTTCATATGCCTCATTTGCTGTCTTCATTCAGCCCATCCTCTATCTCTGTTTTATATTTTCTGTTACTTGTTTTTTTAAATAAATGTGAGCTAATTCTTCGAAAGAGTCTCATCTTGGTATTTTATATATATGTATGTATAATACTATCATTAGATTGACTCCTCAATTATATTAACTCTCCCCATTTCTTTTTTTTTTTTTTTTTTTTTTTTTGGTCCGGTCGTGGAGCCTGAACTCTGGGCCTGGGCGCTGTCCCTCAGCTCTTCAGCTCAAGGCTAGCGCTCTACCACTTGAGCCACAGCACCACTTCCGGCTTTTTTCTTTTTGCTTATGTGGTGCTGAGGAATCGAACCCAGGGCCTCGAGCATGCAAGGCAAGCGCTCTACCACTGAGCCACCTTCCCAGCCCTACTCTCCCCATTTCTACTACCTGCTATTATTCAACCAAACTTTGAATAGCGAAGACTTGAATGTTGACTTCAGAGTTACTTGATACAGTTATTTAAAATGTAATAACTGTGTGATAGTTATAGAATTAGAATATTTGAATATTAGGCTTAGGAATTGAAGTATTCTGCACAATCTCTAGGCTGTTTTGTGCAATAAATCTTAGGAGTTGAGCTTGGAAGGTGGCTCAGTGGTAGAGTGCTTGCCTTGCATTCATGAGGCCCTGGGTTTGATTCCTCAGCACCACATAAACAGAAAAAGCTGAAAGTGGCACTGTGAGTCAAGTGGTAGAACACTTACCTAGAGCTAAAGAGCTGAGGGACAGTGCCCAGGCCCAGAGTTCAGGCCCTATGACTGACCAAAACACAAAAATCTTAGAAATTACATCCATGGTCTAAGGGTCAATCACTTTTATAATACTGTGCAACTGTCCAGGAATAAAAATGTTAACCTGAATACTTCCCATGCTAGTAGGTTGTGTATCCTAATTATTTTAGAAATGAGATTTTGAGACTTATAGATTTATTTATTATTAATGAGCTGTGACATTGCAGGGTCTTCTGCTTATGTATTTTATTGGTGTTAACAGTGAAGCTCCAGAACTCCTCCCAGTTTCTTCAAATTTTATCCTCTTGTTTCAAGGAGGAAACACCATAAAGAGATGAGTCTGAACAACAGGACATATTCCAGCCTTTGTGCATCTGTGTGTGTGTGTGCATATTCATGCACATGTGCCTGCGTGTGTCTGTGTGTGTGTGTCTGTGTGTGTAAATGACTTATGATCAGACTGATGAAACAAGTTTTAATGGTTAGTGCTCAATGTAAACTTCGTTTTAGAATATCACAATGGAAATTCAAGTCAGGACATAAATTTAAAGTTTTTCCAATAAAATTCACAGAGAGGGCAGAATATGGAACATGGAAAAACATTCTTAAGCAATTAGAAATTGATATGTATCAAAATAGGATTTTCTGATATATTTTATCAGCGCATATTAGTTAACACAATAATAGATGGTAGTAGCTTTTTGCATGAAAGTAAAGTTCTTGGAAGAACAACCATAAAAAGCATTTTGATAAAACTTAATTCAGCTACTTCTGACTGAGATCTAGATGTATCATGTACTAGACAGCACAAGGAAAAGACAGACGAAATACTTACAATCCCTTGGTCTCATATCTTGGATAATTGGGAGGCAGAGTAATGAGGATGATCAAGGTCAAAAACTTTATTTGATTTGCATTTCTTTTATGGCTATAGAGGTTGAGCATTTCTTCATGTGTCTATTGGCCATTCTTATTTCCTCTTCAGAGAAGTTTCTCTTTAAGGCTTTAGCCCACGTATTTTAACATTGAGATTCCACCTCACCCCAGTTAGAATGGCTATAATCAAGAACTCTGATAACAGCAGATGCTGGAGGGGATGTGGACAGAAGGGAACCCTACTGCATTGTTGGTGGGAATGTAAACTTGTTCAACTACTTTGGAAAGCAGTATGGAGGTTCCTCAAAAGACTCCACATAGAGCTCCCCTATGACCCAGCAATCCCACTTTTGGGCATTTACCCAAATGTTCACAAACAAGGCCACACTAAAGCTACCAGCACGACTATGTTTATTGCAGCATTATTTACTATAGCTAAGATATGGAACCATCCCAGATGCCCCTCAGTAGATGAATGGATCAAGAAAATGTGATATATATATATAGATATAGATATAGATATAGATATATATACATACATATATATAATGGAATTCTATGTCTCCATCAGAAAGAATGATATGGCCCCATTTGTTAGGAAATGGAAAGACTTGGGAAAAAATATATTAAGTGAAGTAAGTCAGGTCCAAAGAAACATAGGTCCCATGGTTTCCCTTATTTGCAGCAACTGGTACACGTGTAGGACGAGTAGAAAAGGCCAAAAGCTATGTACATTGACCATATAAGATGATGTTAAGAAAAATGAACCTTAAGATAGGGATGCAAATAACTTTTTTCTTTCTTGCTATTGTTTCTAACATACTTATAATGTACCATATGATTTTGTTGTTGCTTTGTATGTTCTCCTTCCCGCCCCCCCCCACCATGGCATAACCCCTATTTTCCCTGTATTTGATGTTGGTGCCCCGCATCTTGTATATATACTCCTCTAATTTGGGGAGGGGAAGAGAAAAACCAAAATGCTTAAATAAGGATACAGGTTAACCCATTGTAACTATGAGATGTACAAGACACTATGTTGAAAATGAACTTTACAATTTCGGCATGAGGTGGCTCCGGGGGAGGGTGTAGTTGTGGAGGTGGGAGGAAAAGGAGGTGAGGGGGAAAACAAAGGAGGAGGCAATAATGCTCAATAGGACATATATATATACTCATTATCTTGCTCATGTAACTGTAACCCCTCTGTACAGCATTTTTACAATAAAAAATGTACACACACAAAAAAACAAAAAACAAAAAAATCAAAACAAAATACAAAAAAACCTCAAATACATTTTCTCTCATGGCCTTTGCAACTTACAAGAGAACAGCATGAACAAACAGAAACATAAGGTGTATTTCATGAGAAGAAAATGAGATGCAAAATCACTGCTAAAGATCATTTTTAGAAATTGAGGCAGAAAACTATGTCCACAAATTAGATTGCATGAAGTTGCAGAGCTTTTGCATGGCAAAGGACATAGCTAGCAAGATCAATAGAAAGCTCACGGATTGGGAGACGATCTTCACTAGCCATACAATGGACAAGGGTCTCATATATAAAATATACTTGGAACTCAAAAAATTAAATCTCCCAACAACAAATCCTCAAAGAAACAACTGCCCAATAAATAAGTGGGCTAAAGACTTAAAGAGAAACTTCTCTGAAGAAGAAAGAAGGATGGCCAATAGACACATGAAGAAATGCTCAACCTCCCTAGCCAAAAAAGAAATGCAAATCAAAACAACATTGAGATACCACCTCATCCCAGTTAGAATGGCTATAATCAAGAACTCTAACAACAACAGATGCTGGAGGGGTTGTGGACAGAAAGGAACCTTACTTCATTGTTGGTGGGAGTGTAAACTTGTTCAATCACTTTGGAAAGCAGTATGGAGGTTCCTCAAAAGACTTCACATAGAGCTCCCCTATGACCCAGCAATCCCACTTTTGGGCATTTACCCAAATGTTTACAAGCAAGACCACACTAAAGCTACCAGCACAACTATGTTTATTGCAGCATTATTTACCATAGCTAAGATATGGAACCAACCCAGATGTCCCTCAGAAGATGAATGGATCAAGAAAATGTGGTCTATATACATAATGGAATTCTATGCCTCCATCAGAAAGAATGACATTGCCCCATTTGTTAGGAAATGGAAAGGCTTGGAAAAAATTATATTAAGTGAAGTGAAGTAAGCCAAGCCAAAAGAAACATAGGTCCCATGGTTTCCCTTATTTGCAATATCTAGTATATTTATGAGTCAAGCAGAAAAGATCAGATAATGTGATGTTAGGAAAATGAACCCTTAGATATGTATTTAAATGTTTTTTTCTTTCATGCATTTGTTTCTAATGCATTTATAAGATTATTTCTTTGTTGCTTTGTATGTCCCTCCCCCACAGTATAACCCCTGCTTTCACTGTATTTGATGTTGGTATAATTTGTAGAGGAGAGGGGGAAAAATAAGTCGTTTAAGGATACAGGTGGACCTGTTACAACAATGAGAAGTACAATTTGTCATGTCGAAAACGAACTTTACAACTTTGGTGCAGGGGGGGGCGGGGGGGAGGGGGAACAGGAGGGAAGGATTGGGTGGGGGGGCCGGGGGAGGCTGGGAAGGGATGTGAAGGGCAAACAAAGGAGGAGGCTGCAATGCTTGATAAGAAATGTACTCATCTTGCCCATGTAATTGTAACCCCTCTGTACAGTATGTTCTCAAAAAATAAAATAAAAAAAGAAAAAAGAAAACTATGTCCACAAACAGGTGTAATATACAATAACTGGACAAAAATCTATCTAGCACATGAATAAAGAAATCATGGTCATACAACGGGCCACTCAAACAATTGTAATAATGAACACATGGTACACGTAAAACACATATGAACTTCAGGAACAATATGTTGACAGAAAGAATTCAGGCATAAAACAGTACACATTGTCTACAAAATTAAAGAAAAAGCAAAACTTAATTATTATATTATAACTACAATATGCAACACTCAAATAATTTGAATTGATAAGAAGGACCATGAAGGAAGCGTCTATGTTCTAGAGTGGCAGAAATACTTTATATCCTGAGACGGGTAATGGTTAACTTTGTCCAAATTTATAATAAAATTTCATTAAGATTCAAATACTGTATTGTACATAAATGTTATTTCAATTATTTTTGGCGGTGGTGGGGCTTGAACTCTGGGCCTGTCGGTTGTGAGGCTTGAACTCTGGGCCTGAACATTGTGTCTGAGCTCTTCAGCCCAAGGCTAGTGCTCTACAGCTTGAGCCACAGAGCCATTTCTGGACTTTTAGTGGTTTATTGGAGATAAGAGTCTCACAGACTTTCCTGCCCAGGTTGTTTTTGAACTGTGATCCTCAGATCTCAGCCTGCTGAGTAGCTGGGATTACACGTGAGAGCCACCAGTGCCCAGCTTTTGTTATTTCAAATTTTTATATGTTCATCAGAGACTGACAAGTTTGTTCTTGAGTTTGATTTTTTTAGTTTAAGTTTGATTTTTAAGGCAAGTTTTCTTGAATTTTCATTGTTGGTTTTTGGTTTGTTTTATTTGAGGATGTTTTATTTGTTTAGGTTTTATTATGTTTTATTTCAGACATAGTAACTTATTATATATTTCATGTTGCCTTTGAATTTACAATCCACTACCTCAACCGCCCAAACTTTTGAGATTAAAGTTATATATCTTTATATCTCAGTAAATTTACTTTGCATTTATTAACAAAAAACACAGCAAATAAATTTGTTAATTTGAGAAAAAAACTGTAAGAGCATGACATGGAATTTCAATTTTATTTTACATGTTCATGAGACTTATTTCAGAAAAATAATTTAAGCCAATGGTAATAAAATTGTACAATATTCAGAATATTGTACTTACTAGAAAAATTCTTGTATACTTTAGTTAACATAAGAACTGGGGGTGAGGTTAAAGAAATATATAGAAGGAAAATAAAGCATTTAGAAAACTAATTGAAATTAACAATCACTTTAGTGTTCTCCTTTGAAGGTTAGAAAATATATCGTTCTCTGAAATACAGTAGCAAGAATTATTTTGGGAGAGGGGAGAGGGAAACTCAAAAGACAGGAGAATGCTGAGTTGCATAAATAAAGAGGTTTGTCAAAAAGGGAAATGTTTGAAAGGTGTAATAATTTGTCAGAGAGGAAAAGGAACTAATAGAGAATATATATTTTTATTAATAAGTTTTTTATTGTGAAAATACCATACAGAGGGGTTACAATATTTGATTGAAGCCAGGAACCAATGGCCCATGCCTATACTAACCATTTAGGAGGCTGTGCTATGCAGGATCATGATTCAAAGGCAGAAGAGTTCAGGAGATTCTGTCTCCAAAATAACCAATGAAAAGCAGGGTTGGAGATGTGGTTCAAAAGTAGAGCAAGAGCAGAGCGAGCAAGGAACTTTGGGGCCTTGAGTTCAAACCCTAGTATCACAAAAGAAAGAGAGAGTGAAAAAAGGAATGAAAAAGAAGGAAGGAAGGAAGGAAGGAAGGAAGGAAGGAAGGAAGGAAGGAAGGAAGGGAGGAAAGGAGGAAGGGAGGGAGGGAGGGAGGGTGGGAGGGAGGGTGTTGAGGGAGGGAGGGAGAGAAAGAAAAAAGAATGAAAGCAGAGAAAGAAAGAGAGAAAAAATGAAAAAGAAGGAAAGAGAAAGAAAGAAAGAAAGAAAGAAAGAAAGAAAGAAAGAAAGAAAGAAAGAAAGAAACAAAGAAACAAAGAAGCAAAGAAACAAAGAAAAAGAAAGAAAGAGAAGAAAAAGGAGGGGAGGAAGAAAGCGAAAAGAAAAAAGAAAAGAAGGGAGAAAGGAAGGAAGACAGGAAGGAAGGAAGGAAGGAAGGAAGGAAGGAAGGAAGGAAGGAAGGAAGGAAGGAAGGAAGGAAGGAAGGAAGGAAGGAAGGAAGGGAGGAAGGAAGGAAGAAGAAATATATTTGATTGAAGTGCATGAAGACAGTGGAGCACAATGTTCTGAAATGGAAGGAAGTTGAGGCGAAGAGAACTGAGAGGAGTATTAATCTATTCCAATATGTTTTAAAGTTATCACATACTTACAGTGTGCTCTTGCATGAAATATTGGATATTGAGGAAAGCTCAATGGTTAAACCAAAAATTTGGAGTCAGATATTTTGTGGGGGACAGAGGTGAAGCCAAGTTTAAGTACCTGATTACTGACCTCAATTGTCTCACTTGCGTCATAAGCCAAACAGATAATAATGCAGCCCTGGAATATTCGTTTTCAGGTTTCATTGAAATAGTGTTTCCACAGTGCCAAGGCTGGGCACATCGTATATAATACTTTCTCAGATAATGTTAATTGCATAATTGACAGCATTGAGAATGCAGGTGCCCTTTACCCTCTACATCTCCATTGGTTCAGGTATAAGAAATAGATATTTGGACTCTTCTTTCTTTCAGTGAAATGGTGGCAATCCTTCCTTCCAATCTTATATCTCATCATGTGGGGGCTGTTGTAAAATAAACATTCAAAGTTAAACAACAGCAGGAGTACAGAGTAAGGCAGTAGTTCTGGCAATTTGTTATAAGGTCCGTGAAATGCAATCAGTGACAATTTAGTGATCCTTTTGTGTTTAATGAGAGGCTTGGGGCTATAATAGAGTGTTTTACCTTCTTGTACTAGGCCTGAAATTTTGCTGTGTTAATATATTTTCTGGCAACATTTTGCAATTCTTGTTTTATAAATTTTCTCTTAAAATGAAAACCAGTCATGCAAAATAAAAAGTTTAATTTCCATGAACAGGAAGGAGAAAAGTCTTGAGTATATTATTTGTTTCACCTTCAAATTTTAAAAAAAGGATTATTTTCTTTTAAAATATATTATGAACATGGTAATTCTCAAAATTCTAGCTTAACCATTAAATGTTTGAACTCGCAAATCTCTACAATAGTTTTCTAAATGACTGATTCCCCTCAGCTGAAAAAACAAATGGGTAAATAGTCACATGTAAGACACTGGCATCTTTAATAAGCCAGTACCTTCTGTCTTAGAGGCACTTTGGACCAGATGGAACATTTCATAAACACTTTAACAGACAAATTACATTAGTCACCCTGGCCAGCATAGTGAATACATCGCTTTGGTATATAACTCAATTTTGTCTTCCCTACATCTCCACCTCCACATTTCAGATCAGCCCTGGGATCATATAAATTAGCACGTCAGAACAGAATGATAAATCTGACCACAGTATGTTTGCAAAGCATTCAGCTTCTATTAATTATCTTCAGAGCAATATTCATGCGAATAACCAAACCTTAGAATATCAAAGAAAGACTAATTTATCTGCAAAACTCTTCTTAAAGGCCGCATCTCTTCTGATGGGTATTCAAAGGTTCATGAGAAGAAATAAATAAAATAATACTGGTAGCACATGTGTGAGTAAATGAGTCAGTATGGAATTTTTAACTGAATGTTTAACAAAGGAAGAAATTATACTAATTCCTTTTAAGCTGGGCATAGTGACTCAAGACTATAATCTCAGCCATCTTGGAGGGAGAGATTGGTGAACTATGGCTGGATACCACATCAGGCGATAAAGGAGTTCACGAGGGTGCTGTGGCCTGTTCCTATCATTCCCAGAGATGTGGAGAAGCACAAGTAGGGGCATCACTGACCAAACCTGCCCAGTATGAAGCTAGATTCTCCCCCTAAATAACCAAGGCTGAAAGAGGTTGGGACAGGGGTAAAGTGCCTCTCTTTCAAGCAGAAGGCTCTGAGTTCAATCCTCAATTTTACAATAATCATAATTCCTTCATGAACTGCTCTGGCTCTTTGGTGCTTAAAGAAGGAATGCATACATTATATAAGAAAGCACATTTGTACATTATGTGTGTGTTTATAGAGATATAATTACATATGTGCATATTTGTATTTATATCTTATATGTGAGACAGAAAGTAAAGGAAGGAGAGTGAGAAAATCTTAGGAAACAGACAGACAGACAGACAGACAGACAGACAGACAGACAGACAGATAGACAGATAGACAGATAGACAGATAGATAGATAGATAGATAGATAGATAGATAGATAGATAGATAGATAGATAGATAGATAGATAGATAGATAGATAGATAGATAGATAGATAATGGATATATACTTATATCCATACATTCGTGGTAGATAGATTTATTTGTAGGTAAACCAGTGGATGAATGGAGGAGCAGAGACATGGGGCTCAGAGACAGGGAATTCCCCATATTAGGAATTCAGAAACAGTATTTATTCTTCCCATATCATTCTTACATAATGCAAATGCTTTGTTTAAGCAAGCAGTTTTGCTTCAAAAGCTTCACTATGGATGTTGATTTAGAGAGGGATTAGTATCAGAAGTTTACAACACTTAAAGATTTAGTAAAATACCTGAAATGATTACATCCTACAGATGCAATACAGAGCTCTACTAGACCTAGGCCATCTCAAAGTCGAAGGCCGTCATATCTTCTCTGGAAGCATGAATGGTATGCCAAGGACATGAAGCAATACCTCCTCTCTTCCCACTAGGATAGGAGCTTCTATATGATCACGTTTCTGCTCCCAAGACAAGGAAGTAATTATTTTTCTTCATGATGTAGCTTGTCTTTACAATCTAGTTTATTATGCAATTGAGTAGAAACCAAGGAAAGCTTAGGAAATGCCTCATGAATTCATGGATTAAAATCATTATCTTAATTGTACACTCCTTAATCTCATGAAGGAGAAAATGAAATTTATAGCTGCATGACTAAGTGTAGAAACTGACAACTATTTTTTCTATTGGTGCACTAAAATACAATTACAATGTGCAAGTGATGGACTGGTAAACTATGTAAATACAAAATTGTAAGACTCAAATCATTCCTAAAATCTCTCCCTTAAAAAAATGTTTTTTCCTAAGCTTACAATTGGAAATAAGTGATTAAAATATACTGTTATTGTACAAAGAAAGCAAGCCAGTAATTTTTTTATAAACTATTACTTTAAAAAACAGCTGTCTTAGAACTAATTAGCTGTTGAGAAAGGGAAAAATATAATTAAAATTTACCTTCAGTGATGGCCAGCATTTATAATAATATAGAAGCTGATCTGATTTGATTGATAGTGAATCCCATTTACTTGTTTTTCTTTGATTCTTTATTAGCATACATTACTGTAGCTGTAAGAGGAGGGTCTCACTGTGACATTTCCATACATGTAAATTTGTCTGCTAATCAGCCTCCCCTCTGTTACTCTCTCCTCATCCCTCCCCTGCTTAAAATAATTTGAATAGATTTCCTTGTTCTATTTTTATACATCCAAAGAAATTAAGGGGACCATATTCATCCTCATTCACACGTTCTGTTAGCCTCCCTCCAAATTTTATTGATTCTTACTTTAATTGATTTTTAGTTTTAATATATTTCGATTGGTATGGGGAATGTTTGCTATATTAAATCAACACATTTATTTTTATTATAAAATTAACAAAGCTGGATTTTAGAGTTATCTAAATCAACACATTTGATGTTTATTTTCATTATAAAATTCATATAGCTTGATTTTAGAAGTTACCTAAATATGGAAGATAAAAAGATCATAATTTCAGTAGCCTGACAGGTTGGGCATAGCATTATATTGTTGGAATATTTTTTTTATCTTTTTTTCTATTCAGAATTTAAAAGACACACACACACACACACACACACACACACACACACACACACACACACACACACACACACACACACACAGAATACCTGCAGTCAGCCAGTTTATAAAATGATGTTTTTCTTTGCAGTTACACAGTCAATATTTTGAGTCTGTTACCTTTTGTGAAACTCAGCTTTTGTGATTGAAGCCTAGTGCACCTGTGCTTAGAAGGCACTCCCTTATTATTTGACATGGAAACCTTATCTGTGGATTTAGTTTTAGTAATGCTAACACTTTTGAAATATTAGAAAAGAGTGACTTTACTAACTCAAAAGTACATGAACTTGATAATTCTTTTTTTTTTTTACTTTTCCATTACATATATTTGTTAATGCATGCAGAGTAAAGAACAGTACTGTTAAGGTAGACTTTCCATTATAGCATGCGCCCAGAGAAAGTAATAATCCAGTACCAAGCTGTGTGTGTCTCCTTGAGTGAACTGCTGGGCCTGCATCTGAAGCTTTGAGTGTTATAGGTGGTGAAACTCAAGGGCCCGGGCGGGGCAGGCTGACCAAGGAGGATATTACTGTTAAAATGATCTTTCTACTGTAGAAGTACTTTCCCCAAACCTTTCTATGGCTATGAGGTCAAAGACAAAAAGTTTAGGCCTCCTTCCCTTATGGTCTGTGACAAACTTCCTAGTTTTTCTTGACCTCAGGATTACCATACGTAAAGAAACACAGAATTAACATCTACTCTTTTATTATTTTTTCCTGGTATTGGGGCTTGAACTAAGGGACACTTTCTGTTATTGGCTTTTTCTCTCACTTCTGGTGCTATGCAACATAACCCACACCTCTAGTTCTTTTTGTTGTGGTGGTTTTGGTTTGTTTGTTTTAGGGATTTTTCCCCCTGATTAATCGTAATAAGTTTCATGTGTTTGCCTTCCCTGAGCTGGCTCTGAACTGCAAGTCTCCAAATCTTATGAGCCACCAACACCCAACTACCATATACCTTTTGAAGTTTCTTTGAATACAAAACAAGAACATATATAAAATGTACTTAGTGTACTATCTTAGCTCATTTAAGTGTTGATACTGTTAATACTTCATTCCTTAAAAGTTAGTTCTGCTACTGATATCTATATCAGTATTCTAATGAATTCATTCTAAATCATGTTTAAAAATATAACTTTTAAACAAATGATTATTCAAGTAATACACCTCAGCTAAAATGTGCCAAGAAAAGGCATCAAAGGAAGTGGGCATCACACCCTACCCCCGGAACTGGCCAAGAGTTTGAGCATCTTATAAACTCTCCGGGACAGATTTTCATGCAGTTGATTGAACTGGGCAGGTAGTCAATCTGAATTGGCTCTCGAGACAGTATTTATCAAATAGATGTGTCTCTGAGTGACGTCTATGGCTGTAGGCATTCACATTCCACCCTCCCACAGTGATAGGAGGATGTAATGTGCTCCTCTCAAGCTTTAATTTGGCAAGGAATCGCTGCCTCTTAAAGCAGGGATGTGACAGCTGTCGGAGGAGGCACGCATGGAAGGGAGGAATTCTATGACTGTAAAGACAGGGCTCTGCTCTATTATTGCCAGAGTCATCAGTTAATATGTATCAAGGCGTCCGCCTTGCGCTGGGTACATCATCGACAGGCATCATTGCACAGCAGAAAGGAGAAGCAGATCTAAGTGAGCACCTGCCAAGAATGACCACAAACACCCAGGCTCCACCAAACGCGAATGCCATATTCAGGAATGTGGATTTCTCAGGCTTCAGATTATAAGTGTTGGGGGGCAAATTTCCCCACGTGTAAGAACAGATTTCAAAGGGAAATGGAAAGGTGATGTTTAAGAACTATATAAAGCCTCTGTTGTTTAAGTTCTTGATTATAGCCATTTTAACTGAGGTGAGGTGGTATCTCACTGTTGTTTTGATTTGCGTTTCTTTTATGGTTAGAGAGGTTAAGCAATTCTTCATATGTCTATTGGCCATTCTTATTTCCTCTTCAGAAAAGTTTCTCTTTAAGTCTTTAGCCCACTTATTTAATGGGCAGTTATTTCTCTGAGGATTCGTTGTTGGGGGATTTAATTTTTGAGTTCCAAGTATATTGGGGATGTGGCCAGAAGGGAACCCTACTGCATTGTTGGTAGAAGTGTAAACTTGTTCAACCGCTTTGGAAAGCAGTATGGAGATTCCTCAAAGGACTCCACATAGAGCTCCCCTATGACCCAGCAATCCCACTTTTGGGCATTTACCCAAATGATCACAAACAAGACCATACTAAATCTACCAGCACAACTATGTTTATTACAGCATTATTTACCATAGCTAAGATATGGAACCATCCCAGATGCCCCTCAGTAGATGAATGGATCAAGAAAATGTGGTATATATGCACAACGGAATTCTATGCCTCCATCAGAAAGAATGACATTGCCCCATTTGTTAGGAAATGGAAAGACTTGGAAGAATTATATTAAGTGAAGTAAGTCAGGCACAAAGAAACATAGGTTTCCTTTATTTGTAATAACTAGTCTATGTCTGAGAGAAGCAGAAAAGATCAGATAAGATGATGGTAAGCAAAATGAACCCCAAGATAAGGACACAAGTGGTTTTTTCTTTCTTGTTATTGCTTCTAACATATTCATAAGTTACGACGTGATTTTTTGTTGCTTTGTATGTCCCTCTCCTATGGTATAACCCCTGATTTCACTGTATTTGATGTTGGTATAATTTGGGGAGGGGAAGGGAAAAAAACAAATTGTTTAAACAGGGATACAAGTTGACCCATTGCAACAATGAGATGTACACGATGCTATGTAGAAAAATGAACTTTAAAATTTGGGCGGCGACGGCAGGCGGGGGGGAGGGGAAGGTAGTGTAGTTGTGGTTGTGGACATGGAAGGGAAGGGATGGTAGAGGAAAAACAAAGGAGGAGACAAACAATGCTTGATAAGAAATATACTCATTACCTTGCTCATGTAACTGTAACTCTTCCTCTGTACAGTATTCTCACAATAAAAAAAACTTATTTAAAAAAGAATCATATAAAGCCATAAATAGTCTGAGGGCACTGCAGAGATAGTGGATGAGATGTCTTATTTTGAAAGTGTCACTTTTAACATGTAAAAGATGTGTAAGAACTCCCCAAGAGGTTATTGAGCAGTAACAGCAAAATATCTGTGTGGAAGAAAGAATTGATATTTTGACTTGAGCCACTATCGGCAGTTTTGTTTGGTTGCATAAGTTTCTCTAGCGACTCGTTAATGACTTTTTTAAATTGCGAACTATTTTGTATTCTTTGCAGAGTTGTCAGTGTTAGAATAAATAAAGAATATCTAAAAGCTTTTCTTACCTTAAGTTCACCATGTTCAACACTTTCCATGTTACATTTGCCAACAGTTGTTATTTACTTAGAAAAGCCTTTCCTCTGGAAACTTTAAAATTTTATTTTTATCAATAACATTTAAGTTACCTAACATTATTTTTAACAGCTATTCAATAAATCCTTTATGACTGAGCAATAGAAATTAAATTTCTGAGATAAGAAGGCATAATTATTTAAACTGTTGATGGATACCACACACACATTTGCATAACCTCTCCACACACACATCTGCTTCCAAAAATGTTATGCAAGCATTCCAATATAACCTTCTCTCCCTCCTTTACTCCGTTCCTTCTTACCTTCCTTTCTTCTTGCTTCTTTGCATTCTTCATTTATTTGGTAGCACACTGGGTTAAACTCAGGGCCTTACACTTCATAAGCAGACACTCACTCCACCATTTGAACATTGCTCATTTTTTGCTCTACTTTGTGGATAAAATTTTTAGTTTATGCCCTAACAGTCTATGCCACAATCTTTCTATTTACCCTTCTCACGTAGCTGAGATAATAGGGTTAGTACCACCAAAAAATATGAAGAAGGAGGAGGGGAGAGAAGGAAGAGGAGGAAGGAGAAAAAGGGAGGAGAAGGGAGGAGGAGGAAAGAGGGGGATGGGGAGGAAATTATATTATTTGCAAGTAAATGAATGTGATGAAGATGTCTTTTAAATGAGATGTTATGTTCAAAAATCCAAATATCACTTGTTCTCACTCCTTGTAGAACACAGACTTAAATGATGGAAATGATGACAATGGGGGCTGGGAAGGTGGCTCGGTGGTAGAATGCTTGCCTTGCATGCATGAGGCCCTGGGTTCGAGTCTACATAAGCACAAAAAAGCCGGAAGTGGTGCTGTGGCTCAAGTGGTAGAGCACTAGCCTTGAGCTGAAGAGCTGAGGGATAACACCCAGGCCCAGAGTTCAGGCCCCATGATTGACAAAAAAAAAAAAAAAATGAAAATGATGGTAGTGTTAACAGTAATGTGATAGTAAAAGCAGTATAGCTAAGGAGGAGATAAGCCAGAGAAAGGATCGATACTGAAGCGTGAAGAGGATCAAAGAAGAATTTCATATATACGCACATATTCACATATGTTCATAAAAATAAATATGAATATATGCATGAAACTCATATATGTGAATATACACATATATACATGTATATATACATGCACTTGTATAATTTGTAAATTCAGCATAACAAAAACAACCAAATATTGTTTGAAAAGAGATTAAGGAGGAGGGGAACAGTGGGAGAAAGGTAGAGAAAGCTTATTTGTTCTTATTACTGTCTGAGCAGGTATGGACTTTCCATAACCCAGCTCCTCCCTCTACAAATATATGCTGCCTCAAAAATAAAATTAAAAAGAGAAAAAAGCATGTAGTTTATGCACAGTAGGATTTGACTGAGCCCTAAAGAAATACAAAATGTTGTCAGTTCCAGAGAAATGGATAGAACTGGGTTGAAGTTAATGGAAAAGATAAACTCAGAAAGATAAATATTCTGTTTCATCTTATAAGATCTTCCTGTTTAAGAAAAGAACATGAAAGTAGATGGATGATTGTTTAGGCAGAAGGAAAGGATTCATGGTCATGGAAGAAGGGACAAGAGAGTCTAATGGAGCAGAGAAATACGCCCCAAGTACATGTGTAAGAATGTCATAATGAGCCTCAATGAAAGATATATAAAACAAACTACAAACAAATAAAACCTCAGACTCTTTGTTGCTGGTCAGAGATATTGAAGGGAAGTTGTGAATACATACAAGTACTTGAATAATTGCAGAAGATAACAAATCTATATAAAGAAAATCTATATAGTAATATCATTTATATAATAGTTATATAAGTATGTAATATATTATATTATTACATAATATATGCTATAATTATTATGCTATTATAATATGTATTGTTGTATGGATTACAATATAATATTTATATAATATCCATATATTATCGATATTATGTAAAATTTATAAATCTATATAATACTATCTATGTATGTTTATATGCTATCTATATGAATAATAAGTCTGAATCAATTATATCTAAAATGTACACATGTATCCTCACATGCACTATCAAGCTTGCTCTCACAACAGGCCTAAAGGGCAGATTGGATTGCCACTATCTTCATTTGGGGCTAACAAACAAGTTTGGATATAAGAAATTACTTTCTTATTGGTACATCAAGGCACTAAAGATAGATCTCAGACCTTGTTTTTCCTAACTCTGTAACTTTCTGATACACTGTTGTGTTTTCTTGCTTCTATTTAACTAGAAAAGAGCTGTAACTGCATTCTTGATGTTTGTTTTCAAGGCTTGCATTTTTTATAACCAACAATTAGAAACAAGCCTTGCTATTTCTTAGTAAGAAAGGCAGATTGTACTAACAGAACCTTGAGGTAATGAAAAACCTTTTATCATGAATTATACTATAACACCTGTAACATTTAGCTATCATGGTGTTGTAATGTATTGGAGCTTTCAATGGGAAAGCTAGCACATTTACGTGAAAATCAAGCGGAGAGATAGATTGAAAGAGTCTTCATGGAAACCATTACACAGATGGTCTATACTCTCTGAATATTGATAAGTCTTCTATGTCCCTGTTGGAAAAGGAAAGTAGTCCTAGATATGATGGCTCCACCCTATAATCCCACTACTTGTGTGTTGTACATAGGAGGACTGAGGTCCATTATAACCTAGACAAAATATAACCAAAACTGCATCTCAACAACACACCTACCTCAGTGACATGGGAAGTATACATGAAGGGATTACAGTCTAGGTTAATTTAGGGGGGAAATGGTTAAGAGGAAACCCTAACTGAAAAATATGTAAAGTGGAAAAGGCTATGGCATGCATATCTCAAGTGGGAGAGCTGCTGCATAGTAGGTGTAAGAGCCCTTGTTCAGAATCCTAGCGATTCCAAAAGAAAAATGGGAGGAAGAGATTTGGCCCAAATTATCTTATTTAACCTGTGATTCTTCCTTTCTTCTTCTCCTGTTTCACCTCAGGTCATTAAAATCATTACATGACAGGTTCCAGAAAGCCACATGAACTTTTTTTCCAGAAATATCTTGAGAGAAGACTTTGCCGTATTTTTTAGGATGATACTAACTTAGAGGGGAAAAATAGGAAATTCACAAGCAATATTTTCAGTGTGCTCCCAGCACATATCAATGTAATATAAAGATAACACACCAGTGGTGCAAGGCACGATTATAAAATGGTCATGCTTCCTTTTAAGTGCTGGGAATTGTAAAACTGTCTGGAAAGCATGGGAGATGGAGCCTCATTCCATTTGTTAGAAGTCAGAAAACATACGTTCTGATTTTTTTCATAGTGGCTTCCTTCCACCACAGTCAGAAAAATGGGTCATTTGACTCATCGCAATTTGCGGAAGAATATCATTCGGCAAATACTTAATAATGCATAAGGATTTCAATATGTATTTGTGAAGTTATATATATGTATATATATATATTATTTCAGAGTTGAATAGATTGTTTTCAACATGCAAAATCACACTGACAAACTGAACTAGGTAAATTCCCCATTTCATGTGAGGTTGGCTGCCCTGGGAATCATATTGAATGAAGGACAATGTTATCATAATACTGTGTTTTATTTCTACACTCTATATGCACTGTAAAGGGGCTTTGATGTGCCAGACTAGATTAATAACAATGAAAAAGTTAATGTACAATAAAAACCACCAACAATTTAGCCATTCTATCTGGACTCATAATATACCCTTTATTGTGAAAATAACATGGCCACCCCCAAAACAAAATAAGTCTCACATAAAGGTGTGGCATGTGAGCATATATATTAAATAAGCAAATGAGTTGCATGCATGTGTACAAGCGTATGTATATGTGTATATTTGTGTGCATGTAGAAAAGGAAGAGAAGAATAGGAGTTGGCAGGGTATAGGATTTTTCCATAGATAGGAGAGCCTGTCTTTATCTATAAGAAAGAATGGTTCCTTTGATTCATGTTTTCTATTTCAACTATGGTTCTGAAGCTCTTCATTGGGCATTCATAGCCAGATTGGTATTCTAGATGAACTATGCCCCTATTTTAATTAAGACCAGGAGGCAATCATAGTGTTTCTTTAAAACTAAATTCAACTCTATTTTGTACATGAAGACAATCAGAAGACTAGGGAACAAAAGGAAAGAGAATACAAAAGTACAGAGGGTAAGAAAAACACACTGGATGGGGCCATTGATTGCTACCAAAAATTAATTTGTTCTTTGTTGTGAACCTTTTCATCAGGAGAATCTCCATCAAGCAAAACATGATGTTTTCAATGAATGTCCTCAAGGCAACAGGAGGGAAAATTCACTCTAGGTCTCAGCAAATGCTAACCCTGAAATTGAACAGAAGCGATCAATTCAAACCCAAACAATAACATTTAAACAAATAATAAGAAAGACCTTAGGATCAAGGAAGGACATAATTAAAAGGCAGTCTCTAGAGAATGGAGCATGTTCAGGCTTAAAAAAGTCATTTCAATAAAAATGAAACAAGTTAAAAAATGTAATCATATTTCAAAATAATTCACCTTTAAAGAAAAATGCTAGACTTATTTCTGCACATTCAGAATTGACTATTGAACTTGGGTATTCTGAAGATACTGGGCTGTGCTACTTGGTTTGTATTATGTTTTTGATCATCTTTGTTCACTGTAACTTAGAAAATCTAAGGGTGAAGATGATTGCTTTCTTCAGTTTCTTTCTCACAGATAGATACAGACACAGAGACATCCAAAGATATGACACGTGACCTAGAGCAGCATTGGTGCTGTTCATCCTGTCAATCATGATTACTCCAAAATATGTTGTGTTTTGAAAAAGCCAAGGACATTTTCCCCCCGAAACAGGTCCTGTTATACATGCTGCGATTTCTAGTATTTGGTTCTTACTGGGATTTAGGGTGGAATCGTTTCTAGTGAATGCAAGAAATCTCCTTGAGTAGAATTTCTGGAATGCTTCAGAAGTCTTCTGAAATTATGTTGAGATGATAATTTTGTAATGATTTGAGGCTCTACGTGTTTAAAAAATGTGAAAAACTTCTTTGCCCAAGATTACAATTTATCCAATTTTTTCAAATAACATCTTACATAGCAACAGTTCAACAATCAAAACTCTGAAAATGATTCTTGATATAATGCTAATATTGAAATCTACAGCTCAGTTTTCCTAGGAGAACAATTAATGTCATCCTCGTAAGGCAGGAAGGAGTCAAGCTGTGTCATTTTGTCATCTCTTGTGTCAGCTTACTTACTTTTAAATTGAAAGGGTTGCTCCATATATCTTTGATTTTTATGGTTTTGCAGTCTTTGTGTGCCAGTTCAGCTTGAACTCAGGGTCTGAGAACTCTTTTAGATTTTTTTTTTTGCTCATGGCTGTTGTTTACCACTTGATACACATCTCTGCTTTTGATTTTTTTTTGCTGATTATTTGGAGATAAGAGGTTCCAGGACTTTCCTGCCCAGGCTGACTTTGAACCCAGATCCTCATAACTCAGTCTCATGAGTAACTAGGATTACAGGCTTGTGCCACCAGCACCCAGGTCCTTTGCATTTGTAAAGAGAACTGGAACACTGATTCCTGGAATATTTATTAGTGTAGTTTAGTCTGACATTACCTCAGGATGAAGCATTTTTGTAAGATGTCATAGGAAATATGTTGTCTCTTTCTGTACATCACAATTTTCTCAGGTGTGAGTCCCAATGTCCTATCCCTGAGGAAGTTAAGGTGATGTCTGCAGTATTTTCTTATTTTAAAGATACTATTTTTGTCTTTGAGATTATTATAATAAACAACATACACAAAGGTACTTCAAAAATGTGCTTTTGCCTAACATCTAGCTGATGCCTTGCTGAAGTGATTGTAATGTCTTCCATTCCTTCAAGGTTAATTAGTTGGAATTTTTCCTTAGGGAAAGATCATAGCTTCCTACTATTTATTCATTTTATATCAGTTATTTAATCAATATGTCATATCCTTTCTTATTGTACTCTATATTTAATAATTCTTTACCATCTGTGTTTTCACTGTTTACAACCTTTCATAAATTGCTCTTTTCAGGTAACTTTGATAATTCAATCTGGAAAAGAAGAAAGAAAATCAAAACAAACTATAAAGGTAAATAGTTGCATGTTGCTCAGTGTCTTTCAAGGCTATGGATATTCTCACTTATAGGAATGTGCCTGTGGTACAATTTACTCCAGTTCCTGTTTTTGTATCACTTCTACCCATGAATCAGAGATCATTACAGGGTTTGGAAAGAACTTTTCTGAGTTGAAGTGTGATGTCTTGCTCTCAGGATGAATCCTTGAGCTCAGTGAAACACTGCTCTCCTTCCAACCCTGCCTGACTCCAGACCCTCTCCCACACCCACGCCTTCCCTTGTATGCCCAGAAAACATTCAACCACACACAAAATTCCACCTTTAAGTTTCTAATGCTTCAAAAACTCCTTTTCCAAAATATTTTTATTTTTGATATTAATTCTAAGGATAATGAGACTCTATTGTTTGCATACATCTTTATTACACCCAGACTTTATTCTTTAGGTTCAACTCATCAGGACAGAAATATTATCATTTTGGCAGCAGAATGGTCTCTTGTGGGGGTTCTTGTCCCAAAGCCCACAAACAGTGAATCTGTTCCACTAAAATAAGGAGGAATTAAGGTGGCAGATTGTTAGGTTTGCTAACTAGTAGACCCAAAAATAAAGAGATGATTTTTGTCTTCCAGTTGCTAAAACAGAAACTAAAGAGATGGCAGTACAGTCAGCCTCACTATTGCTGGCTTTGAAAATCAAACCATGAGTCCACATACAAAGGAACAAAAATGATATTTAGAATATGGAAAGAGCAAGGAAATTGTGACACACTGGCTGTCATTTGACGTTTTCCTCCCAGTGGGGCCCATTTCAGACTTCTGAATTTGAAAAAATTATGGTAATATATGCTTTTGATAATTTGTTAAACTAGCCATGGAAAACTAATATTGCTACTTGAAACATTTCTTTTTTTCCTACCACTTTCCCAATAGAAGAGGAGCTATAGCATAGCAGTAATTCTTTTATTTGAGTGCATGTGTGTTTTAAAGATGACAATCTCTAAACAATCATGACAATGATGCTACAATTTAGAGGCACAGAAAGCTATAAGTAGGGGTAAGACCACCCAGACACCCACATGTGTAAACCAAATGAATATCAAAAGCATTAATATAAAAATTATTAATTAAATGAAATCATACCATATATCATATATATTAGATACAAAAAACAACAACAAAGAGATCATTCCTATATTCTCTAGTATAGCCAAAAGGATTAAAAAAACTTAATGCAGAATTAATGAATTTATATGTTCATCTTAAAAATTGCTCATATACTAGTATATGTCTCGGACAAGCAGAAAAGGTCAAAAGATATTTACATATGACCAGATAAGATGATGTTAAGTGAAATGAACCCCAAGACAGGGATATAAGTGTTTTTTTTCTTGCTTGCTATTGTTTTTAACTTACTTATACTATGAGATGTTTTTGTTTCTTTTGTATGTTCTTTCCCCATGGTATAACCCCTGTTTCCACTGCATTTGATTCAAATATCCTGCATCTTATATATACACTTCTAATTTGGGGAGTGGAAGGGAAAAAAATAAAATGCTTATATAAGGATACAGGTTGACCCATTGTAACAATGAGATGTACAAGACACTATGTTGAAAACAAACTTTACAACTTGTGAGAGGGAGGGAGGGAGGAGGTGGGAAGGTGAGGAGGGAAGGGATGGTAGAGGAAAAACAAAGGAGGAACTAACAATGCTCCATAGGAAATGAACTCATTACCTTACTCATTTAACTGTAACCCCTCTGTGTACTATTTTTACAATAAAAAGCATATTAAATCAAAACATTGCTCATATAAAGGCACCAAAAAGAGAATGGCAAGTCAAGTCAAAGATATAACAAACACAAACTATTTAAACATCTTCAGAGAAGAGATAGTTAATCCATTAAGAATATAGGAAGATTTTCAATTAAAGATTGTTTTATATGTTGCATGCAGAAAAATACTAGTTCATAGCAAATAGTGCCTAAATAAAACTTTAGTTTTTTTTGAGAAAAATGTGCTGACTGACCTTCATGATTACTGGTTACTATCACTTGTTCTTCAGTCATTACTACTTTTCTAAACCCATCCTTTTTTGCTTTTTCTTTTTTATCTTTTTCTTTTTTGTCTTTTCATACCTGTTCTGAAGCTTGAGCTCAGAGCCTGAGCACTGTTAGCAAACAATTATTATTCTTTTTGCTTTTCTTATGAGGTGTAGCACTTTCCTCCTTCCCCATCCTTTTTTATGCCAGTATTCAAGACCTAGGTGCACCCTTATTATTTTGCTCAAGACTGGTGCTCTACCACATGCCTTAGAGCTCCACTTCCAGCTTTTTGTGAGTTAATTAGAGATAAAAGTTTCACAGGCTTCCTCCCTGGGCTGCCTTCAAACCTTGAGCCTCAAAACTCAGCTTCCTGAGAATATCTAGGATTATAGGAGTGAACCACTGGTGTTTTGTGAACTATCCTCTTTCAAGAAGCACTTTACAAATTTTTGGTATCTCAGAAGTTCTCAACATCACTCAGGGCCTCAGGGCCACCAGTAAGTAAAATAAGGGCCCCAGGATCCCAAGTGCTGTACTAACTACTATCAGGTCATCTGATACTAAAGAGGCCACTCCTTGACTAGCACATGGGTCACTTAGGCCGTACAGACACACTGAGGACACAGGCAAACCATATCCCAGGATTTCATCATGGGATTTTGAATAGGCCACAGTTTAAATCTTTGGGAATGTTTATTTCTACAACTTTTCACTTAATGTTTCTCAACTGGAGTTAACTAAGGGTAATGGAAACCACATACAGAAAAACTGAATAAGGTATTAGAGGCTGATGGATTGAAATCCATTTTCCCTAAACTAACTACAGAGCCATTCATTGATGGTATGTCATCATAACTATAAGACAAAACACCACAAGATGAAGTACACAGAAAAGTAAAATATAGAAAACAGAGAGGCCTGGAACATTTGATTTTTTAAAATCACAATGTAACAGGATAGTTAATGAATGAAAATAAAAAATTAACAAAAAATATACTTGGGCTTTGTATAGTGACTCAGACCTAGTTACTTGGAGGCAGAGATCAGAATGAGTATGGTTTGAGGCGAAAAGTTAGCTGATCTTATTTTCTCCAATAAATTGAGCATGGTAGTACACATCTGTAGTCCCAGCTACAGTTGGCCATGGGAAAAAAATACAAGACCCTTTCTGAAAAGTAGCTAAAATTCTAAGGACTATGGGAGTGGCTCAAGTAGTAGATGATCTGCCTATCATGCACAAGGCCCTGAGTTCAAATACCACTATTCCTACAAAAAATAAAAACAACACCCACGACAAATGAACCATCTTAAAAAGGCTACTGTGGCCAAATATGGTGCAATGAGAACAAAAAATAAATTATTCATTGAATAAAGTTAAAAGTCAGGAGTTCTAAGAAATATAAATAAATGGAGAAAGAGAAAAAATACTTACAACAAAGTGTCAATGATAGAGAATCGATGATGGATTTAGGTCCATCCCTAGATGTAAAAATCAGTGAGTGAAAGTTTGATAAGGGAAAAATTATCTGTGGCTCTCTATTTACTGATTTTCCAGGGAAAATAATAACATTATAGTGAGAAATCTATGAGAAACAAGCCTAAACTATAGTTACTGCATCTGGAGCAGATTAATAGCATACGTCTCCTGAGAAGATTCACAGAGAACACACTGCATGATTTCTGGGACATCCTTGCCACAAATGAAAAGCAAAAATGAAAGTCAAGCTATAAAATAACTAGACTGTGTTCCTTCAGGATATTAAACTAGAAAACTTTCCAGATATAAAGAAATCCTTCTTCCCTCTCTCTCTCCCTCTCTCCATCCCTTCTTTCCTTCCTTCCACTTTTCCCTCTTTTCTTCCTTTCTCTTATTTCTCCTCTTCCTCTTCTTCCTCTGTTCTCTTCTTCCCTCCTCTTTCTCCTCCTCCTTCTTTGCCTCCTCTTCCTCTTCTTCTTCTTCCTCCTCCTTCTCCTCTCCTTCCTTCTCTTTCTCCTACAACATTGCAGAAAAAAATGCGTGAATAAAATCCAAGATATTTAACCATAACAAATGCATTTTAAACTAATATCTAATAATAAAAATGACCTAAGAGATTTTTCACTCTTTCTGTCAGCTTAGTGTTGTTCACCAATGTGCATTAATACACATCTTCTTTTAAAGTCCAATAGTAAAGAAACTGTTGAAATAATTTCCAGGATTTCTTCTTGACAAATTGTTAACCATGGTCAGATCAATTTTGGCCATTGTCCAAGTAAATTCTTTTTTCACTTAACCTTAGTCTGGGTGTCCTGGCTTTTTTTCCTAAGAGAGAAATTGATTCTAGCTTCTCTTAACAATGATTTCATCTTTTTCTGTACTTTCATATACAGTTCTCTAGTTCATATAGAAATCTAACAATGTACTGGGTGCCAGTAGCTTAGCATATAATTGTAGCTATTCAGGAGGCTGACATCCTGATGATTCAGGTTTATAGCTGGCCTGAGCAGAAAAGTCCATGTGATTCCATCGTTTAAAAAATGAACAGTAAAAATGTAGGCTGGAAATGTAGCTCAATGAAACAAGTAAAACAAATGAGGTGCAGCCCTAAGTTCAAGAAGAAAAATGATAGAAAAGAAAGAGTGGGAGGAAGGAAAGAAAGATAGGAAGGAAGGAACGAAGGAAGGAAGGAAGGAAGGAAGGAAAGAAGGAAGGAAGGAATTGAAGTTATTTCTTCATGAAGCCTTCTTGAGTACAGCCCCTATCATACACTGTTATATAGGAAGAGCATATCACTAGAATATTTCCCCTTTCTGTCTCCTCTCTTTTTTTTTTCAATATTTGGCACAAGAAATGATGTTTGGTAATTATTTGTATGACAGAAATACAGCAGTTAATTTTTAGACAGTCTAAAATAAAAGAACTGACAATTAACCCTTTATAGTTTTTCATATTTCAGGCTAAAAGCCTACTTGTATATATGTGTGTGTATGTGTGAGAGAGAGAGGGTTAAAGTCACTTTTCTATTGTAATACTCTTTCTGAAAGAAAACCTCAGAAAGAAGTAATTATTGTACATACTGCATTGAAATAAGCAGTATTATTTACAAAGAACTCACAAATGTGAAGTATGGTTAAGGCTTAATTGTGATTTGCTCAAAACAATTAAAAAGCAAGAATAGTCTCAGGAAGAAGGAAGGTCACCCATGGCATGAGTGGGTATTTACAGGTAGGAAGATATTTGAGATAATCTTTGGAGCATCACTTTTCTGCGACTTGAATACTTGATTTCTGTTAAGTTCCCTCTGTCATAACAATGAACTCTCTGAGCTGAATCCCAATGTATCTGTCCTAGCTCCTGCCTCTGGCATGTTTTTTAATCTGTAATACATAGAATCTCTCAGTGTGCAGCCATTCCGTGATGGCTCCATTGTTTCCTCACAGCCATTGCTAATGGAAGACAGCCCATGCTAAATGCATTCCCATTTGTCTCCTGAAGGAATCTCCATATTGTGTTGTTTTCCCAAGTGAAACCATGAAAAAATTTAAAAATTCAGCTTCCCTCAATTATTTTAAGTCAAAATATTATGCATCTTTATTAAGAAATAAGTCATCCAAATTGAAAATCTGTAATGCACATCTTCCTTCCAGGAGAAGAAATTAAATAGGCTGGGGTTGATGGCTCTTTATAAAGCTATCTACCCCTTCCTTCATGATACATTATGCAGTAGTGTGTGGAAAAGTTCTGTTTTCCTCTTTTTATTTCTCCTCCCCCAGCCCAATGTCGGTACTGGGGCTTGAACTCAGTGCTTCTTGCTCTGACTTGACTTTTTAGCTCAAGGCTGGCATTCTGTCACTTGAACTATAGCTCTTTCCATGGTTTTGATAATTACTTGGGGATAAATGTCTTACATACTTTCCTACCCAGGCTGGCTTCGAATTGAGATTACCAGATCTCAGCTTCCTGAATAGCTAGATGATAGGCAAGAGCCAACAGTGCTCAGCAGTAAAGCTCTTTTAATATTTAAGTAAAACAAAGTTTTAATAAATCTTAGCGTTCCTATCTTAAGATAAGCCAGCATTAGGTAAATATGAATAAATTCATATTAATAGGAATACAGTGGCTAATTACATTCAGGTCATTATGAGGTATTTTCCCAGATAGTTAGCAAGAATCCTGATTCCCATTTATACCTCGACTCTGTATTATTCTGTATTATTCTCTCAACCAGACAGACACATGAAGTTGTCCTGTATTCCATACTGTGAGAATGGGTGTTAGGATGACTGTAATGTATCATTTATATTCATACTTCTATAGGCAGACATAATAAATGTCCAGTAAAATGCTTTTATTCCTGTTTCAATTTTAATAAGAAATATTTTTTATAGAGCTGCTTGTGTTTTTATTGCCTATGTTGATTGCAGGGAAGCATCATGAATAAAACCCTACATAATATTTGAACTACATTATTACTACCAAATATCACATATGCATTTCTTACATGAATAAGTACATTAAAATGAAAGTACATTTGGAGGCTATGTAACACATATTTTCTATCAATGAAAAAACACATGTGAGTATCTCCTAGGAGAAGACCATGTGATAAGCCTTGTAAGAGATAGGCCAAATTCTAATATGACCATCAAGGGTCCTGCCCCATTAGGCAAGTACCTCCTGCAATCCTTTCCCTTAAATGAGAGTAGAATATATGGATATAGTATGTCATTCCAGGGACTCGAAGTGCCATAATCTTGTTATGAAGATGATTTTTAAGTTAATCAAATGTAATACATTGGATCGACATATGAGGGATAGATGTATAGAGAGGAACAGAAAAGACAACGGATGTTTCTGTTGGCATAGAAACAGCATAAAGATGTTCAAAGCACGTTAAGAGGTCAGCTTACAGAGAAGCAAACAGATTGGACCTCTCCAGGCTGGCCCCTATGGAGCATTCAAAACAGCAACAGCAGGACTAGTTTAGGAACGTTTTATCTGTAACTCTAGAGATGAGATTAACATCTGTGTGCTTTATTATTGATTTAAATGTTCATTTGAACTTGTCTTTTATCATTATCATCATCTGACTCATCCATAGCCAACAGATAAATTCTTACTTGTTCCTTTCTATAGCTAACTGTGTTTTCTTGACCTCTATACTCTTTCAAACAGTGATTTAGTTCATTTTTAATATTTCCCAGGTAGTCTGATCTGGCCTCTTTGTATTTACACCAAAGTTCCATCAGACCCAGGGAATAACTCTGATACAGCAGTAATTGCATTACTTTGTGACTGACTGTTAACCTTATCTACCTCCCTCACATTACTATGGGATATTTGAGTTCTTAGGACAGTCACTTTTTTCTGTATATCCTGGTACTAGGGCTTGAATTCGTGCCCTGAGCACTGATCTCAAGCTCTTTTGCTCAAGGTTAGTACTTTAACACTTGAGCCATAGCTCCACTTCTGGTTTTGCCTGTGCAGTTAATTAGAGATAAGAGTCTCACAGACTTTTCCTGCTCAGTCTGGCTTCAAACCATGACACTTAGATCTCCACTTCCTAAGTAGAGATTGAAACAATCTTTCAACTCCAGGTATTTTGTCTTATGCATGTTATTGGACACATGTTAAGTGAGTAACACCTGCTTTTATGAATGGATTGGTGGTGACTCACAGGCCTAGGAACCTCAAATATCTATTTTTTAAACAATTGGAATCATTATAAAGTCACCTAGTCAGCAGTTCCTTCCCTTGAGTTAAAGGCTCTGATGGTCTATGAAAATTTTTGAAGGGAGAGCCATGCAAGAGAGAAGAGACAAGAATAAAAACCACATGGAAGTGTCAATGTATGTAAGGAAGGTCAACAGGATGTGTGTAGAATGATGAGACTAGAGGTGATTGGAGGTGTTACAGCAAAGCATTTGCTATCAATTTTCTTACTTTGCAGTATCGCTAGTATATAAATGTTGAGCAGAAAGTGCCACAAATGGTATATCGAAACTTCAGTAGATCACTCCATTGAAATGCAATCCTACTGCTAGAACAGCCTGTGTTGTGAAATATGGCAGTGCCTTCTGATCTCTTCTCCTTTGCTCTCCATTATGGAGTACATTTGCGGGATAATAGGATGTCGCTCTTTTAGTACCACATCTGTTCCCATTTCGTCGTCTTCACTTGAAATCATAGTTTCCTCTTTGGGAATGCACAATTGGTGCCAAGTGGAGATGATTATGATGTAATAAACAGAACTGATGACTTCAGGTGGATAATAATAGTTAAGAAACTGAGGCTTTTGCTTCCAAGTATATTCCCTTGCTGATTAAAATGAGGAAAAAGGAAGCCAAAATATGTGGAATGCTGAACAGAGTGGCCTCAGAATTGAATAGCATCTCCATGGTTCAGCTCTGATCGGAGGTTGTCACAGCTGTCTTGGGCTGTTTTTTATTATTGTCAGGTATGCATAATAGATAGCCACACTTAGGCATATTTTAGGGTCCTTCTTTTATTTTTTGTCGGTCGTGGGGCTTGAACTCCACGCCTAGGCAATGTCCCTCAGCTCTTCAGCTCAAGGTTAGTGCTCTACCACTTGAGCCACAGCACCACTTCCAGCTTTTTCTCTTTATGTGGTGTTGAGGAATCGAACCCAGTGCCTCATGCATACGAGGCAAGCACTCTACCACTGAGCTACCTTCCCAGCCCCTAAGGCCCTTCTAACCTCATTATTATATTATAAAAGGGGCAAAAAGTTTCTTTGAAGGCAAGTTGGATCAGTTTCTGTCTGAAGCACTTTTACCTTGTAAGGATGGGTATATCACTTAATCCTGTTGAGTTTCAAAGTATTGTAAAGTAAACTTCATAGATAAATATCATCTTCTGCCAGGTGCTGGTGGCTTATACTTGTAATTTTAGCTACTCAGGAAGCTGAGATATGAGGATTATGGTTCAAAGTCAGCCCAAGCAAGAAAGTCTGTGCAACATATCTTCAATAAGCTACTCAGAAAAAGTCAGGAGTTGCCCAGTGGCTCAAGTGGTTGAGCGCTAGACTTGAGTACAAAGAGGCTCAGGGACTGTACCCAGGCCCTGAGCTCAAGCCCCAGGATTGGAAAACAATGATTTTCTATCAGGCTTCTAGTGGTGTATACCTATAATTGTAGCTTCTCAGAAGGCTTAAGTCCAGAGGATCCTACTTCAAAGCCCAGCTGGGCATAGAAGTCTTTGATACTTCATTTCCAATTCAACAGCACTTAACAGGCTTAGAAACATGGTTTGAGTGGTAAGGCACCAGCCAAGGAAGCCTAACAAACATGAGACTGAGATCCAACTTCAGTATTGAAAAACAAAAAGTACATATGGACATATTTTCAAAATGCCTACCAGCATGTCTGACCCATAAAGCATTCCATATTTAGCATTTATAATATTTTTTTCTGTGATAAGCTATCTCATTATTCATATGACCACTCTATGTCTGGATAGTGTTTGGTTATTACTTTGCCACTGAGTGTGGTAAGTCCCTGGGTTCTGGTCCCACATTTTACCACTGAGTACAGATTACCTAATTCTTTCATTTTCCTACCCTTTGAGACAATTATTAAGTAGTTGCACAAAGGTGCTACAATTCCACAAGTCAGGTTATGAGTCCAATGCCTCTTGGTCAATGTAATCCCTTCCTTTGTTTTTTGCAATTTCCCCCTGTCCTTCCCTACACACAAGTTACATAGTTCATTTTTCGCAGTGCATTTCCTCCCCTTTCCCTGGGCCACTCATTGGCTTCCCCCACAAACATGTTTCCTCTTCCTGCTATTCACGTTGATAAACTACTTCCGTTATTCAGAGGAGTTACACCCTCCTTCAGTTTGTGTGTAAATGCACTGAGACCTGTATATATTATCATGAATAGTTGTATTTTAGATCTAGCTTCCACACATGTGAGCCCTTTGTCTCTCCGATCTTCGCTTACTTCACTTAACATGATTTGATCTAGGTGCATCTTCCATTGTCCTGCAAATGACATAATATTACTCTTTCTATCAAATGAGTAAAATTCCATTGTACCACATTCTCTTGATCCACTCATCTTTAGTGCATGTAGGGTGACATGCCCTTTCAAAAAAAAATTGAAAGTTCATTTTACTCTTTCGGATGAGAGTTCATTTTGTGGAAAGGGTCCAGGATGATTACAAATTTTGTCAGATTGAAGCATCTCTGAGGGAAGTCTTTTCAATATAGTTTTCTAAATGCATTTGAAACTGAAAAGGGCAAACAAGGAAGAGGAGACTTCTCAGGCTTCACCGGGTAGTCACGAAGGAGAACTAAAGAGAAGCTGACAGGGAAAGGAAAGGTACTACACACTAAAAAATGTGGAGCACCAGCCTGGCATGCATGAGGCCCTGAGTTAACTTCCCAAACCACAAAAGAAACTCCGTTTTCCAAACGAGATATAACCAGCACCCAGATCTGAAAGATCTATTTAAACCAGCTAGAAAAAATGACTTCATTTGTGATGCCCTTGACAACAAATTCCTAGTCCCGAAGAGACTATGAAGAGCAGGCAGGCACTGCAGAAGAAAGCATGCAAATGACAAAATATTACTCTACCAGATGAGTAGAATTCCATTGTCCCACATTCTCTGGGTTCGCTCATCCTTAGGGTATCCTCTGCTCCTCCATCCACCTATCTCCAGTTTCTCCTGTTGTAGAGTGGATGACAGAGGAAGGCCCAAGGCAGAAGGAAGAGCACAGTCCTAGCAGGAAGCTACCAGCCTCCAGATGAATGTTCAAGTCCACCTGGGTTTGGCAATTCTTGTCCCTGCTACCCAGCACCTGTGTGGCTGAGACTGTCAAATTCCTATGCCAGGTCCCCATTGAATACCACAAAGTAGAGTTGCAGAGGGCTGAAGTAGAGTATCTGGGCTGTTTCCACAACTTGACCATTGTAAATATTGTGGCAATAAACCTGGATGAGCAAGAATCTTTATCCTGACTTGCAATCAAAGGATTGATCACATGATGGATTCATAATTTGATGGCTTATGTTGGGAAATAGTGAAAGTGATGCTATGGGGCCATGTCTTGAAGTCTTGTGTCTTGCTCAGGATCCTTCTACCCCCATTTCTCTGCTCACCATGAGGTGAATTCTGAAATTCACCAGCGAAACACTAATATTTCTGAATCCACGAGCCAGAATCAATTTTATGTCCAATTATTATTCTTTCAGTTATTCTGCCCATAATGGAGAGAAAATAAATGCAACTGGCTTCTGTCCTACTAAATTTCTACAAAACAGAATATAAAAATGATGGAAAAGCTGATGGATCTCTTTTAAGCAAAATAATCTTTACAGTCTTGATTTAACGTAAACTATATTTAATATTATGTTTCAAGAATGATAAAAGACAAAAGAAAAGTAAGAACAAAAGAAAAGAAGGAAAAAGAAAAGAAAAAAAATAAAGACAAATGTATATAGATTATTTATGCTTTAAAGGTTGTGTGTGTGTGTGTGAGTGTGTGTGTGTGTGTGTGTGTGTGTGTGTGTGTGTGTTTCATTTGTTGAGACAGGGTCTCCTTATATATCCCAGGCTGTTTTGGAGTTTGCCACAGGCTCCTGAGTCCTGGGATTATAGCTATGCTTCACAAAACCTAGTTCAAGTTTCTTATGATTATAAATAACCAAAATTGGTTAGCAAACTTATGAAAAGTATCCTTCCACGGTAAAAATATCAAATGTAAATATTACTCCATCAACACTCCTACATTATTTCTGCATAATATTTTTTGCCTTTATGTTTAATTTTTGGAAAATGGAATAAAGATTTGTACTCTTGTGCCTGGCTTCTTTGGGTGAATATTATATTCTAAAGATCTGGCAATTTGTGACTAAAACTAAATGGATTTTATCATCATGTCTTATGACTTAACTTCTCCAAAAGGAACATCTCATTAGACATTGTGGGAGATATTGTAATGGGGCATGGGCATTTGTCATCAGGAGTGAAGAACTTAAATTCTCAGCTACTGAGAGTTCTATACACAGAAAGCCAGAACTAAAGCCCTGGTGAGCACTGCCTACCTGAGGGGAGCTAAACACCTCTTTACTGCAGTGGTCTGTACACGATGACTAACAGGGCCCTGACAACTAATCTCTCATCCTATGTCAGCATACCACTGCAGAGTCTGGGCTTCAGCAGTCCTGTGGTATCAGCTAGCGGGTATCAGCTACCATCTTACTCTATCCAGTCTTGCTATCCTTTCTTCCAAGAGAACGTTAATAGTCAACTTCCTGCATGTGAATCTCATTCTTATACTTTGCCTCCTTCACAATCCAAATTGTTACAGTCACAATCAGGAAAACTGGGTTAGTGAGAGAAATTGTTTTGGCTGTCTAGCAATTTAGTGATTTCATAACTTCTAGCTATCTGTATTAACTGGCCAACTGAGAATAAAGCCATCCCTTAATAAAATCTTTTCCTGACTGATTGCAAATACTGATTAATAGAAACTTACTCTAAGCAAAGATAGAGGAGGCAGGAAACAATTGACAGTTCCCTTCCTGGAAGAAAAAGGAAATGTTTCCTATTTGAGTTTTCAGAACTGCAGTGATATAAAAACTACAAACAAGCTATTAATACTTTTAATACTATCCATTCTACATATTGCATTTAAACCATGTGAGATATAATTTTAATATACGACTTGCTATTTGCTATAACAAAGTAAGTGTACAAACACATTTATACAGTATCTAGAAAACCACAACTCAAAATGATCTTTTTTATCTTTCAATAAAGATGTTTGCTATATTGTTAATGTCAGTCTCCTTGTAGGTTTAAAAGATTTGTTTATAGTTAAGAAGTATTTATACTTATTTAAACCAACTTCAAAGCATGAAAGTACCACTAAATGATGAAGTATGAATTGTTTTTGGTACAATCAAGTGAGCCAAATAAGATATAATTTCTTTGACAAACAATTTCTTTATTTGAGTGGGTCATTATCTTTTAAACATAAGAAACACAAGTCATACACTGGTGGCTCACCCTGTGGTCTTAGCTGCTAAGGAGACTGATATATAAAAATCCTGGTTCAAGACCAGCTTAGGCAGAAAATATGAGGAAATCTAATCCCCAATTAGACAGCAAAAATATAGAAGTAGAGGTGCTCAAGTGGTAGACCACTAGCTTGGAGTTAAAGTAAAGGACAAGCAAGAGCAAGAAGTTCTGAATGCAAGCCCTAGTACCTGAACAAAATGAAAAAATAGAGGGAAGGAAGGAAGGAAGGAAGGAAGGAAGGAAGGAAGGAAAGAAGGAAGGAAGGAAGGAAGGAAGAAAGGAAGGAAGGAAGGAAGGAAGGAAGGAAGGTAAAAGACCCAAAGAATGGGAAAGTACTCAGAAGAGTACCTGAAAGTCATTGGACATGTAAAGTAGGAATAAGATCAAAATACTATGTACCCTGATTTGAGCTGTATGCATTGCATGTGTGCATTGAAATTTCATACTATATCCCACATAGATGAAATACTAACTACCCTGAGCTGCTTATTGCATATTATATGTACATATGTAATTATCACACTGTATCACCATACATGTGTGTGTATTTCTTCAAATAGAGACATATCTTTGCCTTTTGAAGCTTCATTACCCTTGATCAGCACCACTCAGAACTCTTTAGGGTTTGATATAATAATATATAAACTGAACTGATACAGTAGTCATTTATAAACTGAAATGATTGGACCCTTCAAATATCAAATTATTAATAAGGGGAAACATGTTATACCCACATCATATGGAGCCTAGTCTGTGATATTTCATAATAAAAGTGATTGTCTAAACATATCTTGGAATTAAAAGCCTGGATATATAATTGCCAACCCAGCCTAGGATATGGCATTACAACAATAAGAAAATTAGGATTTACTACACTAATTGTGATCATACTTCCCCACAGACTGTTCTTTTGGAAAAGAGGATAATTTTCCATCATTTCTTATCAATAATAACATTATTTAAATAATTCTGGAAGTAGAGCAAACAAAACCAAATGGATCTTTACATGTTTGCCTGCTATAAAAGGATTATGTATATAAGATAAATGCTAACCTGTGACAACACAGAAAAGTTAGTTCACAGTGTGTTCCAATTGACCCATATAGCATGAGCAATGAGTTGAAAATCAAGTTAAATTTACCTTCAATCGTAAAATAGAATGGTTTCATTGGGTTTGTGGCAGATCCATCAGGAAGATGTTTGTAGTCTTTTGTTGCCTCCAGAAATAGTAAATAGTTTAGGATCTGAAGTATAAATGGTTTCCATTGGGATAGCACAGACACAAGACACACAGGTCATTCAGTGCCCTCATGATTTTCTTGCTTGATTGTGTTATGATTCTTCTCTGAGTCTCTTGTCTGCCACAAAGCTTCAGGCCTTCAATAAATTTGAGATTTCAGCATCTGCCTCAAAGTTTGTGTCAATTTCTACTCAACTTAATTCAAGTCCACATCAAACTGGCATTTAAGAGTCTTTTTGCCTATAGTCAGTAAAACATTTTTAAAAGCTATTTTATGGTAAACATTGTTTAAGAAACGGGCAGCCACATGCTATAACAATTTGATGCCGGGGCTGGAAAGGTGGCTCAGTGGTAGAGCATTTGCCTTGAGCTGAAGAGCTGAGGGACAGCGCCCAGGCCCAGAGTTCAGGCCCCACAACCGGACCCAAAAACAAAACAATTTGATGCCAATTCTAGCTAAGAGACAAGGCTCATCTGGTTCCCCGATGGTCTCAAGTAAGCTGTGATAGATCCATTCTGACCACTGAATGTGGTCATTTCCACTGAAACAGCTTTTTGTAATGTGTCCTCTTTTGGAACTTTCAGCAATTTTGTCAGTAGGACAGATAACTGTATGTTAAAGGCATAGTACAGACATTAATATAGTACTTACTGTGTTTTCTCTCTCCACCACTGGCCTTCTTGGTTATCACAGTAAGAAACTAAGCTAGAGGTTTCTTTAAAGAACATTGAGATGGCTCCCAGCTATCTTTAGATTTTCTGTTTAGGCTGTTCCATCAGTAAACTGAATGGATCATTACTTGTTTTGCCCAATTCAAAAGTTTGTGTATAACACAAATACCAGCCTACAATAATATTATGAGATAAGATAAATACTGGTCCATAAATGCCTATAACAATATTATAGATAACACAGTGGTTATAGTTCATTTAATATATACATATTTCTTGTATAGATGTATATAAAGAAGTACCTGTATGTTCATATATTATTCTATAATAAATTTACTAAACACTAATTTTAATAAACATTATAATAGACTAGAGATTGAAATTTCTCTATCTTCAGTAATAATTCCTTGCAAGGTGGACAGACATCAAACAGAGCTTGGTAAGCATTATTTCAAGATGCCCTTATGACTTTCCCCATTTAGTAAGATAAGAGTTTCCTGACTGTCGTCAAAAAGAAAACTAGCTCTAATTCCACAGGAGTTCAACGTTTATATCCAAACAAGTAATCACTTCCTCATTTCTCCATTCTTCATTGCCAGCTCATCTGTCCCCCAATCACTGACATGAACAGAAGACCATGTTATCTGATTTTAGCTCACTGGACAGAAGAAACTACTTAGGAAATCCAAAAAAAAAGCTTTTACTCCTTAACTAAAGGAAAGCCTCTTTTCTGCTTGCTTTCTTCCCTGAATCTCCAAACTCATATGCGATTTAAAATTTGTCTTTTCTTAAAGCCATTTTGCTTCCTTTTACCTGCAGCTTAAGACTTTCCTAAATGGATTCCAAGTCCTTTGCCTCACACAACATTGGTTCCATTGTGTGGAAGATATGACACGTTGGGAAACAGGGTGTTAGCTTCTATCTACAAGATAGGCTGTTCCTGGCTTTCCATTAAAGGTAGAGCCTACCGAAGACCTTCAGGCCCCAGCTGAAAAGACTCCTAGCCAGCATAGTTAACGCATGCACAGCTGCAGGGAACTGAGTGATCCACAAATGCCTGTTTTAAAATTCTGCTGCCCTAACTTGAATATATTAAAGTTGCTGAATTCCCACCATAGATGATACTTAGGCTGGCATTTCTGTAAAGAGAAGAGATTATATTTTGCTTACAATGTGTCACTTCTACCTGACTGTAGATCACAAGAATTTAGAAGCTTAACCTCTTTAAGTTTGGCTTTCTTCCAGCATTTATAAAAACCCTTTCAGCAGCCTGATAAAAATAGCAGCAATGAAGCAATTAGAAGTACTCCCAAACATCTGAAGTCCAAAGCAGGCTAATAAATGCTTTCTCTGATTTTAGTTACACATGGATTCAAAATTTACATTTAGGGTCTTGACAGATTTTAAAAATGGAAGATTCTTCGAATAAACTGACTTTTAAATTTAGCTTCATATACTCCCAACTCAGTTCTCAAATATCAGCTGTTGGGATCAGTGAAACTTAATGAAATGAAGTTATTCTCTTTCTGGATTCATTGGCACAAAAATAACTGAATATTTACTTCATTCTAATTTAAGAGACATTTCACAAGCAACTACTAGTCATTGGCGTTCTTAGAAGTTGGACATAAAGGTAACAATGGTACAGATCACACCCTTAACTATCTCTGTTCTAGAAGTGAATTATAATCTCTTTTTTGTATAAATAAAACATGTGTTTTCAAATATTTATATAATATCACCACTTTTCTTCTCAATAAGTGAAACAGGTTTTGATGGCCAACGACCTTTCTGCAACTAGCTTGTGTGTGTGTGTGTGTGTGTGTGTGTGTGTGTGTGTGTGTGTGTGTGTGTGTGTGTGTGTGTGTGTGTGTGTGTGTGTGTGTAGCTGTTGTTCTGGGCTTGAAACCAGACCCTTGGATTGCTGTGTGGCTTTTTCTTCTCAAGTTTGGTGCTATATCACTTGAACCACACCTCCACTTGTTCAAATAGATTTTTTTTTTTTTTGCTGGTCATGGGGCCTGAACTCTGGGTCTGGGCACTGTCCCTCAGCTCTTCAGCTCAAGGCTAGCGCTCTACCACTGGAGCCACAGCGCCACTTCCGGCTTTTTCTGTTTATGTGGTGCTGAGGAATCGAACCCAGGGCCTCATGCTTGCAAGGCATGCACTCTACCGCTGAGCTACCTTCCCAGCCCCCATTGTTCAAATAGATTTGTGTGAGTTAACCATTTCTGTTGTACTCATTTTATTTCTTAATCCTTTGGTTTTGGGCTGTTGAGGGTCTTTCTTGAGGTTATAATGGAGAAGAGGACAAAGAAGCATATTCTCGGTCTCTTTCTTCCCTTTTCCACACTACTTCTCATTTCCCCTAATTCCAAAATGGACAAAATTTCTAGTCATTCATGTTATAAAGGTTAAACATGGTTTGAAAATAGAAAGGTGACTGTGTGAAGCTTTTAGAAAAACTAATGCAAACAAAAGGAAGCATAAGTGAAAGATTTATGGTATTGATTTCTAAGAGAAAAAGTGAGGAAGCAAAATAAGAAAGAAAGAGAAAAGCCTACTCACCAAAGAAAGAAGGAAGCAGAATTGGGTAGGAAGATGCTGGAAACGCTGGAAAATCTTAGCCAGGCCAGCCAGGAGTTCCAGGATGGCTTGGAGAAGGGATTGACACCAGGTGAAAATGTGAAGTTCTTGAGCTGGACATAATTCAGAATTCAGAGCTGAAGTAGAATTGGAAGGCACAAAGTCTTCAATCTATGTAGTAGACACTCTTCTTAAAAGACTAAACATAGAGCTTTCCAATGACCTAGCAATACCACTCTTGAGCATTCATCCTAATGACACAAACCAGGTCACACTAGGAGGGGGGACAATGTTGTCAGACACTTTGTACTCATATACTGTTTTGTAGAATGGGAACTTATTTGTACAGCTATTTAAAGATAATTTTAAAAAATAAAAATAAAATAAAATAAAAATTGAAAAAAAGGCCACACTAAAGCTAACAACACAGCCATGTTCATTGCAGCATTGTTTACTATAGCCAAGGATTCAACTCAAATGCCCTTCAGCAGATGAATGGATCAAGAAAATATGGTACATATACCCACATGATATTCTATGCTTCCATTAGGAAGAATGACATTGCTCCATTAATAAGAAAATGGAAAGATGGAAATTTTATATTAACCCAAGTAAACCAGACCCAAAGAAACATAGGCTTCATGATTTCCCTCATTTGCAATAACTAGAATATGTCTATAAATCTATATGTAAACCCAATGGATAAAAAAGACAAAAAAATTACACTTGGGCATAATAAATTAAACAGGATTCTAAACATCCACACAGTAAGACAAAAGGAGGATATTCTTGGGAGAGCAATCACAAGGGCTCAGTGGCTATGTGCATAAGATCATATAAAATGATGCTTATTGAACCCCAAGAAATGGAAGACAGAGGTTTTTTATTTTACTTTTTGTGGATTTTCCCACTTTTGGCACTGTTTTTTTTTCTGTACTTTTTTTCTTGTATGTAAGATTATCTGATTTGGAGACGGGTAGGGAAAGCACAGAAATGGTGGAGTAAAGGGTGAAATGAGTCAGCAACTATAATCAAAGCCAGAATCAAGAGTATTCCATGAATTGTATTAGGCAAAATAATAATAATCATAATAATAATTCTTTCTCACAATCCCTGCAGAAATGAATGTGCAACCCTGAGCCTTACTCCTCCTTGGAGATGCAAGGATGTCTAAGTAAAGGGAGTTCTGATACTGGCAGCTTTGTATTAAAGACAGCCTTGACAGGACTCTAAGTCATGGCTTGTGGGTGTGCAAGAATCTGGAGAATCTTTATTTTTTAAATGTTTTTTATTGTGAACATACTGTAGAGAGGGTTACAGTTACATGAACAAGATAATGAGTACATTTCTTATCAAACATTGCTGCCTCCTCCTTTGTTTTTCCCCTACCTTCCTTTCCCTCCCACCTCCTCAACTACACTCTCCCCCTCCCCTCGCCTAAATTGTAAAGTTTGTTTTTCAACATAGTGTCTTGTACATCTCATTTTTACAATGGGTCAACTTGTATCCCTATTTAAGAATTGTGTGTTTTCCCTTCCCTTCCCCAAATTATACTAACATCTAATACAGTGAAAACAGGGGGTATACCGTGGGGGAGGGACATACAAAGCAAGAAAAAAATCACATGGTACCTTATAAATACGTTAGAAACAATTGCAAGAAAGAAAAAACCGCTTGTGTCCCTATCTTGGGGTTCATTTCACTCAACATCATCTTATCTGACCTTTTCTGCTTGTCCCAGACCTATACTAGTTATTTCAAATAAGGGAAACCATGGGACCTATGTTTCTTTGGGGCTGGCTTACTTCACTTTCCATTTCCTAACAAATGGGGGGATGTCATTCTTTCTGATGGAGACATAGAATTCCATTGTGTGTGTGTGTGTGTGTGTATATATATATATATATATATATATATATATATTATATACATATGCCTATGTATATATATGTATATATACATCTGTATGTGTATATTATATATGTGTATATATATAGATATAGATATAGATATATACATCACATTTTCTTGATCCATTCATCTACTGAGTGGCATATGGGTTGGTTCTATATCTTAGCTATCGTAAATAATGCTGCAATAAACATAGTTGTGCTGATAGCTTTAGTATGGTCTTGTTTGTGATCATTTGGGTAAATGCCCAAAAGTGGGATTGCTGGGTCATAGGGGAGCTCCATGTGGAGTCTTTCGAGGAACGTCCAAGCTACTTTGTAAAGTGGTTGAACAAGTTTACACTCCCACCAACAATGCAGTAAGGTTCCCTTCTGTCCACATCCCCTCCAGCATCTGTTGTTATTAGAGTTCTTGATTATAGCCATTCTAACTGGGGTGAGGTGGAATCACAATGTTGTTTTGATTGCAGTTGAACCCACAGACTTATAGCCATCTAATCTTCGATAAGTGAGCCAAAAAAAAGAATGGAGGAAAAACAGCCACTTCAGTAAATGGTGCTGGCAAAATTGGTTAATCACCTGTAGAAAACTAAAGCTAGATCCCTGCACCAGAATCAACTCTAAATGGATCAAAGACCTTGAAGTCAAAACAGACACCCTGAAAACATTACAGGGTGGAATAAGAGAAAGCCTAGGTCTCCTTGGCACAGGCCGAAATTTGCTTAATAGAGACACAGAAACACAACAATCAAAGAAAGGTTGGACAAATGGGACTGCATAAACCTGCAGAGTTTCTCCATGGCAAAGGACATAGCTAGCAAGATCAATAGAAAGCCTACGGATTGGGAGAAGATCTTCACTAGTCATACAATGGACAAGGGTTTCATATGTAAAATATACCTGGAACTCAAAAAATTAAAACCAACAACAAATCCTCAAAGAAACAACTGCTTGATAAATAAAGGGGTTAAACTTAGAGAAACTTCTCTGCACATGAAGAAATTCTCAACCTCTCTAGCCATTAAAGAATCTGAAGAATCTTTAGCATTTGAGACTACTCAAAAGCTGTCCTGAACCTATCTTTTGAGGAATTTTTGGGTCATTTCAGACAATTACATCATAACTTAGTTTCAACTGGCACACTACTCTTCCCCATAACTTCCGGTTAACAGCTTTCTCCTATTCAGATTTGAAGACTTAGCTTAAACAGAATGTCCTGGCACAAGATACCTCAACCATAAACAGAATTAATTATGGCATTTTGTACTGTATGTTTGTATGTCTCATTCATATTTGCATTCTGAGCTCTTAGGCCAAAACCAAGCATATAAGTGGCTAATTAATGTGTGTTGAACAAATGATCTAATCAGTTTTAATAAACATCTATTTATCCAGCATTCAGAAAGTTAGTACACATTTTGCAGGCAGTATAAGGGAAAATATACAGTTTCTACTAAGCAAAGTCTTTTAACATAATATTACAGCTACAAATAAATATCTACAAGAGGCAGATGGAAAACCCCCATACATAAATGAAGCCCAAAATATTAATATATTGTTCTCTATATGGCTGTAGAAAATTATATTTTCTCTTGGGATCTGGTTTCTATGTGAGATGGGAGATCTATAAAAATATGTAAAAATGTTTTGACATGTAGATATTGTAAAAAAGTTGCATTCTAGAAATATTATTATAGATGATGGGTTACAGATAGATGACAGGCAGACAGACAGACAGACAGACAGACAGACAGACAGATATAACAGGAAACTTCCTATGAAGCAATGTTTGTTATTTGAGAAAACAATGCTTCAGTAAGTGGTAATCCTATGTCAGAGATGGACACCAAAAGAGACAAAAATGGGATATTGCAGGAGATAGCCATAAAAACAGCAAGTAAGACCACAAAGGAGAAACCCCAATAACTAAGTGAATTACTTATATTTAGTTTGTTTCCTAAGCTTAACAAAAATTAACCCCACCTCCAGAATCATTGAGGACCCACAGCATAATAGCATTGTAAGATGACAAGTTCAGGATCCTAAAACTATTCTCCTATAAGAGGATTCAGTTTACAAAAAGAGAAGACAGTTAAGGGCTGAGAACAAAGTACAGATGAAAAGACCAACTAGAGTTTTGAAAACGTTCAGATAATTTAGTTCGAATTTTAAATAGAAAAGTGATAATGGGAAAATAATTGCAGCAAACTCTGGCTCTATTGAAAATAAATGCATGTTATGAAACAGGTTCGTTTCCCATGTTTACTTTCACTGTGTTATTGTCAGTTCTATTTAAGTATTTTAGGGTTTATGTCCAGCATTCCATATATATGCATGCATGTTTTATAACACAACATCAGATGAAGTTATAAATTGTTTCAAAGGCCACTCTTTTTTGAAGAGCAAGGTTTAATCCTGTTTTCACTGGTAGTTACATCCACGCCCACCAAATTGATAACAATCCTCTTAAAATCCTCTGTGATGTTTTGTATGAAAAAAAGTAGCTTCAAAGAAGCCAATTTTTCATATTTGCTAAAGAAATGTTTTATATTGTTATGTGAAAGCTACAATAACCAATCAAAAAATTAAACCAATAATAAAAAATAAATTTGTCCTTTGCCCAAAACTAATTATGGAGGAAAGTGTGGGTTTTGTTTTGTTTTGGGGTTTTTTTGGCTATACTTTTACCTACTTTGGGTGGGCTGAGTTGTCTATCCAAACAAAGCTGGATTTACATCATAAAGAATAGGAGGATAAGACTATCAGCAAAAATTTCATCTCTGCCTTACCTCCAAATAGTATTTGCTGTGATGAGAAAAGTTATATCCCAAGAAGCTGATTAATTTGTGCTTTGTTAAATGACAAAAAAAAGTCAATACATAACCTAAACATTAAGAAAAGTGAGAGGGTGAAAGAGGTGTGTCAGAATGTCACAAGGCGGGAAATTGATCAAGAGGTACTACATTCATAAAGTGGTCTGTTGAATGGCAACTTCATGTACAAATACCTAAAGAAAATAAAAATATTCAAAAAACAAAAAAGAAAGAAAGAAAATTCCCCTGGAAGAGAAATCTCTGCTTCTCTCATTATGTGTTAATCTCTGCTTTTTTCCACACCTGGTTCTGGTGAGACATCTCACCAGAAATTATAAAACCAGGATAAAATAAGGAGCTAAGGAAGCACCCAGATAAACAGTGAGAAAAAAAGTTCACATTTCAATTACCAAAAAAATTATACAGCAACTATGACAACAATGGTTAATTAGCAGGGCTTCCATGGTAACTCTGTGAGTGTAATTCCTAAGAACCCTCTTTTATTTAAGCAAAAGTCAAGCTAGACAATAAGAAATCCCATTTGCTCTCAGTCTGTACTATCCAAATATGTAGCTAATGAGCATTTTCAGTAAGGCTTCCTCAACCTAAGATGTGCTATAAGTGTAAAATACACACGGGAAATCATATGAAATAACTAACTAATAATTTCTGGAGTTATTAAATATACTTTATATAATTTCTTAGTCTATTTTATTATCAATTTCTGTATTATCATTAACTTGAAGTTAAAATCTTTGGGGCATATTGAATGAAGTAAAATACACTAATGCAATTTTACCTGCTTTACCTTTTTAAAATGTGGTTACAAGAGAGTTTCAGCTTTGTGAAGGAGACACATACTTATACCCGACCACATTGTGCTAAGGGATTCAAAGGATCATTTATTGGTTCCTCCAAAATCAAGGTTGGGAGTCACAGGTGTGAGAATAAACATTTCTGGATAAACGTGAAAAGGAACCAGAGATTGTGCTTGGTGCAGGAGACTTGAAGCCCTGTTATTTATGACGTGACTATATACAAGAATATATTTCAAATGACTTCTGAAAAGAAAAGCAGAACAATGTGAAACCCTCAAAATTTCAAACCACATACTGCCACATCCCATCACCAGCATTTTGAGAGCCTTGGATCCAGCATTTGAAGTCACTGTGATTCCGTTGTCTGGCATTTAAGACAGGTGTGATTCTATTTGATTTCTTTCTGTAACTAGGACAGCCAGATATGAAAATAAGTCCTGGATTATTAAAAAAAACCACTGGAGCACTCTGCTACTAGAACAACAGACACAAGCAAATAAGGAGATATAATAGCTGAACGAAGAAAACACTAGAGCTCTTTCTAAGTAATGTTTGAGACTGCATGGGAGTATATTTGAAAGATTTAATGGGCATTTTAGACTATTTCTTCCTTTTCTAAAGTGTATTAAGTTTTCAATTAGACTTGCTTCTTACAATGGCAATGCAATTACTGTTTCTATCACAATTTTTTTTAATGTGACAACATGTACTTTTAGCTTCTCCCCGCCCCCATTACATTTATTCTAACTAGGCAGTGTAATTACAAACTGGTCTCAAGGATCAGTTCCCTTACATTTGATGTAAGCTTGATATAATATAGTGTTAAAGGGGTCTCTGTCTCCCTCCCCTGCCTCTCTCTCATACACATACACACATATTTTTGAATGGGAAACAGAGAATATATCCTACATGACTTTGCTATAAGAACAATATGTTTTTCTTTACTCACATTCAACACTTCCTCTACATTATGGTGTCTAAAATTCTAAAATAGTAAAATTTGCCTGGCGGTAAGAGAAAACTTTATCTAAGTTAATAAGTTTGTCTCTTGGGAAGGGTTCCATATATATGGGAAAGACACCAATTTACTATAAAGTTGAGCTACTTAATATTTAGTTCTTTTAGTGCTCTTGAATCCTTTCCTTACCAGTTTGGTGATAAGTCTCAGAAAGAGAATTAATTGGTGATATATGATTTATAATATAATGAATTCTGATTCTTCTCCAGAAAATAAGACATCTTTGCAGCACCACAAATGCTCTGATTTTTCTTGAGTTGCAAAAACAATCTTGTCATGAAGACAACCAGGGTCAAGCGGATGGAATAAATTCGACAAGAAATGTCACCTAAATAGCCCCTCCAAAAACTGAAGAAATTAAGACTCTTACAAAGGTTCAAAAAGTAACCTTATAAAAGAATACGAGTTCATAACATTGGCTCATTACAAACTAGTCTGGGTTTTCCCACACACACAAAGAGCCAATTTTAGATGAAGAAAGGGCAAGAAAAAACTCAAATATAAAAGTTTCATTTGCATGTTGTTCAAGAAAATAATGTTTAAAGCTAACTTTCAAAAGTTAAAAAAAATATCATTGAAACCAAAACAACCAGTTGTCACAGGAAATTTTTCCAGCAATATGAAAGATTAGTTAAAACCATGCATGGTTGTGCTTTTAAGCAATCCCAGACATCTAAGTCCAAGGTGCTACATAGTAAGACTCTGTTTCAGGAAAACCAGTTCATTAAAGACATTGGAAGAATCACATAAACACATTTTACTCTATTCAAACTAGTTATCAGAGCAGCCTGCTTGCTGTGCGTGCTTGCCTGTCGGATTCGGGGCTAATAGCACATCCTTCTGAAGAAATAAAGTTTGCCTTGCTGGGAAAAAAAATGTCAAAAAACTATCACTGACTTATTTTATTTTCATAACGGTGCAAAAGCAACACACCTTCAATATGCATTTTTGAAGATCAAATTAGGATCTTTTTCTTGCCTATCAATGTACACACTGGGCAGGTACAGTTTGGACAGCACTAACTGGCCAGGATTCCAAGTCAGGAATGTTTCCACAGGTTAAAACTGGTCCTGTGGCCCCTGCCTAGGGATCTTATAATCTTAGCGGTGGCAAGAAAGTCCTTGAGACTCTTATCTCCAATTACCTACCCACAAAGCCAGAACTGGAGTTGTGGCAGAAGTAGTAGAGTACTAGCCTTGAACAAAAAAAGCTCAGGGACAGCACAGAGGCCCTGAGTTCAAGCCCCAGGACTGGCACCCCTAATCTCCCCTCCAAAAAATACAATTTTGACTTGTGCTGTTTACAATTTATAATATGTTTATGGTGTTTTGGACAACAAAGAGAATCCAAATTGAAAATATTTGTTTTCATTCTCTATTGATCACACAACATAAAATATTCTGCCTAATTAAATATTTGGGTATGTTTTATCTGAATTGATTTGAATTTTTTTCTTTTTTTGGTTGGTCATGGGGCTTGGACTCTGGGCCTGGGCGCTGTCCCTGAATAATTCAGTTCCAGTCTAGTGCTCTACCACTTGAGCCACAGCGCCACTTCCAGCTTTTTCTGCTTATGTGGTGCTAAGGAATTAAACCCAGGGCCTCATGCATGCAAGGCAAGCACTCTACCACTGAGCCACCTTCCCAGCCCCTGATATGAAATTTTATGGGGGTAATATTGTCTGTTTTCAGTCTAAAATACTAACTACTAGCATGTAGCTTTTTAAAAAATATTTTATATCTTTCAAAGAAGAATTTCTGAGCCATGTATGGTAGTTCAAAATACCACACAATTCAACAGTAATTCCAGCAGTTTGGGTAATAGAAGGATTATAATTCAAGACTATCCCAAGGGAAAAATGTAGTGAGACGTTATCTCAAAGAACATGCTGGTTATAATGTGACATGTCTCTTATCCAAGCTACATTGGAGGCAAAAACAGCAGAATCACAGTCTAAACCTGGCTTCAAGTAAGACTCTAAATTTAAAAAAAATGATTAAAAACTTAAAGAATTGAGGCATGACTCAAGTAGTTGAGCAATTGCTTAGCAAATGCGAGAAGAATTCTAGCTATTAAAACACTTTTAAATCATCATAAACATTACTGTGTTAGTGGAGATGGGAGGGCAGAGATGGTAGGGGAAAAACAGAGTAGGCAACAATGCTTGATAAGAAATATACTACTTATTAACCTTGCTCATGTACTTGTAACCTCTCTGTATGGTATTTTCACAATAAAAATCTTATTTTAAAAAATCACAGACTTCCTAAAATTTTAAAACAAGAAAGCCATGGATTGATCCCTTGTTACTTTTTTCCTGTATTACACATGTTGGGAATATTTATTTTTTTGATTTTTGAAGTTGACTCTGAAAAGTGTCATAAATTAATGAATCATAACCAGATTTTGGAACCTTTGAAAGAAATGACAGTGTATTTAATGATGTAAAGTGTTTGCTAGTACTGACTTGCTGAGCAATGGCTATTTCTAAAATGATTTACTCTAGATGTTGAAGGCATGGCTAAAGATGGCAGAGCATCAGCTAAAGAGCAAAAGAATACTGTTTGACCAGAAATGTACTCATTACCTGACTTATGTAACTATAACCCTCTGTACATCACCTTTGCAATAAAGTTAAATTAAATTAAAAGAACTTCGGTACAACTCTCAGACAAAAAAAGAGAGAGAAAAGAGAAGAAATAAAAAGATTTACTCTACTGCTAATTTCAATTCAAAATTTTCTTAAGGAACATGCAGCAGTGCCAGATTTTTAGAAGTCAAAGTAAAAACAGGGCAATATATTTAGGCCTTTTTTTACACATAAATGATGAGCTAAATTTTAAACTTCAAAGAATGGAAACATTTGTCAATAAACTAGGAAACTACTATAATTTATTTTGAAATGAAGATTTTTAAAAAGCTGAATGTAGCTTTTTTCAAACATCAATTACTATGCAGAATATATTGTGCTGTGTAAATTTAGCCACGAAACTCCCCGATAAAAAGATTTGTTTATTTGAATTTAAATTTTGCCTTCAATTTTTGCAGTAACTTTTTGAAACAAATATGACTAATTCCAAATAGACATAAGAGATAATGAATTTACTTGGGAAGAAGTTTTCAAACTGATTTCCTATTGTTTAAAGTCAGTTCTATAAAATATAAACCATATTTGTCATCATAGATATGCTTATTAAATGAAAATTATATTCTGGCTTTCAATTTACTTATTGGAAAACTTTATGTTTGGAATGACCTGAGTATGTAACTCTTCCAACTATAAATTTTATGAGATTTATATAGAGATCAAATATAACTCATGAAAAGTTAACATCTGGATTGAATTTCATTAGAGGTATAAAATGCAAAAAATTTAAAGATATAGTACAAAGAAAAAAAGATGAAATATCTCAGTGTCTACACTGGTTGCATCTTATAGTGTCTTAAAATATTCAGTTAAAAGCAACAGCAACAAAGATAAAACCTCTTGTGTCTCTATCTTGGGGTTCATTTCACTTAACACCATCTTGTATGGTCATATATGGATAGCTTTTGACCATGTCTACTTGTCTGGTAAGATTATCCTAGACATATACTAGTGATTGCAAATAAGGGAAACCATGGGACCTATGTTTCTTTGGGCCTGGCTTACTTCACTTAATATAATTTTTTCCAAGTCTTTCCATTTCCTAACAAGTGGGGCAATGTCATTATTTCTGATGGAGACATAGAATTCCATTGTGTATATATACCACATTTTCTTGCTCCATTCATCTACTGAGGGACATCTGGGTTGGTTCTATATCTTAGCTATGGTAAATAATGCTGCAATAAACATAGTTGTGCTGGTAGCTTTAGTGTGGTCTTGTTTGTGATCTTTTGGGTAAATGCCCAAAAGTGGGATTGCTGGGTCATACGGGAGCTTCCCTCCATGGTAAAACCCTGTTTTCACTGTATTTGATTCTGGTGCCCTGCATTTTGTATATACATTTTCTAATTGGGGGGGGGGAGGGAAATAACAAAATGCTGAAACAAGCATACAGGCTGACCTATTGTAACAATGAGATGTACAAGACACTATGTTAGAAACGAGCTTCACAACTTGGGGGGGAGGGGTGGATGGAGTTGGGGAGATTGGGATGGAAGGGATGGGTGGGGAAAGAGGAGAGAGTAATAATGCTCAAGAGGAAATGTACTCATTACCTTACTCATGTAATTGTAACCCCTCTGTACAATATCTTTACAATAAAAACATTGAGTTAAATATGCTGTTAGTATTGGTTTTGTATATATGTATGTATATAGATATATGTACAGGATCATAAGAACATAACAAAAAAGCCGGGGGCCGGTGGCTCACACCTGTAATCCTAGCTACTCAGGAGGTTGAGATCTGAGGATCGCGATTCAAAGCAAGCCGAGGCAGGAAAGTCTCTGAGACTCTTACCTCCATTAAACCACTAGAAAACCGAAAGTGGTGCTGTAGCTCAAGCTTAAGAGTGCTCCCCTTGAGCTGAAGAGCTGAGGGACAGTACCCAAGCCCAGAGTTCAAGCCCCGCGACCGACCAAAAAAAAAAAAGAGAATTAACAAAAATGATTCATATTTTATTTATATTGCTGGTCTAGGATAATACATATTATTAGAACAAATATAGCCAAACCAACAAAAATTGAAAATACAATATCTGGAGGGAAAAATGTTAAGAATCATCTATATTTGAAAAGTAGAGTTTCCCTCAGATGTTGATTGTTCACAACTATAGCCCTAGATATTTGGAATTTAAGATTATTAGGGGTAGGGTTTAACCTCAATCCAGACAGAAAATATAGAAACATCCCTTTTCTCAATGAACAGCTAGATGCTGTTGCATGAGTCTATAATCCTAGCTACTAGGATGCCCATAATAGGTGGATTGTGTCCTGTGCATGCATATCTCAAGAATAACTAGTTTGGCTCAGCAATTTGAGAACCTGCCTAGCAAAAGCAAGGACCAGAGTTCAAACCTCAGTATTACTAAAAAGAAAAACAACAACAACAAAAAACATAGTTGCATGTGAATAGAGCTTAGAGGAAAGTTATTTCCTCTAAGTTATTTCACATAACAAATAAGAGTTTGGAGAGTGATGGAGGAGAAAAGAAGAAAAAAATGCTAGAGATTAAGTCCAAAAATTTTTAAAGAAACTAAGAAACCAACTTAATGAATACCTTGAGATTGAGATGGAATGTTTAGCATGAATGCATATAAATAGTCATACAAAAAGAAAATCTGGGGTGAAATCTGATAGATACATTAGTGCTTTGTTTGAGTCACATGGTGGGGGGTGGAAAGAGATGTCATTAGTACATAAGTGCTAATGACAGAGGATGATTTTTCTCCTGAATTCAGTGAGTGCCACAGATCAAAGCAAGAATTAATTAAGAATATCACAAACCATTCAATTTTTCTCTTGTAAAACATGAGGAAAACAAAGGCACAGAGCTTTTGAATACATATTCTAGATTCATAAAATACTGTTTGCTTCAAGAAAACTACCAAACTGATTTTGCTACCTATTTCTTGCTAAAATTTTTGTATTGTCATTGTTTTCTTATTGACCTGTTGTTACTTTACGTTGGCTTTTTAAATCAAATGCTGTATTTATTGCCCCCCCCAAAATCTTCAAAAACAAACTCTCAAAAGAAAAAAAACTAATCCAGAGAGAATGAGGAAGTAAGATTAAATTTACTTAGTATAACAATTTTTTTGGTTTCCCCTCAAATGTTTCTTCCTTGTTCTTTACCAATACTCCCAGTTTCATATACATGACCACTTCTGACCTGGAATGCCTTTCTCCACCTCCCTTGTAGCCCATTGTTGACATTACTAAGTTAGGGAGATAAAGCAAAAGGGAGGGTATGCTCTCCCTTTCCTCTGCACTTCTTTCATGAGCTTTAATGTGAATTGTAGTTGACACTGGATTATGGCACCATCTGGACAGCCAGAAGCTAGATGTGGATCCCAATACCATACATAGTCTAAACTTTATATTGTCACATTTCTCTTTCAAAATATTTTAAGCCATTATTTTATTCCTTGCTAATAAAAACAATCTGAATCCAAATACATGGCCATTACTCCTATATTAAGAAATAACTGTTATATTTCACTTACTACTATATGTACTTTAAGTCTTTCTGAAATTATATAGTTACATTTGTAAATTTCTATGAAGGAAACAAAGTTGGGGAGAAGATTGAATTACTGAAGATAAAGCATTTCTTTTATTTTTATTTTTTCATGCCAGTCCTTGGGTTTGAATTTATGGCCTGGGTACTGTCCCTGAGCTTATTTTGCTCAAGGTTAGTGCTTTACCACTTGAGCCACAGTGCCACTTTCAGTTTTTTCAGAGTAGTTTATTGGAGATAAGAATTTCATGGCCATAAAAGAAATTCAAATTAAAACAATACTGAGATTTCACCTCACCCTAGTTAGAATTGCCTTATCAAGAAAACTAACAATAACAGATCATGGCAGGAATGTGGCCAAAAGAGATGTTACTATACTACTGGTGTGAATATAAACTTGTTCAACCACTCTGGACAGCTGTATGGATGTTCTCCAAAAGAGTAAATATAGAGCTTCCCTATTACCCAGAAATCTCACTCCAGGGCACTTATCCAATTGACCACAAGCCAGGTCACACTGAAACCAGCAGCACAACCATGTTCATTGCAGTGTTGTTTACCATAGCTAAAATATGGAATCAACCCAGATATCCCTCAGTAGATGAACAGATCAAAAAATTCTAAGGAATTCTATGCTTCCATCAGAAAAAATACAAAACATACTATTTGTAAGGAAATAGACTTGGGAAAGAATTTAGTAAGCAAAATAAGTCAGAACCAAAGAAATATGGGTTGCATGGTTTCCCTCATTTGTTGTAACTAGAAAGTGTCTATAAATCTACAAGTAAACACTGGATGGTAAAAGACAAAAAAAATACACTTGGATATAATAAATTATACAGGACTCTAGACATTCACATAGTGAGGCCAAAGGAGGATATTCTTAGGAGAGGATCACAAAGGTTCAATAACTATGGGCAAAGGAGCATTTAAAATGATGTTTATCGAAATGAACTCCAATAAATGGAAAGAAAAGATTTTATGTTATTTCCCTCTTTTTTTGTTTTTTTTTCTCCTTTGTAGCTGATTTGATTTATTTTATTTTATTTTATTGTGAGAATACTGTACAGAGGGCTTACAATTACATGGGCAAGATAACAAGTACATTTCTTATCAAGCATTGTTGCCTCCTCTTTGTTTCCCCTTCCCATCCCTTCCCATTCTCCCCCCACATCTCCCCACCCAAACCTCCCCCCCTTACCTAAGCCTCTGAAGTAAGGAGACTTGCACAGGCTTTTAACGTCTTGGTAACCTGGCTTCATATTTTGTGCAAGCAGACTCCACTATGAGGCTTTTCCATTTTATACATAAATGTACAGTTGAAAATTAAGTATTGATTAACTTGTAGCTATGTTCACTAAAGAAAGAAGGAAATTCTTCACTATTGGAAGAAAGACTGCTCTGATATGATGCATAAAATATATCTATCGTGAAGTTTCCAGAAACATAGTCAATACTCCATAAAACGGAGGAAGAACAGAATCAGGAAGTAGTCAACCAGTGAATTACTCTTCACTCCCAGATTCATCCAGCCAACCATTGATCCAACATATGGTTATTGAATGCCACTGATGTGCAAAAACTTTCTTAAATACCCAGAAAATAACAGTGAAAACAACCATGCTTCCTTTCCTCAGGCAGGTGATATTTTACTGGAAGAAGGATGTTTAAAAGGCAATCCAATAAGCCAGGCATTGGTGGCTCACAACTGTTCTCCTAAGAGAACAGTCCCAGGAGGCGGGGGTCTGAGGATTGCAATTTGAAGCCAGCCTGAGCAGGAATGTGCATCTTATCTCCAATTAACCACCAAAAAGCCAGAAGCAGAGCTGTGGCTCAAGTTTAGAGTGCTACCTTGAGCAAAAACCTCAGGGACAATGCCCAAAACCTGAGTTCAAGCCCTAGGCTTGACACATACACATGAGAAAAGGCAATCATATAATGATCTAAATTGTTTTTTAAAGGAGCCTAGAGAAAAAGCACACATGGTTTAACAGTGCCAATCCAGTGACAGTGACATTGTTCCCTTTCTATAGGGAACAATGTTTGAACCAAGCTCTGTAGCAGGTGTTAATTTAAAAAAAAAAAAAAAGGAAAGGGAGATCATACAGATAGAAGGAAAATATTCATGAAAGTGAAACTATTCATGAAGTGAAATATATGCATGTAAGCATATCACAAACACATATGCATATGTATGAGCTGAGACTATAGTTTATGTAGTACAGAACATGCCTATCTCAGTTCAAACCAGAGTACTGCCAAGGAAAGAGAATAAGAAGAGAATACATATGGTTGTCTCTTGGTTTCAGGGAAAGTTTCCAAGACTCTCATGGATGTGGAACCACCTGTACATTTAAATACCTTAGGTAAAATTGCATAGCATTTCATGTAACTGACATACTTCCCCTTCTATACTTTTGTCATTCATAGATTATAATATCCAACAAAATTTATGCCCTGTACTATGTAAACAGTGGTTAAATAGTAGATTGTTATGGGAATAATGATAAGAAAAACAATCTGTACATTTTCAGCACATATGCACATTTTTCAGTATTTTTCATCCAGGCTTGGTTGAATGTATGGGAATTACAGATATGATAGACTGTGGAGCATATGTATGGACATTGACTAGTTATATACAGTCATGAATCACTCAGTGAAAATGATACATACATTCTGAGAAATATACCATTAGGTGATTTCATTGTTGTGTCATTATCACAAAATGTGCTTATACAAACTCAGTTGGTTACAATGTCATGGCTATATATGTGGTCCTCTTGTACAGAGACTGTGTGGCACATAAGAATACACACATCTCTCTTTCTCTGTATAGATAAATACAAAAAGGATATGATACTACATAAAATATATAATGAGTATATATAATATATAACAATATATAATGAGTATATATATATATATATACCTCCATTTATCATTTACATGGAATTTCTTTGTATGTACACACATGAGTATTGTACATGTGTATGCCTTGCTCTGTTCAAATTGATATAATACAGTACCACAGATTGAATAAGTTATCAACAACAAAACATTTCTCCCATTGAGAAGGCTGGTAAGTCCAACATGAAGATACCAACAGACTCAGGGTCTGATGAAGCATCTCTTTATTTTTGGTGTCTTCTTGTTGTGAACTCACATGTTAGAGGTGGCTGACTATCAACCTATGATCATTAATAAGAAAAGTAATTCCAGTCTTGTGATCAGAGCAGTGTCTCTCCTTCCTAGATATACATGGCTACAATCGGCTTTAATATCTATGCATCTAGATACACTGAGAGAAAAAAATGTTTCATGTGCATATGATTCATAAATCCAGCATCGCTATATTTACTGAACATCTACTCTGTGACACAAATTGTGTGTGTGTGTGTCTGTCTGTCTGTTGTAAGAAGTCACAATCAATGTCTGCCGAGGCTTCACGTCTCCTGCTGGCTTCTCACCTAGGATGCATTCAGGGTGTTCTTCTCAGCCTACATCTTCAACAGCAATGCCATGGTGAAGGCGGCCATGCAGCCGGCTGACAACTCCCTCCATGTTCTGTCCCGGGAGCTCCACCTCGGACTCAAGGTCGGGCGAGATGTTCCTCACCTGTCTCTGCCTGGAAAATTGTTCTTCCCAAGCTCCACCGGCAGTCACTTCTAGCACTGGGGACATTGCGATGCCCGGGCTCCTGCTGTGCTTTGTCCTCCCCTAGGACAATCACAGATTGCTTTACTTAGTAGAGATACAACCAGCTAACAAAACGGTCCCAACTTCCTTTCTTCCTGCTGCTTACATTCTATCGGAAAATGATAGGGGTAATAAGCGTAACGGATAGAGGTGACGGTTCCAACAAAGGCTCAGGAGTTGAATACTTGGCCTCCAGTTAAAGGCAGTATTTTGGAGGTTCTGAAAACTTGAGAAAGTAGAGCTTACCGAGAAAGTAAGTACCTGGGGGCATATCCTTGTGAATATATGTTATCCCAGATTCTGTCTTCTCACTTTCCCTCTCCTTTCTCCATCTCTTCCTCAACCCACTATCTCTTGCACTAGATCTCATTCTCTTTGTTTCTCAGTCTCTTTTGTTTCACTGTAAAGAAAGGCAGCTGCTCCACCATCACCATGACATTTTCCCCAAACTCATGGAGCCAATCAACAGAACTACACCAACCTGAAGCTACAACACACATCTTTCTTCCTTTGAATTGTTCTCACAGGTATTTTGGCCACAGTCATGAAAAAGCAGGTATGGTATTGTACTATTATAAAAAATAAAAACTTTTTGGAGCCAGGCACCAGGGCTCACACCTGTAATCCTAGCTACTTAGGAGGCTGAGACCTGTGGATCTCAGTTTGAAGCCAGCTCTGGCAGAAAAGTCCCCAAGAGACTCTTTTTTAAAAATTTAATTTTATTGTCAAGGTGATGTACAGAGGGGTTATGGTTACATATATAAGGTAGTGAGTATATTTGTTGTCAAACTTGTTACCCCTTCCTCATTTTTCTCCCACTTTCCCTCCTCCACAATCCCCCTAGACCCATGTTCATTTCCAACAAATTCTCTTGTGAGCCTCACTGTTACATTGGTTCACCCTTTGTTTTTTTCTCACCATTTTGTTGTTCCCTTTCCCTTCCCTAATTCACATATGTGTATATACAATACCCAGGGTACCAAAATCAAATACAGTGACAAAAGGTAATAAACCATAAGGAGAAAAAAAAGAAAAAAGAAATCACAGGGTACATTAACAACAACAACAAAGTAAAATCTTTTGTTTCCATATCTTAGAGTTCACTTCACTTGGACTCTTACTTATCTCTGATAAACTATTCAGAAAATCTGGAAGTGGTGCTGGTGGCTCAAGTGGTAGAGCACTAGACTTGAGTACAAAGAGGCTCAAGGACAGCACCTAAGCCTTGAGTTCAAGTCCCAGGACTTGAACTTGTAGTAGAAAAATTAAAAATCATGGAAGCTAGGGCCCAGATTAAGAGTGGTCATTTCAACATTAAATAAGATGGCCCAAGGGGAGAAAAATGAAAATAATAATATGAGGGAAGACTAACATATTAGGGTATGAACCATGCATATAGAAAGGTACCAATGTCCCAAAGGGAGCAATGAGTATAAACACCTTAAAAAGGAACATATATGGCATATCCAAAAAATGTCACTACTATAAATTAAATTTCAAAAAGGGGGTCAGAAATGATGATGAATCTGTGATTATAGTGCATAAAGATTACCAGGCCATTGTAAAGATAATTACATTTTGTTTTGAGTAAAGAAAAGAATAATTGAAGAATTTTACTAGAAGAATAATACATTATTTGTATTTTTAAAGGCAAACTCTTGCTGTTATTTTTAAAAATACATGGTAGACATGTCTTAGTTTTTCTTGATCTCTGAGATTTTTCTGACAATCACAACTGTAGTTTAAAACTGTAGTTTAAGACCCAAAACAAATATATGCTCAAATTCACTGTGAGAGATTAGAAGTTCAAAGTTAGGAAACTGCTTGAGGAAAGAGAGCAGTCATCTCAAGCACTCATAGTACTTGTGAGCAAGATGGTAGCCAGGGAGTTGTCAAGAAGTGATCAAGTTATAAACTTATCCTGAATTTCAGGATAACTGGATTTGTTGAGAGACTGGATAGTGTGGTATGAGAAGAGAGGAATTGAAGATTACTTCAGATTAAAAGACTATAGTGCCAACAGCTGAGTTAAGTAAGTCTATGAATAGAGGGGAGTAGCAATAAAGACACATTTTAGTCAGAGTAAGCTCAAAATATGTATTCGATATCTAGGTAAAGATATTCACTAGGTAGTTAGATATGTAAATATGAGGTATTGTTTCAAAGTCTTGGCTATAAATTTACTTTGGGGAATATCAGCAAGAAAATTCACCTAAATTCACAAGATTAGGTAAATTATCAAGAAACTAATAAAGGGAGGAAATGTGTTGGAATCACACACTTAAGATATATGGCATTAGGGAATGTCAACAGTTAAATGTCATATTTAAAAAGGAGAGGTAGTGTGGTAAATAAAATTCAAAAAAAAGAAATTAAAGACATAAGAGGAGGTCCTTCAAAAGCCTAAACATGGAGCTTCCCTATGACTTAGCAATCCCACTCTTGGGCATTTATCCAAATGACCACAAACCAGGGCACACTAAAGCCACCAGCATAACCATATTCATTATAGCATTGTTTACCATAGCTAAAACATGGAATCAATGCCTCTCAGTAGATGAATGTATCAAGAAAATGTGGTATATATACACAATGGAATTCTGTGCTTCTATCAGAAAGAATGACATTGCCCCATTTGTAAGGAGATGGAAAGACTTGGAAAAATTTACACTAAACAAAGCCAGCCTGATGCAAAGAAGCAAGGGGTGCATGTTTTCCCTCATTTGTAGTCATTAGAATCTGCTTATCAATCTACAAATAAACCCAATGGACAGTAAAAGATGAATAATTACTCTTCGACATAATTAATTAAACAGCACTGTAAACATTCACAGTGAGATTAAAAAAGGATATTCTTAGACAAGGATCACAAGAGCTCAACAACTATGTACATATGACCATATAAAATGATACTTATCGCAATGAGCTCCAAGAAATGGAAATAAGAGGTTTATTATTGTATTGTTTCTTTTTTTATTGTATTGATTCTTTTTTGTATATATTTTTGTTGCAAAGATACTGTACAGAGAGGCTACAGTTATATTAGTAAGGTAATGAGTACATTTTTATTGTTCATTGTCACCTCTTCCTTTGTTTTCCCCCTACTATCATTTCCCTCCCCACTGTCCCAGCCCCCTGCCCTGAAATTGTAAAGTTCATTTTCAACATAGTGTCTTGTACATCTCATTGTTGCAATAGGTCAACGTGTATTCTTATTTCAGCCTTTTGTTATTCCTCTTTCTTTTTTCCTTTGGTTTAATCCCTTTTGTCATTGTATTTGATTTCTGCACCCTTTGTCTTACATATAGGTCTATATGATTTGGGGAGGGAAAAAGGGAAACACAGAAACAGTAGGATAAATGGTGAACCAATTCAACAGTGATGTTCTCTAGATATTATGTTGGAAATGAACTATACAACTTGAGGAGGAGGGAAGATGGGAGGGAAAAACTGGGAGAGAATGAGAGAGTAGGTGACACTCTTCAAAAGGAAATGTACTCATTACCTGACTTGTGTAACTCTAACCCTTTTGTATGCTACCTTGACCATACAACTTTTAAAAATCATACTCAACAAAAACTTATTTTCTACAAATAGAGGAGGAAATTTATCTTACAAAAAAAAATAAAGTCTGTGAGGCAGGGAAAAAATGGCAGAGGAGTAGGAGGAAAGTTAGGAGAAGGAACACAGGCAAGAAAGCAATTAAAATGCTATTTTGTTCCAGTAATTAAGGGATAATATTGAGTGTTCTTGGCTACAGTTCAAAATCAGAACAATAGTCTCCAGAGTTGGATTGAAACCCATCACAATGAATTGGTGATTACTAGTATAACTACAACTGGCTTTAATAAACATACATTTAAAAGTCAGCATCATTCTGTCCCTGTACATTCCTGTTTCTGAAAATCTGCCAGTCTCTGCACTACATGCCTTCCCAAACTCTACCAAGTTTCAAGGGAGTTGTTGCATTTCAATTTAGGGATGTATGCCTGCCTACTCAGAATAGTTAAAAAGGAAAAAAAAGGACAAATTGTCTTTCTTACTGAGCACAAAACACATATAGAATTTTTTTTCCAGGTAGATATAATCTCTTTGTTTGACAATGAAAGATCAGAAGTGCCCAATGTGAATGAGTCAAAAGTTGGGAATAAAACTAACATTAATACTGGACTTAATGGCATAGAGGATATAAGTAATGATTGAGAGTCATTTTCATCTAGTTCTGAGTGACTCAGCAGATTGTCAGTGGTTTGACTAGGGAGTAGGAGTTTAGGAAAATGAAGACAATGGGAGACATTACATTATGGTTTCTTTTACAAAATGCATTTATTTTAGAACAGCATTACATTTACAGAAAAAATTGAAAAGATAGTACACAAAGTTCCTATCAACTTCACTTGCCGCTTCTCCCTTTAACATCATTTAAAAAAAAATTTTGTCGTCAAGGTGATGTAGAGTTACATAAGTAAGGTAATAAGTACATTTCTTGTCAGATTTGCTACCCCTTCCCTCATTTTTCTCCTACTTTCCCTCCCCCCACCCCCACCCCAGGTTGTACAGATCATTTCCAACATAATGTCTATGTATATCGCTGTTGCATTGGTTCCCCCTTGTCCAAGAATACTGGCCTGGCAGCAGTGGCCTATAGTCCTACCTATTCAGGATACTGAGATCTAAGGATTACAGTTTAAACCCAGCTCGAGAAGAAAAGTCCATGAGACTCTTATCTCCAATAAACTACTCAGAAAAAGCCAGAAGTGGTGCTGGGTCTCAAGTGCTAGAGTGCTAGCTTTGAGCACAAAGAAGCTTAGGACAGCTTGTAGGCCCTGAGTTCAAGCCCCAAGATCATCCAAAACAAACAAACAAACAAACAAAAACCACTGCTTTCATGAATTTCCCTCTGAATAGAAGAGATTGGCAGCTAGAGGAGAAAATAAAGTTAAATGGATTTGCCTATCTATCCATCCATTGTCTACTACCCAAATTATTAATCTGCATCTATAATCTACCTTCAATCATCTAATTATCCAATTTAGCAATCATATTTATCCAATCTCTCTCAATGAATCTGTATTTATCTGTATCTATCTAGCTTTGTATCATCTACCTATCTGTATCTATTGATTTATATCTATCTGTTATCTGTCTATCCAATTTATCTATATCTATCCATCCAATCTCTGTATTTATCTATTCATCTACATCATCTGTCATCTATCCATCCAATTTATCTATTTGTACCTATCCATCCAATCTATTTGTGTCTATCCATATATCTATCACCTATTTGTCTATGTTTAAGATGGAACATAAGTTATATCTTAAGTCATACTTACAGAAATTCTGAAGACAGAGGATGAAGATAGATTGGGGGAAAAGAACTTAGAATAATTTAGAACTGACATTTGTAGCTCTAGAAAAGCACACTTTTGAAACTATTCTTCAAGAAGTCTACAATGTTTTTCATTCCAAAGAAAGGACCTGCCCATTACATCTAAATTTATTATTAGCAGTCCATGAACATTGTGGGTATGATAATACTTCTAAGTGCCAGTTTGTTCATATAATTTCGCTTCATCTCATTTATCCCATCTCCAGATGCTATAATTTGATTGATGAGCTACTATGGCTCTCCAAATTCAGAAAATGTGACAGAACTTGGAGCTGAGAGACATCTTTCTTTGATGCTTCTATTTTAGCTTTTTTTGGTGTAACTGACAATTCTCTTGACTGTGACCCAAATAGTGGCGCTCCTTCCAATAATGGAAAGTAATTCATTCAGCAATATGTTCATGACCAATTAATGAAAGGAATTAATGTACTAAAGAATGTAATTTAAATCAATATTATATTATTAAAATCTTTACCCCACAAAATTTTAAGAGTAAAACATGAAGATTTTAAAAATGAAGTATGTTAAACAAGGAATGAAAATGCCACAGAACACATTAGGAAAAGTTCAGATAAATTTAGTTGATGATTTCCCTTCCTACTTACACCTATTATATTTCTTTCATGTTAGGTGCTACCAGTATGCTTTTTTAAAAAAAATCAATGGTCATTCAGCATAATATCTCTTCCTTTGTATAAAACCAAAGTTCATATGCAATATAGATAGATTTTCTTCAATAACAAAATTATCATACTAGAAGTGGTACATGTACATACAGAAGGAGACCTCATATTGCTGTAAGTGTACAAAATTGAGGTCAAGTTATTTAGCAATGTCCTGTTTCTCTTTTTTACTAGGGCTCCTTTGTATCTTGCCTCTTGATCCCTAATCTTGTACTGTCTAATACTGAGTAGGTGTTTACTTGGGTCAGGTTCAATCCTTTGTCTTCAGGTGTCCTGCTTGGCCACTAAATGCTGGCTAAAAATGTGAAAAAAAGAGTAGCTAGATGTGACTTCTGTAGAGAAGGAAACAAAAATGGTAAACATGAATGCAGAGTGGTATTGTAGCTCTTCTCATTTAGCTAGCGTAGAAGTAGAATATGCAGATAAATTATATAACCTGAGAATAACCAACGCTGGAGTTAGATGTTGTGCTTTGGTTTTCAGTAACAGAGTATAGCTCAGTTTAGAAAATAGTATGTATATATTATATACATATTGCATATATATATATATATATATATGTATGTATCAGCGGAAGGCTTATGTCTAAAATTGGTATTAAAAAAGCCAAACTGGTTTGTGGCATAGATTTCTGTCAGATCTGTTCCATGTGATTCTACTTTAGTACTACATATAATGTGATTCAAAAGAGAAAAATATCTCACATGCAACATAAACTTATTATTCATTGCTAGCCAAGCAATTTCAAACAACCCCAGGGCTCCTGGTATGAATGACGCTAGTGACTTCTCTTTTGTCCTGGAGATGGGTTCCTTACAAGAGAGCTAGGCAATCAAGGATGTGACCACATGCACATCCTCTGAGAGGTATGGATTAGAAAGCATAGTTGATGCTTACTTGCCTCCATCCAGAATTTGGTGCCCCTCTCCTTCCCCCTCTACTTCCCCCTCTCCTTCCCCCTCTCCCTCCTTTTCTCCCTCCCAAGTATGAGTCCTTCTGGTCTGTGAATGGCACTAAATTCCAAATTATCTGCTCATTGCAGAGTCAGAGTGCACACAGAAATTTCATGCATTTTAATGCTGACAAAGCAACCAGGTGAAACCAGTAAATACCATTGCCTTTCCCTGTAGTTCCCATTTGCAGAGAGAAGAAACTCTAGCTTGGAAGACTTCAGCCCATCCCGCAGCGTCTTCCCTTTTAAGAAGCAGCAGAAACAAAACTTGCCTGAAGCTTTGTCTGACTCTAAGGTTTCTTGCTGGGTATTACAGCAAACAGTCCTGAAGAGATTCCTGTGTTTGGGGCAGTGGCCTAAGTCAGACATGAAGGAAGAGGTTCCTCATGGTGTAATCTGTGATCTTCATCCTCATGGTTTGATTGTTGAATGGTATCATAGACCTATGGTGAGACAAGAATAGGGATTAAGAGAAAGGAGGTGTGCCAGGAAGTAGGTATATGCTGGACTGTTCAAACGTGAGAAAACACATAAAAAGGAGTACAAAACTACCACTGCATCCCAGTGATCTCCCACTGACCAGAGTAGAAAAAAGAATTCAAGTAAAAAGAGAAAGATAGCATGTGAAAACAGACCTTTACTGAAGTGTCTGAGAAATGAACACTATCCCCACATTGTTTTTCTTCAAGCTGGGCTTGAATGGTAAAAATTAGCTTTGTAATTTTTGTGTGCTGGTCCTGGAATTTGAACTCAGGCCCTGGGCACTGGCTCTGAGCCTTTTTGCTCCAGACTAGAACTCTACTACTTGAGTCAAAGCTCTACTTCTCGATTTTAAAAAAGTTTATTGGAGATAAGAGTGTCACAAACCATCCTGTGCAGGCAGGCTTAGAACCATGATATTCAGATCTCAGCCTCCTGAGCAGCTAGGATTACAGGCATGGGCCACTGGTGCCCAGCTAAGCCTTGTATACCGTTGCTCTCACTATACCTTTTCTACAATACTTATCCACATATACTGTAAGTGATGCTATATCAACACGCAGCTAATGTCCCAGTACAAGGTTATCTATGTTAATGATTGGTTCTGCGTTCTGTGTAATGATATCATATGTCCATACTTCCACAGACAGGACATCAGTTCATTGTGTTGTTAAATCCATTGCAAAGATGTTGTCAGACTCTGTCTAGTAGGTAGAACTGTTTCCAGAGCCCTGAGTCCTGATTAAACCACACCTGAAACTGTCAGGTCTGGAACTTGAACTGAGAGAATACATGAATTTCTAATTATAGGTTACACACTCCATTGCTCGGGCAATTGATGTTTCCCAGTCATACTGGCCCAGAGGCTCCTGGCCTCGCAGGGAATCCCAGAGATCCATCTATCCTTTAGCCATAGGTTGGATGTATATAATATCCAATCCATAGTTACCTTTGAATGTATTTAGAACCCGATTGTTTATCAAGGGCTTTTTAAAAGAAATATATCACAAGGGCTATGGATTGTATAACGATAAACATTCTCTTTCTGTAAGTAAGGAAACTGCAGTTTATAAGGGTAAAGGGAATTTGATTATAATTATATATCCAGGGACTAGAAAAAGACCAAATGCTGATTTCAGATTTGAATTTAAATTCTTTTTAGCAGCACTGAAGTTCATATAAACTTCCTTCTATATTACACATATTGCTTCTCTTTTAATGCCTTCTTTCTCCGTGGAAAATGTATGTGTTGTCTTGACCACTACACAGCTGTGACATCTCACTGGGCTTCTATCTGTTGTAGGATTCTAGACTTAGCGTTGGCCTCTGCTTATGCATTCTTCTTGAAATTTCACATCTCAGTTGTCTTTTAGCCTTCTCATGACTTCCCAAGTCCAGTGTAGCTGATGCCCAAGTAAAAAGAATACAGTGTGTAACAGGGCTTACATATAATATATGGTAGATTTATCTTATAGATTTAATAACAACTGCATAAAGAGAAAATGTAAGCCTAATATAGATTTATCAACTCACTATAGGACAATTGAAGCCAGAAGAGGAAAGCAGAATTTACATATCATTTCATTCTTCACAGACTTGGTTTCCCTTTCCAATTGCTCACCCACAACTTCATAAGAAACAAACCATTCTCTTACTGTTGAAAGGGGCTCTAGCATTTCTGAGGAGAAGCTGCTGCCTGAGAATGAAAGAACTAAATATCGACTACACACTGGACTCTGTGGAAAGTTCATCACAGATCTCCCAACATGCCCAAAAGTTCAGGAAGTACTGGTATTTAGAAATGATTCTTAAGAATCTGCTAGATATTATGTTTGAATACAAATATCAACAGCTTTATAATACTCTAATAGGTGCAAAGGTTAACCATAGAAAGAAATAGACATCATATCCACTGAGCCATAGTAATAAAAACACATACTATTTTCCTGAATTCTTCATTGTGCAGGACTCCATATAAATGACTCCAAATAGTTCTTAAAACAACCCTCCAACGTTTTAGAAATTCAGTCTATTACAGTTGGTGCATTGCCCATAGGAAAATCAGTTAGAATGTAATGAGTCCAGGATTTAAAGTAGATCAATTCAGGGGTGTTCCATGCAGTATATGGGTTTCAAAGGTCACCTACCAATGACAGATGGGAAATCAAAAGAACATAGAATAGCAGGGTGCTCTTTTAAAAGCCCAGGTCAAAAGAAGTTTGAGGTAAGTGCTGGATTTTCTAGGTAAGAGAAGGCAAGTGTTGAGTTCCTGCTAGAGCTCACCAACAAGCCAATCTAGAGCTGCATGGGGATTAGTGACTCTCTCTCTATGGCTCTTGTCCGTATTTTTATTCCTTCCACCATTGTTTCAGGAAGGCAATTTGTTGTCTTCAGGTATCTCTTGTTTTAGTTGCCTTCTTTGCCTTTCCTTAAAATATCCTTTTGAAACACTACAAGTTTGTCTTAAGAGAGATTCATCTCTATTCTGTCAGGAGTGTGAATGATCCTGAAGAACAGGAACAATATTGACCACATGCATCCCCAAGGAAGATTACATGACAAATCAGGGGGCAGGCAATGCACAGACTGAATTAAAGACAGTGGGGGTCATCTGAAACATCCCCTTCATTCATTCTTTTCACACAATTCTAGAGTTTCATTCCTATACTTGGCTCAAGAAACATACCTTCCTTTCTAAATTGCTTAGATGCAGAAGGTCAGAGGTCCAGGTAGAACTGTGTCATTTTTTTTCTCCTACTATCATTTGAAAAAGTCTTGTTTTATATTTTATTGTGTATTCAAACATGTGCAGGCTACAAAAAACAATTCTTGGATAAAAATCATAATTTATTCTGTAAAGACAAGCCTGAACTTATCCTGTCTTAAATCATAGCAGTCTACAACTTCAAAAATCAAAGGGAACACACACATGGGGATCTAAGAACAACAGATTACAGAGACTGAACTGCAGACTCCTCGTGTTTTGGAACACAATGGTTTCAAGTGGCAGAGGGTCTGCATTCCTTCAGACGACTCTGTGTTACCCTTGGCGATAGAAAACACATGCTGTTTCACTTCAGCATTTTTCTTAGCCAGAGAATTACTGCTTCCTTCACTCTGTGAATTTGCTGAGTCGCCCGAAGGAACAAGTAAAATAAAGGCAGGGCAGGTACTTCTAGAGGAAGTATTTCCATGGATTGTGGTATTTCTGTCTCACCTAACGAGGGTAGAGACTATGATAACGTGATAGATTTTTTAAAATTTAATTTTATTGTCAAGGTGAGGGGTTACAGTTATATACACAAGGTAGTGAGTACATTTGTTGTCAAATTTGAGATTTTTCCACCCAAATTATACATGACAGCTCCTGTCCTCCCTCTCCTCCTCAATGAAAGGCTCAAAGCATACTTGACTATTACCTCACTAATAACTTTTGTCATTGAGTAGGTCTTCCTCCAGATGCTTCCTCAAACCAATTTTGTAAATTGGATGATTCTGGTTGTGATATACAGAGTTTAATAAAATCAAAAATAACAGTAGAATCACTCTGTCTTGTGATGACCCTTATGCATTCATTCATTTAGGGAAGACAATAGGCATCAAGCACTGTGTTACAAATCGAAATTTATGTATAGGCTACCATAAAAGTAATACTACTACTAATAATATGCACTGATATGAACTAAAATCATTAGTTGCTTATAACATGTCAGAAACTATTCTTGGGATCCACATACTTTTTCTTACTAAACCATTCTAATATGAGAATTGAGGTTCAAATCCAGCCTACACAGAGAAATTCATAAGAATGTCATCTTCAATTAACCTGCAAAAAGCTGGAAGTAGAGGCTTGGCATAAGTGTTAGAGTTTCATCAAAACATGGAAATTAAGGCCTGGAGTACAAACCATGGTACCTGCACACATTCACGTGGATAAAAACAAAGGAAAAAGGCAGGAAGGCAGGAAGGCAGGAAAGCAGGTAGGCAGGGAGGCAGGGAGGGAGGGAGGGAGGGAGGGAGGAAGAAAGGAGGGTATATAAGTGTATTCATATATCTAGTTTTGATGTTAAGATATTTATCTATCTGTTCTTGCTTTATTCTACTATTTTCCTTATTTTCTTCACCAGAATAAGAAAAGTAGATTTTTTTGATTTCTTGGGTTGTTTTCTAAATGGGTCATTTCATTTTATTTATATTTTTATTCTCTTTAAGTAGTTGTACAAAGCAGTTGCCATTTGACAGTTTATGAATACATCCTGAAAAATGTCTTATTTTATAAGCAACATCTTAACAAATTCTAACAGGGCCTGCTGGGATTTGCTTATATTCCCAGTAAGCTAAGGCAGGGGAAAACAAATTTAAGGCCAACCCAAGCTACACATTAAGTTCAAGGCCATCTTGGGCAATGTACCAAACCCTGTCTGAAGGTAAAATTTTGAAAAGATAAGGATTTAGCTCACTGGTATAACTCATTCCTGGCATGTTTGAGGGTTTTGGTTCAGTCACCAGTAGCACAATAAGCAAGTGAGCACTTATTGATTGTTTTCTCCCTTTAATCTCGTAGCAGTGTGCTCACCTTTAAATCAACAAATTACAATTCCATGTCAATCTTTTGTTACAGTATTTAGATGACATTTACAATAATGTCAATTAAATTGACATTGACAGAATCAAATCTTTACTTTGGGAAATCTTTACTTTGATTCAACTAATTGGGTACATAAAGTCAATGATTTTGACAATTAAATCACTCTGTTTTAAGCATCTCATAACATAAAATTAATGAAATTCAGTTTGCAAGATTCTTTGAATATAAATTGTATGTAAGCTCTTATTGTTTCATATTTTGTACAAGAAAATTTAGAATTAAAAAGAAAAATTATTTATGAAATTATTTACTCTAAGAAACTATCTCAACCATGTAAATCACCCTTTTAGAATGCATTTTTATTTTATTTTTTATTAATAATTTTTTATTGTGAAAATACCGCACAGAGGGGTTACAATTACATGAGCAAGGTAATGAGTACATTTCTTATTAATTTGCCTCCTCCTTTGTTTTACCATCCCTGCCCTCCCAACTCGGCCACCAAAGTTGTAAAGTTCATTTTTCAACATAGCATCTTGTACATTTCATTGTTGCAATGGGTTGTACAAACTATGTAAATTATTCTTTTAAGTGTTTTTTGAGGAAAAAATGGAGGCCATGAATGGAGGAAGAGTGATAATATGTAATAATTATAGCCAATGTACACTATGGGAAAAATGATTTATATAACATGAGGTTGGGAATGGAAGAGGGAAAATGGGTCAGGAAAAGGAAGGGGTAATATTGACCAAGAAACACTGTACTCATAACCTGATTTATGGGATTGTAATCTTTATCACAAATGTTCAGTAATTAATAAATAGGGAAATTTGCAAGGAATTTGCAAGGAATTATCAACATCTTAAATAATATGTGTTTGCTCTACATCTTTATAAATACAGTGCATCAAGCTAAGGGGAGGTAAAAATATTCAAGAGATGTATTATATTCATAATCTGCTTCGTTGAATGGCAACTGCTTTGTACAACTACTTAAAGATAATAAAAAGAAATAAATGGCATCAAAAATAAACAAATATCATTATAATAAAAACATTTAAGAGAACTCATAGTTTAAAAATATCTGAATTGATTTCAATCAATTAATACTGCAAAGTTTATTTTTTTTTGGGTGGGGGGGTCCAGTCTTGGGGCCTGAAATCTGGGCCTGGGTGCTGTCCCTTGGCTCTTCAGCTCTAGGCTAGCGCTCTACCACTTGAGCCACAGCGACACTTCCGGCTTTTTGCTTATGGGGTGCTGAGGAATCAAACCCAGGGCCTCATGCATGCAAGGCAAGCGCTCTACCACTGAGCCACCTTCCCAGCCCAATACTGCAAAGTTTGACATCTAGTTGAGGCCATTTGGATATTCTAATAGTAATAATTTTGTTCACTTCAAATTTACTAATAGACAAGAGTAGTTTTGTTGTTATAAGTTTGTTGTATGTCATATGTTTGACACTATTTTACATAAATGTTCTCACTTTTTAGACTGAGTTATTACTTGCTTAATTATTAACTGGGGAGTAGATGCCAGCTTACCCTTATGTGTATTTTTAAAATTTTCCTCATTTTATTAGGATATGGTAAGTATACATATTTTTTTTGTCAGTAGTGGAGCTTGAACTCTTGGCCAGGGCACTGCCCCTGAACTCATCAGCTCAAGTTGAGACAAGTGCTCGTCCACTTGAGCTACACCACCACTAATTTAGGCAGGGGGTGGCAGCGGGGGCGGGGGGGGGGGTGGGAGGAGAGGAGGGAGGGGAGGGAGGAGGGGATAGAGGCAGTGTAGTTGAAGAGGTGGGATGGTAGGGGAAAAACAAAGGAGGAGGCAAGAATGATAAGAAATGTACTCATTACCTTACTCATGTAGCTGTAACCCCTCTATACAGTATTTTTGCAAAAAAAAAAAAACTTTTTTAAAAAAAATAAACAAGAAAAAACTAACTTTTATCTAATCAATTGAGATTTACTATAATTTAAAATTTACCATAATTTAGAAATGTTTTGTTTCATATGCATAATTGTGTATGGTACCATAACAATATCAATTAAGTGAGTACTCTTCTTGGGTCTGTGTGTGTGTGTGTGTGTGTGTGTGTATGTCTGTGTGTTAATCAATTTACTTTCAAACTCCTTTTCTTCACCTTTTCTTCTTCTATAGAACCTTTGTTCTATAGAACATGCATCCATGTTTGATAACTAGCCTTTCCTATGAGAGATCCTTCATATAGATTCTCTACGTCAACCCTGAGTTTCCATGTGTGTTGCTTCCACCTTTGTCCATCTTACAATCTTGTTTCAACTAGACCATAATGTATAGAAAAAGTCTTCCCTACTCAAATATCCTCTCATCAAATCATTTTCCATTCTGAAGTAAACCTGAGATTTTTACATCTGATGTCAGCACTTAAAATCACCAACACTTTTAATGACTGTTTTCTAAGACTATCCACAAACCTTGGCATACATCACAAGACCCACCTTGATGAGCAGTCTTGCCTGTCCCAGCATTCTTCCCCCCACCTGATTCTCACCTTTGATCTTGATGAAGGCCAAGCCTTAGGTCTGGTCTTCAAATTTACCACGTTTCTTCGACTTCTGAGTCTTCTTCCTACTTCTAATGTTGTTCCTACATCTCTGATATTTTTTGCCTAGAATCTGCTAATCCTCTGTACCTCAATTTAAAATTCACTTACTCACTTAGATCTCAGCAGGGTCTTATCTACAAACACAAATCCTACATCAATTTAACTGGAACAATCTCTAAAAGATTTCCAGCAATTTCTCCATTTTTAATACTTTCAGTGTCTTATAAAATATTCTACATTGTGCTTATTAAACTATATCAAAAGAACTGATATATTTTCTATATAAAATAAATATAAAAAGTAAAACTACAAACAGTTCTTATATATTTATTATTTTTCCCAAATCCCAATAAATCATTGTTAATTGATATAGTAAAATTTTGTGAACTTTTCTTCCATATGTATTTAAATATACAAGTTTTATCCTTTCATTTTCATAAATAACATCTTATATGTGTTATTGATAATATTCTTTTCATTAAACAAAATATTTTAGAAACCTGTCTTTTAAATCTAATGTATTATTATTTACTTTCCTGAAAGATAATTGAACATTTGGCAGGTTTCAAATTTTAAATTATTACATCTGAATAAATTCTCTAGATGCATGCCTTTTTGTAGAAGTACTGCTATTTCTATAGAATATATATCTTTAAAATGTGTTAAATGGTTAAATGCTTCAAGAGGTATTCAAGGTTTATGTTTTCTCTTATTTTTCAGATCTTAGATTTCCTCACACGTTTCTTCTTCTATTTCAACTTTGAATCAATTTGTCAATTCTATGGTGAAATTGTTCATGATAGATTAAGAATATCCAAGAACTCATTTAAATGACACTCAAGAATGACATTGAAGATATTTTAGATGCATGTTATCACACACAAAAAGAACAGATAATAAAAATGTGGAAGTGTGGCCCTTACTAAGAGAAAAATCTACTTGTATAGACTTACACAGAAAGCAAGAGACTAAAACACTGGTAGTGATTGTCCCTGGTTAATTGGAACACATATGATTTTTATTTTGTAATATTTTAACTTACTCCAGTGCATTTTACAGGGAGTTATCATTACATAACTATATACATTATACAATAATATACAATAATAGTACAGTATCATAATATAAAATGCAAGCCTGGTTACATACAAATCTCTAGAAGAAAACAAAATGTGGCCAAAGTAAACCTTTCAATAGAAGTAGAGAACTGTTTTAGATATTGAGTTTACTTCAGCTTTCAGAAAGAATGTTGGTTATAGGCTGCCTAATTATATCACCCAATTGTGGAGCAAACAAAATTCTCTCTATTGCCTGAAGATATTATGCTGTATGCCAGGAAAGAATAAAAAAAATATAAAAAAGAGGAAGGAATTCAATACTTATTCCTTTTTAATTTCAATGAGAACTCTAATAATGTACAACACATGAAAGTGCCAGCAGGTTTCATTTTAAATTTCCTACCACAAATGTCAAGTTGGCTCTCAGGGTGTCTGGCAATTGTCCTCCATTTCTCCACTCAGCTCACTCTCTCTGCTTGGAGCTTTGCTTCTTACTTCACTGATAAAACTGCAATTAGGACAATCAGAGCTTCCAGGTTTGCCAATGTGCCTCTACTTGTCCTGTGCCACTTCCCTTGCCTGTCTGTTAGAATAGATGAATTATCATCTAGAATCCTAAAGAAAGTCATCACTGGCTTTACTCCAATAATGCTGTCTTCTGTCCATTCCCACTGTAAAGGTATGCATATTCAAACCACAATTTCAAAATTGTGTAACTTTGAACTATATTTGGATTTTATTTTGAGCACTGATCATGAAAATAGGAGTAGCATAAATATGTATTCTCTGCAGGATCAAATAATGAACAAGTGTACACAAGAAGACAATCCCCTCATTCCATTACATCCTTGGAACTTATCTATTAACAAGAGCTGGATTTGAATCTTCCAATTTCCTGATCTCTAATATTTACAGTTCTTTCTTCCTAACAACATATATTCAATGAGTTATTAAACCATATGAATTTCCAAACCATTTACCTTCTGAGTCTTTACTACCACCCCGACAACTGACAAACCCTTTTATTACATTATTTTATTCAAGCATGAGACACTATCTCTACATTAAACAGTTAGTTATTCCTTTACTTGACATAACAATCCAGTGATTGCTCCATTTCCTTAATCATTACTTTAAGAAATCTCATTAAAACTGAGTGCCAATGGCCTGTGATCCTAGTGACTAAGGAGGCTGATATCTGAGGATTGTAGTTCAAACCCAGCCCAGACAGGAAAGATGATGAGATTCTTTTCCAATTAACCATTACATATTATAATTTGTGCAGAAGTAGCACTGTGGCTCAAGTGACAGAGCACTAGATGAGCAGAATACTCAGAGACAGTGACCAGGACCTGGATTTAGAACCTAGAACCAGCATTACAAAACAGAGAGACAGAGAGAGAAAAAAGAAAAAGAAACAGATTTTCTCCAGTGAAGATTTCTGTTGTTCTTTTTCTCATATTTCTCTTCCAATTCTCTCTTAAATAGTCTGAGAGAAAGTACATCCCTTTCTCTTCACTAAAACTATCTTTGTCTACCTACCAAGGACCTTATTAGCAAAGTCAACATTATCACATTCAGGAGTCAATTACTAGTGTCTTTATTCCATTCCCAAGAGCATTTGCCACTGGTAATTACAGAAAACACTCTTCACCTGTCCTGGGAATCTCACACTCACCAGGCTTTTCCTCTTTCTCAGCATTTTCACCTTTATGTACCCCAGAGCTCAAATTTAATCCACTCTAGGTGTGATCTTGACCCATGGCACACTTTTAATCTGCATACAAATTACACCAAAAAGTCTATTTAGACCTAACTTATGTCTGAGCTTCAAACTCACAGATCTTCCTACCTGTGGAACTAAATTTTTAAATAAACTTTAAAATAAAATTTGTTTAAAAGTGAAATCTTAGAGCCTCCTACTTTTTTTTCCTTATCTGAGTTCTACTAAATTATTTCATCATTCACTTTGATACTTAAGCCCCTCTTCTTTAGTCAATTAAAAATCAACTGGTTTTACCTTCAAGTTGTATTATTACCCTTTTTTAAACCCAAACTATGTCTTTTCCTTCTCTTGGAATTAGGAACCAGTGACAAGACCCAGTGCAATTGAGAAATAAAGGGGAATTTTATTCTTGACCAAGAATAGAAAAATTAAGGGATTAAACTCACCAGTCAATCCTTAGTCTGTTTGGAGGCTTATAGGTTATACACACAGAGTAGAAGAAATGAAGAGACTTCCCATGTATTTCCTAGGCATGCGTGGAGCTTTTCCAGGAATACAGGTGGGAACTAACTCTTTTCACTCATTTTTTATGGTTCTTCCTCATCACCTTCGGTGATGGTCAGTCGTCATGGCTCTGGGGACAAGTATGTCATCAAGAATGCAGATGAATAGTGTTACTGGTTGTCTGGCTATTTGTCTCACAGTTATCTTTGGTCCACCTGGTTTCTATTAGCTCACCCACAAAGGGTCTTTTGAGTTTAGAAATACTGTCCTCGGAGATTAGAATGTGTAGCAATTAAGCTGGGTCAAATAGATAGTGTCCCATCTTGAAACTTTACCATGTCCACAACAACTGCTTAATGTCACACCACAAATACTGAGGTGTCCTCTGGATTCTCCACCTAGAGTCCATTCTTGATGCTCCTACCAGAGTGGTGATATAAAATGTAAGTCAGAGAAACATATTGCTTCTAGGCCTCAAGACTTCCAGCACATTCTCTACTCACATAGAATGAAGTTCTAAGTCTTTGTGCCTTGGAGTTGGCTCAATTTTCCCTTCAGGATGAGTTTCATACTGCCCCCCCCCATCTTGTTCCACGAAAACTGGCAGCTAGCAACTGAATGAGCAAACACTAAGTTCTTACTATCTCAAGGCTTGTGTGCTTCCTAATTTTCCCATCTACTCGGTTCCCAGCATCCCCTCCTAACTTCATTTAGATTTCTTGTCAGAGATCAGCTCCCTTGAACCACACTTCTTGGTAATTGTGAAGAGACTGTGAGCTCTGTAACCGCTTCCATTCTCTTTTACAAAAGGCAAGACTAGTCTTTGTTGTCCAGGTAATAGCCAGATTTTGTTGCGTACATCACAAATGACTTCCATCTCTTTTGATGAGATAGAGCTCAGTAATTTAAACGCATGCTTCCCCTAACATATGTCAGCACTAACCTTCTCTTACGTATTCTCTATGTTCTACTGGACCCAAAGTCGTTTAGGCAAGGAGCTATGCTACATGGCTGTAGTCTAATGTCTATATGGTGCTTGTCAGGTGGCAAACATTCAATGAATATCGATTGCTTGCATGAGTGAAATGCCACCTCTGTTCTTAATTGTTCACCCCTTAACCTTACTCACCCTTTATACTTACACCTTTCTCCATGGAGAACCTTAGGACATTCTTTCTATATAAACCATCAGAAGGATCAGGAAAATAGATTAATATGTGAGAAATAAATAGCTCTCCAGGAGCTCACTCTGCTCAATGCTTTTGGCTGGCACCAAAATGCCTCTGGTCCTTTCACAGGACTGTTTCCCCCGCCTCCCCAAGGATTCTGGTCTCTTGGCAGGCTACGATTATAATTTTGTTTGAACAAAGTCCCAGGACTTGGGAAGCTGAATTCTATTCCCAGCTCTACTAATTACCAACTGTGTGTCTTTAGCTGTGTGGCTCTACTCTCTCCAGGCTCCTGATTTTTCACCTGTAAAACTGAGGTAATTATCCTAACACTGCTTCTGAGGGATCGTATGAGGAACAGTTAATGATAATAATCATTAAAGAATTATTTCTGTCTTCACTGGCTATTAACTAAGTGTCACTCTGTGCCGAACTCTATTAAGTCTCTAAGAAGCAAAGTAATGGATAACAAAGTGTATATCAGACATCATTTTCTACCTAAGTGAATCCCTGTGAGAAAACGTAAAAAGGAAGTAGTTGTGTTATGTCAAATATACATACATACACACACATATATATACAGTTATATATATGATATGTAAATATAATTTTGTATGTGGCCACACCTTCCTGCCATCTTTTTCTTTCTATCTAAACTTTACTTTCTTATTTGTGAGATAGTAAGAAAGAAAGTATTTGCTTTTGATTTCAGAGAATTTCAAAGCCCTAAAGGATCTCAGCAGATCTGTCTCTGCCCCATACTTTCAGTTTAGAAATAAAGTAATTGCTAAAGAGAAATATGTGAATTTTCCACATTAACCAAGCTGGGACTCTAATTTCCTAATCCCCAGTTCATGGTACTGGCTGGTCTACTCTTGCTACTCATTTGTCCCAAAGGATACTGTGGGGGCCAGATTTTACAGCAAGCAACATAATTCTTTTGCTGAAAAGTCAAATATTTTCAGATTATTAACTTAGAGGTTCCTTTTGCCCCAAGGACAAAATCCAGATAAAGATTCTCATGCTCTGATCAAAGATGATCAAATAAGATTATTCTTTGAACTTCCTAAGACATTCTATCTGAAACTTTGATGAGGCTTTTTGTATACATTATTGTAGTTCATCCTCATGTATGTGGTTAATAACTAAATACTGAGAAGCTTATGCAAATTTACCCAAATGACAAATTTATTAAGTAATGCAGTTAAAATCTGATCTAGAGTAGCTTCCAAATTCTTTGCTTATCATTACCATTACAGAAACACAAACTGTGCTTTAATGAAAACCTACTTCCATTATGTATAGGAGGAGACAACAAACTTCCTGGCAGGGCTCAGTAGTAAACATTTAAACCTTTCAAACTATGAAGTTCCTTGTCAAACTTTGCCATTTGGTGTGATAAGAAATAAACAACCATGAGCTCTTGCCTATAATCCTAGCTACTCAGGAGGCTGAGATTTGAGGATTGTGGTTCAAAGTCAACCCAGGCAAAAAAAGTCCCATGAGACTTTTATCTCCAATTAACCACTCAAAAATGCTGTGGCTCAAGTGGTAGAGTGCTAGCCTGAGCACAAAGAGGCTCAGGGACAGCATTCAGTCCCTGAGTTCAAGCCCCAAAACCAGGGGAAATAATTAAGACACATATAAACAAGCCAGACTCTGATGGTCCTGTAATCTTAGCTATTCAGAAGGTGATCTAAGGCAATCTGAGGATTGAGGTTCAAAACCAGCCCAGGGAGAAAAGTCTGAGAGATTCTAATCTCCAGTTAATCAACAAAAAGCTGAAAGTGGAGGTGTGGCTCAAATAGAAGAGCACAAGACTTTAGTATAAAAGTTTAAGGAGAGTACTTAGGCTCTGAATTCAAGCCCCAGGACTGGTACACACAAAAAAGAAAAGAAAAGAAAAGAAAAATGTAAACAAATTGATATAGCCATGTTCAAATAAAACCTTATTTATAAAATTCAATAACTTCTTCATAGCCATAGTTTGCCGTCCATAGAACAGACCCTTTCAACTTATTTGACTCTGACTCAGTGGGAACTATTATAACTATTTACACTATAAAATATACTACTTAAGAAGCACATTTGAATTTCTTTTCCTACTGTCAAAGAAGTCAGTTTCTCTTTCATTGGTCACATTCATTTCACTCATTCTGATTTAAACATCTGCCTCTTCTTGAGATTGAATTGGTTTGGCAATTGCTAAGTTCCTTATTTAATTACATATTATTTTAAAAAGTCATTAAAACAGACTCAATATGTATCTTATTAAAACAGACCTTTTATAACAGAGTTGAAAATATTATCCCAGTCCCTTGACTAAATCCTATCTTGTTGAGGATACAAGAACACCTGACTCTGGCCCTGGAGAGGTCCTCTGTGTCAGATGCTTTCCGTTGACTACGTGCTACCATTATTTTCTTTCCATTTAGGCAACATGGAAGTTGCTTCAAATCAATCATGTCACTGTATGTCATAACAGGGAACATCTAGGCAATTTGCTTGTCTTTTATGATACAAAGTTGATAGGAAGAAAGGAAGCTGCCATTGTGATGAAGTGGTCTTCTATATCGATATGACAGGGATATTCTCCAGTTTATGCTTAGCTGGTGCCCTGAAGATAAAGCACATTTATTCTGAAAATAAAAAGTTTCCTTCACATTTACTGGTTAAATTGCATTGTCAACTTGACTGGGCTAAGAAATGAATAGATTAATAAAGCACACATCTGGATGTGTCCATGAGGGCTTGGATCATGGGGCCTCTGACTAAATGAGCAGATTCAACCACTTGAAGGTTTCATCATATGCTGACACTATGGAGAGGTAGAAGTTGGAGGTGGGACCGAGTTAGAGGAATTAGTTTACATATATGTGTATCGTGTGCTTCCTATGCTGTCCCTTTCCCTGCTTCCTAACCACTGTGATAGATGACGTTCTGCTACACATCGCCACTCTCAATGCCAGTCACTATGAACTGACACAGCTAAAACCACCAGCCAAAATAAATCTCTTCTCCCTCATGTTCTCTCCGATGTTTTCATCACAACAATGCTAAAAGTAACTACCTATCACCTCTCTCCCTGTCTTAGGGACCTTTTGAGCTTGGTTGTTTGAGTTGGCAACTTGTAACTATTTACTGGAAAGCCTGAGAATTCCAGGTTGGAAGAAAACTTACGTGGCACCTCTTACATAACAACTTAAAAAAAATAAAAAGATATTAGCCATACTGCCTGAAGAGTAACTGTTCACTCCAGTGTATTTAATGCTAAGAGCATTACATAAATTCACTGTTTTTCATTCAGGGACTGTGGAAATTTTGATTGCCAACTTTAGAATAGCAACAATGACTGTTCAGTCTGTACAGCTCACATCTATCCATTCTTTGTTTATGCTTGGTAATATATTAAAAATTTTATATGAGTTGGGCACTAGTGGCTCACTCCTGTCATCATAACTACTTTGGAGAATGAAATCCAGAAGGTCACAGTTCCAAGCCAGTTGGGGTAGAAATGTCCTCAAAATGCCAGCTCAACAAAAGAACTTCTTTGTTGTTTTTCCATCCTTAGGTCCTTCACACTTCCAATAGGATAGCCTGGTATTTGTCCACTGAGAAATAAAATGTCCTCTCCAAATAATGCTGCTAAATTGTCTTGTTTAACATGATGAAATGTATTCTCCCATATTCTCAGAAGCCTTTGCAAAATACTGAGACTAAGTTCTAATTAAAGGCCATCTTGTTTCACATTCAGAAGTTAGCACTGTACCATTCATGAACTTGAACATGAGGAAAAGCAAGAAAGTTGTCTCTTTAAAACAAAATAAAACAAAGGCAATACTGAAGTCACCAGGATTGTGACTCCTACTGTGAATGAGAAAGAAATGAAGTTGTTAGAGAATGGAGTTCTCACTATTATTAAATAGCTCACCAATATTTTAAATGCCATGAGAGTCTGTCTTCCCTTAGTTACCACCAACATTTAGTAGAATAGTAGGTAGCCATGAACTGTTTCCTGAACTTGACCAACAAATGGAAGTTCTGATCATTATTATGAGAAACAAATGTATTAATATATACACATCCCTTGCCTTGAACATTGATATGGGAGACTTCCCAAGTTGGTCATACTAGATATGTTTTAAAATTACATTTTTGGGCACAAACTCAGATAAGTACAATTAAATTAGATTTCATTAACAAAAGAATTCACAAACATACAAACACATATGAAAAATTGAAAAATTCACTGACCATTAGAGAATCTTTTTTTAATATCTGAAATAACTATAGCTTTTTATATTGGAGATCCAAGAAATTAGTGTAAGGAGAACCAACTCTAATTCAAATATATCTCTCAGAGCACAGTCTTTGATTTTTCAAAGGATTTACAATCACAATACTTAGCTCCAGTGTAGCCAGTACGGTCCACTAAAGTATATTTAATTCTAAGAGCATCACATTAAATTCACTGGTTTTCATTTAGGATCTGGAGAAATTTTGATTGCCAACTTTAGAACCTTCTTAAAAATAATAGCTTTGGAATTCGCTATAGCACAGAAGCCTTAAAACTTGACGATCCCTTTGCCTGTGGCTACATTTGACCTCTTTTCCTCAACACTGCTATTTGAAATTCTACTATATTCCCCTCTTCGCCTTGGAAAGAAATCAACAATTGCTTTTTAACAGGAATCTTTGCAGTTTAAATATCACAGTCTCCTATTTGGTTACAGAAACATTTTACTTTTAATTAAGTTTGTTGCAAAAATCCATGTTTTCAATCAAGGAGAAAATGTGCTGTGAAATTCAAAAAGAACTCACCTTTGGAGAATGTTTCCTTCTTATGTAGGTCTTGGAAAAAATACCCTGTTATCTTCCTAGGGAGCTATTCTCTAATGCATAGTTTTAATACTCCACCATTCTGCACAACTACAAGGTAAATCACTATTGGGATGGGCTTTGTGCTTCAGGAATGCAATGGTGCATCCTTAAACTTAGCAACGTGTTGAAAAACTTTGATAAATCCTATAACCAAAATTACCAAAGTCATCAGAGACAAAGACCCTAGAAAGGAGTTAATTGTAAGGAAATGTGTATTTTAGTTTAGTGCCTGATACTTCTAAAACTCTGAATTTCTAATATTTTTGCTGGTGTCAAGTTTTGAACTCAGGACCTCACACTTGATCTGCTTGCTTACTTGCTTACTTGGCTGTTGTTCTAATACATGCACCATGCATCTAGCACATTTTCTTCTGATCATTTTGGAGGTGGAGTCTGATGGATTTTATTCTGTACCAAATGACCTCAAGCTTTGATTGTTCTCAGCTCAGCCTCCTGAGTAGCTAGGATTACGAGCACGAGCCATCAACATCTAGGTAACTTTTTGAGATATTTTGATCATGAACTAGAAAATCCTTTTAATACAGCCAAATTGAATGAAATCCCTGCTGTTACGGGCTAAATTGATTTTAAGGCAAATGATTTAAAAGGTAAGATGTTAGTGGCACTCACTTCTTTATCTTCCAAAATTTAATTCTTTTCTTGTTCACTTGGCCTGGTATTCGCATCTACTTCATGAGTCTAGGATATTACTTTAAAATAAAAGAATATAAAGTCAAGTTTTCTTTTTAAGTTTTTGAAGGCTTGAAGTGATGTGACTGTCAATTTATATTCTGGTGATGTGAGCCATCTATTAGGAACACCTGGCAGGAGTATCTGAAGTTTGGACAGAATGGCTTTTTTAAGGCAGGTGTTTACCAGAATAGGGCAATAAATGGCATTGCAATTATGGACGTCAAGAGGAAATTTAAAACCCAGTGCTTGTCTAGAGCCAATTAAAATATACTGATCTAACCAAATTTTTACAACAAATTGATCTCACAATGTTCAAATAACTGAATTTGACAGAGCTTGGCCATGAAATTGATGTCTATTTTAGCCTATGGGCACATTCACAACCACCTTTTGCCTAGTCTGTATGAAAAGAAATGTTTTTAAGGAAAAGAACCCAGGTAGTCCCAGGGAATAGATTTACTCTATTATGATAAACATGATGTGAGGATAGACAAGCTCTGTGGAAGATAGACAAAAATAAGAAGCAATGACATAGTTTGATGCTCTATGAGAAGAAAAACAGCTCTGAGAAAATACAGCATATAAAAAAGTTTTCCAACAACACGGAAATAGTGTGTTTTATCTTTTGTGATCTCTGTTAGCCCCAACATTAGCATCTGTACTTAGCATGATCATTATTATTTTAATTTCTATCATGGATCTTTTCATGCGTTTACAAAAGTAGACAGAATGATATAATGAACCACCCACCAGCTGTTATCTGTTCACAACCAAATTTGCTTTACTTTAATTCCTCAGCCACTATCCACATGACCATTTAAAAATTATCCATGAAATACCCTATAATCTCACCTGTCTACATATCTTTAAAATATTAAAGTTCTCTTTTAAACACAGCCACATCATGACATCTGAAAAAATTAACAATAGTATCTTCTTATTACAAATACAGAGACAGTTCACACAAATTCAATGCTTCATAAATTCAGATGCTTCATAAATTCAATGCTTCACAAATTCAATGCTTCATAAATGACAGAGATGTTTTGCACTTACATTTTGTTTAAATTCAGATCTAAATAATATTCAAATGGTATAGAATGATATTTTTAAGTCTCTGTTCTCTCGGTGTGTCTTTCTTTGTGTCTGTCTGGCTGGCTGTTTTTGAAATGTATTTATTCAAAAAATATGTCTTATAGATTAGCCATGGATTAGATTTTGCTAAATGTATCTTTATGGAATTTTTTTATTAATAAGTTTTTTTAATTGTGAAAATACCATATAGAGGAGTTACAATTACATGAGCAAGGAAATGCGTACATTTCTTATCAAGCATTGTTGCCTCTTCCTTTGTTTCCATTACCATCCCTGCTCTCCATCCCCTCATCCCCCACTAAAGTTGTAAAGTTCATTTTTCGACATAATGTCTTATACAGCTCATTGTTGCAATGGGTTCACCTGTATCCCTTATTTAAACAATTTGTTTTTCCCTTCCCTCCCCAAATTACACTAACATCAAATACAGTGAAAACAGGGGTTATACCATGGGGTAGGGACATACAAAGCAACAAAGAAATAATCTTATAAATATGTTAGAAACAATAGCAAGAAAGAAAAGACCACTGTGTCTATATTTTGGGGTTCATTTCGCCTAACATCAATTTGTCTGACCATTTCTGCTTGTCTCAGACATATACTAGTTATTGCAAATAAGGGAAACCATGGGACCTATGTTTCTTTGACCTGGCTTACTTCACTTAATATAATTTTTTCTAAGTCTTTCCATTTCCTAACAAATGGGGCAATGTCATTCTTTCTGATGGAGGCATAGAATTCCATTGTGTAAATATATACAACATTTTCTTGATTCATTCATTTACTGAGGGGCATCTGGGTTGGTTCCATACCTTAGCAATGGTAAATAATGCTGAGATAAACATAGTTCTGCTGGTATCTTTAGTATGATCTTGTTTATAATCATATGGGTAAATGCCCAAAAGTGGGATTGCTGGGTCATAGGGAAGCTCTATGTGGAGTCTTTTGAGGAACCTCCATACTACTTTCCAAAGTGGAATTTTTAACATAATCCTCTGTACTCTGCATGTCCTATAAGTGTACAGCTATATCTAGAGTTTTCATCAAATTCAAGATGATTTTTGCTTTATTTCATTACTATATCAGAGATAGGTTGAATTTTGGTATAAAGGATATATTTTGTTGCTTCTCATTTTGTAATTCTACTAACCGTTATTCTTCCTTATCCAAACTCATGAAGCTATTAAAAATTGCAGGAGGCTACAATGCTTGATAAGAAATGTACTCATTATCTTGCCCATGTAATTGTAACCCCTCTGTACAGTAATTTCACAATAAAAAAATAAAAATTACAAGTGTGTAAAATGCACATACACTGAACTGTACATGGGTATATCTATTCAAAATAGTGATATCCTGGTTTTACTATTTCATTTTAGTTTACTAGTTAGAATGGTTCTATAAAGAGACATCATCTTTAGCTCTGCTTACCCTGTGGTATAGTTCACATAAGGAGTAGAAGGATAAATGCATCTGAACCCTTTATTTAAACATGATAATTTGATTTATTATCATTCTCAAATAGTTTACCAGTATTGCATTATTAAAGTCTTGGATTAACAAAGACCTGAAATCCTGTATCCTTTGCTCTCATTACTTTCATTTATAAATTGTTTCAATCTTGAATTGAAGGCCTCTTGAAATGTGTCCTTTTAATATCTTTGAGTCAATCCTAGTTTTCTCTGATAATTTTTCTTTATTCCTACAGAAGTTTTCTAGACTTACACATGAACTGAGATTGAACATGCCCTTTGCTTTTGAAGCATTTTGTTGTTTGTAGACTTACCGATTGGATAGATCAAAATAGATCCTGGGTTATGAGTTCATGTAGTCAAAGTCCAGATTTCAGACTTTCACTTAACATCTTCTTATCACTACCACTTTTACTAGTCAAGAACAATTGCAATACTATTATTAAAAGATCATATGATCGTTCACTAAATTTACCCCAAACTACACACAAGAAAGCAAAAATATACTTCTGACATTATCATTGATATTTCTGAAGTGTGTATGAAATTTCAGTTGATATTTCTTCTGATAATTCAGTGTAACACATTAGATATTAGTATCAAATTAATATGTTCAGAACACTTAGAATAATCCTATTAAATGTAAGTGTATACCAATTTATTTATATCATGATATTTACTTCAGTAATGTTTTAAAAAATGATATTATAATTTTACCTAAAGTATTTATACAGGTTCATGTCAGATCTGTAAGTCAAGGCAAAATATTTTAAATTCCATTTACTTTTCTATTACTTCCCTACTTTAATAGGTAATTAAATTTTTATTTAAAAAAATCCTAACTATACATAAGCTATGCAAGAGCTTACCATTTACCTTAACCCCATGATTTTTCTTAGTTTATCTTCTTACCATTTTTGATAAAAATAAATATCTATAAAATATAATGCCTTAAAGTAGAAGGCAGTATATCATATTTAATGTATGGTTTCTTATATGAGTATCTGTATTTTTACAATTCTATTTCCTTTTATAAGTTATTTTCTCTTGTTGCCATTTTTAGAAAGAAGACTCATATTAGTGAATGCCATTTTCTTTCTCAGTTCTAACCTGTCACATAGCATCTAATTTTAAGTAATGTAGCTTCCCCTGTAGCTAACAATTACCATTTTACATTTGAACATGATATCTCCATTCTATTATTTTTTAATAACCCAGCCACACCTTTTAATTCTTATAACTTTGCTAGGAGTTATTCTTAAAGATGCCACACACACAAACATTTAAAACTTTTTTTTCCTGATCCTGTGGCTTGAACTCAGGTCCTACGTGCTGTCCCTGAGCCTCTTTGTGCTCAAGCCTCATACTCTACCACTTGAGCAACAGTACCACTTCTGCCTTTTTCTGAGTAGTTTATTGGAGATAAGAATCTCATGGACTTTCCTGCCTAGACTAGTTTTGAACTGCAATCCTAAGATTTCAGCCTCCTGAGTAGCTAGGATTACAGAGGTGAGCCACTGGTACCCTGTTTAATACTTACATATTTTATTCTATAATCTCCCAATTAGTTTTCTAAACTAAAGGACATACATACCCTAAAGATCCCACAGGAAAGTTTCAAGGGGATAAAGTTTCCTGGAAGTTCTCATCAGACTACAAATACTGCTTTTATTTTGAAAATAGGTGTGGGGAATATAATATACCTGATGTATCTGTTCTTTCTTTGAATGTTTCCTTGGTTGAGCATTTTCACTTGAATTTAAAGAATTTTTGTTTTTAAAGTTTTATGAGATAACTGTTTTCTCTTTTAAGACATTTGCCTTAAACAAAGGAGGAGGCAGCAATGCTCAACAGGAAATGTACTCATTACCTTGCTCATGTAACTGTAACCCCTCTTTAGAACATTTTTACAATTAAAAAACGTACCAAAAAAAAAGAAGACATTTGCTCTAGGTGTTCAGCTGAAAGAATATTTTAAGATTCACTCCTGCAATGTTGGTCATTGTGGTGCTTGTAATTTTAAGAAAATTTTATGTTCATTTCCTTTGGCTTTTTTGCATTTGGAATTCCTATCACAAATACACTGAATCTCTGAATACTTTCAACATAGACTGTTCTATTTCAGATCCTCTATGAGATGTCATTTTCTTTTAATAGTATACCTCTTAATCTTTAATATATCTTGAAAAATTAGGTTTTAGTTTCCTTTTATGTCTTTTGTAGTTTTATATTAATTCCTAGACTTCTTTTATTATGGTTCATTATTGGTTTCTGTAATTTTAATTTTTTTAGTTTTTCTTTAATTTGTGTTAATTTTCATGTCTTCTACCATGTCCTTAATCTACTTTAGTCCTCTTTAAGACGGTGCTTTTTTTCTGTTTGTCCTGCTATTTTCTGTGTGTTTATTATATGGCTGCTTTGTTCTCTCCCACTTTTTCCTAACATTACGCTTGTATGGAATTAAACTAATTATTGTTTCTATTCCTACTATTTAGCAATGTCAGGTTTCTTGAATATTAAAAGGTAGGGTTGGGTTCAGAGGGCTTCCTAGCTTCATTCATACCTTTGGAAAATAAATTTCTCTTGTTTTCGTAGAATTATCAAACTACCCTTAAATTTACAGAGACCTCCAGGCATTGATCCTCGGCCTCATCTTCCCCCGCCCCCCTTGGTGATAGTTCTATGTCTTGAACTCAGGGTTTGGGTCTTATGACTGGGCTTTTTTGCTCAAGTCTTGAGCTGCAACTCAAGCTTTTTTGCTCAACTTGAGCAGGCTTGGGGTTTGACCTCTGGTCTTACATGCTGTGCCTGAGCTTCTTTGGCTCAAGACTAGCACTCTATTACTTGAGCCATAGCACCACTTCTGGTTTTTTCTGAGTAATTTTTTAAAGATAAGAGTCTCATGGATTTTCCTGAGTAGGCTGACTTCTAAACATGATCCTTGGATTTCAGCCACCTTAGAAGCTAGGATTACAGGTGTGAGCCATGGTCACGTCTAGACTTTTTCTATCCTTTGCCCTATCCTCTTCAATATAGATATAAATCTCGGTAGTGTCTCCATTATATTAGCCTTTGGTCTTTGGTTCTGAGATTTCATAGCAAGGACAGAAATTAACGTTTCTCCTTTGTACCTTACCATCAATCTCTTTTAGAGTGTAATTGTCTTTAAGCTTCAACTACTTCAGATTGCTACCATGACCTTTGTGGTGAGTTACTGTTGGCTATTGAGATTCTACTCCTCTTAGAACTTTCAGTTATCTTGTTCATTCATTTTTCAACATTCTATGACAGGATTTCTTTGGCCATTACTAGTTTGTCTTCCACTAGTCATATTCAAGGTTTCAGTGAGATAGATTATCATCAAATTTTGGTGTATGTTTGCTGTAGGGTCTTTAATAATTTTTCTGGCGATCGAAAATATATAACACCAGCAGTTTTAGTTTATGCATATTTGAAATGATCTAGGGAATTTCTAAAACTGAGAAATGTCCTTTAAACACTCTAAGGTTGATTTTGTATTTTTATTAGGATTATACCCCATAAGTTATCAAAAATGAATTGACCAAGACTTATACATAATCCTTCAGCTCTAAGAGTTCACTTGGATCTAACCTTTCAGATAGAAATCGAAATCTGCAATATAACTCAAATATAAACCACTTAATCACACACTGAGTTTTCCCAGGCAGTGAATTATTTTAATAAAATTTGGTAAAGTCAGCATTCTGTGTCCATGGGTTCTACATCCATTGATTCAATCAACTGCAGAATGAAAATATTCAAGGCACAGACTAGGAAAAATCTATTCAACACTGCTAATGATATGTAGTTATTATCTAGACAATGTAAAGGACTACTCTGTACCAATATACCACATAAAAGAAATGAATAAAAATTTTCATTTTTTATGCTCAATTAAATTTTATTTCATATAGTTTGATTTATAAATGTACAAATTATTGAACAGTGATTTTTTTCATGCTTCTATTTATCAACTGTGACTTCATGGCATTTGTTAACATATTATCTTTTGTTTAATGTAACAGTTACAAATCTTTGTGTTTACAGACCTGAAAGATCCAACTCATAGTCACTAAAAACAAAGGAGAGGGTAACAATGCTGGATAGGAAATGGAATCATTACCTTGCTCATGTAAGTGTAACCCCTCTGTACCGTATCTTTACAATAATATGTATATACATATATATTATGTTCAGTATACTCCACAAAATTGTGACTTTATCTGAGATGTGAAAATTTTGCACTTTTATTTAAATAAGTCTCCGCAACATAATCAGCATGGTAGTAAGGCTTCACTGGATTGTTTAACATTGTAAAGCCAGTGGTTTGTGAATGATATGTATCTGTATATTTTTGAATCTCTTGATCATCCTTCACTTTGCTAACAGAGTTTCCTGGAAGCTTTATTATTAAATGGGTATCATTTGGATGCATAAAGTGCTAGGTTCAGAAAAAATTACAAAGACAATTCTAAAATGAGATTTGTAATTCTGAGGAAAATCTGTACTTTCCTTTCTGTAGCACAGGAATTCTTTGTAATCAAACTTTCCTTTAGAACTGAACTGTTCCTTTTCAGGATTATGTGCTAATAATTTAGGAATTTGATAAGAGGCAATTAGCTCAGCAGAACTTGAGAACTGTAAAGTTGTGCTTTGGAATCCTAGAGCCCCTTTTTATGGCTATAATGGACCACTTGTCAGTGAAGGCACTGAGTAACTACGGGACAATTGTAGAAGTTCAATCTGTTTAGAATATGAACTTCCTTCTTTATCAGTATCCCACACTGAAGCAGAGAAACGTGATTGAGCACCCATGTGGTACACAGATAGTTTTTCTTCTTTTGATTTATTTTTAAATGTTTATTACATATCTTCTTTAAAACTTTTCAGAAAGTCTACTAACATTTCTTTTTCCAGATTCTTGACTTTCCAATCAGTGTCACAGATTGAAATTTTCTGGGTCCCACTCTAATCCATCTCATCCCACAAGATCATGTGGTGAGAATATGGTTATCATCAATTCTTTTGGAAATTCTAGAAATAATAGTTTCAATCACATGGCCTCTCAAGTCTGACTTACACTTGAGTCAAATCTCAGTTGTGGCCATCACTTAATATTCATGCTAATATTACAAGAATAACAAGGAAAGTAACACAATAACAATGCTCATGAGATGTTTTGATGATATGACAACTTTCATAAGAGACCTTAAAAAAGAATTAGCACATAACAAGTACCTATTAAAAAGAGGTGATTATTGGGGCTGAGCGCTTGCCTTGCATGCATGAGAGCCTGGTTTCAATTCCTCAGCACCACATAAGCAGAAAAAAGCCGGAAGTGGCGCTGTGGCTCAAGTGGTAGAGCGCTAGCCTTGAGCTGAAGAGCTGAGGGACAGTGCGCAGGCCCAGAGTTCAGGCCCCACGACCAGCAAAAAAAAAAGGTGATTATTACTATTATTATTATTACTAACAAACATGTATTGGTAAGCTTTTATTATGGGTCATATATTGACTCATTTATTAAATAGTTTCTACTTAACAGTATTTTTCCGAATTAGTGAACAAAAAATGCAAGTACATACACACATACAGATGTACATATATATGTGTATATATGTATCTCTCTGCATGTATATGTATAATGAAAAAGAAGTTTAGGGCCATAACGCTTTACTTCTTGATAGCGTATTTTGGGAACCAACCTTTCTCAGATTCTGCAGCTGTTTGGAACTATGCTGCTGCAATCTGTTTCTGTCAGGTGCTTGACAGTGGGAATTCAACTCAATAAGATCTCTTCTAGCTAGAATGTAAAGCATGAAGGATACAAGCTCTAAAACCTCTGTCAAAAACATACTTTTTGTCCTTTTCCTAACCTAATCTTCAAAGTTGGACATGAAGTTTGGGGGCTCTGTAGCAGTTCATTGTCAAAGAACAAGAATCACAAGCAAATTCCCCTCCTTGAACATTTTTTAAAACCTACTTTTCAAGACTAGTTCATGAGCCATTTCTGACTCCCAAAGCCATTTGGGTTAGACTTTGCTGGACTCAATTTGACATCATTCAGCTGAACATATGTAGCTCCTGATGCTACCTTGAATTCAGACTGGGTACAATTTACTCACAATTTACTATCTAAGGGTAATTTCTTTTACTGGTGGAACATGGAATTTCATGAAGAATGCCTAGTGGTTTTTTATTTTAAGTTTTTAATTTGAAATCATTTTAGGCTTTGGTTATGGGTTAAATTCCATCCCCAATCCATATATTGGAGCCCCAAAATCAGTACCTCATAATCTGACTGTATTTGGAAGTAGAATGTTTAGCGAAGTGATTAAATTAAATTGCAGCCATTGAAATATGTCTTCATCCAATGCGATTAAGTATTTGTGTAAGAGAAAACCATGTAGGCATATAAAGAAGCACAAGATACAGGACGTCCATATGAGGACAAAACCAGGAAGTAGGTACCATCAAGTCACAGTGAGCAAGACTGCCACCATGATCCCAGACCTCAGACTCCAAATGAAAAACTCAAACTCTTATTATTTAGAGCCCTCATTTTGTAGTATTTTGGCATAAGAGCCCTAGCAATCTGATTTGAATTTATAGAGACTTTCTGCTTATCCTCCACCCAGATTTACCTAAAGTTAGTATCTTATATAACCATGGTACAGTTATTAAAATCATAATTTCTAGATTTGAGTGTTGTAAATAAATCTCTTTCTTTCTTCTTCTCTTTCCCTCTTTCTCCCTCTCCCCTTTTCTTTTCCTTTCCCTCTTGATTTCCCTCTCTTTATTTCCTCTTGTCTTTTTCCCTCCTCTTCTCTCTCCCTCTCCTGCTCCCTCTCTCATTTCTGATTGTACATAATGGCAATCTCAAATTCAAGCTTTTGTTACAGGGTAAACAACAGTAAAAGACATAGATTAGAAACACATTTAGCTTTTTCTTAAGAAGGCAACATTTAATCATCAGATTTAGAAAGTCTAGTTGAACAATGAGCAATGCTGTATCTTTCACATAAAAAGCCTCCTGTTTGAGGGTGACTTCCACTTTTATAAGTCAGCACTTCTGTTGATTAATGAGTTCATTTCCAGTAACTGCAAACTCACAACTCTGTACACATACGGATATGTTACACTCTCACACCTGAATGTCAGACTCTGAATTAAGCCAAGATTTCTCACCTTGTTTCTTGTCATATTTTTGCTTTAACTTATCCCCTCCAATGAGAGATAACTATTCTGCCTTGTTTCCTTAATCACCACACATTAAACTGTATTTTGACAGCATCTCTCTACCCGGTGTCCCCATGATATATGCATGATTTCAGATGATTACAGACTACAAGAAAATGATCTATTTCTGAATTGGATTCCATGGGATGCTAATTCTAAGTTCATGAAAATGAACAAGGAAAAAAAACAGCTTTTAATATAGTTCATCTGTAACCAACAGCTCCGTACAAATATGGCCGTGTATCAGAGGATATATGTCCTGAAGCAAACTACTTAATACAAATCTTCTCAGTCACCATTATTTCTAACAAACATTAAGTTTGGCTCACAGAAAAAGAAGGCATTAGAAGGAAAGTTGGTAGTTTATAGACTAAAGACATATTACAAACAAGGCTTAGAAAGAACAGGGAAAGCCAGGAACCAGTGGTTCCTATCTGTAATCCAAGCTACTCAGGAGGCTGTGATCTGGGGATTGTAGTTCAAAGCAGCCAGGCAGGAATATCCATAAGACTTCTATCTCTAATACTCTACTCAGAAAAAAGCTGGAAATGGCACTGTGTTTCAAGTGGTAGTGCACTAGCCTTGAGCACAAAGAGGCTCAGGGACAGTGCCAAGGACCTGAGTTCAAGCCCCAGAATTGGGAAAAGGAAAGGAAAGGCAGGGCAAGGCAAGGCAAGGCAGGGAAAAATGTCTCTTCCAAATTCTATAACTTTTGCCATTATTTTCCCAGTTGTTCAAGACTGAGAATCATAAGAGAATATTTCATTCTCCTACATGCAGTCAGAGTCAGTTTTCAACTCATAGATGAGGTACTCTACTCTGAGCCAGAAAAAGGTGATTGATTGGCCACCAGTTATATAGGGAATAAAGAGAGCAGTATCCAAAGAAAAGAGTGGAGGGAAATTGGGAAACTAAAAAGCAACAGCTGTTCAGTCTTGAGTTCTATAAGAAATCTGAAGTAAAAGTTTTCTTTATTACACTCCAGACTATATGAAAATAGGTTAGCAGTGCCCTTTTCCATAATCTTATGAAATCACTCAATAAAATGTTCCAAAATAGCCAGGTACCAGTGGCTCATGCCAGTAATCCTAGCTATTCAGGAGGCTGAGAGCTGAGGATCCTGGTTCAAAACCAGCTAGGATAAGAAAGTCTGTAAGGCTCCTATCTCTCCTTAACCACAAAAAAAGTTGAAAGTAGAAGAGCAGTAGCCTTGAGCACTAAAGCTTAGGGATACCACCCAGGCTCAGAATTCAAGCCCCAGGATTTGCACAAGAAAAACAAAAGATTGCAAAATGTAAGCTTAAGCAGAAATTAGACATTAGAAATATCACACAGTGACTTTCTGGGTCACAGATGGGATTTCTTCTCATGAAGAAAAGTTAGAATGAAACCCATAGGCCACATTGCCAAAAGAAAAAAAAAGTGCACAGGACAACACTATACAAATGTCCCCCAACCAAAGACAACAGAATTAGCCTAACAGGAAGTTTTCTCACCTTGAGATAATGGCTGTTATGAGACCAAAGCTGTATCATTTTTTATTTCCTCTCATCCCACTGAGCTAGTATCCATTTTTCTCAGGAATAACTCAGAACATATATCTTGACTCAATAGTTCCTCAAAAGAAACTACCATTGCAGTTAACATTTTTACAGGAAGATGTACAACTCTAGAATGGAAAAGTTAACGGCAGGTCACATTAAACATTTTTTAAAGGCCATTCCAAGGCACATGTAAAAATATCAAATAGAATGAGAAACTCCCCCAAAATTTCAGCAAAGCAATGGTACAATAGTGTCTGCAGGAAACTTACTAGAGTAAACATTATGGAGCAAATTGATTGCTAGCAATAAAATAAAATAAATTTACAATGAATTAAAGCATATGTAGCAAGTTTATTTAAAAATCAAAGTAATCTTTTCCAAAGAGAAGAGCTCCAAGGAGAAGTCCCTCCAATGAATTTTAGAGCTTGAAAATTACTCATTTAATAAAATTAGTTTCTTCATGTGAGCAGTCACTCAAAACTTCAGAAATCTCACCCCTCCCACAATGCTCCTCATACTGAAAGAAGCAGATTAGCAAGAAGTGAAACAAATGCAGGAGGATGCAATTCGATGTGGGTAAGTCAATTAATTTTGTTCACTAAACTGATGAGAACAAATGTATATACCTGAGATCTAAAGTTATAATTCTAAATTAAAAAATAAGGTTGGGGAGAAGGTATACATGGGTGAAAACACCAGAAGAAAAAGAAACTTGTCAGAGTTTTAAAACTCTGTTTAGAACTTAGTTTTGGGTGAATCTAAAGGTATTGATAAATTGCAAAGCCCAGATGGCTCACTCCTGTAATTCTAGCTACTCAGGAGGCTGAGATATGAGGATCAAAGTTCAAAGCTAGCCCATGCAGAAGTCCATGAGACTCTTGTCTCCTATTAACTGCCAAACCCTTCCTCCTCCAAAAAAAAAAAAGCTGGAAGTGGACCTGTGGCTTAAGTTGTAGAGTGCTAGCCTTGAGCAAAACAAGGTCAGAGATAGCGTCTGGTCCCCTGGTTCAGACACCAGGGTCAGCACAAGAATAAAGAAAGGAAAGGAAGTATTAGTACATCAACTGAACAAGCTAGTGGGTAAAAAATAATCCAAAATATGGATGAAGATTAATCAAGAATAGCTAGCAGAAGAGGAGAAAGATTAAAGAGACTTAGTTATCAAAACAGCTGAGGAATACTGAGCTACATAATTAAAAAGAAAAAAAGAAAAAGAGCAGGAAAAAGAAACTATGCCAATAGAAATTACAAGGTGTGGTGATGGAAATGTTTCTGATAATATGCTGAGAATTCTAACCCTGGCCAGTAAGGAAGAAATGGAGGAATTGTTTTCTTTGGGCCACAGTTTCAGAAGGTTCAGCCTATGTCTACTTGGTTCAGTATTTCTAAGCTGACAATGAGGCAGTATTATGACCATGATTGCAGAAGCTGCTGTTCACTTCAAAGTAGATAGAAGGCAGATCAAAGATACAGGAAGCAGGAAAAAGGAGAGATGGAAGGAGAGACAGGAAACTTCTCTCTACTTAGAGAGAAGCAAAAACCAGAGAGGAAGAAATAAGGAGGAGGCAGCGAGAGTAGACGTGAAGGAAAAACAGGAAGAGGAGAGGACCGACAGACGGACCAAGGGACCCATGACATGATTCTCCCAAGAATACTCACCCAGCTGGATCTCATCTTCTGAAGTTTCAGATCTTAAAGAAGTTAAATGTTTCATAAAATGTATGAGACAAAGTCTAGGCCCAGATGTCTTATGTGCTGACTTGCACATACAAAGAAAATAAAAAATTATGAAGACATGTTTCAATTTATTTGATGATCTCAAAGATGAAACCTAAGAAAGATGTCACAAAACAGACAAACACTCCACACAGGCTGTGGACTGTACTCCTTAGAAACATAGACAAGCAAGTCTTTGACTAACTGTGAGGTTTTGAATCCATCAATAAAAAGGTAAATACCTCATGTCCAAATATGAAAAATTTCTTACTATAAGATAGACTTAACATAGGGACATTTACCAGCACAATTCATATTATTTGAATAAAGAAAATAAGTCACATGCTGAGGGTTGCTAAGGTCTGAAGGATAAATGTTCTATCTGAACTTGTGAAGAAAGAAGAATCATTTCAGGCTCATTTTGCTGCACCTCAAACTGGGAAAGTTCCGGCAATGTCAGTCATTCACCCCCCTTCCCTCACCACACAAACACATGTACTATATTCTCCTCCTCATAAAAAAGAAGGAATATGACTAAAAATGAGATAATTTTAAAGAGACAGATCATATTCACCTGTTTTGTTTCAGTAAAAATTTTTGTAATTATTTTGTTATAATTATTTGATTTTGTTAGCGATTGTGATTCTTTTACCATACCTAATTAACAAATTAAAATTAATCATAGAAAAGAAATAATAAAAATCAGTACTATCTAAGGAGGTTTTCTGGGTTGGGAATATTTGCATAGACTGTGCAAATGGAATATTTCTAACCCAACAATCAGAAAATTGAAATGCTCCAGAATCTAACACCTTGTGAGCAATGGCATGATATGCAGATTATGGAGGTTCAACTCTATTTACAGTTTCTGGCTTCCACTAGGTGTCTTGGAACACATCTCTCTTAGATAAAGGTAAAATACTAAGAATGTTTTATAGATACACAGAGAAAAGAATGTGAGAATAAAAACACATTGAATCAGAATGTTCTGATTGGCTGCTACTTAGACAAAAGTAAAAGAAAGAAAATCTAGAATTATTGATTGACAGCCATGTACTGAGGTGTATGAGTAATTCAGATATTCAACTGACATCAATAGAAACAACATTCTCTCTGCCTGAAAAGATAAAGTTCAATGTAAGTGAGGCATTATGAAGAAAGAACCTGAGAGGAAAATTGTTATAAGATTCCTGAGAATATGGATGCTTCTTTCATTGTCCAGGGGGAAAGAAAACAGGAGATGCTCTGGATACAAAAAGAGAGGAGGGATTTGCATATGGCCACATTTACTTGCCTAGTGGGAAGAAGTTGAGAATATTTCCAAGTTATAGCCTTTCATTTCTCCTTATTAGAGATGAGACAATTTGCTGAGGATAAAGAACTAGACATGTCATTGTGTGTGTGTGTGTGTGTGTGTGTGTGTGTGTGTGTGTGTGTGGTGTTTGTGTGTGTGTGTGCGCGCGCGCGCGTGTGTGTGTGTGGTGTGTGTGTCAGTCCTGGGGCTTGTACTCAGGTTCTGGGAACTGTCCCTGAGCTTTTTTTGTTCAAGGCTTGTGCTCTACCACTTGAGCCACAGCTCCACTTCTGGCTTTTTGATCATTCTTTGAAGATAGGAGTTGCAAGGACTTTCCTGCCTGGTCTGGGATGCCTTTGAAGCACAATCCTCAGATCTCAGCCTCCTGAGTAGCTAGTATTAGAGCCACCAATGCCCAGCTCATTGAAAAAACTTTAAAGAGCATAAAAAAGAATGAACCCCAAGATAGGAACACAAGAGGTTTTATCTTTGTTGCTGTTGTTTTTGATGTACTTATGATGTACTATGTGATTTTTTTTTTGTTTCTTTTGTATGTTCTTCCCCCATGGTATAACCCGTTTTCGCTGTATTTGATTCTGGTGCCCTGCATCTTGTATATACATTTTTCTAATTTAGGGAGGGGGATGGAAATAACAAAATGCTGAAATAAGGATACGGGAAGACCCATTGTAACAATGAGATTTACAAGACATTATGTTGAAAAGGAACTTTACAACTTGGGAGGGGGAAGGGAAGGACTTAGGAGGTAAGGAGGTAAGGATGATAGGAGAAAAACAAAGGAGCAGGTAACAATATTCCATAGGAAATGTACTCATTACCTTACTCATGTAACTGTAACCTCTCTGTACAATATCTTTACAATAAAAACATAAAAAATAAAAATATAAAAAAGTAAAAGCTCATTAATCAGGAAGATGCAGGATACACACACACATACAAACATACAACTACATCTATGTATACTACTTAAATATAATGAGACAAGGTACATACAATAAAGTGTTAAAAGTTTACATTTGAGTAGCAAAATAAAGAATTTAAGTTTTTAATTTTTTGAAGATCAGAACGTATGAGTTTGAGTTTTAGTCAGAGGCAAGGTTATGCAATCATGAAACAGTACTAGTTTGTGAGTGAGAGCCTATGATTTGGCTGGAATAATCAGGGGAGGAAACTGTGGAGATAGTATCATTCCACATAGATTTATAATCCCAAGCAGAGAATGACCCCCAGGGCATTTCTGAAGATGAACTGTGTGTCTTACCCTAAAACACAACAAGAGTTTAGATTGTCTTTGTAAGGTTTCCCATCTCATTGTGAGATGAGCTTTTTCATTTTGTATTCAACACATGCAATTTATATCAGGATTTACCCATTCTAAAAGAGAGGGGTTTGGAGACCAGAGGAAATGAGGGATTTTCTGTGCATGATATTGCAAGGCAATTGCAGGACTGGGATAAAAATTCAACTCCTCCAGATGTTAAATTTTGTGTTCAGCTGGATATGGTCCATATGACCTTCCTTCTCCCCTAACATCCTTCAAAGTCTGCATCTGTATCTGTTTTATATACTATTCCACTGAGGAAGATCCCTAAACAGATGCACTATGTAAAGTACTTGAGAGAAGGAAAGATTTGGAGATACAGTATTATAATCAACCCACCTAAATTAGTTTCCATCTGTTTCCAATATTCTCCCTGACCCCAAATCTTTTAAGTTCGTGGCTGAAGTCTGACAGATACCAAGTGGGAGATATCCATTTCTGTGTTTCCAATACATTCTAAACAATTTTGGTTCAAATAAAGTTTAAATGGTTTTGAGGCAGTCAAGTCTTCGTAAGCCCAGGTAGGGACTAGATTTCCATTCAGGTGCAGCACAGATGTTATATTTCAATGTTAAGACAATATAAATTAAAACAATTCTCAGGGGACATTTTTTCCAGTCACTGTCTCTTGTATGGTTAACTTAGTAATCTATACTGCAGTATGCATTTTTAGCATTATCTTCTTTGTTTTCTCTCCTTCAACTGAATTATCTGTTAAAAGTCAAATGATCTTTTCATTTCTATGGAAAAAAGAAACCAGGAAGTTAGCTTCAGATGTCTTTTGTCTCACAGTTATACTGGAAGATACACTCCACATTGTGAGATGCTTGTTTGTCTTGATGAGCAACCGGGGCCCTGCTGGAATACATCCAACTCTTTAGCATTGCATATCAAACTTGTGGGCACATGGAAACTGCAAGGGATCCCAGGATTTCACATCACATTAGTTACAGATAGGATAATTGTACAAATAGAACACATTTATAAGGCAAAACTAAGAATTACTCCTGGACAACAGACAAACTGTAACTTTCTGAGGCAAACTGGGATATGAGCTCTAGAAGCAAAATTTTGTGAAACCTATGACCTGCATTGTCAGATGACTATAGGGTAGTACCATATATCACTTCACAACAAACCAGTTTGTTACACCCATTTTCCTCACTGTCTATTTAGCAATAATTCTCTGGCCTCTCTTCTTCAGAGGATAGTCTTACCACTTTCTTGTATTATCTTTCCTTTGCACAGAATAGAGTTATTTGTTCATCAAGCCCTTTCAAACCCCTCCCCCCAAATATCTCTTGAATTAATGTTATTACCTAAGTCTGGACAGAACTGAAAAACAGACTACTTTTAATTCTGTACAATGCTGATACCCATTATACATTATAATTATTTTAAATATCTAGCTAATATACTTTTTATTACTTTTGGTATATAATTTTATAGATTCATTTATGTATCTTGCCAAATACACTAATGTTTTCTATTGTTCTGACCATGTGCACACAATATGCACTATTCTCACTAATATAAGAGCATTTTTGTTTGGACTAAACACTCTTATTTCTTTCAGGGTGAGCTTTAATATTAAATTTTAGTTGATGCATAGTGATTGTACATAAGTATGAGGTAAATGGTGACATTCCAACACATTTATACAATGTGGTATGATTAGATGAGTTAGCATATCTATCATTTCAAACATGTAGTACTGCTTTGTGTTGAAGACATTCAAACCCTCTCTACCAGCAATATTAAAATATATGATTAGTTGTTTCAATAATAATTTTCCTGTGCTAGGAAGCACTAGAAGTTATTCCTCCAGTCAACCCCACCCACTGAAAGTCTTAACTACCCTCTCTCCATCTCCCTATACTTATACCCACCATTCTACTCTACTGTAGTGAAATCACACTTACAAATTCATATGTAAATATTAAATTAAGTGAACTTAGTTCACTTAATGTGTTATTGCAAATGATGAATTTTCATCCTTTTTATAACTAAGTAATTGTATATGCTATATTTTTATGTACTTATCAACCACTAAACTCCTAGATTGATTCAATATTTGGGTTGTTGTTAAGTAGTTCTTCAGTGAACCTTGAAGCCAAGTATCTCTTTATAGGCTGAGTTCATTTCCTTTGCTATAAACTTAGTGGATGAATTGCTGGGTCATATGACATTTCTGTTTTCATTGTTTCTGTTTGTTTGCTTCATTTTTGAATGAATTCTCATTTCATTGTGTGACATATACTTCCCTCAAACCTTGCTATGCGTTTTGACATATTACTTGTCAGATATGGAAAAGGTAAGACTTTGTTCTTTTCTCTTTCATTATATTCAGAGAAATAATATTGCCATTCTTGTCAATATCATTTTCCCCCAGTGATAGTATATTTACTCTTTCCCCTTTGTACTTTCTATTTTATTTCTAAAGGCAACATATTTATCCATCTTCTTTATTTCAAGGTCCCCTATGACTTGTTCTGAACTAACAAAATCAACCCAATTTACATAGAAGGACAAAGAAATCACCATAAACCACAAGAGACGGAAAAGACATGAAAAACAAGTGCAGGGTGGTGCCTGAACCCAATCCTAGAAAAGGTAGAGGACAGTAATTGAAAACCAGAAAAATGCATGCCAAATTCTTCAGTAATGTAAGAAATTCCTCTGTCTTCTCTCAGGGGAAGAGTAGACATTCAATAACTACCAAAGGAAGAGGAGAAGAACATCTTCTTAGGACTAATATCTTTTTCCTTAACAATTAGCAGCTCTATTCATAATAGCCACCAAATGATGAATGAATAAAGAAAATGTGGTTTGTATATTAGACCTATTAGTCCTATACGCGATTAGACTATGAATATTTTCATATACTTTTTCACGGGCAAGAAAAAATTCAGGTTGCCAGCCCACCTATTGACAATATAGTTTATTGCCAATTCCTGAGTCTATGTATTTATACAAGCTTCTTAACATTTTAAAGTGAATTCATTTCAATATCCCTGAAGTAGGCATAATGGTACCTGTTTATAAGGTTTTAATGAGAATCACTTCACCTACATGATACTGATACCTGGGAAATGAGATATTTATGAGTTAGGGGCTTTTTATTTGACTATGTTGTAGTCACTACAGCTTGTCTTTGAATTACAACAAGCACATCTTTTTTTTCTTCTTCCATTTATTTATTTATTTATTTATTTATTTATTTATTTATTTATTTATTTATATTGTGAAAAGACCATACAGAGGGGTTGCAATTACATGGGCAAGGTAATGAGTACATTTCTTATCAAGCATTGTTGCCTCCTCCTTTGTTTCCCCTTCCCATCCCTTCCCATCTTCTACCCCCTCCACCCCCCCTTTCTGAACCAAAGTTGTAAAGTTCGTTTTTCGACATAATGACTTGTACATCTCATTGTTGCAATGGGTCCACCTGTATACCTATTTAAACGATTTGTTTTTGCCCTTCCCCTCCACAATTATACCAACATCAAATACAAGCACATCTTTTCCTAAGTAGGCATACCTAACACAATGAAAGAGAGCTCCAGGCCTGGAAAAAGTTACTAATGGCAAGTTCAAAAACACACTATGTGCAAAATATACAAGATCGTAGCCTTGTCTTATATTTTAATGCTATTTTCTTGCCCGACAGAGACAAGAGTGGGATATGTGTAATTTAATCATCTGAACTTCTATCTTCTCAAACTCACTCTGAATTTCTTCATTCCATAAATACTGTTCATGCCTTTGGATTTCAAGAGCCATAAACATGGCTTTACTCATAGAAGACAAAAATAATTTATTTATAAACAAATTGGATCCTATTAGAAAAAGAATATCTCACTATTTTTAGTTAAGTTAGAAAAATTACGGAGCAACAATGGTCACAGTCACAAAGATAAAAGGAGAAGTGCAAAGTCCTCGGGAAAAAAAGTCCATGTACAGGAAATATGAGAGTGACTGAAGTAGTTTGAAAACCTTGTTTCATTTCTACCATTAAAATAGAAGTGATGAGCAGTGGAAAACACAAAGGGGAAGACTGGGTAAGCCAGAGGAAAAGAGAGATTTTTTTTTCTTAGAAGGATGAATACAATTTTCACAGCTGGCTAGACATAAATGGAATAGAGAATTGAATACCAGAAAAAAATGAAGAGGAAAATTAGGCATTACTAGACCAAGGTCCAAAGCAATCATAAAGTAAAGGAGCTCTGGTACATTCTCACAGAACAGGACAACATAACTTCACCAAAGGCTACCTAGTCCAGAATTTCCCTGACAAGCAGTGTTTTAACACCACTTACCATGAGCATAATTAGGGACTTTTCTGTGAATAGTAAAACTAGCTGTAAACAAATTCTGGATGAATTTTAAAGGGAAGCCTAGAAGAGAGTTGTAGGATACTCTAATCACTGTGGAACTCAACATGTATTTGGTATGTATACTGCTTACAACTAAAATCTAAGAATTATAAATTACCAATATAGTTAAATATTTGCTAATTTTACTACACTACACACTGTTACAGGTAAGCAGGGAGGTTTGGGGGATTGTAAATTCAATTTAAGTAAAGTGTAAAAACATATATTTTATGGTTTAACTTAAGATGGCCAAAACATTGATAGTACCTATTTGCTATAAAGAGAACTGTTAAGTTTTCTTTTTCTTATATTGAAAGTTACTTAGACTTGTTTCCATATTTAAATACACTAAAATACACCAAACAGTGCTGGATTTTATATGATAGGAATCAATAGAACAGTTTTGAAACATTAAGCTAATAAAAACTCAATTGAACCCTATTGGAAGAAGAGATGAAGGGCAAAAAAACAATATCCAAGTTGTATTCAGTGTTGATGACTAAAACACATTACACACTCTGTATTTCAAAAGTGGTTAACACCTTAACCAGAGCCTTGATCCTCCTTTGGCCTCTATCACGAAGATTTCAATAATATTAACAGAAGCTCAATTTATACATGTGCAGAAAAGTGATCTGTGGGTAGAATAAGTATGAAGCGGAGGGATGAAACATTCAAAGGAGACAGGATACACACATCTCTTTTGACTTACTTTGTGTGTGTGCTGGTTTTGAACTCATACCCTGAGCACTATCCTTGAGCTTCTGTTGTTGAATGCTAGGGCTCTACCACTTGAGCTATAGCTCCATTTTTCTACTTCTGTTTTTTGCTTTGGTTTTGAGTAGTTAATTGGAGATGAGTGTCTCACAGATTTTGCTGCCTGGTCTGGATTCAAACTTTGATCCTCAGATCTCAGCCTCCTGAATGGTGCTGACATGAGCTGCCTGAACTCAGCGACCAGCTCACCCAACTTTCCAGTTCCAAAGCTGCAAATAAGGGAGGCTGCCTGTGAAGCTCACAGAGAATATACGTATCAACAGAGTTTCATAGCTGTTCTCAGTCTTGGCTGTGTGTAAGAATCACCAGGGGCATTATCAAGTATCCCAATGTCCATAGCATACCATGGATATTCTCTGGGGAAGAGAGGCTCATCAAATATGGAAATCGCCCCAGGTGTTAAAACATACTGCCACAGCTGGGAGCCAGGAAAACAGAAGCCATCTGACACATGACTAAATTCACCCTCAGCAGCACTGGTTACCAGAAGATGGAAGGCAAAGTAAACCGGTGCCAATGGGTTTTGTCAAAAAAAGAAAAAAGGAAGTCATCTCTAAAACCCAGCAACAGACAAAATTTGATAAGCTTCTAAGAAAGTCCTACAGTCTTAAATGCCAATCCCTGGAAGAGAAGAGTTAGTATTGATAGTGCATCTCCTGCCCCAGTACAAAATGCTTAGACAACATCCAACTAAAATCAAGACTTTCCCCAGTACTCTGGCTTGTTGTAATGCCACTCTCTGTCTGCTGTGGTCCTTATCAAACTAAGGGCTGGCTTTTAGAAACATAATTTGAGATGGGAATACTGCTCATGAGCTGGGAAATATCATCTTCTGAATTCTGTTGCAATGGGGGCAAATTCAACATCCCTTGTGAACATTTGCTTCTGAACTTTCTTAAAAGAGAGGAAAGTGAACGATGTAGGTGTAACTATAACAAATCTTTGGGTTCTTAAAGAATCATATGTGATGAGGGTGGAGCACAGAAATGGAGGGAGGAGAGCAAACTCAGTCATTAGAGCCAATATACATTGTGTAAAAAGTTAACTGTGTAACTTCAGGGTAAGGATGAGAGGAGGGAAATGGGGGAGAAGGATGGAAGGGGTGGCATTCATCAAGATGCCTGGTACTTATAACCAGACTTACGGAATTGTAACTTCATTCCACAAGTACTTAACAATACAATGTGAAAAATAAAGGGAATTATATGCGAGTCAAATATCTGTAGCTCAAACCTATAGTCTTTGCTACTTAGGAAGCTTAGATCTGAGGATTGCAATTTGAAGACAGCCGAAGCAGGAAAGGCCACGAGACTCTGATTTTTAGCCATCAAAACCAGAAGTAGAGCTGTGGATCCAGTGGTAGAGACAATACCAGTCTTGAGTAAAAAAGCTAAGGGACAATTCCCAGTCTCTAAATTCAAGCCCTAGTTCCAGCAAACACACACACAAACACACACACACACACACACACACACACACACACACACACACACACACACACACACACACACAGAGTCAAATGCAGTTTACAGAGAACTAGGCTGTTAGGATGAAAATTCAAGTACAAAAAGAGCATGAATTTCCATTTAAATTCTTTAAATTTTAGCTCTCTTTTTTTGGAGATGGATCCTTTAATATTTATTTACATATTCTCTGTCATAGGTGTATATGCTTTTTTTGTACATGCTTTATTTTATTTTATTTTTTTTATTGTGAAAATACTGCAGAGAGAGGTTACAGTTACATGGGCAAGATAATGAGTACATTTCTTATCAAGCATTGTAGCCTCCTCCTTTGTTTCCCCTTCCTATCCCTTCCAATCCTCCCCACTAACCCCCTCCACCCAATTCTCCCTGACCCCCCCCGTCCTCCCCCCACACCAAAGTTGTAAAGTTCATTTTCGACATAACAACTTGTACATCTCATTGTTGCAATGGGTCCACCTGTATCCCCATTTAGACTATTTGTTTTTCCCCTTCCCCTCCACAAATTATACCGACATCAACTACAGTGAAAGCAGGGGTTATACCATGGGGGAGGGACATACAAAGCAACATAGAAATTATCTTATAAATGCCTTAGAAACAATCGCATGAAAGAAAAAAAACATTGGAATACGTATCTTCGGGTTCATTTTATCTAACATCAACTTATCTGACCCTTTCTGCTTGTCTCAGACATATACTAGTAATTGCAAATAAGGGAAACCATGAGACCTATGTTTCTTTGGGCCTGGCTTACTTCACTTAATATAATTTTTCCAAGTAATTCCATTTCCTAACAAATGGGGCAATGTCATTCTTTCTGATGGAGGCATAGAATTCCATTGTGTATATATACCACATTTTCTTGATTCATTCATCTACTGAGGGGCATCTGGGTTGCTTCCATATCTTAGCTATAGTAAATAATGCTGCAATAAACATAGTCGTGCTGGTAGCTTTAATGTGGTCTTGTTTGTAAACATTTTGGTAAATGCCCAAAAGTGGGATTGCTGGGTCATAAGGGAGCTCTATGTGGAGTCTTTGAGGAACCTCCATACTGCTTTCCAAAGTGGTTGAACAAGTTTACACTCTCGCCAACAATGCAGTAGGGTTCCCTTCTGTCCACATCCCCTCCAGCATCTGTTGTTATTAGAGTTCTTGATTTTTGCCATTCTAACTGGAGTGAGGTGGTATCTCAATGTTGCTTTGATTTGCATTTCTTTTATGGCTAGGGAGGTTGAGCATATCTTCATGTGTCTATTGGCCATCCTTCTTTCCTCTTCAGAGAAGTTTCTCTTTAAATCTTTAGCCCACTTATTTATTGGGTAGTTGTTTCTTTGAGGATTTGTTGTTGGGGGATTTAATTTTTTGAGTTCCAAGTATATTTTAGAGAATTTGGATTCCTTTGAATTATTTTTATTTAAGATTTGATGCATTATTTGGTTTTATATTTAATACTGCTTTTTCTCAATCTATTTTGTTGTAGAACTTGTGATAGGCTATGTTGGACAATGTCATACATAATTTGGGATGAAAAATGACAATCGCCACTTTTAGTTTTTTCAACCTTAGCAGATGCCTGGAGGCTGATATAACAAACACACAATCCTGGCCTATTTTAAAGTCCTCTGGGCTAGTTCCTATAATCTAAACAGTTGTCCAGAAATACAGCTAATCACACAGTACTTTGACTTGGGAAATTACTCTCATGAAGATGAGAGATGGACTCTCTTGTAGTTCCCATTTTCTTCTCCTGAGTCAGACAGTCTCAATCTTAGCAGAGTGAACATTCCATGTTTAAATCAGTAGGTTAAAAGAATAGACAAGTGCTAACCTCTCATTGGAACTCCCATGATTCCTATTTCCTCACTGAATTCTATTGATATTGGCAATTCTGACTCACGCTATCATCCCCAGCTTTCCTGTGGGTGGAAAGATATAATATGCTTGTCTTTAGATGGAAAAGTTGAGTATAGACTATGCCTTCCCTACCTAGCAGTGGAGGAAAGCCCTCTCTGGTCTAGTGATACTTAGACTGACATTGAGTAGGGAAATCTGTCAAAGGCCTAGTTTTGAATTGCAAAGATAACTTCTTCACATATTTGAATTGTTTCCCAGTATCAACTTAATGAACTTGACATTTTGACTTTTGTATGTTTCCTTTCCTTTCCTTATTTCTCAACAGCTTCTTATTAGGATAGTAAGTGGCTGATTCTAGCATCCCCCAATGTTATAACCTGTGAAGCACATTGCATTGCCATTAAATCAATTTTTCTATATTAAGCTTTGTTATGAGATGGATGATTGGCATATATGATTGCTATTATAGTACGGTGCATCAGCTGAAAATCAGTTGATACCAGATGAATGATGGCAGCTGAACTATGATCTCCCAGGAGGAGATGATAAATGTGCCAATTGTGTGGCTTGGATGCTACCACTTATACTTATCTTTATGTCAAAACAAAGTTAAAAATTAATGTCTTGGAAAATAAAACTGAAAGTACTATTCCATTTTATCAACTATCAAGGAAATGCAATTCCAATGTAACTTTCACTTGTACCAAAAAAGCAAGTGAATGCAGATTTACCCTCCTGTGTGGGAATGACCAAACAAACAAGCATGGGAAAAGGAGGAAGAAAGCAGCTGCAAAGGGGCATGAGAAAACAGTTGTGGGATAATTGATATCAATTATTCATATCTTATCTCAGTTTCTGATGATGGCTTCAAGGATGAATAAACATAACCAAACTTTAGCAAATGATGTGAGACTATAGAGGGGTCTACTTGGTTTGGTTGGCTGGATGGTTTCTAGAGAGGATCTCACTATTTATAGACCAAATATACTGGAACTATCCTTTTATCCCAGCCTCTCAAGTTCTCATTACAAATTGCTCCTGCTATATTAGCTAAATTATGTGAGGATTATTGTATGACAATGACCTCTTTAATAGCTCTGTTTCAAATACCCACGCACACCATGAATGCCACTTTACAGATGGGATGGTAGAAATGACAAAGCCACGGTGAACCTGCTGTTTCTTCAAGTGCAGAAGAGTGAGAACTACTTGACACCACTGTAAAATTTCATACAATCATTTTATAGAATTGGTTGACTAAGCGTAGGAATTTTTGACTCAGCAATTCTAGTTGGGTATATTTCTTTCTTTCTCCCTCTTTTTATTTTTGTCAGTCATGGGGCTTGAACTCTGGGCTTGAGTACTGTCCCTGCACTCTTGAGCTCAAGGCGAGAGCTCTACCTCTTGAGGCACAGCGTCACTTCACTTCCGGTTTTCTCGTGGTTTATTGGAGATAAGAGTCTCACGGACTTTCCTTCCGGGTTGGCTTTGAACTGTGATCCTCAGATCTCAGCCTCTTAAGTAAGTAGCTAGGATTACAGCTAGCTAGGATTACTGGTGAGCCACCAGTGCCCCGCTAATTGGGTATATTTCTATCCAACATATGAGTATGTACTAGAAGATTACTTCTGGTGTGTTTATGGCAGCACAACTCATATTGCCTAATTGGAAACACGTGAGCTGTGTGGCATAGTTCTACAGTGGAATACTACAAAACAAGGAGATTGAGCACTCTGTGCCTTATCTGTGATTTCTCACATGCAAAAAAATAATACAAAATCCAAATGCCAAATTGAAATAAAAATACTAAACTGGATGAAGTATGCTTTTTAATAGTCAAGGTAATACTTAAGCTTCTAGGTGGGGTAGAATTAGAGGTGACTTAATTGAATTTCTATGTTGCTCTAAATTGATCTTCATGGGAGTTATATGTTGGTGCAATTCACCTTGTGAAAAGTCACGGGTACTTTTCTATATCTATATTATACTTCAAAATTGTTAAACAGAAAGAAAACTTACATCAGAAGGCATATTTCTAATTTAATCAATGAAACAGATTTTTCAAAGGGATCTGTCAGTTTCAAATTTTGTTGTTTGGTTATAGTGGGGTAAGTTCAGGAACAAAGAAATGACACTTTTTTTCTTAATTTTTTTTATTGTAAAGATACTGTACAGAGGGGTTACAGTTACAAGAGCAAGGTAATGAGTCTATTTCCTATTGAACATTGTTACACCCTCCTTTATTTTTCCTCTACCATCCCTTTTCTCTCCACTTCCCCACTCTTCCCTTCTGTCACCAGCCCCCCTCACCCCCCCCACAAAGTTGTGAAGTTCGTTTTCAACATACTGTCTTGTACATCTCATTGTTACAATGGGTCATCCTGTATCATTATTTCAGCATTTTGTTATTTCCCTTCCCCTCCCCAAATTAGAAAAATGTATATACAAGATGCAGGATACCAGATACAGTGACAACAAATACAGTGACAACAGGTGTTGTACCATGGGGGAAGAACATACAAAGAAACAAACAAAAAAATCACATAGTACATCATAAGTACATTAAAAAGAACAGCAACAAAGATAAAACTGCTTGATGACCCTTGCTTTTTAAAGATGAACCTTTTACTGTAGTGATTGACATCACTTACTATTCAAACAAAGAAAACCAATTATTTCAAAGACCTTATCCTAACATACAAGAATAAAAAACTAGCAAAATAATAGTAGAAGAATGAATCCCTGTGTATTTGGTGACTCAGTTCCAGTGTTTATCAACTCATGGGGTACTTACAACTAGTACCTCCTACACCATCCTTAGTGCACCCACACTGAACTTACTCCACAAACTGCTAATTTAATGCATATTGGAATATTCTTTTCATTGATTTGTAAATATTTCACCATGTTACTCTAAATAATATTTTTGTTTGGCTTATCACATTGTGATGATTCTCATTTTAAAATGTACAGATAGGAAAGACCCATGATGACTTTTACAAATTTATTCACGTTATCTCTCATCCATTCAACAGTAGATATAGAGCCACACACAAGAATATTCTAGGTATTCTTGTGGCACACTTCCAGTTTATTTTCCACCAGAAGAGTATTCTGATTTCTGTCACCATAAATTAATTTGGACCAATCTTGAAAGTCAGATAAGTGGAAATATAATACTCTCATCTATCTGCATTGTGTTTGGTTTGTTTTTTTTTTTTTTGGTCCCAAGTCTTCTTTTGTCTTCTGTTGATCCTAGTACACACATATTTGATCACGTGATGTCACACCACTGCTTACTAATATTTTGCTCTCTGTATTTTAGATAGTGTACACTGATATGTCTCTAGGCCTACTGGTCCTTTATTTTTCAACCTTTGTTCTGCGGTCAATTTAATCTAACTTACTTTACAACTTTAGATATTGTATTTTTCACTTCCAGGCTTTCTCTTTCATTTGTATTTTCCATTTCTTCACTAAGATTCTTTATCTTAAGTTAACTCATTCTTCCCATCTCTTCTACCTTTTCCAACAGATTCTTAAGTATCTGGGTCACCGGGAGCTTAGTTTCTGTGCAAATTATTTTGGGAGTGCAAGTTCTGTTTACTTGTTTCTTTGCCTGTTTTTTTAAAAATTTTTTTCTTACATGGCAGTCATTGCCTATAAAGAAGAATAGGAGGAGTCTGAGGAATATTGTGACTAGCAAGAAGACTAGCAAGTCTTCTTAATGTCTGTTCACTGAAGTAAAAAATGGCATCATGATGTGTGAGGAAGCCACAAGGTAAAGAAACCTGAGCCCAGATAGCACCCCTTAGCTTATTGATATTTATTCCATCAGAACTTCCCTACCACCATCCAGGGGTTAGATCAAGCCAAGAGAGGGTAATCTAAGGCTGAACTATTTGACTTAATCCTTTCAGGCACTGAGAGTGTGCAAGCTTGCCCTCAAGCTTTCTGGTTCTCATTCCCATTTTCAACTAATTTTCTCATTTTAAAAAATGTGAAGGAGAGGACTGTTATGTGAATTTTGTGATTGTGAATTTTGGTTGAGAATTTCAGATTCCAGTCCATTGTACTTGCTCACATCGCTGCCCATGACCCAGTTCCCTTGCCAGCCGCAAAGTTCCAGGGCTTGACACACTCTCTCCACCATCTTTCTGCACCAATATTCAATGTTTGCACAGAAATAAATACAATTGGCTGCTCCACTATATAGGGATCGGACAGTGGAAATTAGCTCAAAGTCTACTTGTATCTAGATTTCCCCAATAATCACACAAACAGGTGAGATGTTTATATGATGCTCGTTTTGCTTGGTTTTACCACGAGTAAATGGCTTGGCTCTCACACTTCACATTCTGCACTGGGGGTGGAAATTGTTTTGGGGAGGTGAGTGGTCTCTTTTCCTGATAGAAAAATATTAACTTATGGATTCATAGGAAATAGAATGAAGATTTATCAAGACTGACATTTTGAAGTGTTCTTGATCTCTGCAACACCCCACTGGTATTTTGAACCGGACATTGCCCGTTGGTGATGATGTGGGGGGGGAGGGGGAGAAGAAGTTCTATGGATGGCAGGCAGTACCCCTGGCTTCTGCCATCTAGAGACCCGGAGTAACCCATGCTCACCATTGGGATGACCAAAAATATCTCTAGACATCACCATGAACAATTTTGATATATAACTGTCTCAGTGTCCTTCTGGGGAAACTTTTTCCTTTACAAATGTTTTGACCCAAAGGGTAAGAATGCCCTAATTGTGTAAGTCAAAATAGACAGAAAATAGTATTATGTCATTTATAAGCCTGGTTTTAATTTTAAATTGGCTGTATCTTTTTTCTGGTAAGAAAAACAAATTTGAAAATCTCATCAAAGGTAGCTGAGTTTTCAGTCACTTAAATGGATTTCTTCACTCCAGGACACAGGGCAGGATTAAAGCACATTGCCATGTTTCCACCCAAACAAACACGCAAGTGTCCTGAGAGCAGAGGGCATCTGCAGGAGCTGGCAGAGGAGGCTGGCTGAGGTCATAGTACGCAGCATATGCAGGGAAGCTGGTAGTCACAAAGATGGTCCCAAAGACAGGAACACAAAGAGCCTTGGCCAAGGGTGTCCCAAATGTCCATCTTGTCCTTGGCATTGATCTTAGTCTTTCAATGCCAAAACTCACAGTGGACGGATTCCTTTAGTTTGGAATCCATCTGCCACTCTTCACTACCTCAAGTTTTTTATGATTATAAAGACAGATTTATAGGGTAGCACTATCTGTTTTCATTCCAATATTGGGCTAAGCAATCTGGTGTGAAAACAAGGTCACCCCAGACTACTGCTAGCAGCCGCTTTCATTTATGACAGGATAAAAGGCAGAGCATAGAGTCTGTAACTTATGTATGCAGAGACTTCTGTTAAATACTTTTAAGTATTTGAGGACAGTCGTGTTAGATGCCTTCTGAAAACAAAATTCATGATAAAGAGAAGAAATTGCATCCTTGAGAAAATTTCACGTAGGTGTTAAGAACATTATAGGATATTTTGTTCATCTTAAGCTTTGATTTTTTTCTCCCAATTTGAGGTATTTTTCTTTGACAGCTACTTGGGTTTCTTATCTGTTGAGTAAATCAAGCCCTAGTCACTACAAAAAATAGTCTTAATACTTAATCACTATCAATGCTTGCTTCCCATCAATAAATGTTTCGGATGTTTAATCATGAAGAGGTACTTCGAGAGTAATTTAAACTCTGCAGTCAGTTTCAGTTGAGATTTTTTTTAAGAAGACTTTTAAACTCATGGCTGTAAAGCAACATTGAGAATAAATGTGCTTGGATGTGATTTCTTGTACTTGGAGTAGGCAGAAGAATGTTTATATGCTGACTTCCGATTCTGGGAAGATGGCAGAGAAAAGTCAGAGCTTCTTGTAACCAATTAGAGGTACAGGACTTTTAGCATGGTAACCCAGCCTGAGAGAGGAAGCCAGGCAAACTAGTTGAAAAAAAATCATAAAATATCAAACTGAGAATTAGTGCCTAAAACAAACATGTACGGAGTGGACTTAATTCTGAAGGAATAATAATGTTATCAGTCACAGGAGATTATGTGATTGAACTGTAGAGTTTAGGGAAATTCTACAGCTTCCATGACAAAAATCCATTGGGATCAGAATACATATCATGGTGACCCATGCCTATACTTCTGGTCACTCAGAAGACTGGGATATGATCATCACAGTTCAAAGCCATGAGACTCTTATCTCCAATTACTACAGAATAATCTGGAAGTGGTGTTATAGCTCAAGTGGTAGAGTGCTAGCCTTGAGCCAAAAGAGCTTAGGGACAGTGCCCAAGTACAGCATTTAAGGCCCAAGATAAGCACAAAAAAGAGGATGATGATGATGATGATGATGAAGAGGAGGAGGAAGAAGAGGAGGAGAAGGAGGAGGGGGAGGGGAAGGAAGAGGAAGAGGAAAGGTGAAGGAAGAGGAGGAGGAGGAGGAGGAGGAGGAGGAGGAGGAGGAGGAGGAGGGGGAGGGGGAGGAGGAGGAGAAGGAGGAGGGGGAGGGGTAGGAGGAGGAAAGACATGCTTGACTGTCTTTTTAGTTCCTATAGCTAAACTCTGCAGAATCTACCTAAGGCCATCAACAGTGCAGTACAGCCTACCTCATCTACTTTAATCCATGACTCCACCAATTTTATTCTTCACACTGCATCACTGGTTTCCCTCCTAGGCTGAGCAATTACCATCAGCCTGTGAACCTCACATTAAAATAAGTACTACTTAAAGATTTGTTTGCCCCATTTGGCTGCCAAGTATCAATCCATATCCCTATCCTTTTCTGCAGAAAAGTCCATGAGATGTTTTCCATAGTTAGTTCTCCCATCCCTCTGATCACCTAAATCTCTTCACATATCAAAATTTTATCTCCAAATTTTTCCATCACTTTTTTTTGAACTGCTGTTCCGAGGGACACCAATTCTAATTCCAAATGTCCAATCCTCATCCTAAGACTGTGAGTGGTATTTGTCATAGAAAATCTTATTATCTTTAAGTAGTGGTACAACATGGTTGCCATTTAACAAAACAGTTTATAAATAAGATGTATCTTGATTGATGCCATCCCTTTCATCAGTCTCCCCCCTAACACAACCCCTCCCTTCTCAATACAACCCATCACTTAATTTTTTCTATTTTCATAAGATATACATCGACTATGATGACGACATTCTCCCACCTTTCTTCCCTAAAACTCCTCCCCACCCCAACACCTTTCAAGTACTAGCTTCCTGACTTTAATTTATTGGGCTGTGAATTTGTTTTTCTAAGGAATGCATCATTTGAAATCTCATCTACAAAGGCCATGCTTATGTCAATATATTTGTGTACATTTGCCTTCAACTAGGTATTTGTCCACTTGTATCTGTAGATCTTGTAAATTAAATCTAGCTTTCACTTATGAAAAAATACTTCATTTAACAAAATATCCATTTCTTTGCAAATAATATAATATTCTTATCATTTTCTTAATATACTTCCTTCTATTGTTTATCTGCAGGATGGCCTACTCTATTTTTGCCCAAAATCATCCATCACTTAGCTTTAGTGTTGAGGTACATGATGAGGTACATCAACATTCACTCCCAACATATGCTTTATTGCCCCTTCCCCAATTTTCTACTCTTCTCTCACTGAGGGTAAGACTTATTAAATTGTATGACTTGTTAAACTGTGTGGCCTTAGCAAACATCACAAACACAGCCTTTACAAAGCCATTGCTGTCTATTTGAAGCTCCTTTGTTCAATTACTTCAAAAATATTTAAAGCCATTGCCTGGAGAAAGACATCACTGGACCTGTTGGTTTCAGAAGGATGTCTGTCATATGGAGCAGATATACTGAATCAGATTAACTATTCCTACTCAGTTCTGACTCAAAACAAAGCTTCCAACAAAGGATATGAGAGTACAGTCAAGATCAGTAGAGCCCAGTCTAGAGCAGCGAACACTTGGCAAACCCACAGACTCATGGACATCCACTGTAGTACAGAGATGTTACACAATTTTAAGCCTAATGCTCCACCATATTGTGTGTGTGTATGTGTGTATGTGTCACTGAGATTGGCCCAGGGCATGGTAGGCAAGTCCTCTTCCTCTGAGCTACACATCCAACATCCTCTATCATTTCCTCAAATCCAGAATGTTAACACCACAATAAAAAAAATGAAAAATTATCTGTAGCATTTGCTGAAATATATAACAGGTGTAAGTACTACCAACAGAACAATTTGCAAATATTCTTATACTATTTCATTTAAAACTACCAAAACACCATTGTACAACTGTGGGGAGAAATGTACACTAGCACACTAGCACTTAGTATTTTCCCCAGATACATCCAGTAGATATAAATGACCTCAACATATTGAACTGTCAGAAAATAAATAGAAAATTGTACTTGAATGTTTATTACTTTTATTTTTGTTAAGTGGTACCCAAATATTTAATCACACTCATATATTACTTTTTCTTCTTACATTTGACACCTCCAATCTTCTCTTCTTGAAGAATGAAACAAAACTGAGAGTCATATAATTTGAGAGTAAACTTTTCATCTTCAGGAAAAGACAAATTGTTTAAATAGGGATACAGGTTGATCCATTGAAACAATGACATGTATAAGATGCTATGTTGAACAATGAACTATACAATTTAGGCAGGGGAGAGGGGGGAAGTGTAGTTGAGGAGGTGGGAGGGAAGGGATAGTAAGGGAAAAACAGACGAGGCAACAATCCATGATAAGAAATGTACGCATTGCCTTGCTCATGTACCTGTAACCCTTCTGTACAGTATTTTTACAATAATAAACTTATTTAGAAAAAAGAAAGAAAAAAAGCAATGGATTTGCAAATTTCAACTACAAAGACTTCACTTTCTTTGAGCAGAGCAGATGCACATTTTATACAAGGAAATGTATCTAAATCATCTCAAAAACATAAATATACAGGATTTAGGAAAAAATTTGTAGTTAAAAAAGCCATAAATAATGTCAGATTAATAATTAAAAGGTAGAATTGCAAGATCAATAGAAAGCCCACAGATTGGCAGAAGATCTTCACTAGCCATACAATGGACAAGGGTCTCATATCTAAAATACACATGGAACTCAAAAAATTAAATCCCCCAATAACAAATCCTCAAAGAAACAACTGCCCAATAAATAAGCAGGCTAAAGCCTTAAAGAGAAACTTCTCTGAAGAGGAAAGAAGGATGGCCAATAGACACATGAAGAAATGCTCAAACTCTCTAGACATAAAAGAAATGCAATTGAAACAACATTGAGATGCACCTCACCCCAGTTAGAATGGCTAGAATCAAGAACTCTAATAACAACAGATGCTGGAGGGGATGTGGACAGAAGGGAACCCTACTGCATTGTTGGCGAGAGTGTAAACTTGTTCAAGCACTTTGGAAAGTAGTATGGAGGTTTCTCAAAAGACTCCACATAGAGCTCCCTTATGACCCAGCAATCCTACTTTTGGGCATTTATTCAAATGATCACAAACAAGACCATACTAAAGCTACCAGCACAGCTATGTTTATTGCAGCATTATTTACCATAGCTAAGATATGGAAGCAACCCAGATGCCTCCATCAGAAAGAATGACATTGCCCCATTTGTTAGGAAATGGAAAGACTTGGAAAAAAACTATATTAAGTGAAGTAAACCAGGACCAAAGAAACATAGGTCCCATGGTTTTCCTTATTTGCAATTACTAGTATATGTCTGAGACAAGCAGAAACAGATAAGTTGATGTTAAGTGAAATTAACCCCAAGATAAGGATTCAAACATTTTTTTTTCTTTCTTGCGATTGTTTCTAACATATTTATAAGATATTTCTTTATTGCTTTGTATGTCCCTCCCTGACGGTATAATCCCTGTTTTCACTGTATTTGATATTGGTATAATTTGTAAGGGGAAGGGAAAAAACAAATCGTTTAAATAGGGATACAGGTGCACCCTTTGCGACGAGATGTACAAGTCGTTATGTCGAAAAATGAACTTTACAACTTTAGCGGGGGATGGAAGCTGGTGAGGGGTTTGGGGGTGGAAGGATGGGAGATGGGAAGGGATGGGAAGGGGAAACAAAGGAGGAAGCAACAATGCTTCATAAGAAATGTACTCATTACCTTGCCCATGTAATTGTAACCCCACTGTACGATATTTTCACCATAAAAAAAAAACATACTGAAAACATACAAGAAGACAAAACAAAACACAAAAGCTAGAATTATCTCTTTTATACCAATTATATCTCATGGAATACATGATTAATTTACTTGTTGACCAAAGTCTTTGGCAACAATATCATTTTTCTCAACTTACTTTGTTTTTCTTTTTTAATTTATTTTTAATTTACTTATTTTATTTTTTGTTGGTTATGAGGCTTGAATTCAGGGGCCTGTGATTTTCCTCTCAAAGCTATTGTTCTACCACTACCACAGCACCACATAGGGATTTCTGATGGTTAATTGGAGATAAGAGTCTCAGACTTTTCTGCCCAGGCTGGCTTTGAACTGTGATCCTCAGATTTCAGCCTTCTGAATATTTAGGATTCTAAGTGTGAGCCAGCCACGCCTAGCTTAGTTTTCTTTTTATTAAAATTTCCATTAATGGTATGAGAGCATTTTATTGTGACATTTTCACAGATATGCAAATGTATTCCAATCAACATTTATCCTCCTTTCGTAAAGCAATTTCTACAGGTGTTTTTTTTTTTTTCATTTTTGTTTTGTTCTGTTTTGTTTGTCAGTTCCAGGGCTTGAAGTCTATACCTGGATCCTGTCCCTGAGATCGTTTGCTCAAGGCTAGTTAGTACTTTACCACTTTGAGCCACAAAGCCAATTTCCGTTTTCTGGTGGTTAATTGAAGGTAAGATTCTCATGGACTTTTCTGCCCGGGGTTGGCTTCAAACCGTGACCCTCTGATCTCAGCCTCCTGATTTTCTAGGATTACAGGCATGAGTTACCAGTGCTCTGCTCAATGTATTTTATTGTTTTGTTTTCCTACATATAAGCAAACTACTTAGATAATATTCATCCTCATACACTCCCCTTGTTACCTAATCACTCCTGCCACTACATCCACATACACAGCCTGTTTTCGATTTCTGTCATTCATTTTTGTGTATTAAAATTGTACCAAAGGGTTTCACTATGACATCTCATATTCAGATAGATAGATAGATAAATAGATAGACAGACAGATAGATATAGATATATAGTCAGAATGGCCCATTACTCCTTTCTTTGCTTTCATATCACAGGCAAGATATACATAATGTGGAAATTCATATAAAAATGATGGTATGAGCCACTGTAAGTTGGCTTGGCTGTAGCATGCTACTGTAGACCACATGGGCCATCCTTCCCTTAGTTTATTCCATCTACCTTGAAAAGGAGGAGTAGAAATTCAAAAATGGTTTTGCCCTTCTGATATCCTTTCCAAAGCCTTCTATTCCAGGATTTTTAATTAAGGCAGGAAAAATTATGAGAAGTGTCCTAGATATCTTAGAACTTGGTACATTAGAATTGTATTGAGAGGTTTTTTGTTTTATTTTTTGAGTTAGTTTAAGTCTTTATTTTAAAGCTGACATTAACTGGTCTAGATTAAAAACAAAACATGTGTCATATTATCAGAATAAGTTCATTTTTCCTTCTTATAGTATGGAAAAAAGTGCATTTATTTCAGAAAACTATGCAAGCCAAGTACAAATGGCTCACACCTGTAATCCTAGCTACTCAGAAGTCTGAGATTCTGATTCAAAGCCAGTCCATGAGGGTCTGTCTCCAAAATAATGAAGGAAATGCCAAGTTGCAGGTGTGGCTCAGATGTTAAGAGGGCCAGGTGAGCAAGCTTCAAGCCCTGTGTTCAAATATTTACAGGGACAGGGAAGAAATAATGTAGCAGTAGTCATTAATTTACCTTTACAACTCAATATTTTTGCAGAGTTGTCTGCATTTGCTTATTTTAATCCATGTTTCCTTTCTTCCCCAGTTTTAGAAAGAAAAACAGCATTAAAATATTGCAATGGAAGATCCTGTTGAATGGCTTCCAGTGGGAGGGCCTGTCTGTGGGATAATAGCAATATAATAAAAGGCTCCTTTTCTTCTCCATTATTTCAGGTTCAGGTCTCCATTTTCCCTTCCATAACATCAGTGGAAATGACATAATAGAAGGATCGGCTACATCAGACATCTTCATATCCATTCTATTGACCCTGACACTCTAGCACAGAGCACACACTAAATGGAATAACCATTATGGTTATTCTCCAAATGGATTGTCGGTGTGATTGCTATTGTAGGGAAACCATTAGGAACATTACCGCTTCTCTGCTTTGACAGCAGATACTTTTCAAACACGAATATCTCAGCAATTAAAATCACAAACATAATCATAGCAACAAAGGCTCTGTCTCAAATCTCGCTTTTTTTTTTTAAATGGTGGTAGTTTCCACCCATTTAAATGGAATAAAGTGGTCTCACATTTTAGATTCAGTAGAAACATGAATTGAATAATGCAATTAATCAGGCTCTTTAGTCACGTAATTATCTTTCATCTAAGTAAATCATTTTATGCATCAGTTTACATTTGTTGAATTAACTAATTCAAAATAAACAGTTGTCATTAAAAAATACTGTTCCATGGCACTTTAAGAGAAAATCGGTCTGATTTGTGTAGATTAATTAGGAAATAAGTATATGCCCAGGACAACCACAGATCTATACCACACATCCCACCATTCAACAAATTCCAGGAAAATCTCAGGTATTTTCATACTTTGGTAGTGAGTTGTGCCAAAAGACAGCCTGACAGATTGAAGCCAAATTTTAATCGAGTTAAAATTGCTTGAGTGCCAGGAAGTTTTCAGCTTGATTTGAATTCAAAATAACTGAGCTATAAATTCTGCACAGATTGACTCTGAAAAGACCCAAAAGTTGATTCTTTTGAACAGAGTCGCAGGACTATAGTGCCATAATATATTCTGTGCTCAAGTATTAGAGGGATGACTGGGCATTCCACATTCATGTGCAAATTGCACCGTCTTATCAACCCTCTAACTCAAAGGCCATCACAAGAGATGAGCCAAGGGGAAAGAAAATATTACTAAAAGGTTAGAGGATATTGAGAAATTGAGAGTATGCGGTGAGTTCTGTGGAAAAAGTCTTGACAATTTATAGAGAAAGCCAACAAGACAGGAGTTTAGAAGACCAAAATCTAGACATCTGTCTGATTGTACTTATTCAAATGAAAAAAAAATCTTCAAAACTCCATGCAAAAAAAGGGAGGTGAATTTTAGAAGCGCTCTTCTCAAATGGGGAGTCATAAATCAACAGAAACAAATTGGAGGGTGGGCATTCATGGTACCTGGTTGAAGCTAGTTCCTTCCCTAATCTCAAGACTTGACAGAATAGGTAAGCACCAGTGAAACATGCCTATGATCTGGCTACTAGGAGACTGAGATCTGAGGATCAGGATTCAAAGACAGTCTGGATAGGGAAGTCTCTGAGACTCTTATCTCCAGTTAACCAGTAGAAAGCCAGAAGTAGAGCTGTGGCTCAAATGGTGAGTGCTAGCTTTAAGTAAAAAAGCTAAGGAATGGTGTCTAAGCCCTGAGCTCAAACTCAAAAAACTGGCATAAAAAAGGACAATAATGGTTAGATATACCTTAGATATGAATTTTTCTTAAAATTCTAGATGGTATTTACTTATTTAATTTAATACCCATGTCAGGGATAACAGTGAGTCCAAGAAAAGCCTATTTTCAAACTATGAAATTACTCTCAAAAAGTTTTTTGAATGTATGATTTTTCAACTAAGGAGCCAAAATGAACGATCAGCAAAAGAAACCTAGATAATTGGTACCCATATACCCATGATTTTATTTCCATATTAAAAATAATATTGTTTTCACTTCAATTTTGTATGGAAAAGATTTGTACAATATGATTTTGCAACGCTTCACTATGTGGTCTAATTTTGAGTCCAGATATTTCCAGTAAATTATAAAATTAGATAAAAGTTTATAATTTTTCCATTATGGTAATATGAATGTAATAAACTTTTTAAAAATTTTATCCCTAAGAAAAACATGGACCAAAGTATGCATCTCTTATTGCTAAAATGTTCTCTAGCCATGGCATGATTTCTAGCTTCTGTGGAGATAATAAGTAAGAAAGAGGTTGTAGAAAATTTCCTTTGTCCCTTGTCTCTCCCAAGATTTACCTCTGACAATGAGTATAAAGGAAAGTCTTTCTGTCAGCAATAATATACATCTCTGAATAAGTTGCTGCTCCTCTTACTTCACACCCTTTATTGCCATGTGGAAGAAATGTTTTATTCAGTGATGACAAGGTATCAGAAGTGATCACTTTCCAACTAATTTTTGAAGTGCTAACAAAAAGCACAAGCCAGTATTTTACTAGGATTCGAATCCTAGTCCTGACACCAGCTTTACAATATTCTGCTAATGTATAATGTAAACCTGCTTTCTTGTCCTCATCTGTAACAAACACACAGGATTGTCATAATTACAACATAATGCACCCACACAATTATAATGCTAAAAGGTAGGCATCAATGGATAAATATTATTATGTATTATGCATGCATAATTAAATAATAAAAAGATTATTATTGGAATTGATAAGACTATTTTGAACCTTAAATATTTTCTTACCCAAGATACATGTTTTCTAGTTAACTAGTTTACAAAAACCTTTAATATTTGTGAAAGATAAAACAAGGACATTATTTACAAATGGAAGAAAAATATACTCTGGTGAAAAATATATTCTGATTCTTTACTTCTCAAACTTGGAAAGGGTAATGCCAGACCTGTTAAATATATTTAACATTTATAAAGCACTTAGACGTTGTTAGCTGTTCTATCAAGCCACAAGCATGGCTCAACAGAATTCTTGAAGTTCATTTTCACACTTTGGACCTCAAGCAACGTTTCAATGATGTCTCACATGGCAAGGATCTGGGGAGGGGATTTTTTAAATTACAGCTGCCAAGACCTTATTATGTAAGGATTCAGGCCTAGTCATTTGAAGATAAAGGTAAGGAATGCTCTCAGAAATAAACAAAATGAACTATCTCCAAAGTGAGTTTGATATAGAACCAGGCTTGAAAAGTAATGACTTGGTATCAGAAAAATTCCCTTTTATGAAAACCATTGAGGTGAAAACCTTCACAGATTCACAACATTTTGGAGTACAAAAAGAATATGCAAACAATTTATAGCGACGACTTTCCTTTCCTCAAAATCATTTGTAGACAGATGGGCAACAGATCTGCTCTGGTGAACTCATTGTGAATGAACTCAAGAACGTCTAGAAGGCAGCCAGGATTCTCAGGTGTATGATCTGGAAAACTTTATTCTACAGATAAGGAAGCAAGGCCCATGAAGCCAAAGCCAGTTCTTAAAATTAGTGTTGTTTGGTACTTGAACCATAACTAGAACACTTTTTTCATTTCTTTCTCTTCCTTTATCCTTTCTCTCCTCTCTCTCTCCTCTCCCTTCTCTCCCATCCTCTTCATATCTTGTTTCCATTTTTTAAAAAGATATAATCTTGTTATATGGCTGAATCTGGACTTGAATTTGTTCTGTAGCCCAGACTTGCCTCAAATTCACATTCCTCCTGCTTCAGCACTCTTAGCTCTGGGATGACAGGCATGCACCATGATACTTGGCTCTGGACTCGAATGTTTGTTTTAAACAATCCAGCCTACCTTTAAAATCCTGAAGCATCTCTGAGACACCTAGAGTGATAAGAAATGAGTTAACTGAGTCCATTATGTGATAAAGCAAAATCAAATGCACCGTATGCCAAAAAGCACTTCTCTTCATTTCCATTATTTCTCCCTTTCTCTATTTTTGTCTTCTCTTAATAATTTTTCTTTTCTTGTTCTACATAGTTTGTTTTGTTTTTTATTTAAAGGTGAGGCACAGAGGGTTACAGTTGAGTAATGGCATTTCAGTCAGAAGTGTCACCTCTTCCCTTGTTTCCTTCCGGTTTTCCCTCCCCACTCCCCTTTCCCACAAGCTCGTTTTTCAACACAGTATCTAGTGGGTATCATTTGCTACATTTGTTCTCCCTTTGACCCACCATTGACATAATTTTAACACATACCTAGTTCAGATGGCAAAAATAAATAGAAAGCAATGCTCTGAAGACTCTACAGAGGGAAACCAGGCTTAAAAATCCTCCTCCTCACCTGCCACACTAAAAATTTACACAACTGTTCTAACATGGCGTGAGTCAATCTTTGAAGGATTTCTTCTGTTAAATTTTAAACTTCAATGTGAGGTATTAATAGGGCATAAATTCAACTTGACTGCAGGGTTTAGAGGTGGAGCCTAGAGAAGTTATTAGGCTTTGATACAGTCATCAGAACAAAGCACTCATGACACAATCAGGATGGGAAATGGGAAATGGACAGGAAAGAAAGGGAGAGAGAGAAAAAAAGAGAAAGAGAAAAGATGGAAGAAGGAAAGAAGGAAGACAGGAAGACAGGAAGAAAGAAAGAAAGAAAGAAAGAAAGAAAGAAAGAAAGAAAGAAAGAAAGAAAGAAAGAAAGAAAGAAAGAAAGAAAGAAAGGCGAGAAGAGAAAGAAAGAAGAAAAGATGATGGAAGGGAAAAAGATAAGACAGGGACAAAAACAGAAAAGAGCGGCCTACACTTGTCCTTGTGCATTTCCCTGTCCTCACCCCCAAAATGACTCTTCTCTTGGGCATATAGAAATCTAAACTTACAGTAAATTGACACTAAGGTTCTTGAAGGATACTCAGCTGGTGACCTCATAATGTATAAATTATGTAGATCTTAATACATAGTTCCACTCTGCCAGCCAATCAATGATTTGGAGACATTCCATGATCAGTACTCGGGCTCCATTATTTTTGTATTGAAGAATATGCCACTGTATTTCCTCAGCACCCACCCAAATAATTTTTAATCCTTCATGTTCTTTTTAAAAGTATATTTTATTGTAGATACTGTACAAAGGGGTTACAGTGACATGAGCAAAGTATTGAGTCCATTTCCTATCGAGTATTATTACACTCTCCTTTTTATTTTCCCTATCAAATACATTTTAAACTTTGCATAGACAAATTTGTCCAAATAAACCAAAGAAAAAATGCATTTTCTGCCAGAGAGAGAGAGAGAGAGAGAGAGAGAGAGAGAGAGAGAGAGAGAGAGAATGAAGAAGCACTAACAGTTGGTCTCTGTCCCTCTTCGGGGCTCTGGATGTCAAGCCAATATGGGCCTTTGGTAACTTAGGAGGTGACTCCCCTAGACAGTGCTTGTGCTCACTATAGATAAGAAAAAGAGATGAGGGGCCTGGATGGACCATGGAAATGGAGGTGGTAATCCAGATGCTTGCATTCCAAGAAGGCAAATGAGTGCATTCATCCTGGTTCCAGACCCTGGCTGGGCCACTGGCCTATGTGTGACCAGAAGAAGGATGTGTTGCCTTCCCACATGAATAAAAGGAAGCAAACAGAACCTGCCTCAGAACTTGCCTGGCAGGAAGAGATGTTGCGGGGGTTGTGGCACCCAGTGAGCTTATGGCACTGGTCCTCTGGTCAGAACCAGAAACCACAGAGAATCAAGGTACCATCAGGGCATCCTTAGAGTTGGGGCAACCAACTCAAGGCCATCCTGAGCTGCTGGACATAGGTCTAAGTGTGCCCACATCTGTGAGGGGCAGCAGGGAAGACGTCAGAGCTTGAAATCCAGCCAATAGCCTTGGGCCTGCTACTCCTCTGAACGCATAAGGGGTGCTTTGTCTTGAACCTCCCTCAGTTCCCTCAGCGCGCCTGCGTACTTCCTCTGTGGCATATGCAGGTGATGTCACAGAGGCCAAGTATAAATCAAGCTGGGCAGAGTGGCCTCAGCTCCCAGAGGAGAAGGAGGGAGAGATAGCTGCTCCCCTTCTCTCTCTCCTAGCTGATAATTCGCACACATTTCCCGTTATGGCAAACGTTCTCAGTAAAGTGTATGATGAGCTGCGCGGCCTCACCTTCTCGAGGTGGGTTCGCAGCTCAGGACCCGAGCCTGCACGCTGCCCCGTCTGTAGGAAGGTCAGGCCGGGTCCCAGGCCGGCGCCGCCACCAGCCGGTCCACCCAGGGCCCCCAAGAGGAGGTGCCCTGGGCCGGAGGCCTCGGACACCACCCCGGGGCAGGGCCCTCCAGCGTCTCCAGAGCGATCGCCAAAAAGACCTGCGCCTCCGCTGCCAGCTGGAGACTCGGGGTTGGAAACCCCCAGAAGCCCGAGCACCCCTTCGGGTCAGCTCGAGTCCACACCTCGAATTGCAACACCCAGACCGCGCAATCATCTTGTGGTGCCTACGATGCCGTGGGACGTCCCTCTTCCCGACTCAAGCAGCGACGAGTTCGAAGGCCAAGAGGGTGAGTTCAAAATTCAAGGAGACCATCAGGGACAGGCCAGTGGGAGGGGACGACCTAGCAATGGAGCAACGGCACCATGCCGTCCTGTGACCATCAGGAGAGACTTACTCTCAATGGATGCTGCCTTACTCCCTAGCAGGGAACTCTTCCCAGGGTGGAAAGGAACGAAAAGGTACTTGTGTCTCCTCTAGGTACCCAATCTCATGGCCGTGACATTCCCAGCTCACAAAGCTCCACCGCGGACAATCTGGGTGAAAACCAACCTCCGAACTGCTCACGCTCCCAGGAGTCAGGTAAGGTGGTGGAGGGCAAAAAGCCCACCGCAAGTCCACCACCAGACTCCCAGGAGTCAGCGAAGGGGGTAGACAGTGAAAATACCAAAGCTCGTCCACCACCAGACTCCTCCCAGGAGTCAGCAAAGGAGGTGGTGGGTGAAAAGCCCAAAACTCATCCTCCAGACTCCCAGGAGTCAGCAAAGGGGGTAGTGAGTAAAAACCCCAAAGATGGTCTACCATCAGACTCCCAGAAGTCAGTGAAGATGGTGGACAGTGAAAAGCCACCAGACTCCCAGGAGTCAAAGAAGGGGGTTTTGGGTGAAAAGCCCAAAGCTTGTCCACCACCAGGCTACCAGGAGTCAGGTAAGGTGGTGGAGGGCAAAAACCCCACAGCAAGTCCACCACCAGACTCCCAGGAGTCAGAGAAGGAGGTGGTAGGTGAAAAGCCCAAAGCTCGTCCACCACCAGACTCCCAGGAGTCAGCAAAGTTGGTGGATAGTGAAAAGCCCAAAACTTATCCATCATCAGATTACCAGAAGTCAGCAAAGGGGGTGGTGGGTGAAAAGCCCAAAGCTTGTCCATCAGCAGACTCCCAGATGTCCACGAAGATGGTGGACAATGAAAAGCCCAAGGCTCATCCACCACCAGACTCCCTGGAGTCAGTGAAGGAGGTGGTAGGTGAAACACCCACAGCTAGACCACCAGCAAGCCCTGCTACCCCAAATCTGGCAGCTCACAGAGCATCCAAAAGGAAAGCAGCATTGCCATCAGCTCTTCCTTTGCCAGAGATCGTGCCAGTACCGATTCAGTGGGGTCGTGGTGAGCTTCCCCTACCTCCTAAACTTCCATGCATGGACATGGAGAAAGACGTGGACATTTGTAACACCACTCAGTCTACTCATAGTAAAATCTGTAAGACAAAATGCTCAGGGAGAACAGAAGTGACAGATGGCAGTGACATCAACACTGCCTCTTCTGTTCCTCCACCCGATTCACAGACTTACGTCTTCGTGACCCTACCTACCTGCACTTTAAACATCCCAGCTCATCTCAACACCACTAATGTGGAAGAGCAGGCTGCTGGGGCCAACATTGTGCCAGCATCCTCATCAAAATCTAATGAGGATCTGGCACCTAAAAACCTCATTTCCTCTTTGACTCCTCCTGCAGACTCTCTTACCCCAGCCTCTCAACTGGGGGTTCTAAATGATAAAAATGGAAACCATGCTCCTTTAATGAGAGCTGCAACCCCTACCACTTCTCTCTCCTCCAGACTTCCTCTTCCTGATCATTCCATTCTCCCCTGCACAAAGGAATCTAACACTGCTACTTCTCCTGATTCCCTTCCTCTTCCCTTCCCCACCCTTCCTGTAGTCCCACTGCCCACTAACACTACCACCACTGATTTGGCTGCAGCTGCCCCCAGCAGCTGTAGTAATGTGACCCTGCAGCCAGCCACCGATGATGAAATTGTTCACATGGATACCACACCGCCTTCCGCGGCGGTCATTTTCTCTATTCCCCCAGTCTCCACCACTGACTCCTGTGCATTGCCGCAGGCTCCCAATAGCCTGCAACAAGGAAACTTTCTGAATGGGCCAGTGCCCAGCGGCCCACCTATACCTCCCTCACAACCAATACCTCAGGCCCCCTGTGGCCTGCAACCAGGACACTTGCTGACTGGGCCAGTGCCCACCAGCCCACCAGTACCCCAACCCTATCCATTTCCCCAGGCGCTCTGCAGTCCGCCTCAGGGCCATGTCACCATAGGTCCAGTCCCCACCAACTCCCTTGCACCCTATCCCCATCCTTGTCCACCCGTGCCCTGTGGCTTGAACCAGGGACAAATTTTGAATAGCCAGGTACCGAGCAGTGCACCTATACCCCAGGTCAGCTGCAATGTGCCCCAGGGGCAATTGATGGGCCCAGACCCCACTTTGCCCCCTACACACCACAACAATCCAGTTCCCCAAGTCCCCGGTAGTCTGTTCCAGGGGCAACTTGGGATGGGGCCAGCCCCCACCAACCTGCCTCCTCCCAGAGTTCCCTGTCCTTCACAACCCTTAGTCCATCAAAATGATTCCTGGACCACCAATGCCATCCATGTTGTGCAACCACAGCACACGGTGCCACACAGTGGCACTATTCCCAGCATACAAGTTCCCAACAACTTAAAGTCCCAGCCCATGCAGGGACCAAGCTCCAGGACTGGCCATCCATCCAATACAGGAGCCCTTTCTCACCCCACATTAGGGGTCTACAATGGACAACCTGACAATTTGTCTCTGAGACATCCAGCACCCCTGCCAACACCAACTGTTGGCCTAACTGCTCCTCCGATGCAGTCACCCAGTGCCATCATCATGCAGACAGGACATATGGCCATGACAATGCCTTTTCCTGCAGTGAATCCACCCAGGATGCCCAATTTTTCCCAAGCCTTGGTCCCTCAAAATCATTCTGGGACCACCAATGTCATCCCTGTGATGCAATATCAGCACAGTGCCTCTGTCCCCCCATATGCTGTTCCTGTCCTTCCCAACATGGGCCAAGGAATTGCTCCTGTTCCTGGAAGTGGTGCTTCCCCATCAACAGACAATGATAATACAATGGATACAACGCCTCCTTCAGAGGCATCTATCTTACCATCTCCTCCAATCTTGAAAACTGACCATTTTACATTGAACCAGGCCCCTCCTTTTCCTCACCATGGACCACAGAGGGGCACTATTTCTAGCAATCAAAATTCAATCAATCCGTTTGCACAGTCCCAGCCCATGCAAGGACAAGGCCCCAATACTGGTCATCAGTCCAGTACAGGAGCCCTTTCTCACCTCACATTAGGGGTTTTTAATGGACATTCTGGCAACAATTTTTCCCTGAGCCATCCAGCCACCCTACCAATATCAACTGTTAGCCTGACTGCTACTCCAACCCAGCCAGCTAATTACACCCTCATGCAATCAGGAAATATAGGCATGACAGCGCCTTTGACTGCAATGAACCCACACATGGTACCCTATACTTCCAAAACTTCAGTTCCACAAAGTAATCTTTGGACCACCAACACGATAGCTGTTGTGCAACAGGTATGCACTACTGCTTCAGTGCATCCAAACACAGGCCAAGCAATAGTTTCCATTCGTGGAAGCAATGCCTCCCAACCAAGAAAACGATCCGTGAATGCTGGTAATATGATGGATAAAAAGCCACCTTCAGGGGTGTCATACTTTCCATATCCTCCAAGCAGCCACTCTGAATTGAACGGAGCCCCCTCTGCTTTTCACTACATGCCACACAGTGGCAATATTTCAAACATGCAAGGTCCATTCAATCAGCTTTTACAGTCCCCGTCCATGCAGAGACCTAGCCCCAGTACTGGTCACCTGTCTACAACAGGAGCCCTTCTTCATCACACATCTGGGGCGCTCAAGGGACAATCCAACAATTTCTCTCTGAGCTATCCAACAGCCCCGCCAACACCAGCTATTGGCCTGTCTGCTCCTCCATTGCAGCCATCGAATTACACCATCATGCAATCAGGACATATGACCATGACAGCACCTTCGTCTGCGGTGAATCCTCCCAGGGTGCCCAATCCTTTCCAACCTTTGGTCCCACAAAAGCATTCGTGGACCACCAATGTGATCCAGCAGCAGCAGCAGCATATCCCCCCATATGCTGCTCCTTCAATTCTTCCCAACATGGGCCCACCCATTGGACCCATTCCTGGATATGGTACTTCTCCACCAACACAACTATCCATGGACAATGACAATATGATGGATACAACACCTCCTTCCCTGGCATCAATCTTTCCATCTCCGGTTTTGACAAACAACCACTTTGCAGTGAACCAGGCCCATCCTGCTGCTGGCCACATGCCACAGAGTGGCACTATTTCCAGCACACAAGAACCCAACAAGCAATATTTACAGACCCAGCCCATGCAGGGACCAAGCCCCAATGCTGGCTATCAGTCCAGTTCAGGAGCCCTTCCTCAACCCCCATTAGGGGTCTTCAATGGACTTCAGTCCCAGCCTATGCAGGGACCAAGCCCTAATCCTGGCTATCAGTCCAGTTCAGGAGCCCTTCCTCACCCCCCATTAGGGGTCTTCAATGGACTTCAGTCCCAGCCTATGCAGGGACCAATCCCTAATCCTGGCTATCAGTCCAGTTCAGGAGCTCTTCCTCACCCCTCATTAGGGGTCTTCAATGGACAATCTGACAATACTTTCTCCCTGAGCCATCCAGTACCCCCACCAACACCAGCTATTGGTCTAACTGTGTCTACAATGCAACCTCCTCCTCCTAACACCAACATGCAACCAGGACATTTGTCCATGACAGTGCCTGTGCCCGCAGTGAATCCTGCTGTTACTCCCCAGAACGCCTCTTGTAGCAACTCACAAGGTGTTGTCAACACTTCTATATGGAAAACCGGCAAGAAAATCTCCAGACGAATAGTCTTTTGTGACCCTAATTCATCCCTGAACCAAGCCACTCCTGCAATATCAGCCACCATGGGAAATGGTGAGCCATCACACACAGGACACCTGGGATTTAAAAAATCCACCAAACGTTCGCGTTCCAAATCCGAGGCACCCAACAACTGCCAAAAGCAGAAATTTGAAACCTAGATCAAACGCTCTAACAGGACTCGGGACACAGGTCCAACTTTCTAACAAGACTCAGAGGTTCTATTAATTTCTCTTACTTAATCCCCCAGTCCTTCTCTATACACATGATTGCTGTTGTGAATCAACACTCATTCTCCCTTGCTTTCTGACTATTTTGACTCAGCCAAGAGCCTGGCCCATTTTCTGAAGCCCTACAACTTGCAAGATGACAAGATATTTCCTTACAGGTATTAACCTGTTTTTTCAGTTTATGTCAATACCCCAGTTCACTACATAAAACCTCAGCTCTTGTTAATAAATGGTAAAATTAAATGATTTGTCCATCTCTTCCTTTGGGGATTCTATCACACAAACATTGGATCTGCTACAAGATCATCAACCATAGGTTTGAATGTCAATAAGAAAGAAAAAAGCAGTTTGGAAAGAACAGAAATAACCTAAGAATCAGAACTACAGAGTGAATATAAAGGCACATTCACCAAAACTATGAGGAAACTTGAATCTTCTCAAAACCAAATTTGGGAATTTCAAGGGAATTTCTTTCCTAGACCTATGAATATCCACAGGTTTTTGGATGTTTTGGGAATTATATCTCTATTTTGGAGGCATGAGTACGTTTTCAAACACAGGGCTCAAGAGGTCTCATGCTCCTTAAGCTTGGTCCATGCCTCCTTTCCAGCATTTTTCTGGTTAATTTGAGTTAGAATTCTTTGGACTTATTTCCTTGAACTATTTTTTTCTGGATCTTGGTCTTTGGAATAGGTAGAGTTACAAGCATAAGCCCTCTCTACCCAATATCCTAGAATTCTTCGTGTGCTCCCATTCTGTTTTCATTTATTATTATTACTATTATTATTTTATGATATACCTTAAAAATATTCATTCCCCAAGACCAGAAAATGCAACAGTTCTTCAATGAAACCAGTGGATAGACAAGAGGAAAGAAATATTTGTAAATGACATAAGCAAATATATCCTGTCAATTTCTATTTGTTATGTATCTGTTCTGTACAAGGCATAGTGATAATAAAATGATACAAGTTTAAAAGGAGGAGAATTCCAACAAAATAACACAGGTTTTAAAGAGAAAGTTTTCAAATAAGAAAACATGTGTCCTTTAGGCGAGAGCTGATGAGGTTTGAACATTAGCTTCAGGACAAGAATGTACACATGGCTATGTAGATGTCTTAGTTTGTAACAAAAATAGAAACACTTCTTGGCATTGAAACAGAAAAAAAAACATTTAAAAATCTTTTTGTATTTTGGACCCCTAAAGAGAAAGCTGTTACTGGCTCCTAGTTTGTGCTTGCTTTTGTGGCGTCAAGGAGTTGGAAAAACATGGGATCCCCCATAGGTCCAGTTCCTTTCCTCCAAGTTCCATGAAGTACTACTTTAATGGAATTCAGTTAGCCTCCTTGCTGGCAGAGATCTCTGAACATTTGAGGATCCCAGTCTTTGTATTTTGAGGCACAGAGCTCAGTTGCCTTCAGAAGACTTCGCCAAGTGACAGAATGCAGATGGAATCAGAGAACCTTGAGTGTCTAGAAATATGGACAAAAAGCTAAAGGTTGAAGGTACTGGCAATACACAGAATTAGAGGTGCAGGTAGGCATTAAAATTCTGGAATTTGAAGCTGAGAATGGGCCCAAGAAGCCAGGCTTGATGGCTCAAGCCTATAATACTAGCTACTTGGGAGTCAGATTGAAGTTCAAGGCCAGTATGGACATAAAAGTACTTCGGACTCTATCTCAACAATGGCTGGGTATGGTGGCACATGCCTGTTTTTCCAAGTGATGGGGAAAGCACAGTGGCTGGGCACAGTGGTATTTGCTTGTCATCTGACCCAAAGAAACACAAGTAGGAGGACCACAGTCCAGGTCAGGTATAAAGTGAGACACTGAAAAATAACCAATCCAACAAAGTGTTTAGGAGTGAGGAAACATGTTCAAAAGTAATGAGGGAGGGGGAATTCCACTAACAGAGGGAGGAAAGATTAAAATAAAGCTCTCTGTTCTATTCTAGTGCTCTCTGTTCTTTTCTTGCTCTCTCTGCTCTTTTCTAGCTCTTTTCTCTTTCCTCTCTCTCTTTCCTCTCTCTTTCAAAGCTCTCTTTCCCAGCCACCTGGAGTGCCAACCTTGCCTGGTCCCAGCAGGTCTACTGAATAAACCTACCCCTTACCTGAATATCACGTGAGTGCTGGTGCTGTTCTTACTCGGCTACCTCTTTTTTAAAACCTAATATAAATGGTGCCATGACTCGGCTCTCTGTTCCTCTCTGTCTCTCTTGCTGCTCTTTTCTAGCTCTCTCTGCTCCCTCTCTCTTTCCTCTTTCCCAGGCCTTTCCCAGCCACGTGAAGTGCCAACCTTGCCTGGTCCCAACAGGTCTACTGAATAAACGTACCCCTTACCTGAAAAAAAATTTTTTTTTAAATCTATGAAGTGGTTCAGTGGTACCCAGCAAGTGTGAGGCCTGAGTTCAATCCTCAATAGTAGAAAGAAGAGTATAAAAGAGCAATGGGGGGGGGGGAGGAAGAAGAGGAGGAGGAAATAGAAATGGAAATGGATAGGCAAAGGGAAAGATAAACTGGAAGGGGAAAAGAGGAACAGCAAGGAACATAGGGGGAAAGTGAAAGAGTGGGGGAGAGAGAGAAAGGAAAGAGAGAAGAGAGAAAGGAAAGTTGACTGAAGAACTACCTACCCTGTCTGAGAGGTTAGTATATATTAGCACATCATGAAATCTTCTTGGTATAGAAAAAAACTTATTGAACTAAGTATGGACCATTTTCAAATTGGCAAAGATGTGAAAAAGGCGTGGCACCATCCAGGTGTGAGACAGGATCGGATTGTCTTACAATTCCCTGTTATTGTCAAAGACCTTAGCTCAACAGTAGTCTTCTGACCAGCACACTGTTTTTAATGTACTACATGATTTTTTGTTTCTTTTGTATGTTCTTCCCCCTTTGGAAATCCTCTGTTGTTCCTATATTTGATTGAGGTACCCTGGTATTATATATATATACTTACTCTGGAATTAGGGAAGAGAAGGGGAACAACAAAATGGTGAGATAAAGGACAAGGGGGGAACCAATATACACAAGACAATGTGTTGGAAACAATCTGTACACTTGGGGGGTTTGGGAGGAGGGAAAGTAGGAGAAAATTGAGGGAAGGGGGAATCAGGTTGACAAGAAAGGTATTCATTACCTTACTTATGTTGCTGAAACCCCTCTGTACATCACTTTGGTAATTAAAAAAACTTATTTTTACATTTTTTAAAAAGCTCAGGGCCATCACACAGGACTGGAACAATAAATAAATAAAAAAGAATGTCTACCCAATTAAAAAAATCACAATTGCTTAATAAGTCTAAATCAAGCTAACAGCAAAGGAAAGATGATTAGCTAGTTGTACATCATTTTTTGGGGGGGGGTATGCCAGTCCTGGGACTTGAACTCAAGGTATAGGCAATGTCCCTGCTTTTGTGTTCAAGGCTAGCATTCTACCACTTGAGCCACCACTTTACTTATTTGTAATTAATTGAAAATAGTCTCAAGGGCTTTCCTGCTCAAGCTGGCTTCATACTGCAATCTTTAGATCATAGCCTTCTGAGTTAGCTAGAATCATAGGCATGAGTTGCCAGGACCCGGCCTATTTGGGCAACTTTGTCTGGAAACAAAAGGCAATTTCCACGAGGCTTTGAAATGTGTAAAATCTCTAGAAATTCAGGAAGTGAAGACTGGAAGACACTCCTAGTCATTCATCTTACATATGAAGAAATGAAGAACTTGAATCATTTCAATAATGTAGCTGTCTAATCAGAAACACAGTCAGTAAACAATACTAGTGATACTGAGAAGAAAAAAAAATCCCTTGGTGGAATTGTACTGTTTCAGAGTGTATAATGCCTCAGTTCCTACTGGGTAGATTCTGGGCCCCAAGTATGACTTGCTCCCTATTTCCCTAAGAACATGATCAGAATTGCTTGCAATATTATTAATGAAATATATTTTGTTTTAAAGTGAATTCTAACAGTACTTGAACAAGATTACCTTTACAGCAAGCAGAGAGAAATTTTGCCACTGCCGCTGCCACCTGTGCTAAGACACACACGTTCTCTTCCTTTCTTGACTGTGATGCATCCTACAGAGCCTTACGTCTCTGCCAGAAAAAAAAAAGCCATTATCAGATATGGGTCCTAAATGTTAGACAAGAATCATGATCCAAAATAAAACTCTTTTTATTAAATTTAACTCCATTGGTGGTAATGCCTTATTAGATTGATACACACAGTTGCAGTAAAATCTCAGAAGCCAAGGACATGTAGGATGGACTGTCACAGTAGACCAATGGTCAATTACATTCTATTAAAAATCACAAATGAGATTTAAGGGTGCTGTAGAAAAATCCTTAAAGCTATGAGACCAGTATGTGGCTGCTGTTAAAAATGAAAGAAGGATGTCAGGGTTCTACTCATGCCAGACAATTGGCTCCTGGGCCGTCTGCGATCAGCAAGGTCAAAAGCTATATACATATGACCAGAAATTATGACGTTAAGTGAAATGAAACCGAAGATAGAGACACAAGTGGTTTTTTTCTTTTTCTTTTCTTTTTTTTTTTTTTTTTTTGTCGGTTGTGGGGCTTGAACTCTGGGCCCGAGCGCTGTCCCTCAGTTCTTCGGCTCAAGGCGAGGGCTCTACCACTTGAGCTACAGCGCCACTTCCGGTTTTCTGGTGGTTTATTGGAGATAGGAGTCTCACGGTCTCTCCTGCCCGGGCTGGCTTTGAACCGCGATCCTCAGATCTCAGCCTCCTGAGTAGCTAGGATTACAGGCGTGAGCCACCAGCGCCCGGCTGGTGTTTTTCTTTCTGGCTATTGTTTCTAACGTATTAATAAGGTACCATGTGATTTTTTGTTGCTTTGTATGACCCTCCCCCATGGTATAACCCCTGTTCAAACAAATTGTTTAAATACAGGTGGACCCACTGCAACAATGAGATATACAAGACGTCATGTTGAAAAACGAACTTTACAATTTAGGTCAGGGGTGGGGAGGGGGGTGTAGTTGTAGAGGTAGGAGGGAAAGGATGGTAGGGGAAAAAGAAAGGAGGAGGCTACAATGCTTGATAAGAAATGTACTCATTACCTTACTCATGTAACTGTAGCCCCTCTGTACAGTATTTTTACAATAAAAAATTATTAAAAAATGGAAGAAGAACCAAACCAAATGAAATGCTGAGGCAGAATCTGTCAACTCAAAGAAAGAAAATAGAAAATAAATCACACCAGGTGATGTCCATTCTGGTACTTAATTTTACTTTTTGTTCTGAGCTTGCTGAAGGTGCACAGAGTATGCAAAAATTGAAAGTACTGAAAGAGACTTGAAAGACAATGAAGACGTGACTCAGTAACGCAATATGTGAACATTTAGGACAACTCTGCTCTCACGTACGTACTTATTTAGAAACAGTGCTAAAGATAGATAGATAGATAGATAGACTGATAGATATAGATAGACAGATAAAAGATACATGCATATGTACATACCTATGTACCTACATAAGTACATACATACATAGTAATGATAGAGTAGAACAGGTAGAATGAGAAACAGAGATGATACACATAAAAATAGAGGAAGAATGATACATTGATGATTGATATATTCAATGATAGGTGCTAGGTAGGTAGAATAACAGATGACTGGTATATAGGGTGATATAGATAAATGATAGATATCTTCACTTTCATAAAAGGTTTTTTGAAAGTAACCCCTGAAAACCTAATCTCTGCTACCCATGATTAGATGGGTATACTCATAGATGGGTAGGGAGAATGACAGAGAGATGGTTGATATATAAAATGTAGATGATAGTAGATAGAAAACATAGGAGATTGATTATAGAAAACAGACAGGGGCTGGGAAAGGGGCTCAGTGGTAGAGTGCTTGCCTTGCATGCATGAAACCCTGGGCTTGATTCCTCAGCACCACATAAATAGGAAAAGGCGGAAATGGCACTGTGGCTCAAGCAGTAGAGCACTAGCATTGAGCTGAAGAGCTGAGGGACAGCCCGCAGGCCCAGAGTTCAAGCCCCACATCTGCCAAAAAAAAAAAAAAAAAAAAAAACAGACAGACAGACAGACAGGTAAATAGATTGTTGTCAGATCTAAGTTCAGAGGAAGATTCAATAGGACATAGAAAAATCAATTATCATTGAAGTCCTGCCTACTTGGAGGTATACAGCTTTCTTTACTAGAAAATGAATTATATTGTCTATGTCCATACCACCCTGAATGTGCCTGATCTTGTCTGAAAATTAATTATAATGTATCTCTTCTTGAAATCATTCCATAATTCTATGAGTTGCCTTTTTCAACAAAAATCAGTCTCAGGCATGGTTCTTAAACTTGAGGCTAGTATTGCTCTAGGTTCCTCATCATATTCTATGCATAAGAGATTGTGTTTTATCTTAATAAAGTAAAAATAACCCCAGAATAAATTTATTCCAAAAAATTACAATGAATAAAATTTAAAATTAAAAATAGACCACCAAATCCTTTCTTATAGACCCTCCTCCTTATAAATACATAAACCTATGTACATCAACTCACAAGCTTCCTTCATGGTTTGTCAGAAGTGTGATTACTGCATATGTGAGACTATTATTAGTTACATAATTAGTAGATGTTAATATTTATGATGTATAATATAATGGAAAAAGACAATGTATCAGATCCACATGACATGTAATTTTATATGTGAAAGCTATACAATATGTATATGTAAAACATAATATACACATATCCTAGAATATATAGACACAAGTATGTATACATATTTATGTGTTCATATGTATTAAGCTATGGCAATAGTCTAAAGATTATTTTTCTAATCATTTTTTACGTTTACTGTTATGTATATGATTTCCTTATGTGTTAATTTTAAATATATATTCACACATGTATATATATATATACATATATATAATATATATTATACAAGTATATAGTGAAGTCTTCATTTGCCAGAATTTAACTCCTGACATCTGAATTGAAAGCTTTCTTCTAAAGAATACTTGTTTGTTTCCACTGGCCACTAGGGGAGCCATCAGCCCAGAAGTGCATTATCCCTAAATTTTCCAGACTGAAGGCCAGCTTAGGAATTACTCATGTTTACAGATTCTATACACAAGTATTTTTATTCAGAGCTATTTTTCCATTCAGAGCTGTGGAATAAATTAATATCTTTACATTTGCGTTTCGCAGAAAGTATTTTTCTGATTCATAGAAGTTGTTGGTCCTTCAGCAGCCCAGGGAACATGTAGCTTAGGTTCCAGGTTTTCACACACAGGTTCCTAATTCCTAAGCCCTGTTCTTCTGATACCTTAGTGCCCAAGATATATATATATATTTCCCTATATATATATATATATACATATATATATATATATATATATACATATATATATATATATATATATATATATATCAGCAGTTGTGGGGCTTGAACTCTGGGCTTTGGCACTATCTCTCAGCTCTTCAGCTCAGGGCAAGTGCTCTAATGCTTGAGCAAAAACACCGCTTCCAGTTTTCTAGTGGTTTATTGGAGATAAGAGTCTCACAGACTTTCCTGCCCACACTGGCCTTGAAGCATGATTCTCAGATCTTAGCCTTCTGAATAACTAGGATTACAGGTGTGAGCCAATCCTCACACTCCAGGTCAGACTTTCATCCCCATTCGGACGGTCTTTTTGCTCTTTTGTATAGGTGGCTGGAGAACTTCTTGAAAACTAAGATAATAGCTAGCTAGTAGATAGATATATCGATCGATCTATAGATAGATAGATAGATAGATAGATAGATAGATAGATAGATAGATAGATAGATAGATAGATGAAAACGTGTAGGAATTTGTCCACAGCTTAGTGCACTGTAGATTGACACATCTACTACATTGCCATTTTTAGCTTTCAATTATGTTTGAAAGCTTTGTGCCCACAATATTTCATGCAAAGCCCAACTATACATCTACCAAACTCCACAGAATTCCCATTTTACAGCCTTTTCTCAGAGACATTTTTTGGCATAAATCTATTCTCACAATATGCATTTTTTAACTAAAATAATAAGCACAGAATTGATATCTTCCTCCCAGCTTTCATAAAATGTTACATAAATCAAGGTCGAGTTCCTCTGAGATTTCTCTCAGGATCTCTCCTTGACTTCTTTTAAGTACTAAGAAGTTCTGTTTTTATGCAGATTTTTTAAATCATGGAAATTTTCGTTTACATGCTTGTTTCCAAGACCCTACCTTTCCAAGATCCAATTGCTATAAGCAATTCTCTATCTGGATTTTATTCTATCTTTTAGATTTCTAGCCCTCTTTGGAATTGCTAACTTCTGCTTTCATTGGGTCTTCTCTTCTTCCTTCCCTAGCATGCACCTCACTTGTAGTAAAAGGGGGAATCTAACTGTAGCCTCTCTGTACAGCATCATTACAAGAGAATAAAATGCTAAAAAACAATTGTGGAATCTGAGAGGGAGACCATGTCAGTTTATACTATTCACACATGTCCTCTGTGGATGAAGTTACTTTGTTTGAGTATCCAAAACAAGAGGGTTTCGGAACCAGAGACATTGCAGCTCTCATCCCTATAAATGTTTCAAAGAAGCTGCAGGGTTCCAGGATTGTGGTGTCTCAAGGGTCTAGACCTACGGTATCTCAGCACCAGCCCACAATCCTGTTGCTTCTCACTATTAGTGATACTACAAATTCCAGTAACTGCCTTTTCTAGAAACATCTATACAATCCTCCATGTTGAGAAAAATTAATCATTATCTCACAGTGTCAGATTAGCAGATCTATTTAGCATATCTTAAAGAGCTTCTGTCTTTTTACAATGTTTTGTTATTCTGGAACCACATAGGTGTCATTGTGCTTCTCTTGGCATGAGAGGTAAGACCAATTACACAATTTGTTGAATTCACTCAAGATAAAAATGTTGAGATCCAGGTACCAGGGTCTTATGCCTGTTCCTAACAAGTCACGAGGCTGAAATCTGAGGAGAGCAATTGAGAAAGCCAGCCTGAGCAAGAAAGTCCCATGAGACTATTATCTCCAATTAATCACAAAACAAAGCTGGAGCTGGAGCTCAAGTGCTAGCCTTGGGCAAAAATGCTCAGGACAGCACCCAGAACTTATGTTCAAGCCCCAGGACTGGCACATCTTGTCTGCCAGTTGTTGTAGCCCTTGTTTAGAATGTTTATAATTTCAAGACAGTATACAGAGAGCATTACGTTAAATGAAGAACATCTTTTCTAAGTGTAATAAATGAAGGCAGTCTCAATAATTGAGGGAAATACTACTTTGACAAGGTGATCTTATCAGTATAATATTTCAGGTTGTATTGTTAAGGAAGTTCATGGGATATAGTGATTCCAACAATAACCTAATATGATACTTCAAACAGGCAAACCAAGTCAAGGAGTCCTGCTATTACTGTCCCAGGATCCCCTGAAGAAACATAAAAATTTGAACTCATGGGATGGGAAGGGATGGGAAGGAGAAACAAAGGAGGAGGCAACAATGCTTGATAAGAAATGTACTCATTACCTTGCCCATGTAATTTTAACCCCTCTGTACGGTATTTTTACAATAAAATTTTTTTAAAAGATACTCTGTAATAACTAGTATATGTCTAGGACAAGTAGAAAAGGTCAAAAGCTATGTACATATATATGACCATATAAGATGATGCTAAGCGAAATGAACCCCAAGATAGGGACACAAGCGGTTTTATCTTTCTTGCTGTTCTTTTTAATGTACTTATAATGTGCTATGTGGTTTTTTGTTTCTTTGTATGTTCTTCTCCCATGGTACCACCCCTGTTGTCACTGTATTTGACTCCAGTGCCCTGCCTCTTGTATATACATGGGGAGGGAAAGGGAAATAACAAAATGCTGAAATAAGGATACAGAATGACCCATTGTAACAACGAGATGTACAACACACTATGTTGAAAAGGAACTTTACAACTTTGTGAGGGAAGAGGGAAGGGAGGAGTTGGGGACGTGGGGAGGAAAAGGATGGCAGGGAAAAAATAAAGGAGGGTGTAACAAAGCTTGATAGGAAATGTACTCATTACCTTACTCATGTAACTGTAACCCCTCTGTACAGTATCTTTACAATAAAATATATATTAAGAAAAAAAATTGAACTCATTCTGCATCTGAAAATCAACCACACAAACATTTCCCATACATAGTAGGTCTTGGGTTCAAGTCAATATTTAATTCCAAAGCAAGTCTTGTGTCTGCTGGCCCTGTGTTCATGTAAAAATGACATTGGAAATTAAGGGCTTTGAACATTATCTAATGTCACAGATTCTACTCACCACAGTCCCAAAAGTTCATTCAAGGAAAGCAAAGACTCAAAGGAACATTTCCATAGAGTTTTATGCATAGCCACATGTCTTACAACATGGAGAAAGCCATTTGGTCACAGTAATATGACCAATCACTTACCCAGCAATATCACAGAAGTGCAAATTCTCAAATCTAAATTTGCCTTTTAGGTAAATAGAAACAAGTGACGCAAAATAAGCATTTCTTTCAGAGGAGTTAATAGAACAACACACACATACATATTATCTAATATAAAGTTGAATGTTTGCATGAGCTGTCTAGTTTTCTACCTCTCCATTCTCATTATTGAAACTTTAAAACATCTTTCTTATTGGAAAAAATGCTAAAGCACTTATTCTCTAAGTGATTGTCGAGTGATAGGGTAAAACAATTTTGTTTTGTTTCTCAGATAAACTTTAACCCCTTGAGCTCTGCAGATGGGAGTCAGCAGGCAAATTATTATCTGCATGTAGTCCTTAACATGTCTATAAAGGTGTCTCATAGCAAATATGAAATGTGCTAATAAGATATGCCAACTAGTAGCCCCTGACACCAATGAGATTATAGCACCTTCATTTCCCACGTCTTCATGGGGGAAAATCTGATGACAAATATCAAGCGCACTCTTCCTTCTGGTTTACTTCTCTTTCTTGATCTAAAGCTCCCAAACACAAAGGCACAAAACCCAGCACTTACTGGACCTGAGGCGTGTTGGTCCTAGTTATATAGAGAGCATCTTCCTTTCCTTCCTCACTGGCTACCTACTCAACAGGAAGAATAAGCAAAGATAAACAGAAAACAAGAGCTTAAAAACCAAACAAGTATCAGTGTAACACAGCAACTCATTTTTTAAAAGGATGTGGAATGTGTTAGAAAAAAGTAGCAAATTGCCAATATCAGAATTTCAAAACTAGTATGAAACTGGTAGAAATTCCGTGCATCGTTTGTCTAGAATGCTACTGTCAGTACTTCTATAAGTGGAGCTGCCTTCATCAAATCAGGGTTAGAATGGTGTGGTTTCCCTGGTATGCATGAATATACTATGGAACAGGTGAAGGTTGTGACATAAAATATTTTCTTTTGGGTTTTTTAAATTTTCTTTTCTTGTAAAGATGCTGTGCAGAGAGGTTACATGAGTAAGGTAATGAGTACGTTTGTTGTCGGGCATTGTTACCCTCTCCTTGGTGGTTCTCCCACTATCCCTTCCCTCTCCTCCCTCCCCCACCACCCCCCCCAAAAAGAGTTTTAAGGTTAATTATTTTCTAATATTTGTTTATTTTGAGCACCTTTTACTTTGAAGCATTCCGACCTTAAAGTGAGAGATGGGGTGAACAATGGAAGGGTGACATGAAGGTGCATTGTACTCATAAACTGACCTGTTGCGTTGAAACCTCTTTGTACAACTACTTGAGGATAATTACTAAAGTTAATTGATTAAAATTTGTTTTAACTTTCAAATCTAGGACTTCAAGCATCATTTAAACGGAATGCCTAAGAGGCACAAAGCACTGAGTGCAAAGCCTAGTATCACTAAAAATTAAATATTTTTAAAATACAGATGTTTAATTCTAGTGGGAAACGGGATACACCAAAATAACCAATCATGAATACAAAGAAACTAAGTATTATCATTAGTGATTTAGTTTAAAATATCTGAATGTCTATGTGATAGGGAAGGATTCCTTCTTACATCAAAAAGAATAAAATTCAGTATCTTTATTTAGAGAAATGTAACTAATGTTTGTAAAGTTATATACATACCATGGGATATAGACCATTAGAAAGGAGAATCCCAATTGAACAAGGGGAGAGAGTGTGAAGAGAGCTAAACAAAGGAAATGATTTTTTGAAAAGGGAAATTTTTGAACTGAAACTTGGAAATAGAAATTAGCAAGTTCAATTATTCTTGTTGGGCTGCTCCAGGAGAGAAACAGAGAAGCCAGTTTTTGAAAATCTGTGACTTTGTAGTACATGCAAAGAAACCATACTTAATGCTTAATTATTTAGAAAGGCCACAAGAGGGTGGATAATCAAGAGACAAACTGGGTTAATATGTGCAGGTGCAAACGTCTCTATGAAGCCGGGGATGGCAGAGAGTTAGTGATAGATTTAACCTGAGGAGTAAGAAAATTAGTTTGACATTTTCAAAAAGAAAAATCCTAGGGTATTAAAGACAGGTGGAAAGTGCAAAGACACTAAATAAGAGGAATCATTGCTCTAATGAATTTGGCGTTTCCTCCAGGTAGCCTCTTTATTATGAAGGTTTTAAAACTAAGTGGCTTGTTTTTAAGTGGCTCATCCAAAGTTACAGAACTAGGTTGGAACTCAAAACAGCTCTCTCCAATTTCTGCTTAGAGGTCAAGGGCAGGAATAAATACCTAATCCTTTTCCTGTGTCCAAATTTCCCCTTAGAAAAGAGAAAGTATTCTACATGGCTCTAAGGAACACATTGCTGTTTCCTGAGTTTTACTTTCCTGCCCAAGACAGAAATATGAATAAGAGCTTCCATAATGATGTTTGTTGGAACTAGCCCCTCTGTGTCTCCAAAGCCAAAGATAATGCCAATTGTCAGTAGTTTGCAACTTGCATATGTTTGTTTAGAATAGATGCAGTGTATGCTCACAAAGTCCAGATGACAAGTGACATGCCAGTCCTAAGATTTTGTTTTATATTTTTAGAAACTTGGCTGTCTTAATTACGTGAAGGATGTTGAATGTTCTATATATTTGCTAAAGTGCTTTTGAAGGAAATTTGGCGAGCATTTAATACAATCTTTATTTCACAAGTTAAGCCTATGTAGCATTAAGATATAACTTTAAGACAGCACAATATATCCATCTGCAATAAAATCAATCCATATTGGCAAAATGCAACATGGTTCGAATTGAAAATGTATGTAAAGGTAATTGTTATTAGTGGAAGGCTAATTCAAATAAAATAGATCTTCCATCTTTCTTACATTTAATGCTACTTTAGAAAGAAAGAAACACATATATGTGTCTACTTCAATAAATTTTGATAATTGTATATATCTACATTTAAAAATTGACACAGAAGCTGGGTGCCAGTGGCTCATGCTTGTAATCCTAGCTACTCAGGAGGCTGAGATCTGAGGATTGCGGTTCAAAGCCAGCCTGGGAAGAAAAATTCATGAGACTTATCTCCAATTAACCACCAGAAGATTGGAAGTGGCCCTGTGGTTCAAGTGGTAGAGCACCCACCTTGAGCTTATGAGCTCAGGGACAGCACCCAGGCCCTGAGTTCAAGACCCAGGACCAACCAAAAAAAAGAAGAAAGAAAGAGTGGGGGAAAGGAGAGAGCAAGAGAGGGGGGGAAGAGGGAGAGAGGGGGAGAGAGAGAGAAAGAGGAGGAAGGCAAGGAAGGAAGGAAGGAAGGAAGGAAGGAAGGAAGAAAGGAAGCCAGGCGCAAATGGCTCACGCCTATAATCCTAGCTACTCAGGAGGCTGAGATCTGAGGATTGCGGTTCAAAGCCAACACAGGAAGGAAAGTCCATGAGATTCTTATCTCCAATAAACCACCAGTTAAGTGGAAGTGGCACTGTGGCTCAAGAGGTGGAGTGCTAGCCTTGAACTGAAGAGCTCAGGGACAGCACTCAGGCCCAGAGTTCAAGCCCCATGACCAACAAAGAAAAATAAGAAAATTAAAAAAAATAAACTAGTTTTCCTTGGTGAATCTTCTATAAATGGAATGTTACTGTAGTATATGTTTTGTTTGGTCTCAGACTTCTTTAGCTTAATATTTCTGAAACTGATATCATAATGATATATGTACATATATACATATATGTGTATATGTATATAATCAGTAGTTAAAATCCTTTCTTAATGCTTATGCTATCATTTGTACATCCAATCAACTATTGGTGAAAATTTGAGTTATGGTTATTTCTAGTTCTTTTTATTATTGGGACTAAAACTATATTGAATATATTCACACAAGTTACTTTGAGATTATGATCTCAATATGTTTGGGTGAACACATAGGGGAGGAATTACTTAATTATAAGAAGATGAGAAAATGATATTTCCCATGTGGTTCTGATTTTTATATTCATAAGAATAGTATAGAATCATTTCAGACACTCTAAACCCTTACCAATACTAATAATATGTGTCTTTGCACAATTAGTGGTGCCTCATTGAGCATTTGTTTGAACACTCCACTGAGGACTAGAAAAATCATGTACTTATTGGCCATTTCTGTAAGCTTTGTTAATTATCCCTAAAAGTCTCTGGCTCATTTTTATATTGGATTATTTCCTTTTTCTTTGCTTTGCTTTGCCAGTACTGCAGCTTAAACTCAGGTCCACATACTGTATTGATGCTCTATAACTTGAGCCATACTTCCAGTCTTACATTTTTTTGGCTAGTGAATTGGAGATGAGTCCCCAAGACTTTTCTTTGGAGGAGCTGCTAATTGCTGTGTAAGAAACTCGTACATTTGAAAACCCAAGTTGCCCAGAGGTGGCAAAACTATAGGGCAGAACTTAAAGAATGATAAAGGATGAGTATCAGGATAGGCAACAGGACTGATTTTAGTACAATGAACAGTTTCAGAGCAAACAATGAGGTGTGTTCATCATTCAAAACCACTGGCTCACCAAGTAGCTATTGTGGGCTGTAGATCTACTGAGCAGACAAAGAATCACAGACTAGCAAGCACTGCAGTGTAGATAGTATATGGCCTGGCAGGGTCAAGACCCATTCCTGGGCCAATGGTGCAGAATGACTGACAGAATTTGCTGGGTAGAAGAGTTTACAGCCATCATCTCAGAGAACCTAGATAGTAATTTGCTAAAATAGACCATTTAGAGAAATGGAAGGACAAAAGGCCATTTCCCCCAAATGGATAGCATGGCCTTTCTCTGTGGGGCTTTGCACATGAATAGCTTGTACAGTTAGAAGATGATGGAAAAAGATCTCCCCAAAGGCATAAGGTCATGGAAACGGAAAGACAAGTGATGGAAAAAAGAATTGATAATCTTTGATTTAACAGAGGTATCCAAGGGGCCTTGTGGCATGCAACATGTGGAAATGTGAAATATTCTTGTCTTAGGTATCAAAGGATTCAAACGAAAAGCTAATACCTTAACTGATACAATTTTGCTCTACAGAAAATCAGTGTGGCTTGAGGTAGTCAAATAATGCTGCCACTAGAGTCGCAAGTTGATAGAAATAGCCTTGTCTTTGTCTTTTCTGACTTCTTTTCTTGTGCCAGAAACTTCCCTGTGGTCCTGTGACGGTTTGAAGAAAAAAAAAAAGAAGAGGAAGAATATTTTATCCACATAATACCATTTTTTTCCTTGATTAATATGAAAGGTTTTCATTGGAAAGCCCTATGCAGAGGCTAAAAGATTCAATATAGATTTCTCACTGGAGAATGAAAAGACTTAATGCTGATTTATCATACTTCCACACAGCCATCCCTAATCTTGTGCAATTTGTTCCCGTTGCCTGGAAGGACATTGTCTTCCACCCCTGGTTCAAATTCTTATTCATAGATGCCTATTTCAACTACTTATTCCCTGTGATTCCAACTCCAAACCTTTCTCCTTCTCACTCAAGCTCTGAATCATGCTGTCTGATGTTTGCTTCATAACTTATTAACATGCAAAGTTTTGCCTTCATTATTATGTTTTATTTGTGCATACACTCTGCACAATGACATGGAATTATAAGCTTTAGTATCAAAACCACAGTGAAAATTCTGACTTGGCTAGCTGGAAATCTAAGACAAATTTCTTAAATCTCAGTATGGTTATGTCTAATGTAATAATAATAATAATAATAATAAATATAACAGTTTTGGAAAGAAAATGTAAATTGATGTGACCTCAGTAGTCCCCCAAATGCTGTTATATATTAAGTGGTCAATAAATGTCAGTTATTTCTATTTTCTTTATTTTCTCCAGAATTTTAGTCATTGGCATATGGTAGGGAAGTCCTTCATAACATTTGTTTATAACTGAGCCACCTCATTTTCTCCCTTAGTATACACAGGACCTTGGTTGAGGTTGGAAGACATAAGAAGAACTGGCTGGCTTCAAGCTTCAATCCACAGTTCTCAGCCTTCTGAGTAGTTCATATTACCGGTGTAATGCCTGTAATGCCACCGATGCGCCACACTTTTCTTTTATATGTGCAGGCATTTCTACTTCATATATTCTTTTTTTATACATTTTTTATTGTAAAAATACTATACAGGGAAGGTGGCTCAGTGGTAGAGTGCTTGCTTTGCATGCCTGAGACCCTGGGTTCGATTCCTCAGCACCACATAAGCAAAAAGAAAAAATGCAGGAAGTGGCGCTGTGGCTCAGGTGGTAGAGTGTTAGCCTTGAGCTGAAGAGCTGAGGGACAGCACCCAGGCCCAGAGTTCAGGCCCCACGACCAGACCCCCACACACACAAAAAAATACTATACAGAGAGGTTACAGTTACATGAGCAAGGTAATGAGTACATTTTCTATCAAACATTGTTACCTCCTCCTTTATTTTTCCTCTACCATCTGTTCCCTCCCACTTCTACAACTACACTCTCCCCCCCCAGCCCCCACCCCTCCGACTTCCCTCCACTCCCAGCCTAAATTGTAAAGTTCGTTTTTCAACACAGTGTTTTGTGCATCTCCTTGTTACAATAGGTCAACCTGTATCCTTATTTAAGTATTTTGTTTTTCCCTTCCCCTCCCCAAATTACAGAAGTGTATATACAAGATGCAGGGCACTGACATCAAATACAGTGAAAACAGGGGTTATACCGTGGGGGAGGAACATACAAAGGAACAAAAAAAACCACATGGTACATTATAAATAGGTTAGAAACAATAGCAAGAAAGAAAAAATCACTTATGTCCCTATCTTGGGGCTCATTTCACTTAACATCATCTTATCTGGTCATATGTACATAGCTTTTCACCTTTTCTGCTTGTCCCACATTCTAGACATAGTATTTTTGTAACAAATGCCTATTGTAAGCATTGGCCTCAGTTTGTGATGTACCTTTTTGTTTTTGTAATATTAGCTAAAGATCAGCACAGGTAAGGTCAACTTTGTTATTTTACTTTGCTTACTACTCTCTCTCTCATCTCTCCTCTCCTCTCTCTCTCTCCTCTCTCTCTCTCTCTCTCTCTCTCTCTCTCTCTCCTCTCTCTCTCTCTCTCTCTCTCTCTCTCTCTCTCTCTCTCTCTCTCTCTCTCTCTCTCTCCTCTCTCTCCTCTCTCTCTTCCTCTCTCTCTCTCTCTCTCTCTCTCCCTCTCTCTCTCCTCTCTCCTCTCTCTCTCCTCTCTCTCTTCTCTCCTCTCTCTCTCTCTCTCTCTCTCTCTCTCTCTCTGTGTGTGTGTGTGTTGGTCCTGGGCAGAGACACTGTCCCTGAGTTTTTGTACTCAAAGCTATTACTCTACCACTTGAGCCACAGCTCCACTTCTCGGTTTTTGCCAGTTAATTGGAAAGAAGAGTCTCATAGACTTTCCTTTCAAGGTGGACTTTGAACTAAGACCTTCAGATCTCAACCTCCTGAGTTGCTAGGATTATAGACATGAGCCAGTCTCCTAGCCATTTTTCTTACTGCTTTTTAAATTGTTTAATTTAATTCCATTATTACTGTATTATTATTTTATTAACTTCGTTATCCTTAAGTAATTGTGAAAAAGAGCTTCAATTCAACACATCAGTTTATGAGTACAACGAAGCTTACTACTTTAGTATTTTAATATTTCTCTATAAAACAATTGCATTCATCTACATTTTAAGTAAATGGATTTCCCAATATTTTCTTTTAGAGGTTTTATAGTTTTAGCTTATATGTATTTGCAAAGTGGCCCTCTTCTTTTATTTGTCCAGCAGCACTTTATAAACAACCTCAAGTTACCTTCATATGCAGAAGTAGAAAAGAACAGAGGTTTGTTTACTCCATATAGATATAAACCAGGTATAACAAGATTTTCTTAATGATAGTCTTTACACATTCAATTCCCTGGCACATTTGTCAAATGACTATTGTATCTATATAGGGCTATTTTATGAGTCTCTATTCACAAATATATTTGTCATAGGTTATATAAATAGCTTATAGTAGAAGAAGCCTACACTTATTATGCAAAAAGTAAGGTGCTCAGTGTAGTTTTACTTGATATCTACCTTATCAGATGTATTGTCCTTCCTTACATTTTTGCTTTCTCCTTCAATAATTTTTTTTTATTTTTAGATCTTTTGGTTCTCTAAATACATGTTTAAATCAGCTTGTCAGTTGTTTGTGAAAAAGCTTGGAATTCTGACTGGCTTCACAGGAGACTTTCACAGATATAAAAAGGATTGGCATTGTAAACATTAAGTGGTTCAATCTCAGTATAATGCATTTCCACTTACCTAGAAATGTTTTCAGCACTCAGCTGACCATCAGGATTCATGGACCAATACATTTGTGCTTCCTAAACTTTGGTGGGCATTTGGTGTTTAACCTCATGCTCAATTCCCATTCTAGCTCTTTCTTAGGATTCAGGACAGGCACATGCTCTGGGTGAAGAATTCACAGCATGGTCTCTCAATACCCTCAGACTTTCATGGTTTCAGAGCCTGAAGAGTTCAAAACCAATTTTTTTAAATGAGCTAAATGGGAGACTGATTATTGATGTCCAGTTTACACAAAGTAGTCTGTACCTACTCTCCAGTGAAGTTGTAGATTCAGAGCTTGTAGCAAATGCATTTATTTCATATTCTCTCAATCATCATGTTTTGGCCCCTTAACCTTCTTTCCAAAACTGTATTTTAAATTGTCCTACCACTAAATGTTTTTGTTGATAATACTCCCTGTGCTCATATTTTTCTTTTCATATATCAGTCCTCACAAATCCTTTGAAGACTGTCCAAGTGCAGGCCTTGAGAACCTTTGGCACACATTCCTTCCATGAGAGACCAGCAAAGTTTCACTACACAGAAACAGATTTATCTTTGGCCTCCCAGAAATCTCTTCTCGAAATCCTCAGGGCTGTTCTTTGTCTTCATTTGAGCATTTCAGTTGGTGTTTCTTCTCTGTACCTTCACACTAAACAATTTACTAAAAACTGAGGAACTTACATTATTGTCCTCAATTTTTTACATCATTGTGGCATGCTTCCTTTGCTCTCTTGTTTCTTGGAATAATGCCAGTGAAGGAATTGATGTTCAGGAATAGCTAAGTCAGAGCAGTGCACACTGAAATTTCACCTCCACCCTAAGTCCTTCCCCTCTGGGCAGGGAAGAATGGAGATAGTATGCTTTGGGAGGCAGATGTTCAATTATGAATTGGAGTAATGCTGGGTGCCAGTGCCTCCCACCTGTAAACATAGCTACTCAGCAGGATGAAATCGGAGAACTGAGATGAAAATCCAGGAATGTCCAGGAGATTCATCTCCAGTTAACCAACAAAAAGCCAGAAATAGAGCGAACTCCAGCTCAAGTGGTAGAGTACTAGCCTTGAGTATAAAACAGTATCTAGGTCCTGGGTTCAAGGCTCAGGAGTGGCAACAACAACAACAACAAATTGTAAGTAAAGCTTATGGATCTTTATATAAGCCTATTAGTACCAACTACATTTACCTCCCATGTCTTCACCAAATCTATTTCTGAATTCTTACATATTTCTTAGGTATTTCCTTTATTTTCATTAAGAAGGTAGACTTTTATTATATATAGTACAGAATCCAGAAATTTGTGTACGTAATAATAACACGAGAATTAAAATATATTTAAACATAAAAAGGTCATAAGGACCCATAAATTTTTTACTTAGACAAAAAAAAGATTTATTGCACCAAATCCAAAGATTTTGACATTTTTTAAAAAGGCTCATTCTAACATTAATTTTTCTTTGTCTTTTATAATTGCTTTTCTTCCATTTTTCTTCTCATCAACATTCTCTTCCCTTTACTAGCTAATTAGTCTTAGTGAAAAAATGGAAGTGAAATTAAATATCTAATTACATCAGGACACCAGAAAATTTTCTTTAATGTAAATTGTGGTTTTCTTTTTCCTAAGTCTGAAGACTGAACTCAGTCCTTTGCACTTGCCAAAACAGTGCTCTTTTATTAAGCTAAATCCCCATCCCTAATTTTGTATTTTTTGTATAGAAGCATTTTAGGACCTAGAATTATGAAATAATGGTCTGTTAACATGAATCAATGAGCCAGCTTTTGTGGCTCAAGCTGTAATCTTAGCTCTTGAGAGACAGAAATTGAAGGATCTTGGTTCAAGGCCAACTCAGTTCATTAAAAAAAAAAAAAGTGCAAGAGACTCCATCTCAATCACTGGCTGCATGCATTGGTATGCACATATCAAGACAAGGAAGCACAAATAGAAGAATCACAGTCCAGGCTGCCAAGGCATAAACAAAAGAGGGGGGGGGCGGGGGGAGACTGGTTTTAAGGCTTCTTCCTGACCCTTCATTCTTCTCTATGGTTGACTATCATTTTAATTGGTGGATACCATCATTTCTTGGCACAATCCTAAGTCAATAAGTTGACTACTGTGAATAATGCCGTCATACACGTGAGTGTGCAGGTATCTCTACTACATGCACACTCGCAGTTCTTTGACTATACGCAGAAAGGTTACTACTGGGTCGTATGCTATTTCTACTTTAGTTTTTTGAAGAAGTTCCATACAAACTTCCATAGTAGATGGGCTAGTTTACATTCATACCAAGAGTGTATACGATTATTTTTTGCTCATATCTTTGCCAGCAATTGTTCTTGCCACTAAGAGTATGTTAGGATTCCCTAGTTTCCAATCCATGTTTTCCTCTATCTGGTCTACTGTTTGGATGATGGTTTCTACTGTTTTTTAATCTAATTTATTTTAATCTAATTTATCTAATTTACATTTCCAAAATTTCTGTCTTTTTTTCTGGATTATCTGTCCCTTTCTTGAATTTCTCACCCAAGTCTTGAATTTACTTCTTTCATTTATTCCATTCCTCTGTTAATCCGAATTCTTGGTGAGGTTATTGATCATTTTACACTAGAGTTTGAATTATTTTATGATTTTCCACTGTTTTTTTATTTCAATATCTTTGGATTTAGTTATTGAAGAGGAATAAACTTTTGTGTCATGTCACATTGATTTTTCATATTACTACCTCTACTATATTGTGATTTGCACATCTATTGAGACAGATTTCTCTTACCATTTTATATGAGAGTTTTCCTACTGTGCAGCCTTCTCTTTTGGGTTCAATCCTCAGCGTCACACAGAGAAAAGAAAACAAACCACAATAACAGCCACAACACTAAAACAAATCAGAGAAATACAATCAAAAATTAATAACAATTATTACACAACTAGTAGTCAAAGGGAAAGTGGCAAAAATAATGTACAATAAACTATAACATTAAAAATTAATAGTGGTAATAATAATAACCATAATAATATCAGAGCAAATGAAAAAGAAAGCAAGATTAAAGAAATGAATGAAAAAAATGAAGCTAGGTCCCAATGACTACTGCTTATAAGCCTTGCTACTTGGGAGGCTGGAATTGTTAGGCTTACAATTTGAGGCCATACCAGGGGGAAAATATTCTCAAGATCTGTTCTCAATGAAGAGCTGAACATGATAGCATGCATCTGTTATCTAGGTACTAGGAAGCCTAGCATAGAAAGATTACACCCAGGGACATGCCAGAGCAGAAGATTAGAACGTATCTCAAAAATAACAAGCAAAACTCAGGGTTGGCAGCATAGTTCAGAAATAAGAATGCCTGTGTGGCATGCATGAGGACTGGAGTTCAAACTCAAATTCTGAAAGGAAGGAAGGGAAGGGAAGGGGAGGAAGGGAGGGAGGGAGGGAGGGAGGAGAAAGGAGAAAATGGAGAGAGGGAGGAAGGAAGGAAGGAAGGAAGGAAGGAAGGAAGGAAGGAAAACAAAAAGTAATTTAAAGAAGATATATGATAACAAAATAAGTAAAAATACATAATTGGATAAAGGTAAGAACAGGAATAAAATATAAAATATTTAAGTAAAGCAAAAGCAATAATAAATATGATACCATTAAAAAAAAACAAAGTTTTAATAGGGCAAAGAATTGGAGGAGTTCTTCCCACCCCCACCCCCCACCCTAGGTCTTTTGATATGGGAAAGTTCCAATGCTCATTTGGGATAATGTGTTGTAGGTAGAGTCTAGTCTGGTTATGAGGAGTATACCCCAAGTGTATCGGAGATTGGAAAAAACATAACCCTGAGGTCTGTACTGGAGAGAAATCCAGGGAGTCCTGGAACTCTGCCTCTTTCTCTTAGTGCTTTCGGACTCCACCCAGCAGTATAGCACCCTGTGGGTGGAGGCTGGGAAAATGGGACAATCTGCTGAACCTGGGCTCTGATGTCTCAGCACTGCCAAGCAATGAACCACACAGAACCAGAAGCATCTGTAAAGGCCATTCATTCAAAGAGCTCTTGTTAACAGTAATCCACAGGCAATGGGGCTCAATCTCAGCCACACCCAGGCAGGGGGGGGGGGGAGGGACGGGGGGGGTGATGAAGGGGGGCAGGGATTTTGCCTGCCCACTGAGACTTCTCTCCACCACTTTTCCCAGTGACTGTTTTCCACCCAGATACTATGACAGGGTGTTCCAGACTCCCTGGGATGTGACTGTTCCTTATTTTTACATCCCAGAATAACTAACTCTGAAACAGCCCTGACTATGAGCATTCAGAGATAACGGTGATGAGGCGATGGATTTCCTCCCTAATGTTGGCCATGCGTGTGGAAAAGTCTCACATTGGCTACCCACACTGGATTTAAAGCTTGCAAAAAAGTATCAGTTTGTCATCGTGCTAGAATGCCAGTCTTTTGTCACCAGGATGGTCTGGATTATCTTGTAGCTGCAGTTTTGGCTCCCCTCCCCCACAGGGAAGCAGGGCCTAACGGGAGGGCAATTTTCTTTGTTTCTCTGAATAAATTTATTTAGTTGTCCTGTTACTTCTTTCCTGATCCTTAATATTCCTCCTCCCAATTTATCCTTGGAATATAGTCTTGTTTGTTCTTTGTTACCTACTTTTCCTTTTCAGATAGAGTTGCATAGAGGAAGTTGTTTTGGTTTTGGTTTAGTTTATTTTTTTAATTTTGTGCTGGTCCTGGGCCTTTGGCTTAAGATTAGCACCTACCTTGTGAGCCACGACTTCACTTCTGGCTTTTCTGGTGCTTAATTGAAGATAAGAATCTCATAGACTTTCCTGCCTAGGCTAGCTTGGAACCACAATCCTCAATTCTCAGACTCCTGAGTAGCTAGGATTATAGTCATGAGCCACTGGACCCAGATTAAGGAAAGTTTTTAATCTACTATCCTTCCCCTTCTTCTGCTTTAAAGCCTTCTATAAAATTAAAATTGTGATAGTTTGATAGAAGTTGTACTAAATATAAAGATAGATCCATTTCAGGATAATTGAGCTTTCACAATATTGAGGCTTACAAACTAAAAATGTTATGCTTTTCATACACACACACATATGGTATTTTATTTCTTTCAAATTAATTTTATGATTTATGTGTAAGTGGCAATCTATAGCATTGTATAAGTTTACACCCAAGTATAAACTGTAGCAATTGCATATGATATTAGTGCATTTTTTAAAAAAATTTGGTTTTCACCTTTTTTTTTCTTTTCTTTCTTCTTTTTTTTTATTGTCAAGGTGATGTCCAGAGGGGTTAGAGTTACATAATTAAGGTAATAAGTACATTTCTTGCCACATTTGTTTCCCCTTCCCTCAATTTCCTCCTACTTTCCCTGGCCCCCACCCTCCCCACCCCCAAGTTGTACAGATCATTTTCAACCTATTGGCTTGTATATTTCACTGCTGCACTTGTTCTCTGTCTCACCATTCTGTTGTTCCCCTTCCCTTATTCAAATTAATGTATATACTATACCAGTGTGCCAAAATCAAATACAGTGACAACAGGGGATATTCCATAGGGGAAAGAACTTACAAAAGAAACCCTCCAAAAATCACATAGTACATTAAAAACAACAACAGAGTAAAACCTATTACGTCCATGTCTTGGAGTTCACTTTCCTTAGCATCATCTTATATGGTCATATGTACATTACTATAGAGATATTCTGCTTATCTGCTAAGATTATGCTAGACATAAACTAATAATTGCGAATAAGGAAAATCATGGGACATATGTTTCTTTGGATCTGGTGTACTTCACATAATATGATTTTTTCCAACTCTTCATTTCCTAACAAATGGGAAAGTGTCATTCTTTCTGGTGGAGGCATAGAATTCCATTGCATATATATACATTTCTTGATTCATTCATCTGGGTTGGTTCCATATCTTAGCTATGGTGAATTATGCTGCAATAAACATAGTTGTGCAGGTAGCTTTAGTATGGTCTTGTTTGTGGTCATTTGGGTAAATTCCCAGAAGTGGGATTGCTGGGTCATAAGGGAGCTCGATGTGGAGCCTTTTGAGGAACCTCCACACTGCTTTCTAGAGTGATTGAGCAAGGTTACATTCCCACCAACAATGCAGTAGCATTCCCTTTTGGCCAAAACCCCTGCAGCATCTGTTGTTATTAACGTTTTTGATTATAGCCATTCAAACTGGGGTGAGATAGAATCTCAATTTTTTTTTCATTTGCATTTCTTTTATGGCCAGAGAGATTGAGCATTTCTTCATGTGTCTATTGGCCATTCTCATTTCCTTTTCAGAGAAGTCTCTAAGTCTTTAAGCTATGGTTTGCATTTTGGGATTTGTGCTTTTTCTCAGGCTTGCACTCAATGCTGAGCCTTAGCTTTTTTGCTCAAGTCTAACACTCTACAATTGATCCACAGCTCCAATTTTTGGTAGTTAATTAGAGATAAGAGTTTCACAGACTTTCTTGCTTGGACTGGCTTCAAATCAAGATCCTCAGTTTTCAGCCTCCTAAGTAGGTAGGATTGCAAATATGAGTTGCTGATGCTCAGTTTCACTTGTTTTTTAATCAGTAAACGCAAATGTAATTGACTTTTATAAATTCATCATTTAGCCCAATCCCTTACTGAAGTCACTTATGTGTTCTAGGATATATTCCTGTAAATTCCTTACAATTCTTTATGAAGATAGCTAAACATCAAAATTTCATTCTTTTCAAAAATATCGTAATAAATTTTTTATTGTGAAAATACTATACAGAGGGGTTACAATTACATGAGCAAGGCAATGAGTACATTTCTTATCAAGCATTAATGCCTCTTCCTTTGTTTCCCCTTACCATCCCTGACCTCCCATCTCCCCATCCACCCCCAGCCAAAGTTGTAAAGTTCGTTTTTTAACATAACGTCTTGTACATCTCATTGTTGCAATGGGTCCACCTGTATCCCTAGTTAAACAATTTGTTTTTCCCTTCCCCTCCCCAAATTATACCAACATCAAATACAGTGAAAGCAGGGGTTATACCGTGGAGTAGAGACATAAAAAGCAGCAAAACAATCACCTTATAAATATGTTAGAAACAATAGCAAGAAAGAAAAAACATACTTGTGTCCTTATCTTGGGGTTCATTTTGCCTAACATCAATTTATCTGACCATTTCTTATTGTCTCAGACATATACTAGTTATTGCAAATAAGGGAAACATGGGATCTATGCTTCTTTGGCCCTGGCTTACTTCACATAATATAATTTTTTCCAAATCTTTCCAATTCCTAACAAATGGAGCAATGTCATTTCTTTCTGATGGAGGCATAAAATTCCATCATATATATATATATATATATATATATATACATGCATACATATATATACATGCATACATATATATATATATATATATATCACATTTTCTTGATCCATTCATCTACTGAGTTCAATTTTTAAGAGTTTCTTTAACTCATGCATCTATTTCTAAGTGTTTTAGAAACATTTTCTTTATCCTTATTTTACAGTTTTCCTCCATTAATGTCAGAAGATACATGTTATATGTATTTAATTTTTGTATTTAACTTTGTCAATGTTTTTTCATGGTGCAAATTGTAGTACCTCTTCATGTACATTTTGTAGTGTCTTGAAAACTTTGCATTTTCTACAGATGTTAAATTAGTATTTTGTGAGTGTCATTTTTAACATTGATGAATAGATAGTATTGTGCAATCATTCCATAGTGCTGATGAATTCCTATCTATAAGTTCTAGCAATTGATGAGAATGGAATACTCAGTTCCTACACAATATTTGAGAATATGTCTGTTTCTCTTTTTGGCAATATTAATGTTTATTTCATTTATTTTGAAGATCTTTTATTTAGTGTTATATAAGCTATATATGTCTTATAGTTTCAGATTGTTATTTTTATCTTGGTATTGTGATTTATTTAAAATTATGTAATGTCTTTCTTACTGATAGATTTTTCAAACATTTATTCTACATTAATATAGCCAATATTACTTCACTTCAATATTTTCATCACTGGTTTTTGTTCTTTCACTTTTAGCGTAGGTTATGTTTTTAAGTCATTCTGTCAATCTTAACTGATGTCTCTAGACCATTTACATTTACAATAATTAGTGATAAGTCAGGAGTTAAATGTTCTATTTTATTACTTCTTTTCTGTTTGTGTCTGCTTCTCATTTCTAGGTAGCTCCATCCTGCGAATTACTGTGACATGTTTAGAACTCCATTTTTTTATTGTTACTGATTTTTATTCTATCTGCTTGTATATTTTTATTAGTGGTTGTTCTACATATTAGCATATTCATATAGAACTGATGACAGTACAATCGGTTAAGATTTTACCACTTTGGAGAATAAATAGCTTACTCCTACAGAGACCCCTTTGTCTTTCTTGCCTTTGAAGTTAATTGTGCTAAGAATTTCATCAGCATACAATGAAAACTGTATCAGATAGGGCTATATTTTTCTAGTCTATCATAAAACTGATTAAAGGGCTTCATGAGGTGAAGTATAATCTGTTAGATTTAATTATTTTCTTCTTAGGATATTAGCTTTCTTCTAATTTTCTTTTTTGTTTAATTTTATTTTCTTGTAAAAATGCTGTACAGAGAAGTTACAGTTACATCAGTAAGGTAATGAATAGATTTCTTGTCAGGCATTGTTACCCTCTCCTTTGTTTTTCTCCCATTCTTTCCTCCTCTACCTCCTCCCCCCCCAAAGTTGTAAGGCTTATTTCCAACACAGTGTCTTGTATCATTGTTGCAATGGGTCATCCTGTGTCCTTGTTTCAGCATTTTGTTATTCCCCTTCCTCTCCCCAAATTACGTAAATGTATATACAAGCTGCAAGGTACCAAAATCAAATATAGTGACATCAGGGATATACCATAGGAGGAAGAACATACAAAAGAAACAAAGAAAAAATCACCTAGTACATTAAAACCAACAACGAAGAAAACCTCTTATGTCCCCATCTTAGGGTTCATTTCACTCAGCATCATCTTATATGATCATATATACATAGCTTTCGAGCACTTCTGCTCTTCTGATAAGATTATTCTAGACATATAATAATTATTGCAAATAAGGGAAACATGGGACCTATATTTCTTTGGGTCTGACTTACTTCACTTAATATGATTTTCTTTCTGTTTAAAGAACTATCTTAGGCTATGTCTTGGCATGAATTTCTCTAAGTCTACTATATTTAGATGTGTTCAGATTTTTTTTAATGTTAGTGAGATTCAGAAAGTTTTTCATTGGCAAATTTTTAAATATGTTTTTCAGTTCCAGCCTTCATCTTTCTGGGGTGCAATTTTCCCATATAAGTTAATGCTTTTCTCAGTGTTTTTAGTCTATCTTATGTTTATTGATTCGACTGAGTAAATTCCATGTATCTTTGTCCAAGCACATCAAGTTCTAATATTAACTTTGTTTGTTGTATTTCACAATTATATCATTTCCATTTGTCAGTACTTCTATTTCCTTGCTGGCATTTTCTCTCTTGTTTCAGAAAAATTTGTAGTTGGTGTTTGAAACGCGTTAATAATTATTCTTTTATATTCTTGTTGGAAAACTGAGCATCTAAGTGACTTTGGTACTATATATGTTGTCTTTTCTCATTGTAATTATGAGACGGCTAGTCTTAGATATAATGTATGATTTTTTTTAGTTTTATCCTGAGTGTTTTGGCCTTATTGAGTGATTTTTTCAGTCCTATCTTAATATTCTACAGTAGTTGGTAGCTCCCTTTTTAGATTTAATAGTGGTTTGTGATTTCAATGATAGTTTGGGCTTGAATACTTCTCTTCACATGGAGTCACTTGGATTTTCAACTGATCGCAACTGGTGCTATCAATGGGGGCAGAAAACTTTATTTAGCTGTCTAGTGTTGCTTGGCTACCTTGAGCAGAAGTGTGGGAGCAGAATATGTCAGACACAAGTGTCCGTGTACCATTGCAATCAGAAAGGAAGGTGCAGGGCTGTGGGCTTTGCTGCTTCTGAAGAATGTCCAATCTGCTTGTTAATGTCCCTGTGGGATGGCCCAAGGCATTAATTACTAAGGTTAGTAGATCAAACTGTCACCAAAATCAGGCTGCAAGGCAGGGACTAGAATGGCTGTTGATAGCCTTTTGTAAGCACCAAAACAGACATAAGGACAATAGAAAGGATTGGGTCTTCAAGTATGATCCCTGAACTAGAAGCATCACTATTGCCAGGGAACTATTTGCAAATACAAATGCCATGCTATTTTAGACCCAGATTCATAACGCTTGGTTATGCCCAGGATATTTCTAGTAAGTTTTCCAGTGCTTCTGGTATGAAGAATGTAGATTCTGTCTACATTTGAGAGAAGATATTTTCCTACCGTGGACATTATGTTTCTCACATTGATGTTCTAAGAGAGTTCTTAAAACTGAAACAAGATCTACCAAGAGCTAGAATTCCACAATAAAATGTCTCTTCCATATTCTTTCATCTGGACTGTTGATTATATAAACAATCGGAATCAAGTACTACACAAGACAATAATTCCTCCCTCAAAAGCCACTTAAAATGTCTGTGTAATATTTTTTTTATTTTTTTCCACCTGTGTTTATTTAAAAAATGTTTTGGTTTTTTTTTCTGAGTCAAGCAGAAAAGGTCAGATAAGTTGATGTTAGGGAAATGAACCCTAAGATATGTATTCAAATTTTTTTTTCTTTCATGCGATTGTTTCTAACACATTTATAAGATTATTTCTTTGTTGCTTTGTACGTCCCTCCCCCACGGTATAACCCCTGCTTTCACTGTATTTGATGTTGTTATAATTTGTGGAGGGGAAGGGGAAAAAAAAAGTTTAAATAGGGATACAGGTGGACCCATTGCAACAATGAGACGTGCAAGACATTATGTCGAAAACGAACTTTACAACTTTGGTGGGGGGGGGAGGGTTGAGTGGGGAGAGTGGGAGGAGGATGGGATGGGAAGGGTAAACAAAGGAGGAGGCTACAATGCTTGATAAGAAATGTACTCATTATCTTGCCCATGTAATTGTAACCCCTCTGTACAATATTTTCACAATAAAAAATAAAATTAAAAAATTTAACTTCCAAAATCAAAAATAAGAAATGTTTTATATAATCTTTTCTTACATTTGAGAAGAAATGCAACCTATTGATTAATATCTAAAGCAGACCTATCTTCCTAGGTTCAACTCCAGCCTCTCCTCATTTGTGATCCTGTATGATTTACTTCATAGAATTATATAGAAGCTAAATATAAATGCAAAAATAAATGTAAAAAAACAGCCCAGAATATCTTACACTGGGTAATTTATAAAGAAAAATAGTATATTTTCCACTCTACTGTCTGGAAAGCTGCAACCCAGAGTCCATATTTGGTGAGGGTTTTCTTATTGCAGCAGGCATCAACAGTGAGAGCAAGATGTGGCCATACCTTCCTCTAGTAATAAGCCCACTCTGGCAATAACTAATCAAGTCATGCAATAGGCACATTAACCCATTCATGAGGAAAATGGATATCTATATATATGCACGTATATGCATATACACACATACATACACATTTTGTCATATTTTCCCATCTTTTCCCATATGTCAGTTAAAGCCATTATCTTCATTTATGGAAGCATTGTTCAGTCACAGGATTCAAGTAAAGCTAAGCGATGCCCCAATGAGAAGTCTATGGCTACTACTTCATTAATGTGCTACACTAATTGAATTAATCCACTGCACAGAAATGTTATTTCTAAAATCTTCCTGTCACTGTACAAGTTGTGTGAGTCTAAAGTTTTATAGAACTGATGAGCCACGTAGAATGAAAGCTTCCAAACCTTTTGCAAGCTTCTGCCTCAGACACTGCAGTATACAGTATCTGACATATAACAGTCACTTCATGAAATGTTTATGAACTTAACTTTTGAAGAAACAAGTATGTCATTTTATGGTCTTTCTGGCTGCATAATTAATAAAAAAAACCTTAAGAATAAGAACAATGTTTAAATGTTCTTTTTGTCAGTACTGGAGATTGGACTCAGGGCTTTACACTGGCAACGTACTCTACTCCTTGAACCCGGGCACCCATCTTTTCTCTTTCAGTTTGTTTATCAGCTTGAGTCCAAAATTTTTGCCTTGAATTGAGATCTTCCTATCTTTATCTTCCAATTTGCTGGGAATCCAGACATGTTTCACTGAACCCAAATAAATGGTCTTTCAAAACTCTTAAATTCCACTAAATTGCCCATTTTGTATTCCTTTTCAGCTCTTTAAAATAACTTCTCTGTGGATTTAGTCCTTTCCATTTGTCCTTTGAAGCACCATGTCCTACCTAGAACCTCTCAGTGCTTCACACCTTGCTCCAGTCATGTAGAAAGGATTTCTTATTTCCCTGTATTTTCTTCATCTGTGCCACTCTGTTACACATAAAGGTGCACAAATTCTGTACTCATTCTTCACTCTTCCCACATAATCTACATGCACATTTCATGCTTTGTTTATAAGTTACTGATGGTCTTAGTCATCTTGTTATATAGCTTCCTCTACCTCACAGAATTCATAATTCTCATTTCTCCTTACATCATTAAAACATAGCTCCTTAGTGCTACAGCCGAACAGGTTTCTTGAGTTTCCTTCTGTTGGCTGAAACTTGTTCATTCTGTAGGCTTAGATCTTACTCTTCCCAGTCTTCACCAACTTTGATGCCTTGTTCAACCCTGGATTCTTTCGTTTGGATTGATTTTACTCTTTAGCTCATGGATCTCCTAATTCAAGAAGACATCTGTGAATTCAGAGATAGAATTAATCATTCATAACCTTGCACGTCCCAGGTAAATCAATTTGCCCCAGGTAGAAGATGATCGCTGTGTCTTGTTCATATCTAGACCCCCAGCAATCAGCACAGTTCAATGAAAAAAATTGAATTGAATTGGATTATGTCTTCAAGTATGACCATTACGAATATTATAATTCAAAAGTTTCTTCAAAGGATTTTTATGATTGTAGACTTCTATACATCCCTGTATGGGAGCAAAATAGTTCAAAATAAAATTGGAAAATCAAAATTAAGATGAATGGGATCCTACAAAGAGGGAAATTGTGACTATATCTGCAAATACATTCCTGTTCTTAAATTTTTATTCAAACAAAATATCACTTTAAAGACTCGGTGACATATTGTTACAGGTGGTAGCATTGTGCCTGGAAAGCCCTGGAGATCATTTACAATGATTAACACAGTCATATTTATTCTCTGTTTCCAATTGGCTCCAAAGACTCCATATGGCTCTATAAGGCTAGGTTTTTATTTATCTTCTAACATGTGTTTTACTATTGTTTTTCTTATTACAAAAGTAATATGGACTTGTTTCAGAGAAATAAAAAATTAATTACAAAGAATGTAAAAAAGTAAGATACTACCAACACTTATATAATTCCATTGCTTGAGGGAGGGGACTAGGCAGTTATTCCTGTTGCTTACTATTTACTCTCTGCTATGCAATGTTAGTTTTTAGACCAGATTTCATTTCTGGACTTCTGGATTTTGAAGCTTTTGTTTTTTGTAGCTTTTTAATTTTTTTTTATTTTTTATTTTTGGTCCGGTTGTGGGGCCTGAACTCTGGGCCTGAGCACTGTCCCTCAGCTCTTCAGCTCAAGGCTAGTGCTCTACCACTTGAGCCACAGCGCCACTTCCGGCTTTTTTCTTTTTGCTTATGTGGTGCTGAGGAATCGAACCCAGTGCCTCAGGCATGCAAGGCAAGCGCTCTACCACTGAGCCAACTTCCCAGCCCTGTAGCTTTTTAATGTTTTTAAAAATTTTTATAAATTATAGAGAACTTATTCCCGTGCCCTTTCTTCTTGTGCTAATCCTATTATATGGTTTAGAAGAGTCCACTTGAAATTCTTCTTAACTGATTCTGTTCCTCTTAAATCTTGTGGAAAGCACCTAACACTGAGCCTTCTCATGACTGACTTCATTTTTATCCACTCATTCTTGTTCTTTTTTTTTTTCTAAGCCCCCTCATACTCCTTCCAAAATCCCTCTCTAGAAATACAGGTTTTCCTTCTCCATGTTTAAGTTTTAGGCTTAAACATAGTCTTATGTCAAACTTTTTGGTGTTTCTTTTTGTGATTGTTGGTTTTGATGGTTGTGGGCTAAAACTCAGGGCCTTGGCACTGTCTCTGACCTCTTTTGCTCAAAGCTAGTGCTCTACCACTTTGAGCCACAGCACCACTCTGGTTTTCTGGTGGTGAATTTGAGATAAGCGTCTCACAGACTTTTTGTCCAGGCTGGCTTTGAACTGCGATCCTCAGATCTCAGCCTCCTGAGATGACAGGTATGACCTGCTAGTGTAGGGCTTGTATTTCATTCTTTACCACAAGAATAGTGATATTTCTCCCAAAGTAGAGTCTATAAGGAGGTAATTTCTTGGGACTTTTGTTTCACTACCTGTACGATCACAATCCTACTTCATTTACACAGTCACATCAGATAGGATAGAAAGTTTGACTTTATTTTATAAATGAAAAACCTAGAACTTATAAAAGGGCAGACAAGTTATAACAATGGTTTCTAACTTCTAATCACGTACAGCCTCACTCATTAGCAAGATACAGGTAAAATCATGCTATATTTTCATCTTTGTGACATAGTAAGAAGGGAACAAAAAGTAAAAATATATTTAATGATGTGACTGAGTAAGGAATTTTTATTCATTTCAGTGAACACTCTGGTGGCTGCCTCCTTCACAGGCTTTCTCTGTTTCATTGTTAGCTACCCCGTATCCTCTGGGATACTTCAGATTATTTCCTTGGACCTCTCCTCCTTTCAATTTAGTGACTTCACCTAGTTACATATTGCAACAAGACACTGATGACTTTAATATTTATGTACTGTCACAGAACATAAATTGTTCTCTCAATGCACACATCTTAACTCCTTAGTACCTGTTCATGCTATCAACCAATGTATTCTAATTCTTTTGTAGTCACCCTTGATTCCTCTTTTATATACCCTATAACTTAATCTCTTTGGAAAGTCTATTGGCTTTAAAAGTGAGTACATTTAGAAATTAGTCATTAACCATCAACTCCAATAGCAATATTCTGGTGTCAGCCATCATACTTGTCTCTGAAATGACATCAAGGGTAGCTTCCAATTCTTCTCCCTGTGTCTTTCCCAGACGAGGTTAAATGACTCAGACATTGCACCATTACCCCACTCTTTAACACCTAATTCACACAAATAATAGCAGTAGGATGAAAATGAACAAGGGAAAGGTAAACAGTAATTGTATATTTTCATTTTTAGCAGATTTCATGTACATGATGCTAATTTTTCAGACACGCAGAATGTAACTATTATGGTAATCCCAATGACTTCCACCTTGTTTTCGAAGGAAAGTCTGGGAAGCTAGGCAGAAGTTTTCTGCAGGGCTGGACCACGTATATAAAGGGTCTAATGAAGTGAGACCAAGTGCTGCTGAAGGAGGAAAGCCATAATGGAGATCACTTGAAAAGGAAGAGTGACCAGCAACCAACATCAGGGCTCAGCAGCCCCACAGAACATCCATTTTGGCAGCAACAAGCAAATTTATAAGGACATGGAACCCCAAGATGCCAGTGGCCCACCTCTCATAGCAGTGTGCACAAGGTGCCTGGATTAGGGATTGCGGATTTGCTGTTCAACATTCTGGAATTTACGGGGGACTCTTTTGAACTGATTATTCCCGATTCTTTGTCTTTTTCTTTCCATTTTAGAAGAGGAATGTGTGCCCTGTGCCCACTTTACCACTTTATATTGGAAGTAGATAACTTTATTTTGCTTCATACAGTCTTTCTGCAAAGATCTTGCCTTGAGCTGACATGAGATTTTTTTACTTTGAATTGATCTTGGTATGAGCTAATACTTTTGGACTACTGAGAGTACACTGTAAGAAGAGCATGAAACCATGGGAGGCAGAGGCAGAGTACCATGGTTTGGATATTGCTTGTATGTCCTGCAAGTCTTCATGAAAAGTAATTCCTATTGTGAAACAGTAAAGCAGAGGATGGAATTTAATACACCTGTGGTATTGAGAGCTGGAGTCATGGGGTAGTGATCAGAGTTAGAGAGTGTCACTAAGATAGAGACTTCATGATCAAAACCTGTTGACTTCAAAGAAATAAGGAGATGGACTGGCTAAACACAGATACAAAATAATCTCTATGACATTCTATACAATCTCCATTAAACATAAAAACTATCAGTAGATTAAAGTTTATGAACCTCCAGAACTGTGAGCTTAATAAACCTCTTTTATTTTTAAAGTTATTCTGCCTCAAGTACTTGGTTATATTAATGAAAAAGTGACCATTATAGGTCATACGTTATCCTTCATTGTAATGTGTCCAATTACTAGCCAAGAAAAGAAATCCCCGTAAGATTCTTTATCATCTAGAAACCATTTAAAGATATAGAACATTGCATTTCATATGTATATTAAAACTGATTTGTAAGTTTGGATTGCCTGATGAAGTGTATGGGGTATGAGCCTTTCTATTAGCATACTAGAATCTCCCCCCAAGGCACTATAGATGGCCAAGCCCAGACTCCTCTCAGAAAGGATTATTGCAATTTCAAGCAATAAAATTTTAATTAAAACAAACACTCAACATAATATTCTTGACTTTCAGCAGTATTCTATTGATTTTTCTTCTTAAAGCTCCTCACTGGGATTAGAAATTCGGTATGCAATGAGTTTTTTTTTTTTCAACTGCAGATAAAGAATATTTTTCCCCTTGAAAGGCATTTGACAATCAGGTAAAAGTAGTGTGGGGTCTTAGCTTTTATGACAATCCTACAAATCCTTGTCTGAACTTCAAACACATATGTTAAAAATGAAACTCATTAGTCCTTCACTATACAAACCAACTGCTCTTCATCTGATTTCTTCATTTTTGAGAATGACATTGTTAGTCTGACAATCGAGAATTGTCTCAAAGACTCAAATAACTTTGGACTGTCCTTATCCTGTCATCAACTCCCACAACAGAGTTAATTCCAAAAAAGATTTTCTACATGTACTTTCTTCTTGTCACTTTTCTCCTGTTTTCATTTCAATATTGTGAATTCCTTCCTACCTGGACTCCCAGTACTACATCTGTCTTACACACAATCAAATGAGTCAAGCATTAGCTATGCTATTCTCTTTGTTCATATGCTTCAGAAAATAATAGGTTTTATCACTTGTTCATGGCTCAGAAGAAAACTACATATATTCCTTTATATGAACATTATACTGTATAAGACCTGGAAGCCATCAATCTACTACTTTATAATAAGAAAATGATTATAAGGGCTGTTATTTGAATGACCCTTTTGAGGTCACTAAAATGAAGCTTCATATAGCATACTCAGACTAAATATTACAGCCAGAAGAGTTAACAATCATCACATAACAAATCACTGCAAAGTACAATGGCCAACAAAATAAACAGCTTGCTCATTACTTCAGATCTGTGGGTGTGTCAGATTTAATTCAGGCTTGACTATAAATGGATATTAACCCCACTGTGCACTGAATCTAGGTCTGTTCCTTTTTAGACCAGGAGTTGACTTAAAGCCTTTTTTTTTTCTTATGCCAATTTTATGGAAAGAGGAAAAGGCAAAGGGTATCAGCTCACTTAATGCCTCAATTTATCTCATGTGTGATGGTGTTCTGTGTGCAAAGCAAATCCCATCTCTGAACTGCAAATCCTAGGTGTGCTCAGTGGGTCACTGCCCGGCACAAGAAAGGATGGGGAATCTAAACAAAACTTCAATTGGTCATAGCAGCCTTGCAACCATTCCCATCAATGTGTAATGACTAATGGTGGCACAATGTTTTTTAATTCCAGTGATAACTATGTATCCATAAGTTTTTCTGTGCAGTAGTAATAATAATAATGGTTAATTTTTGAAGTGATTTCAGCATCCATTTTCAAAGAGTCTCTGTTTTAGCAACCTTTAGTGAAACTCCTGAACCGTCTCCCCAACAAGCCTCATCCATGTATTCCCTAGTAGAATATGGTAACAAGAACTCTACTAAGTCACTTTTGCTACTATATTGGCTTTAATATCAGGTCACCCTAGCTCTTGTTTCAGGAAGAATCCTTTTGGTCAATTGAGCCAGAATCTTCAAAAAGATCTGGGATGTTTCCTTTTGATAATTTTTCATCCACTGATCCTTGGCTATGAACTGCTTACTTGTGTCATATTCAGAGTTAAGAAAGAGTTCAGACCCAATCTCCCTCACTCTTTTCCCCTCCCCCTCTTCCTCCTCCACTCCAACACCTCTCTAAAATCTCATCCAGTTGTGTTTTTTTTAATGGAAGTCTCAATGATCTTGAACTGTGCATTGTAAGTATGTGATTATGTGGTTTTTTTTTTATTTAGCAATCTTTCACTAGCACAGTTTCTCCTTACCACCGCAGCCTTATTGCTTTCTGTGTGACTTTGAAAAAGTCACACAACTTCTCAGTGCCTCATTTGTTCAAGTTGGAAAAGCACAGAAGACTGCTTACCACCAGGTTGTCGAATGATTACAAAGCACTGTTAAGGATTAATGAGATAGAATAAAACTCTCTGAATCTCCTAAGGAAAGGTGTGGCAGAGGAACAAATGAGTTATTATTATCTATTAGTAGCACCTTGCATAAAAGTCTCCTCAGTCTTGAAAATAAATTAGTTAAGTTTGGAAGAACAATTAACTCTTTCGGTCCATTAGGCAATGAATTAGTACATTATATTTAATATGACCTTACATATTCCATTTACAAAATCTTCTCACAAATTCATTTTCTAATTTCACACTCATAACCTCTTATGAATTGAAGAGAGCTGACATTATCTATAAGTTGATGTATGAAGGAATGGAGGATTAGAAACATGAACTGACTTTTGCAAGCTTGAGCAAAACCAGGATTGGAGCCCATTACTTTGATGATAACATCAGATCTCATTTCACTTTCCCACTCAATAATAAGACATTATTATTTTAAAGTATAATTATTAATGAGATATGTATAAATATCCTACATCATGAATAAGGCCAGGTACCTTATTAAAAATAAGATAGAATGGAAATAACCATTTATAAACCTTAATATCTTTCTCAGACTTCAAATTGGAAAGAAAGGATGGAGTTAGCTAATGGTGGTGTAAGTTAAAATACTCTAATCAACTGAAAAAATCAATTAGCTTACTGAGCATATGTTTGTCACCTTCCTGTGATGTACCAGGCATGCTGAAACTATGTGTTCCTTCCTGTGTGGTTTATATGGTAACAGTAAGAAAGACATGCTAACATGTAGCAAATAAATGTATGATTCAGATCATGGAAAACCAGATAAAGGATATCAAAAGTGTTGAGATGAAGAATTGGGGAGGTATTGCAAACCTGATTATTCCTACAAGCTCCTGGGAAATTCAGATAAACAGAATTGCATCTGGGTGTGATGCCCAGACAACAGGAGAGAGGAAAGCATGAAGAAGGGAATCGTAAGACTCTAAGTCAGCAAATCTCATTGTTGTAGTTATTTCTTAAAGAAAGAAAAAATTATGCAATTCTGTTGGCCTAAACTTACCCTTAAAAAAGAATATAAAGTAGCAAGTCCCAAGGCCCTTTTTATATCTGCATGACCCACACAATATGTGGTTAATGGGAGAGGGGAATATAAAAACAGTGATACTTAATACTAATAAACTATTTGCAAAGATGACAAATGAATCACTCATTTAATTTACATTGATTAAAAAGAAATGCAATATACTTCTTAATGTAGCAACAAAGTATATTAGAAACTATGGTCTTTTTTAAAAGAGGCAACTTTGTGTTTTCTCTTTCTGTGACCATGACAAAATTCTCACTTAATGAGCCAAAGGGGAAACAACGTGTATTTTTTCTTTTCTTGCATTATGGAGTTAAAAATCAAATGCTAGTTATAACTTCATTTTCTTTATTTCCTGGCTTTAGTTACACAATTAGACTTAAAATTACATAACAAAGACAATATTTGTTCAACGTTCTCTTTTGACAGATAGATTTAACATGAGTCCTATGGAAATTTCATTAGGGAAATCTGGTTTTAATTTTATATGGAAATAGAAAGGCCTGAGGAGAGACTGAATAAACTCGAGAAAAAACAAAATTGGAAAGATGTCTACTACCAATGGTAAGACATACTATAAAGCTTCTACATGGATGACACTATAAGATAGGACAAAGAACAAAACCAGAACCAGGTATAGCCTTGGATATACATAACTCTGCCTGTTACAGCCCTGCTTGTGCACAGCCCTACAGGTACACAGCCCTGAGTATATGCAAGCAAATGGTTTTCCACAAAGATGTGAAAGACAAGTGAACAGCAACAAGTCTTCTTTCTCTTTCATTTTTTTCTCAAATGTTTCTGAAACTATTTACCATAGAAAGTAGTAAACTGGGCCAGATGCCAGTGGCTCATGCCTGTAATCCTACCTACTCAGGAGGCTGAGATCTGAGGACCATGGTTCAAAGCCAGTCAGGCAGGAAAGTTGTGAGATTCTTATCTCCAATTAACCACCAAAAACTGGAAGTGGCGCTGTGGATCAACTGGTAGAGAGCACTTGCTTTAAGCTGAAGAGCTCAGGGTCAGTGCCCAGGCCCACAGTTCAAGCCCTATGACTGACCAAAAAAACAAACAAACAACAACAACAACAAAACAGACAGAAGTAGTAAACTGTGAGCTCTACCTCTCTTTTTTTTTAATTTAAATTTTATTGTAAAGGTGATGTACATGGAAGTTACAGTTACGTAACTAAGGTAATGAGTACATTTCTTTCTTGAGCAGTGTTACGCTTTCCCTCATTTTCTCCTATTCTATGCCTTTCGACCCCTTTGCCTCCAAGTTGTAGTGTTCATTCCCAACATAGTGTCTAATGAGTATCACTGTTAAATTGGCTTATCCTTTCTCCCACTATGTCTAGGATTCCCCTTCAATTCCAAAAATCAGATAAATTTATATACAAGACAAAAGGTACAGAAATCAAAAACAGTGGCAACTGGGAATAAACCAATGGATTAAAATAATGAAAAATAATAATTGCAAACAGTACAATTTAAAAAACTACTGTTTTCATTTCTTGCAGTTCATTTCCATAAGCAATATTTTATATAGTCATATGCACAGAACTATTGAGCCATTGTGATCCTTTCTAACAAATAGCCACTTTTGTTTTCAGTGTGTGAATGCTGAAAGTGCTGTTTAATTAATCATGTCCAAGTAAAATTATTTGCCTTTTACTATCCATTATATTAACCTGTAGATTTATAGACATTACTTACAAATGAGGGAAACCATACATTCTATGCTCCTTTGGGTCTGGCTTACTTCACTTAATAAAATTTTTTCTAAAATTAAATCCCCCTACAACAAATCTTCAAAGAAACAACTGCCCAAGAAATAAGTGGGCTAAAGACTTAAAGAGAAACTTCTCTGAAGAGGAAAGAAGGACGGCCAATAGACACATGAAGAAATGCTCAACCTCCCTAGCCATAAAAGAAATGCAAATCAAAACAACATTGAGATATGACCTCACTCCAGTTAGAATGGCTATAATCAAGAACTCTAATAACAACAGATTCTGGAGGGGATGTGGAAAGAAGGGAACCTTACTGCATTGTTGGTGGGAGTGTAAACTTGTTCAACCACTTTGGAAAGCAATATGGAGGTTCCTCAAAAGACATAGAGCTCCCCTATGACCCAGCAATCCTACTTTTGGGCATTTACCGAAATGTTCACAAACAAGACCACACTAAAGCTACCAGCACGACTATGTTTATTGCAGCATTATTTACCAGAGCTAAGATATGGAAGCAACCCAGATGCCCCTCAGTAGATGAATGGATCAAGAAAATATGGTATATATACACAATGGAATTCTATATCTCCATCAGAAAGAATGGTATTGCCGCATTTGTTAGGAAATGGAAAGACTTGGAAAAAATTATATTAAGTAAAGTAAGCCAGGCCCAAAGAAACATAGGTCCCATGGTTTCCCTTATTTGCATTAACTAGTATATGTCTAAGTCAAGCAGAAAAGGTCAGTTAAGTTGATGTTAGAGAAATGAACCCTAAGATATGTATTCAAATGTTTTTTTCTTTCATGGAATTGTTTCTAACACATTTATAAGATAATTTCTATGTTGCTTTGTATGTCCCTCCCCCTCGGTATAACCCCTGCTTTCACTGTATTTGATGTCAGTATAATTTGTGGAGGGGAAGGGAAAAAACAAATCGTTTAAATAGGGATACAGATGGACTCATTGCAACAATGAGACATACAAGTCGTTATGTCGAAAACGAACTTTACAATTTTGGTGGTGGTGGGGGAGAAGGGTTGGGTGGGGGAGTGGGGGGAGGATAGGAAGGGATGAGAAGGGGAAAACAAAGGAGGAGGCTACAATGCTTAGTAAGAAATGTACTCATTATCTTGCCCATATAATTGTAACCCCTCGGTACAGTATTTTCACAATAAAAAAAAGAAAAAAAATTTTCTAAGTCTTTCCATTTCCTTAATAATAAGGCAATGTCATTCTGTTGTGTGTGTGTGTGTGTGTGTGTGTGTGTGTGTGTGTGTGTGTGTGTGTGTTTGTATATCTATATATATAACTTTTTCCCCCCTGGTCCTGGGCTTGAACTCTGGGTGTGGGTGCTGTCCCTGCACTCTTCAGCTTGAGGCAAGCACTTGAGCCACAGTGCCACTTCCAGTTCCAATTTTCTAGTGGTTTATTGGAGTCTCACAGACTTCCCTGCCAAGGTGGCTTTGAACCATGATCCTCAGATCTCAGTCACCTGAGTAGCTAGGATTAGAGGCATGAGCCACCACCAGTGCCCAGCTATACCACATTTTCTTGATCCATTCATCCACTGAGGTTCATCTGGGTTGACTGTATATCTTAGCTATAGTAAATAATGCTTCAATGAACTTGTGCAGATGCCATTATATAGGCTGGTTTGTGGTCATTTGGGTAAATGCCCAGGAGTGGGATTGCTGGGTCGTAGGGGAGCTGTATGATTAACCTTTTGAGGAACCTCCATACTGCTTTCCAGAGTGGTTGAACCAGTTTACATTCCACCAACAGTGTAGTAGTGTCCCCTTTTGGCCACATCTTCTCCAGAATATGTTATTATTAGTTTTGTTGATAATAGCCATTCTACCTGGGGTAAGGTGTAATCTCAATGTTGTTTTGATTTGAGTTTACTTTATGGCCAGAGATGATGAACATTTCTTCATAGGTCTATGGACCATTCTTATTTCTTCTTCAGAGAAGTCTCACTTTTAAGTCTTTAGCCCACTTATTAATGGGGTGGTTGTTTCTCAGGGATTTGTTCTTGGGGAGGGGGGGTGTTAATTTTTTTTGCTCTAGGTATATTTTAGATATGAGACCCTTGTCTCATATCTAAAGCCCCATTCTGTGGGCTTTCTATTTATCTTGCTAGCTATTTCCTTTGCCATGCAGAAGCTCTTCAGTTTGATGCAATCCCATTTTTCCAGCCTTTCTTTGGTTTGTTGTGTTTCTAGAAAATTTCAACCTGTACCTATGATCCCTAGTGTTTCTGCTTCCTGTATTATTTTCAGGGTCTCTGCTCTTACCTTGGGGTTTTCAATCCATTTGGCGTTGATTCTGGTGTAGGGTGATATATAAAGATCTAACTTGTTTTCTACACATGTATAGCCAATTCTGCCAGCACCATTTGTTGAAGAGGCTGTCTTTCTTCCATCTGATGGTTTTGTCTCCCTTATCAAAGATTAGGTAGCATAGGTCTGTGGGTTCATTTTCTAGATCTTCAATTTTATTCCATTCATCTTCAGGCATGTTCATGTGCCAGTATCAAGCTGTTTGTATAACTACAGCTTTGTAATAGAGATTGAAGTTTGGTGCTGTTTTTCCTGGTACAGATTGTGTTTGTTATTTAGGGTCTTCTATTATTCCATATGAATTTTTGGATTGCTACTTCTGTTTCATTAAAGAATGTTGTTGGGATATTGAGGGACATTGCATTGAATTTGTAGATAGCCTTTGGCAATATTGTCATTTTCCTGATGTCAATCCTCCCAATCCAGGAGCATGAGGGGTTTCTCCACTTCCATAAATCAGCTTTAATTTCCTTTTTCAGGTTTTTAAAGGTTTCATCATAGAGGTCCTGCACCTCCTTGATTAAGTTAATTCCTAGGTATTTTTTGAAGCTATTAAAAAAGCAGTTGCTTTCCTGATTTCAGCCTTGGCATCCTGATTTCATTGTTGGCATCAGAAATGCTATTTTGGGAGAGGAGTCTATGGAGTTCATAATACAGGATCATGTCATCTACAAAGAGGGAGAGTTTTACTTCATCTTTCCATATGTCGAACCCCTTTATGTTTGTCTCTTGCCTTATTGCATTGGCTAGGAATTCCAATACTGTATTGAAAAGGAGTAGAGAGAGCAGACATCCTTGTTTCATTGCTGATTTTCAACATTAAGTATAATGCTAGCTGTAGATTTGTCATATGCAGCCTTTATTTTATTGAATGTTCCATGGATTCCTAGCTTCTCCAGACCTTTAATCTTAAAGGGGAGTTAGATTTTATCAAATGCTTTTTCTGCATCTATTGAGATGGTCAAGTGGTTCTTGTTCTTGCTACTATCGATCTGCTGAATTAACATTAATTGACTTACTTATATTGAACCAGCTCTGCAGCCCTGGATTGAATCCTGTTTGATTATTGTGTAGGTATTTTTTCACGAGTTGTTTACATTGGTTGACTGGAATTTTATTGAGAAGTTTTGCTCATCAAAAAGATGGGTCTCTATCTAGTTTTGGGATGAGGTTTATTCTAGCTTTACAGAATGACTGTGGTAGTGATCTGTCACTTTAAATTTAATTTAAAAGTTTGAGGAGTATTATAGCAAGTTCTCCTTGAAGACCTTGTAGAATTTGACTGTGAATCCAGCTTGTCCTGGACTTTACTTAGATGGGAGGTATTTTATTAGCATTTCTATTTCACTACTTGTTATTTAGTTTGTTTAAATCTACCTGGTTTAGTTTGGGTATATCAATATTTGTAGAAATTCTTCCACTTTCTTCCATTCCAGATTCTCCAATATCTTAGCATAAAGATTTGCCAAGTATCCCTTTATCATGTTCTGAATCTTGATTGTTTCTGTCATGATATTCCCATTCTAGTGCTAATTTTATTTATTTGAGTGCACTCTCTTGTTTTTTTTTTTTTTCTCAAATTTGCTAAGGGTCTGCCAATATTGTTAATGGTTTCAAGAACCAATTCTTTGTTTTGTTTATTCTTTCAATAGTTTTATTTTGGTCTTGAAGTCATTTATTTCTGCTTTAATTTTAATTATTTGTTCTTGTCTACTGGTTTGAGGTTTGGCTTGTTTTTCAAGGAGCTTGAGGTGCATCATTAAATTGTTGGTTTGAGATTTCTCCAATTTTGTGATGTAGCTCCTTAGAGCTATGAATTTTCCTCTGAGTACTGCCTTTGCTGTGTCCCAGAGGAGCTAGTATTTTGTAGGTTCAATTTTATTGAATTCCATATAAACATTTGAACTTCCATTCTGATCTCTTCAATGACCCACTGATGAGTCAACAATGTTGTTCAGTCTCCATGAGTTAGAGAATTTTCTGTGCTGGCTTTTGATGTTGAGCTCTGATTTTATTCTGCTGCGGTCTAACAGGGAATAATTTCAATATTTGTGAATTTGTGCAGATTTGTTTTGTGACCTAAAATGTGATATATTTTAGAGAATGTTCCACGTGCTGATCAGAAGAATATATTCTAATGCTGCTGGGTGAACTATTCTGTAAATGTCTGTTAGTTCTATTTAGTTCTGAAGTTTCTCTGTTGAATTTTTGCTGTGTTGATCCAGAGGGAACAGTGGTGTGTCAAATTCACCATTAATCAATGTATTTGTATGTTTGTTTGTTTTTAGGACAAGTAGGATTTGCTTGATAAAGTTGGGTGCTCCAGCATTTGGTATATAGATATTTAGAATTTTTATATCCTTCTGTAGGCGAGATCCCTTTATTAGTAATTAATGTCCTTCTTTGTCTGTTCTTGCTAGTTTTAATTTGAAGTCTATTTCATCTGACATGAACATTGCAACGCCAGCCTGTTTATGGTTGCCATTTGCTTGGTAGATTGTATTCCAACCTTTCACTTTCAGAATATGTTTATTTTCATGGCTTTGTAATTCCAAGGTGCCTGGCTAACTGCTGGCTACACTACAGTTTGTCTGGAATGCTGGGCTTGTCTTTGTTCACTGCTGAGGCTACCTCTCCCGGACTGGACCTGCGTCCCCCTGAGGAAACGTCCCCCCACCCACCAGCTGTTTTTTGTTTTCTACCAGACAGGGAAGGTGCAAGAATATCAGATTCCTTGTCCCTCTTCAAAACTGGCCCTGCTTCTCCAGCAAGTGTTTCCAGCCAGGTGCTCTGGCAGGCTCTATGCCACTTTCAAAAATGGTGCTCTCAGGTAGTGGGAAGGTTTCCTTCCAGATACTATTTTCTGGAAGGATGTCTCTTGTGTGATATTCATGGTTTCCCTTCATGTTTTAGAGTGTCCCTGATGTGACAAGTTGTCTCTATATCTGTATATGACTGCCTGGAATGTGGATTCTCATTCCTGGTCTTTAAATTCATTCTAGTGGTGAGTGGAAAGCCTGCAGGCATGCTGGCATTGACCAATACCACAACCTCTGCTCCTGGTCACCACTGCCAACTCCAATAGGTGCTCAAATATATATTTCTTCTTCAGCAGGCAGCTTATAATTTTCTTCTTCGGTATACATTTCTGTATATTTATAGCTTACTTTGTATGACTCTTTAGACACAGATAGGTTTTTTTGTTTTATTTTGTCAATCAGGAGGGTCTGAACTCTGGGCCTGGGCACTGTCCCTCAGCTCTTCAGCTCAAGGCTAGTGCTCTACCACTTGAGCCACAGCACCACTTCTGGCTTTTTCTGTTTATGTGGTGCTAAGGAATCGAACCCAGGGCTTCATGTATGCTAAGCAAGCACTCTATCACGGAACCACCTTCCCAGCCCAAACGCAGATACTTTGATAACTTAATGTGATCCTAAAAATTCTGCTTCTTCAGAGTGAGCGCTGTTGGTCCCCTATTAAATTTATGCCCTCTTCCTTGTTCTTTCTCTACCTTGTTTATATACAAAATTTCTCTGAAATAAATCATGTAGCTCTAAATATGCATATGTAGGTTTACACAGGTATATGGATATATGTAAATATATACTGTAGTATGGATTATATAAGTATTATAGAGTAACAAATTACTTATATGTATATTATATCTAATAAGTATCTAAAATATATACACAGAATCAGAGTAAACAAAACAAGACAATAATCTTGAAGAACTGTGGCAGAAAACATGTTCTGACAGTGTATATTGGAAGTGGTGCTGTCGCATAAGTGGTAGAGCACTTGCCTTGAGCTGAAAAGCTCAGGGACAGGGCCCAGGCCCAGAGTTGAAGCCCCACAACCAACAACAACAATAAAACTATAGAACTGACAGGACATATAAACACTAACACAGATAAAATAGCTTCCTTGATCTTCATCAAAACTATGAGATTCTCCTACTAAAATAGAAAGTTTCTCTTATCAAAGATACTATTCATTCAACAGGTAAGCCACCAGAGTGGAAAAACAATATCAATAAAACACTCCTGACAAGAGTATTTTATTTTTATTAAGTATCAGGACACTTAACAAAGCATTACAAATTAATGAGATAATGACTGTACAAATAATTGGCTGAAATCTTGAACAATGTTTTACAAAGAAGATATATAGCATACCTATGGAAAGAGATTTTCACATGTACTAGAGTGAGAAAAATTCAATAAATAAGTGCCAAGCTTTCTCACAAGAGACGGTGTGTTGAATACAATACTAATTGTGGTAAAAGACAGGGATACATATTAATAAATATCTTGGTCCCCAAATCAGCAAACATTCCCTCCTTTGCTTTCTTTGACTTAATATTGGCATAATATTTAACCTTGTTATTACAGAGTCTTCAACACTCTAAAATAACTAGAGCTGAACCTGGGGGTTAATTATATTTCTAGCATCAATATGTTTCATGAAAAACTAAAATTCTTTCTCTCAGAGGAGCATGAAAAAGAACAGCTTTTACCAAGCAACTTTCTACAATGCAAAGATTTTCTCATCTTTGCAGAATGGTAAGTGTCTAACAATTCAATCTTCTAGTTCCCTAATCAAAGACATGTCTCTAGGTTGGCATACATTTATTCCAAAGAAAACTTCTTAATCTCACCTTGTATCATTTTGAAAACTTTTAGCATTTTAGGAATGCTGAATAATCTAATGTGAAAATAAGCATACACGGCTATAAAAATTCTGTTGGCTCACATATTTTGGGGAAATGTCCTCATGCATATTAGCCAAGTTATTTAACTAATATGCTTCCCAATGTGGCACTTCCCACTCACTCCAGAGTGAGAATAGGAGGGAGTTCCGAGACTCTCCTAATCCAAGCCATCTTCTTACTTACCGCTGGAAAATTGGACTGTGAAAAGCTTAGGTTTCCTATAGAAGACATCTGGACAGAGCTAGTGAACGACCTAGAAAATTTTGGCTCATGAAATAAGCCACTCATGTGTGATTTTTCATTGCCTCTGTGAGACATATCTCATGATATTTGAATCGTTCCATTCTTCCCAGCTTTCTTTCTCTTTGTCATAAATTGATTACTAAACTGATATCTAGGTCCAGCCTCTGCCTTTTATCCTTTCCTCCAAAATTTAGATAAACAGTCAGTAGACTCAGGGAGGATAAATGAACCCATACTTCTGTCTGGCTCACAGCCCCTTGGTGTGAAGATGCTCCTTTTCATAGCATACAATGACCAGTGTCTCTTTTTCCAACTTGTTTTGAACTGGACCTGCAGAAAACAAATGGTCACTATAGTCAGGGGCATGTAATCTACTCTGGCTGACAAGGATTCTACACTTGCTAGTACCTTTGCTTTTGGCACCTTAGTTGAAAAGAATCCTTAGATTGGCCTTTCACGTCTGGCCCACACATTGTTTTTTCAGGCTCTGAATTTAGAGGTTATTGGTAAGATTATAATACTATTTTAAAATAAAGAGAGAATATAAGAGGAAACAGAACATATAACAAATTCACTTCAGAAGACTACTGTTAACCTATTTAAAAAGAAATGAAGGCTGGACTTGGTGGTATAAGTCTAAAATCTGAACTACATGGGGATGGAGTAAGAATGATCAATCATCCCAGGCTAGCCCAGGCAAAAACTACTGAAACTCTATCTCAAAAAAGAAGCCAGGTATTGGCTGGGAATGTGGCTTAGTGGTAGAATGCTTTCCTATCATGCATGAAGCACTGGGTTCAATTCCTCAGTACCACATAAACAGAAAAAGCTGGAAGTGGTGCTGTGGTTCAAGAGGTAGAGTGCTAGCCTTGAGCAAAAGAAACTCAGGGACAGTGCCCAGGCCCTGAGTTCAAGCCCCCCAGGACTGGCAAAAGGAAAAGAAGCCAGTTAGGTACATGGCTAGAGTCCTAGCTACTTGGTAGGTGGAGGTGAGGGGATCGTCATTCAAGACAAGTGCAGGAAAAAGCATGAGAACCTATCTGAAAAGCAAACTAAAATCAAAAGGACTGGAGTTGTGGCTTTCCTGATACAGTGTTTGTATAGTAAGCACAAGGCCCTGAAAGGAAAGGAAAGAAAAATGATTGACCAGCATTTGAAACCAAACTTTATTAATACTAATGCTACCTACTTAGTCGCATTGTCATTTTTCAAAATGGCAGAGAGAAAAATCAAAGAGAGAAATCAGAGAGAAAGGAGGTAAGTCTTCTTAGCTCTTTTTAGACAGTAAGAAGAAAAGAAAATTCTAGCCACTCCAGTCTCTCACTTCTCAGCACCCTAAATTCCTTTAAACTTTTTCCTGGCAGACTATCGCCATGAAAATCTACTGAATGTTTTTTCGGACAAAATCCAACTTCTCTTTTGTTCATTAGAGCTGATTCATGCCAAGGTTCTTCCCAGAAATCTATACTGTTTGCCTAATAGACAAAAGTTTATTGTAATAGGAAAAATGATTGTTTTTATCTCTAATTTAGAAAAGTAATTACTTCCTTTTCTGATGAAATCCAAAGAATCTGCACAGATGGCTGTCACCAAAGTCAAGATAGCCCACCTCTGAGTTAATGATGCATTTTGATTTTTAATACTCCAGTGACTGAAGGAACTGTAATGAATCTCCCTAAGTTGAATTTCAGGGCATAAACCTGCTAATCAATGGCTTGGAAAAGTCACCTTCATGGTTGCCACAGTATTACATTATTCTTTATTTCTTCCAAGTTGAAAACTAGCTATTGTCCTGCTCAAGATTATACTGCCAGTTACCTGCGTCTATCTGGAGCTAAAGAAGTCACTGGCATCATTTTCACAGTGATTATTAGCAAATCCCATTTAGTTCTACTACAGAATACTTTACTTGGAAAAACAGATTTGCTGAAATGGGGTGCAGTATGAACAGCAGTCTCTATTTTTAGTCGGTTTAGGTCACTGTGGCTTGCTTACAGTCATGGGTTGGTTTCAAATGTTAAGACACAGCAGAAAGTATTGAGTGAAGAGAAATGTCCAGCATGCCAATTATACAATTCTGCCCTTTTCACTTACAGTCTTCATGGCAGGCATATGTGATAGAAGATAGCTGTAATCTTCAGTCAGTGGGAATGCAGGGGTCTTTATTTCCTCTTCTTCCTGGTTTGTGATCATAGTTGAGCTGGACAGGGCGACTTCTCTTTAAGCTGACAGATGAGTGCCTGAAACTTCACAGGTGAAGGAAGTGATAGCAACCCAGAAGAGATGCAGGAATGTGATGCCCATCACCAACATTCCCATCCAAAGCCCTCTAACTCACCTTTCACTAGGGCTGCATTCTTTGGTTCTACTCTGTCAGATTTGCCTCTCTCTCTCCCTTCCTCCTTTGGCTGTGAACTTCCCCGCATACACCCAACTTAATTCAAGTTTCAAATTGCTTAATTATAAGGGAATTGGGAAACAATCTGGATGATTGTTCTTTTCTCTAAGGCTCTTCTAGCTCTTGGACCACGTTTGTATTATGACATTTACCAGCTAATATTGTTTTGCTTATATTTTTAGTTTGACAAACTTGAACTCTTCTATGAAAAAAAAAAAACTTGTTCTCTTTATGATCGATTCTTTCTTAAACTAGTGCGTGGTTGACAAGAGACACATGAATATGTCCTGGCACATAAACAAGTAAGTGTTTTTAGACAAGGAACAGCTGACAGAGTCATACTGAACAGATTCTGTCTATTTGAACTACTTTTGTTTTATTTTTGTCTCTTCTGCAAAGATGGAAGAATGACTTTTAGAATCTCTATCAGGTCTTTGAACAGAAATAGTTGGAAGTTTCCAGGCTTAACTAATTTACTAGGGAAACCAGATTGAATCTAGCAGGTCATAGCTTCTGAGGAACTTTTTAATAGGTGATTAAATGCATTAAGAGCACACAAACCCCAAAGTGCCTTGTAGATATATATATATATATATATATATATATATATATATTATATATATATATATATTCAGGAAGATAATCATCTTCTAAAGGGGATAGTGAAATTAAATTTTAAAACTTAAAGTACTTGTCTAAGTTTTTCATTTTGCTATTATAGCAGAGAGACCTTGGGGGTATATGGTTTTATTCAAAGGTTAGCTTACTTCCAGATGTAAGTGATCATAAATGCAGTTTGCTTTATTATGATCAGAGTTCAGTATGGAGGATGTCCAAGGGCCAGCAGCAGGAACTGCTCCTCCCTTTCCCCTGGACATCTCCACTCAGTCAGATGGACAGCAAAGGGAGACTGAATGGAAAGGTAATGACCCAGCTTGTAAGCACAACACAACAACAAGCAATTTAGAAATAAAATGGAAGAAACACAATCAACAAGATCAAAGAGAAATGTTCAAAAATATAGATTCAAAACTTGACCCAGAAAACAATAACAATAAATGACAATTTCCAAAAGGTGTCCCATTAAAAAAATGGCATTACTCTAAGAAATACAGTGTTGTAAACTGAATCCTATCAGCATACTGCACAGCTTGTTGGAAGACATGAGGCCCCACATTTGATAATCATTGATTCTAGGCACTCACTTCCTGGATTCTTGCCTGAGGAAATAATGGAAGATGAGCACACAGGCTTATTCATAAATGTTTATTCAATATTATTCTAACAATAAAAATACAAATAGACTATCTGCTCCTAGTGAAGAATTGCTTAAATAAATGATAGCCCATATAAATAGTTTTATAAGATTCACTGTAAGAAACTAAAGGCAAAACTAAAAAGAATATCAAAGTTTATGAGCAATATGTAGGTAGTTCTTATGTGTTTACATCTTGCAAGTACATCTATGTCTTAAAAGCCTTGGGTTAATCAACTTTTCTGACTTAAAAAAAGGAAATTTAATTCACCAGGAATTCATGGAAATGTACATATTTGAAAATGGGAGAAAAATGAGGGATGGGATAACAGTGTTTGACAAGAAATGTACTCACTACCTTACGTAAGTAACTGTAACCCCTCTGTACATCACCTTGACAATAAATAAAATAAAATGTGTATGTGGGGTGGTGGTATACACATACTTGGAAAACATGATTTCCCTCTAAATTCTTCATTATTCACTCTTACTTCTCATATCTATTGCTAAAGTTCTTTTTCTGTTGCTTCTCTTGATCCACTAGGCCCTTGGACTGGATCTGTTCACTGTAGAGGACCCAAGCCACCTGTAGGTGTTAAGCATTTGAAATGAGGGGGGGTGCCAAAAGCATTGACCAGATTTTGAATATATAGTACAAATAAAATGGTAGAAAGTTCCTTATTAGTGCTCATATTTCACTACTGGCTTAACTTAAATATGTTTTCCAGATTAATTCAACCATTGTTTTTTTTTTATTGTGAAACTACCATACAGAGGGGTTACAATTACTTGGGCAAGATAATGAGTACATTTCTTATCAAGCATTGTAGCCAACTCCTTTGTTTCCCCTTCCCATCCCTGCCCATCTTCCACCACCCCCCGCCCACACATCCTCCCCTCCCTCCAACCCCCTGTAAAGTTCACTTTTGACATAACAGCTTGTATATCTCATTGTTGAAATGGGTCCACCTGTATCCCTAGTTAAACGATTTGATTTTCCCCTTCCCCTCCACAAATGATACTGACATCAAATACAGTGAAAACAGGGGTTATACTGTGGGGGAGGGACATACAAAGGAACAAAGAAATCATCTTATGAATGCGTTAGAAACAATAGCATGAAAGAAAAAAAACACTTGAATACATATCTTCGGGTTCATTTCCCTACCATCACCTTATGTGACCTTTTCTGCTTGACTCAGACTTATACTAGCTATTGCAAATAAGGGAAACCATGGGACCAATGTTTCTTTGGGCCTGGCTTACTTCACTTAATATAATTTTTCCAAGCCTTTCCATTTCCTAACAAATGGGGAAATGTCATTCTTTCTGATGGAGGCATAGAATTCCATTGTGTATATATACCACATTTTCTTGATCCATTCATCTACTGAGGGGCTTCTGGGTTGGTTCCATATCTTAGCTATGGTAAATAATGCTGCAATAAACATAGTTGTGCTGGTAGCTTTAGTGTGGTCTTGTTTGTATACATTTGGGTAAATGCCGAAAAGTGGGATTGCTGGATCATAGGGGAGATCTATGTGAAGTCTTTTGAGGAACCTCCATACTGCTTTCCAAAGTGGTTGAACAAGTTTACATTCCCACCAACAATGAAGTAAGGTTCCTTTCTGTCCACATCCCCTCCAGCATGTGTTGTTGTTAGAGTTCTTGATTTTTGCTGTTCTAACTGGAGTGAGGTGATATCTCAATGTTGTTTTGATTTGCATTTCTTTTATGGCTAGGGATGTTGAACATTTCTTCATGTGTCTATTGGCCATCCTTCTTTCTTCTTCAGAGAAGCTTCTCTTTAAGTCTTTCGCCCACTTATTTATTGGGCAGTTGTTTCTTTGAGGATTTGTTGTTGGGGGGTTTAATTTTTTGAGTTCCAAGTATATTTTAGATATGAGACCCTTGTCCGTTGTATGGCTAGTAAAGATCTTCTCCCAATCGGTGGGCTTTCTATTGATCTTGCTAGCTATGTCATTTGCCCTGCAGAAGCTCTGCAACCTTATGCAATCCCATTTGTCCAACCTTTCTTTGATTTGTTGTGCTTCCAGGTCTCTATTCAAAAAATTTCGGCCTGAGCCAAGGAGACCTAGGGTTTCTCCTATTCCATCCTGTAATGTTTTCAGAGTGTCTGCTTTGAGTTCAAGGTCTTTGATCCATTTGGAGTTGATTCTGGTGCAGGGTGATATATAAGGATCTAGCTTTAGTTTTCTACATGTAGTTAACCAATTTTGCCAGCACCATTTACTGAAGAGGCTGTCTTTCTTCCATTCTATTGTTTTAGCTTCCTTATCGAAGATTAGATGGCTATAGGTCTGTAGGTTCATTTCTGGGTTTTCAATTCTATTCCATTGGTCCTGAGGTCTGTTCTTATGCCAATACCAAGCTGTTTTGATTACTATGGCTTTATAGTAGAGTTTGAAATTTGGTATTGATATTCCTCCAGCAGTGTTCTTTCCATTGAGGAGCGTTTTTGCTATTCGGGGTCTTTTATTGTTCCATATGAATTTTTGGATTGCCTCTTCTATTTCCTTGAAGAATGAGGGTGGAATTTTGATAGGTATTGCGTTGAATTTGTAGATAGCCTTGGGAAGTATTGCCATTTTCACCATGTTAATCTTGACAATCCAGGAGCATGGGAGGCTTTGCCATTTTTTAAGTTCTGTGTTGATTTCCTTTTTCAAGATTTTAAAGTTTTCATCATAGAGGTCCTTCACTTCTTTAGTTAAGTTAATTCCTAGGTATTTTATTTTTTGTGGGGCTATTACAAATGGAGTTGCTTTCCTAATTTCAGCCACACTTTTCTCATTGTTGGCATACAGAAAAGCCATTGATTTTGGGGGGTTAATTTTATAACCTGCTACTTTGCCAAAGTTTTGAATCAGCTTGAGTACTTTGGGAGTGGAGTCTATGGGATTCTTTAAATACAAGATCATGTCATCTGCAAAGAGGGAGAGTTTTATTTCTTCTTTCCATATTTGGATCCCCTTTATGTCTGCATCTTGTCTTATTCCTGTAGCTAGGCATTCTAATACTAGATTGAAAAGAAGTGGAGAGAGTGGGCATCCTTGTCTTGTTCCTGAGTTAAGAGGAAATGGCTTTAGTTTTTCACCATTGAGTGTAATGCTGGCTGTAGGTTTGTCATATACAGCCTTTATTGTATTGAGGAATGTTCCATGGATTCCTAATTTTTCCAAAACCTTCATCATAAAGGGGTGTTGGATCTTGTCGAATGCTTTTTCTGCGTCTATTGAGATAACCATGTGGTTCTTGTTCTTGCTCCTGTTGATGTGATGAATAATATTAATTGATTTGCGTATATTGAACCAGCTTTGCATCCCTGAAATGAATCCTGTTTGATCGTGGTGTATGATTTTTTGGATGAATTGTTGAAGTCGATTGGCCAAAATTTTGTTGAGAAGTTTTGCATCAATGTTCATCAAAGAAATGGGTCTATAGTTCTCTTTCTTTGATGAGTCCCTGCCTGGTTTTGGGATGAGGGTTATGATGGTTTCATAGAATGTGTTGGGTAGTGAGCTTTCTCTTTCAATTTCATTGAAGAGGTGGAGGAGAATTGGTGTGAGCTCTGCTTTGAAGGCCTTGTAAAATTCCGCTGTAAAACCATCTGGTCCTGGACTTTTCTTAGCTGGGAGGCCTCTTATTGCTGTTTCTATTTCAATGCTTGATATGGGCCTGTTAAGCTGGTTTAACTCATCTTGGTTTAGTTTTGGCATGTCAATATTTGCTAGGAAGAGGTCCATTTCTGTCAAGTTGTCGAACTTATTAGCATAAAGTTTTGAGAAGTATTCCCTTATAATGTTCTGAATCTTGGTTGTTTCTGTGGTGGTGTTTCCATTCTCATCTCTGAGTTTATTAATTTGGGTGTGTTCTCTTCTTTTTCTGATAAGATTTGCTAAGGTCTGTCAATTTTGTTAAGTTTTTCAAAGAACCAACTCTTTGTTTTGTTGATTCTTTCTATGGTTCTTTTGGATTCTAATTCATTTAATTCTGATTTAATTTTAATTATTTCTTTCCATCTACTGGATTGGGGTTTATCTTGCTGCTCTTTTTCAAGCAGGTTTAGATGTGTCATTAAATTGTTAGTTTCCGATCTCTCCAATTTGTTGATGTAGGAGCTCAGAGCTATAAACTTGCCTCTGAGTACTGCCTTTGCTGTGTCCCAGAGGAGCTGGTAATTTGTGTGTTCATTTTTGTTGAATAGCATGAACATTTGAATTTCCTTTCTAATCTCTTCCATGACCCACTCTTGATTCAGCAGTGTGTTGTTTAGCCTCCATGTGATACCGGACTTTCTTTGGTGGCTTTTGGTGTTGAGTTCTAATTTTATTCCCTTGTGGTCAGAGAGAATGCAGGGTATAACTTCAATGTTTCTGAATTTCGACAAGTTTGCTTTGTGGCCTAGAATGTGGTCTATTTTAGAAAACGTTCCATGTGCTGCTGAGAAGAACGTGTATTCTGATGCTGCTGGGTGAAATGTTCGGTAAATGTCTGTTAAGTCTAGTTGATCTATGCAGCTGTTTAGATCTGCGGTTTCTCTGTTGAGTTTTTGCCGAGTTGATCTGTCTAGTGGGGAGAGTGGTGTGTTAAAATTCCCAACAATTAATGTCTTTGGATCTATATGGGATTTGAGGGAAAGTAGTGTTTCTTTGATAAATTTGGGTGCTCCATTGTTTGGCGAATAGATATTTAGAATTGTAATATCCTCCTGAAGGAGAGATCCTTTAATTAGTATGTAGCGACCTTCTTTATCTCTTCTCACGATTTTTAATTTGAAGTCTATTTTATCTGATATTAGGATTGCAACTCCCGCCTGTTTATTAGGGCTGTTTGCTTGGTAGATTTTGTTCCAGCCTTTAACATTGAAAATGTCTTTGTTTTTACGGGCAAGATGTGACTCCTGCAGGCAGCAGATAGAAGGGTCTTGTTTTTTAATCCAACTAGACAGTCTATGTCGCTTAATTGGAGAGTTCAGTCCATTAACGTTAAGAGATAGGACTGAGAGGTAATTTGTAGTTCCTGCCATGTTATCTACCTTCTTGGGGGCTGCGAAAACTGGGTTCTTCCTATGGTTCTTGGATTCTCAGTTTGGGTGCAGTTTGTTGGCCTTTATTGTGGTCTTGTTGGTTTTCTATGTGTAGGACATCTTTAAGAATCTTCTGTAGGGCTGGTTTGGTGGAGATGTATTGTTTCAATTTTTCTTTGCTGTGGAAGGTTTTTATTTGGCCTTCAGTTATAAAGGAGAGTTTAGCTGGGTACAGTATTCTTGGTTGATAGTTGTTTGTTTTTAGGGCATGGCATACATCATTCCAGGCTCTTCTTGCTTTGATTGTCTCTGCTGAGAAATCTGAGGTGATTCTAATTGGTTTCCCTTTATAGGTGATTACCCTTTTCTCCTTGACAGCTTTAAGGATCTTTTCCTTGTTCTGAGTTGATCCTGTGTGGATTATAATGTGATGGTGGGATGTCCTATTCTGGTCTGGTCTATTTGGGGTTCTAAAGGCTTCTTGTATCTGAATAGGCCTATCTTTTTGCATGTTTTGGAAGTTCTCTGCTAGGATCCTGTTAAACAAATTTCCTAGACCATTAACTTCTGTTTCTAGGTGCTCCTCTACACCCATTATCCTTAGATTAGGCCTTCTGATGGTGTCTTCCAGGTGTTGGATAGATCTATCATATTTCTTGGACTTGTCTTGGATGGTTGTATGTTCTTTCTCTATAATATCTAGGCTGTCTTCAATCCCTGAGATTCGATCTTCTGCATGGTCTAACCTGCTGTCAAGACTCTCTACTTTGTTTTTAATCTCTTTTCCTTCTAATTGGTCAGCTTTGATGGCTTCAAGTTCTTTGTTGAAGCTCTGTTTTACGTCTTGTATGAATCTCTTTACTTCCTTAATTTGGTGTTTAGTGTTTGTTCTCAAATCACTTAGTTGATTGGATATGGTTTCTTTGGACTCCCATTCCTTCTGTTGGGTTCCATTCAGCATTCCCTTTGTGGTCTCCCTGACTTCCTTCAGCTCTTTGTTAATGGATTCTATGGATGCCTTTAGTGATCTTTGTATGTTCTCTACCTGGTCTCTCAATTCCTGTATTACTCTTTGTTTAGCTTCCTCACGTTCGTGGGATTCCTGCAGTTCTCTTTGAGTGTTCTCAGCCTGCTCACGCCATTCCTCCCTTTCTCTTTGAGTATTCTCAAGTTGTTCATGCAAATCCTGTATCAGTTTTTGAGTAGCTTCCTCACGCTTCCTGTATAAACTTCTGGGATGCCTCCTCTCTCTCCCTATCACGCTCATAGAGAGTCCTTTGTAAGTTGTCAAACTTCTCATTTATCATGTTTGCCACCAGTATTTGTAGAGCTATTTGGGAACTCTCCTCTAGATTGTTCATTATCTGATCTGACCCCTGATTATCAAGATTGGGAATTGAGATACCTGAATTTGCCATTTTTCTTGTGTTTTTCCGGCTTACTCTGCCCATTTGAGATGAAGATAGTACCAGTTTTGTGCTAGAACACTATCTTAAGGCAACCATCAACCAAAGTTTGCATTTGTACAGTCAATAGTCTACAGATACAATCTAGTTCAACAGATACATCTATTCAACATCAAACAACTATATTTTAAAGGACTTCGAACCGCAGAAAAGAATTTGGAAAACCAGAAATTATTAGGATTAGCGAGAGATGTGGGTGAGAAATAGGAATAGATTGGTGTGGGGAGGCACAGGGAGAGTTAACTATGTCCCAATCACAATGCAGGAAATGGGTTGGGTAGGATGCAAGTAGAGAGAGAGAAAAAAAGAAGAGGGGGATAGGGGAATGAAAAGAGACCCGAGGGGGAAAAAATAGAAACGTAAAAATTAATGTTATTGTAGAGATTAAAAGACCATCTATTTAGAGAGGAATGTGAATATGTTGTGAGAAAGGGAGGGACATAGAGGAGATGTGAAAAACTTTAAGGATGGGAAAGGGAGAAGAAAAGATCAGAAGTTCAGTAGAGCTAGACAAAAAACAAAAAGATAATTATGAAAGAAAGAAAAAGAGAAAGAAGATAAGAAAAGAAAGGAAAAATGCTCATTTACATATTCCTAAAATAAAAATTATAAGAAGAGAAAAAAAAGTTACTGGAAATCAATTATTTTTTCAGTAGATGCAAAAATTAAAGATTAATAAAAGTTTTAAAAGACAAAAAATTATATATATATAAGGTAACAAAAAACAAAAAACAAACAAGAAAACGAAAAGAAGAAGAAAAAAAAGAAAAAAGAAAAAAAAAGTCCTTTGATTTTTTTTGGGGGGGGAGGGGTGGGAAGAATCCTGTATCTCCCTTTTGTCTGTAACCAGCCTTTTGTTGGAGTCTCTGGTCAGCTTGAGGTCCTGTGGCTTGTTTGGTTTCTTAAGTCGGTTTGTTGGAAGAGGCAGAAAAATGCTCTGCTTTACCCAAGATTTTGAGATCCCCCTCCCAGGTTAGTTTTCTAGGAGGGTGATCTGCTTTGAGAATCACAAAAGAGGGGGATGCAGTGGTGAGGCTAGGTTCTGGGTAGAGTTGAGGCCTTTCAACAATCAGTAGCTTTTTCCTGGGGCTGTTTTGTGCAAAAAAAAAAAAAAATCTCCCAGAGCCCAGCCTGGAGCCGTTCTCAGGGATTCTGTTTTTCAATTGATTGTTGAGGCTGCTAGAGGGAGGGGCAGCCTCTGGCTCTGGTTACCCAGTGAGGGAAGCCACTCCAATTGCTGGCGCCTGAGCTGGGTGACTTTTCCCTGGATGGAGCCGAGTCTGGCAGGTCACTTTGCCATTAAGTTCTTGTGACCTGCTAAATGACTCGTTTTATTCCAAGGCCTGGGTTGGAGCTGGCAGCTCCTCCGAGCTTTGTCGGTATCCAAGATGGAGATCACCAGTGCTGGGGGGGGAGGGGTGGCCTTCCCTCCTCTGCTCCCTGAGAAGGAGTGAGGATGTCGGGTTTCTACTCACGCCGAGTCTTGGATCCTGGGTCATCTCTGGTCTGCAAGCTGCAGGATGAAGATGTCCGCTCTTTGTTGGTTCTTCCTGGTGTTGAGTAGAATCTGCTCGCCCGCTGCGTCTGGCTCCTTCGTGGGGGGATTTAATTTTTGAGTTCCAGGTATATTTTAGATATGAGACCCTTGTCCATTGTATGGCTAGTGAAGATCTTCTCCCAATTCGTGGGCTTTCTATTGATCTTGCTAGCTATGTCCTTTGCCATGCAGAAGCTCTGCAACTTCACGCAATCCCATTTGTCCAACCTTTCTTTGATTTGTTGTGTTTCTGAGTCTCTATTAAGAAAATTTCGGCCTGCGCCAAGGAGACCTAGGGTTTCTCCTATTCCATCCTGTAATGTTTTCAGAATGTCTGCTTTGACTCCGAGGTCTTTGATCCATTTGGAGTTGATTCTGGTGCAGGGTGATATATAAGAATCTAGCTTTAGTTTTTGACAAGTAGTTAACTAATTTTGCCATCACCACTTACTGAAGAGGCTGTCTTTCTTCCATTCTATTGTTTTAGCTTCCTTATCGAAGATTAGATGGCTATAGGTCTGTAGGTTCATTTCCGGGTTTTCAATTCTATTCCATTGGTTCTGAGGTCTGTTCTTGTGCCAGTTCCAAGCTGTTTTGATTACTATGGCTTTTCAACCATTGTTTTAAACGTCATATATGATTGACATTATTGGAGTGCGTGTGTGTGTGCGTGCACATGCGAGTACGTGTGTGCGTGCACGCACAGGTCCTAAGGGCACTGTCTGGGTCTGGGCACTGTCTCTGAGCTATTTGCTCAAGGCTAGCACTCTGCTATTAGTCTCACAGATACTTTTCTAGATAATTGGTGGTTAAATGGAGATAGGAGTGTCACAGACTTTCCTGTTTTAGCTAGCTTTGAACCACAAGCCTCTGATCACAGCCTCCTGAGAAGCTAGGATAACGAGTGTGAGCCACTGGTGCTAGGCCACTTTCCTCATTTTTAAAAGCAGTAGAAAATAGAGGGAGAGTTGCATTTGGTATGAATTTAATGTTGTTATATTTCTTGGCAAAAGAAAAGATGTGAAAAATTGAGACTCAGAGGGGGAAATAAAAATATAGCTAGGTACTAGTGGCTCATACTTGTAATCCTCTCTTCTCAGAAAGTTGAAGTCTAAGGATCATGGTTTAAAGCCAGCCCAGGGAGGAAAACACATAAGACTCTCATCTCCAATTAAACACCAAAAAACAAATCTGGATGTGGAGATGTGGGTTAAGTTGTAGAACCTTAGCCTTGAGCAATCAAGCTTAGGGAAGTGCCAGGGCACTGAGTTCAAGTTCCAGGACACACATACCTACACACACATACACAAAATGAAGAGGCAACATTAAAACATTTTCTTCATTCAAAACACAAAAGAAAACAAAACAAAATATATAGCACTTACGTTTTACCAACTACTGCTTCAAATGTTAGAAAGATGTTCAATCAGAGGCATAGTACATCAAACAATTACACCGGTGTCTTATATAACATTTATCTGATTTGGGGAAGGGAAGGGGAATAACAAAATGCTGAAACAAGGACAAAGGATGACCCATTGCAATGATACTCACTAGATAGTGTGTCCGAAATGAACCTTACAACTTCCGGGGACAGGGGAGGAGTGGGGGAGGAAAGGAATAGTGGGAGAAAAACAAAGGAGGGGTGTTAACCCCTCATTACCTTATTAATGTAACTGTAACCCCTCTGTACAGCAACTTTACAATAAAATAAAATGATTAGGCTTTCTCTTGATGAGAGGCAATTTTTACTTCATCTAGTAAATTAGAATAATAAGAATATACTGGCACTTTAAGTCTTCTCATTGTGAATAAACAGATATACATAAATCAAAAGTGAATTCTAAGGGTGGTTGATGAAGTTGTGGAACATGATCATTAGAGCTGCAACAATATGATGAAAGAAGGCTTGTAACCTTACTTTGCTGATACCTTGTCTAGGCTCTGCTCTTACAGCACAAAGATCGGACCATTTATGAATAAGAGCTCTGCCAATATCCTGACTCTTCCCAAACCAAACTTTGATAACCCCAATGACATAAAAAGCGTTATCAACACACAAAGACTTAAAGAACAGAATTCTAACAAAGCTTGGATTCTTCAAAGGAAATTCCTTATGGTTTTGTTGTGATTCTCAAGTGGAAAGAATTTTTTAGTGCATTTGTAATTTGTCATGTTGGAGTATGTGTATTTTTTCTTTTACCATTGTTCCCACAGTATAGTAGTAACAACTATGTCTCAGATGCTAAACTAGTGTTATGCGAGTACTTACAAATGTGCATAGTTTGTTGGTATTGTTTTTTCTCATTTTCTTTTACAGATAGATTAGGTTTATTCTTCCATTGTCTTGCTTGTTTCTCCTTACAGAATGTCCTTCCTCTTCAAAAGGGTAAAACATTGATCTTCATTTGTTCAGTTGGGCTAGCCCATGAAAAATTATGGGAACTCCTTATATATTCCATGAAACAGGATTGAAATAGTTCATTTTACTTAAGGTTATTGGTCATACAGGTTTGCTAAAGTGAGTGGATCTTTTATGATGAAGTTCTGCTTAACAATCTGCCATCAATCTACCATCTGTCTATATCTATCTGTCATCTGCCTATCAATGCTTTTTAATCTGTCACTGACTTTTAAATGTAAGATAAAGTTAACAGAGATTAAGGCCAGGAACCGAGGCTAATAAATGCTTTTTCAATGAAACCATCACCAATTGTCAAAAATAGCTTGGCACCAGTGGCTCATGCCTGTAATCCTAGCTACTCAGGAACACTTTAAACCACCTCTGATGCTGACATCTCAGGGTTGTGATTCAAAGCTAGCTGAAACAGAAAAATACATGACACTCTTATCCCCAAGTAACTGCCAAAAGGCTGAAAGTAAAAATGTGGGTCAAGTAGTAGAGTACCTAAAAGCAAGAGTGATAGGTCTTGAATCCTAGCTGAAATACCATCACGAGAGAGAGAGTGGAGATTCCATAGACTAGAAAGTTGTTAATGTCACTGACCAATTGTCTATCCCTCTAAATTGATATGCAGGGCTCTCAGAATAAATCATTATTCACTGTGCTCCACATTTTTGGTGACAAAAGGTAATTCATTTAATAACTGACACTTTAGTATTTTTGTAAATGTGATACCCCACCACCAGCGTCTGTATGATTTTTGTAAACACATAAAATGTTAAGCAATCTTTTTTTTATGAAAAGACAAAAGTGTCTTCAGGGTATAAATGGAAATGAAATTTTGTTGTGGGTGGTGGTTTAAAGTATTCCTGAGGCTAAGTTCAAGTAATTGAATCTGAACATCTAAATTCTATTTTGATCTTCCCCTTAGCTATATCACATAAACCGCTTTACACTTGGTAATTCTCATCCTACCCAGCAACCGCCCCTGATCAACACTGCCTCAGATCAAAAGATGAAAAGATAGAGTTCTTTGTATATTCTATAAACTACCAGATTAATTTGGGAGATTATGTGAGAAATTCTACTGCTGCAGGGAAGAGTATAAACATCATGGCTCCTTGCAATCCTAGGATCCGCTCTTTCCAACCTCACCCCACATCAGCTTCTCTATATAGGGATCTTCTTGATGTTCCCAGAACCATTGCTTCTGATACTGCGTGAGGCAAGCTTTTATGGAATGCTCAGGGAGTAAGTAGTTTTAGCATAACACAATATAGAAAACAACTTACAGCAACTAATATCATTGGTCATTCCTCACAAAGGGAACATGCCCAGCATGCACTTGGCTACATTTTGTGCCTCTTCTCACCCTCTTTCTTCCCCTGAAGGCCTCTCCTTCATACCACAGATGCCAACTCAAAGCTCAATGTTGCAATTACTCTAGTGGAACAAACTTACTCCTTTCTCATAAAGCTATGCTGGTGAACCTTACATTTCCCAGACACAGGTGTCTGTTACAGGTCATCAAGACTCAGCAAGATGTCTTCCTCAATAATATGCCCAACTTTCACCTCTGGTGCTTTCTGCATTGCCCAGCATCATTCCAGGTATGTTGACGTCTGAACTGAAGTAAACAACTGGGTAAATAATGGAGGATTTCAGCCAGGACAATGAATTATGGAAAGGGATGTTGAGGCATGTATAGACGCATAAGTCATAACACAGCATTAATGTATTCCAAAATACAGGTACATTCAACACACAGAACTAACAGAGAAAAGGAAATGCTTAGCAATAAAACGTGCAGCTGAGTGTAGGTTTCAGCGAATGCTTTACAGAGGGAGGATTGACTCTGTAGGGCCTCAGAAGCTAAATCTTTCTCTGGATAGATACAAATGGACCAATGGTTGGCATTCTAGTAGGGACGGATGGCCATTTGAATATTTATAATAACTTTCAAGAACCATAAAATATTATCAATACAGGTGGAAAGCTATGAGATATGAGCTATTTTTTATAGTGCTGGCCCTGGGGCTTAAACTCAGGCAGGGCATGGGCTCTGTCTCTGAGCTTCTCTGTGCTTAAGGCTAGTGCACTACCACTTGAGCCACAGCACCAAGTTCTGGCTTTTTCTGTTTACGTGACACTAAAGAATTGAACTCAGGGCTTCATGCATGCTAGGTAAGCACTTTATCACTAAGCCACATTCCCAACCCTATGAGCTACCCTTGAGAAGCATACAAGGTACATACATGACTGTCTTGTTATGGATCATATGATTTTGCAGGTCTTACATGGCCCAGGGTCAGGATCTTACCTGACCCAAATGAAATGATCATGTGATAAGTTCTAATGAAACATAATAGTACATATCCAGAGAGCTATGGACATAGTGCTAGATCAATGTCAAAACTATGTAGCAACACTTGGGTACATGAAAATGAGAACATGACCAACCATTAAGCCCTGGACGGCAGCTACTGTTGGCTCTCTACCTATCAGCCATTTACTTTCCACATGTGCTCAGTGTATCCAAATTTGAGGTTGAATGGGCCTAAGCTAGTCTGGAAAATTCCATTTCCTTTGCCATGTACTGATGTGCGATGTTGCACATGACCTGATTTTGGCCAACATAACAAAAGAAAAGGTTTCGGATACTTTTAAACCCAGAGAACCAAGACATAGAAATGAGAGCTATTAATTTAAAGTCCTGATGCCATTAATCCAACCTTTATACTTCAAAATACCATATTTTAAGTCACTTTAATAAAGTAACCTAATATTTTCAGCCCCAATCATCCTTGCTATTTTAACGTAATAATTATATGCCAATGACCAGCTGACAAGCATCAGAGAAAAGTGGCTGGAAATAATTAAGAATAGTTTCTAAGGGAAGGGGTGGCTTCAGCCAGGTAATCATAACTAGTGACTTTGTTATGTTATAAAGCTTACTAAAGAAAATATAAAAAGAACATTGATGGGAGATAGAAATATGAATAAATAAATTAAACATATTGGAGGACCAATGTGTAACTAGACTATTAAAGTAGAATTGGCTAAATAGAGGTTTATTTGTTGTTGTTGTTTGTTTGTTCTGTTCCTGAGACTTGATCTCAGGGTCTGGGCTCTGATCTCTGGGCTCTGTCCCTGAGCATCTTTTGCTCAGGGCTAATGCTCTACAACTTGAGCCATAACTCTACTTCTGGCTTTTTCTGAGTATTTAAATGGAGATTAGAGTCTCTTGGACTTTCCTGCCCAGGCTGGCTTCGAACCACAATCCTCAGATCTCAGCATTCTGAGTAGCCAAGATTACATGTGTGAGCCTCTGGCACCCAGCTGGTAGAAGTGTTTTGGTGAACCAGTTTAAAGAAGTAAAGCTCATAAATTTGGGACAATGGCAGATGTCCAGCATGACCAATCCACCAGGTTCTTTCCTTTTATCACCTCCATTTGTGTTGCCTACCAAAGCAAATCAAAGAAAGTAGACATGAAAACCTATCATACAGTTACTCTTCTGACCCAGGTGTAGGCTGATGACTTGAATCATAATTCTACACCAAAACTTACCACTTTCATTTTGATTCATCCTAGGAATTCATCATAGAAATTACTAAGGAATTATTGTTTCATTTTAATTTAATTTCATATTAATTCATCCTTAATAATTGGCTAAACTTTGTAGTCAAACATCTTAGCCATGTCTGTCTCTGATGAAAATAAATCAAATTCTTTTTCAAAAGGAACTTAAACTCATCTACAATGCCCTAGGTTTACTTGCAGGTTTTCTAGCACACTCACCTGAACATTCACATTCTAATTACCCAGGTCCCTTATAACTGTTCCAGTAGACTGCTCCTATCTGTAGCTACTTTGATGCACTTTCTCCTTATATTTTCCTTATTTATCTTGAGGTTTTGATTATAGTCTTCACGAAACAAGAAAGAATAACTATCCCCAGAAAATCTTTGCCGACATTCTACAAATACAGTTGCCTACATTCTACAGATACCGTCAGCCCTCCTCACCCATGGGCTCCAACATCTGCAGACATAATCAAGTACAGATCAGAAAGATTCTAAAAAATCTTTCATTTCTCCTGAACCCACACAGACCATTTTCCTTGTCCTTATTCCTAAACTATCTAGTACATCAACTAGTTATATAATATTAGTAACATTAGGTAGTCTAGAGATAATGTAAAGGGACCTATACATCTTCAGATTTGGGGTCTCAGAGGAGTCCTGGAACCAACCTTAGTGATATAGAAACATTTATCTTTGTTTGAGAGCCTTTGATAAGTAGTCCATTCTGTTGAAGAATGGGCTTCTTCCAGAAGAAGTTGCCTGCACTCATTTGTGTGTGGTCAGCTGAGTGAACCAGATACATTTGCCAGTTTTCTTTAGTATCTCTTTTATGTCCAGAATCTTAGCTGGGACAACTGGATGGATGTCACCTAGGTCTCTGTATCTTATTGAATCTGCAGATTGGCCCAAATACACTTTCTGAATACAGAGGAACAGAAAGAGGACACCATCAAGGCCTCTTAGATCCTGAACTGGCACATTGTGAACCTTTGTGAACTTCTTTATTTACCAAAGACAAAAGCCTAGCAGATTCAAGGAGTAAGTAAACAAATGTCACCTCTAAATGGGAATAGCTACAAGGATACAAGTACAGGAAGTGAGAGTGAGCTGAAGCCCTCTTCCTAATCAGAACAATATACTCTCATTACATCATGCCTCTATTATTTGGGGCAATCACGGTAATGTTCATTTTACATTTTACATTTCAGTTACTCTTTGATGGATGACTATTTTCCTCTCCATCCCACTTAATGATTATGTGTTACAAAAGCCAGGTGTCTTGTTCTTCACACACAGATTTTACTACATATTTATTATAGGAAAGAAAATGAATAAATAAATGAATGATTTTTCTCTACTATAGGATCTGGTTTGGAATGTGGCTTAGCGATAGAGTGCTTGCCTAGCATGCATGAAGCCCTGGGTTCGATTCATCAGTACCACATAAATGGTAAAGGCTGGAAGGGGTGCTGTGGCTTAAGTGGTAGAGTGCTAGCCTTGAGCAAAAGAAGCTCAGGGGACATTGCACAGATCCTGAGTTCAAACCCCAGGATTGGCCAAAAAAGAAAAAGGAAAAAAAGAAATATAATCCTTCCGGACCAAAATGTGGGAGATATTCTGGAGATTTTTCTCTAGCTTTTAGGAGAAGGAAGAGAATCAAAGTTCTGCTAAGATTCTATCAAGTAGCAAAACATAAACTTCTAGTAATAGACCAATACACACACACACACACACACACACACACACACACACACACACACACACACACACACACACACACACACACACACACACTTGCAATGGTCATTAATAAATGTACTGACTAAACTTACTGAATTTGAAAACGAAATCATCAGAATCAAATTTTATTTTTGGTCAACCACAAATGCTTTAACTATTTGCTAAATGCACTGTCAGTGGGTTCAGTGAATAAAAACAGTAAGAGGAAATAATCAAAATAAAATGAACATCTTTGTTAAAAGCTGAATATTTTCCTGTATCTTTTGAAAACACTTGGCTTTGTGATCTGTGAATAGACTTTCCTTTTTCATGCTGTGAAATTATAGTAGTTTTCACATGCAGAATAAAAAACCAGGATTTTTTTTTAAAGATTGCAATAGATTTTTAACTATTTTTTTAAATAGTGACTTTCTACCTTTGCAAAAGCCTTTTTTTTATCACTCATCAATTATAGGTTGTGCAAATATGAAACATTCCACTGAACAACATTTATGACCTTTTGCTCTAGCTGGGCTTTCTTTTTCAGAGTATTTCATTTCCCAGAGTACTCACATTCCTTTTTTTACACTTGAAAATCTACTCAATGGAAATTGTTAAAGTAATGCTGCGATTAAACTAGCTTTTAAAAAGTGAAAAACAACTGAGAGACATACAAAATCATTTTTAGAGCTGTGATAGAAAAGCCCTTCTGACATGTATTTTTATTCCCCCTATTTTTTAAAAAAACTATGACCTTTGTAGTTTAAGAATTTATATTCTGTTTTAAAGCTTATCTTTTCAATGCTCAACTGTTCTGTTGTGCTATTTTACAATATGCAATCATGTTCTAGATGGAAATGAAAGTCGTTTTTATAAAAGAAAGAAAGAAAGAAAAGAAAACACAGTCAATTTACCTGCCTTTCCACTACTTATTAACATTTCCCAGCCACTTGCTTTGCCTCAAAGGCTTGTAAAAGTGATTTGTGCAAAGCCCTTTATAAAATCAAATGTCAATAGGCAAAAGAAACAGCCTGTTCTCCCATTTTAAGAACTAGAATTAATTTGCATAAGATGGGAACTAATTAAAAAAGAAAGAAAAAGAGGGAAGGAAGGAAGGAACGAAGGAACGAAGGAAGGAATGAAGGAAAGTGACAGAGGGAAGGTTGAAAAAAGAGGGAAAGAAATACAAAGAAAAGGAAGGGAGAGGAAAAAAAGCAAAGAAGACAGGCTGAACTGTCCATTAACATGCATGGAATAAGAAATTCAAATGTCAAATATAGAGTATTTATAGATTGAATTAAACACTCTGGGAAGATAGTTTTAAAATTTATGATAAGTTACACTATGTAACATTATATATTAAAAATATTTCTAATCACTAAAAGGCTTTCAAGTTTCATTACAAGACCTGCAACAAATTTGCTGATTGGAAAGAGTTTGTGCATACATGGTTATGTATGGAGAGAGCTTTTGGAATCTAAGAATCCAACTTGGCTATTTCCTGGTTCTACAAGTTTAGGCAGATTATTTTACATCTAGAAATGTCAAATTTCTCATATGCAATGTAGTGATCATCACAGACAGCAGTAGGGCATACATTAATTGAAATGAGTAGTTGGATGTTTAGTGTAATGATTGGTACACAGTGAGAGCACAGAGTTAGCTAATTATTTGTGTAAACTTGGACATTAGTAATACATTAGTCTCCTTTAAGTGCATAGCACTATGCTACATATTCTGTGAAGAATTTTGGGCATTTTTCATCCCTGGAAGGTAGACATTATTCATGAGACATGGAGATTTACAAAGTAAATTCCTAAAAAATATATAGAACCTGATTCATATGTGTGGAATTCACAAGCAATTGTCTCAGTTTGCCATGCTGTTCTTGAAGCCATTTAATGCTTCCTGCACCTTTAAGTAACTCCATTCTTGGATAAGATGAAATACATATACATCAATTTAAAGCCATGAAAGAAATTTCTTGAGATTTAACCCTAAAACACTGTTGCTTCTTTTGCATACTGCCCAGACCATATTTAACTCTTTATGAAACTTATCAAAAGTATTGATCTTCATACCTATCAATTATCATCATAGGAATAATTGTACAAGGCAAGTAGACATGGACCCTAGCTCAAACAACAAGGCTAAAAATGAAATTCCTAAATACTATTATTTCTCTATCTTCCAGCTTTTAGAACACAGCCAAGTAACAAAACCCTAGGTTCTTACCTTGGGATTTATGCCTGTTCTCCCATGGGATCCACCAACTTGAATGGAAAAAAAATTAGTCTTAATTTTTGCTAGCCAGTATTTGAGGCATACAGGGAGAAACACACTCACCTGTACCAGCTCCAAAGATGGACCCAGAGACAAGTATAGCAACAGCAAGACTTTAAGAGGGGTCTTGCAAGATTGGGTGTCGGATAGGTACACCCTAGGCAAATACAATAAGCTATATATGCCTAGTCCATGAGGAACTTCCCCCAGTTCTTCATTGGCTGAGGACTATGGGGTTTACATTTTGCCTGAATATCATGTAAGTTACTTTGTGTTGGGTAATTCAATTGCATGCACCTCTTGAGGTTGTATAAATGCTCATTATTACATGTACTATTATTATTATTATTAAAACTTTGAAATGTTAAAGACTGCTATAGCATTGAAAAAAAGACAAGGAAGAGAAAGAAGTAGAAAGAAGGGAAGGGAAGGGAAGGAAAGGGAAGGGAAGGCCCTGAATGAGCCTGAGCACTCCGTGATTAACTGCAGTCAGCATTAGACTTGGTAAACTATTGAAAATGGGAAATCATCCTTCGAAGCAATCCTTAACAATCATCAATCATAAAGAATTGAAACATGATAGATTCAAGGGAGAATCAAATAGTGTAATTCCTTGGAAAGGCAAAATCAAAGTTCAACAAAATAAACACCAGGAAGCAGGTATTTAAAAGGGGTGGGGTAGGGTCAAAGGGGAAGTGGTAGATGAATGAAGAGGAGAAGAGGGGGAATTCAATGTATATCCTACAAAATTAAGAAGACTGAGGGAAGTGGTGGGCAGGGGATGGATGGATGAAACATCGAAAGAGGTGACATTACTCACATATTGGAAATGAACTTTACAATTTGGGGGGGGATTAAGGGAAGGGAAAGTGGGAGAAAAATAAGGGAGGGGGTAACAATGTTTGACAAGAAATGTACTCATTTCTTACAACTATAACCCCTTTGTACATCACCTTAACAATAAAATTAAATGTTAAAAAAAAAGAGGTGACAGCCGGGTGCTGGTGGCTCATGCCTGTAATCCTAGCTACTCAGGAGGCTGAGCTCGAGGATCACAGTTCAAAGACAGTCTGGGGAGGGAAGTCTATGAGACTCTTATCTCCAATTAACTATCAGAACACCAGAAGTGGCGCTGTGGCTCAAGTGGTAGAGCTCTTGCCTGGAGCTGAAGAACTCAGGGACAGTGCCCAGACCCAGACTTCAAGTTCAAGCCCCATGACCAACAACAAAAAACAAGAGGTAACATTGATCAAGATGCATAAACTGCATAAAGTGCTTTGTCAAGTGGCAACTCCTCTCTACAGTTACTTAAAGATAATTTTTTAAGTCTGTAGGAACTCCTAAAATACAATAGTAATACTAATTGGAGCTGCCCACTATGGATTTGTTTTACAGCAAGTCCACGAAGCCTAGCTTTCTCTGTAGCCACACTAGCACTAAGTGGCACTTCTGGAATTTCAAATCACATGATATTATCAGGAAGATCATAGAGATAAAGCAGTACTATGATCCAACTTTTGCTAAAGCACACTGTACATGAACCTTTGATCTCAAATCAGAGTCATTTTCCTGACAAAACTTTACATTTTTCAGTAGCTTCTCACTATTTTCTCTAGATTTGTACCTACAACCAGAGTAAGCTGAACGTGCCATTGTCAGAATGTCAATTATGATTGAAGAACTGCATTAACATGTAAATATTCAAACCTTTTCACATTTTGATTTCCATCAAAATAAAAGTTTTCCTTTTGCTTTGGGCCCTGAACCTGCTGTTTTACCAATTCATAATGCCAAAAAAGAAAAAAAAATGGAAAGCTTACAAAAGACATAAAGTTGAACAGAGCAGTAAGAAGGGAGAAGAAAAGGAAAGATCTCAGAACCATAGGAAACAATATAAACGCCCATAGAAAAGTTGCAAAAACATACTCAAAGCAATATTGTAGAAGGGAGGAAAGCTACAAAGTCCCATTTCATATTACAAAGTACCTGTCACCCTTAGAGATCAGTACTACACAAATTAAAACCAATACATAATACAACACACATCCAGTAGATTGGAAGACAAGTAAAAAAAAATATGGGAGTGATATGTGTTGGTGAGGAACAGTGAAATTAAGAACAGTGAGAATCCTCATATTGTAAGTGGGAACAATGTTGGATAAAACTTTTGGCATGACACTGGGCAACAGTTCTCAGATCAATATACTTTAGAAACAATGTAGCACATGAATTAGCTTTTGTGGGTTGAGGGGGTAGGAAGGTGGTGGGTGTGCATGCACACACACTAGTCCTGGGTCTTGAACTCAGGGCCTGAATTCTGTCCTTGAGCCAAGTGGTTTAGCACTTGAGCCACGGTTCTATTTTGTCGGTTAAATGGACTTTTCTGGAGGGCTTTGAACTGTGCTCCTCAGATATCAGTCTCCTGTGTAGCTAGGCTTACAGGTATAAGCATTCAGTGCCCAGATGCAAGAAAAAGTTTTAAAGAAGAAAGAAAAGACTCATTATATTCATAATCTGCTTTGTTGAATGGCAACTGCCTTGTATAACTACTTAAAGATAATATAAATATTTTAAAAGAAATGTAGACAGGAAGGGTGAACAAATGCAGTCATGGTATTAAATATTGGTATTGAATATATACTATATATGCAAAAACAATGCATTATGTAACTTGTGAGCAGAGTTGGAAGGAAAAAATGGGGAAAGCAAAGGAAGATTTGATATTGTAAAAGAAGCATTGTACTCATTATTTGACTTATGATATTGTAAGCCCTTTGTGTAACTCCTTAATAATAACAATAAAAAGCAACACAAATAATAAACCTTGATAAATGTTAGAAAGAAGGAAAGAAAGGAAGGAAGAAAGAAAGAAGGAAGGAAGGAAGGAAGGAAGGAAGGAAGGAAGGAAGGAAGGAAGGAAGGAAGGAAGGAAGGAAAGAAAGATATGCCGGGTACCAGTGGCTCATAGTAATACTAGCTACTCAGGAGGCTGAGATTTGAGGATCATGGTTTGAAGCCATCCCAGACAGGAAAGTCCATAAGACTCCTATCTCCAATTAACTGCCAGAAAACACCAGAAATGGTACTGTGACTCAAAGTGGTAGAGCTCTAGTCTTAAGCAAAAAAGCTCAGTGACAGCACCCATGCACTGAGTTCAAGCCCCATGATCAACAACAACAAAAAAATATATGAAAGGAAAGGAGGGAGGGAGGGAAAGAGGGAGGAGGGAGGGAGGGAGGAAGGAAGGAAGGAAGGAAGGAAGGAAGGAAGGAAAGAAGGAAGGAAGGAAGGAAGGAAGGAAGGAAAAGAAGAGAAGAGAAGAGAAAAGAGAAAAGAAAAGAAAAGAATCTGGAAGTGTTCCTGATATATCCTGATATATGTGAGATCTGGGGAAGAGAAGGGTGAAAAAAAACATTTGAGAAAGTTCTGTTACACACAGACAAACGTAACCTCTTTCAAGCCTAAAAGTTTAGAATCAATGTTAACTTTATTCTGAAAGTATTTTCACCAGACTCAGGCAAATTATGTATACACTTTGTGTGTGTGTGTGTGTGTGTGTGTGTGTGTGTGTGTGTGTGTGTGTGTGTGTGTGTGTGTGTGTGTGTGTGTGTGTAAGCACTTAAAAAAGGGTTATAGAGGGCTGGGAAGGTGGCTCAGTGGTAGAGTGCTTGCCTTGCATTCATGAGGCCCTGGATTCGATTCCTCAGCACCACATAAGCAGAAAAAACTGAAAGTGGTGCTGTGGCTCAAGTGGTAGAGCGCTAGCCTTGAGCTGAAGAGCTGAGGGACAGCGCCCAGGCCAAGAGTTCAGGCCCCATGACCACCCTCCCCTCTAAAAAAAGAGTTATAGATTATACCTATCATCTCAACAAATGCCCTTTTTATCTCAAATTATATTTTAAACCTTCAGCTTCTTTGTTGAGAGCTCTATTCTGATGTCTTATTGATAGACAAAATGAATATGTTCAAAACTAAGCATCCCTTTCTCTGAAACAAAATTCATTTTTAGACTAGTGAGTTAGCTGTACAGTTTATGCCCAATTTTTCTAAATCTCTCAGAATGAACCTCTCAAGATCTCCTTTTGTACTCTTGTGCTCTTATCTCCATCCAAATTAGTCATTAAATACTTAATTACTAGGTCATTTTCCATGGGTCATAGCAGGGACGTTTGTTATTCAAGGTGTAGGACATAAGTAGCTATATCAAAACTGACCATAAATGAGGGAAGGTTTTCCTCTGAAGCCTTTCTCATCTATTTTTTCCATTCTTATTGGGGAATCTAAATTCAAACAATCATTTCTCTATGTCTAGACAATTACTATTGCCTTATGCTTTCATTTTTCCATTCACTTTTGTCCACAGAACTTCTTAACATTCATCTGAATTCCAACTTAATCCGTTATGAAAAAAGCATACACCTCACACTTCTAGAATACTTGACAATTTGGCAAATGTATTCACATGAATTATCCTATTCATGGTATCTTTTCATGTGTCTGGGCTATATAATAAGATTGGCATAGGGGACAATTTTACAAACAAGGAAACTAAGTCAAACAGAGTTATAAATGAGATAACAAGTGAAAAGAAATTTAAGTGGAAATTTGAATTCCACTTTTTTCCAGCATTTTCCAATAAGCCATGGTTATACAGCTAACACACTGTAGAGGTGGCTAGAACTGAGCAAATTACCAGATGTCCAGTACATGTTCCTAGTGGAAGTTTGCACAGATTTCTCTCTGAAGCAGATAATTTGGTCTGTAAAGATTCCATGTTGGTCTGGGAAGGTGGCTCAGTGGTAGAGTGCTTGCCTTGCATGCATAAGGCCCTGGGTTCAATTCCTCAGTACCACATAAGCAGAAAAAAATAAAGCCAGAAGTGGTGCTGTGGCTTAAGTGGTAGAGTGCCAGCCTTTAGCTTAAGAGCTGAGGGACAGCGCCCAGGCCCAGAGTTCATGCCCCATGACTGACAAAAAAAACAAAAATTAAAAAATTAAAAAATATTCTATGTGACATAGATATTCTGCTGTGGTATTCTCTATCTTACTCTTTCTCTGCCTCTTTTTCTTTGTCTTTGTCTTTGTCGGTCTCTCTGTGTGTGTCTCTTTGTCTCTCTGTCTCTGTCTTTTTCTATTTCTGTCTCTGTCTCTCTCTGTCTCCCTTTCTCTCTGTTTCTCTGTCTCTGTTTCTCTGTCTCTCTGTTTCTCTGTCTGTCTCTGTCTCTGTCTCTGTGTCTGTCTGTCTGTCTGTCTCTGTCTCTCTTTCTCTCTCTCTTTTTCTCTAAGAAAAGAACACAGCCTTTTAACTTTCATTTCATTTCTGTCTCCCTGCCTAGGAAGAAAGTATTGTTGATTTAGGACCTAAAGACTCCTTTTAAATCTGAGATTGATGTGGATAATGTTAAGCTAGACTTGCCAGACTCAGGTTATGTATCTGCGCTCACAATGAGCACCTGAGAGAATAGTTGGTGTAGACAGGGCTGTGATGAAATCCTATAAGAAATGAATACAACATACAATCATTATAGCTACACCAGAGCAGCAGGGAACAGGAGGAAATATTCTTTAAAAGAAGAAAGAGAAAGGAAAGAAAGAGGAATTGCTCTGGGTATATAACCAAAAAGTGTTACTTACCATATATAACTCTCCCAAGTGAAGAAGGCACTATACAGCCAGGAAAAAAAAATAGCTGTTGCTTAGCTTTTGGAAAGATAATTTTATTATTCTTACATTTTTACATTTTAAGTATGTAATCGTAATGGCTACTTTTGTCAACATTTCACAGGGAATGAATCTTCCCCATGTGTAGTTTCATAGAAAAACTAATTTGTTTTGAAAACCTATTCTTGTCTGAATAAATGAGAATCACCATCTATTTTAACATGTTAATATTAGAAAGAACTATAAAATGCTCCCAATAGCACCTGGCACGGAAAGCAGAGAAAAATAAATATCACTTAGGAAGCTCCTGTTATGTGCCCAGATCATTACACATAGCTCCTTTCGTTTGACAGCAATCCTAAACATAGGTCATATGGCCTACATATTAAAAGCAAGAAATCAAAGTTGAGTTTAAAATCATATTGCAGGGTCCACAACCAGAAAGTAACCAAAGCAGAGCTCAAACTGAAAAATACAAACTGTTTTCCCTTCAGCACCAAGGCTTCTTCCATTCAACACAGCACCCATGTGCAAGGTGAGCTACTGATGATAACTGAGGAGAAACATCAGTCAAAATGAAATTTGTCGGGCTGGTAAGGTGGCTCAGTGGTAGAGTGCTTGCCTTGCATGCCAGAGGCCCTGGGTTCAATTCCTCAGCACCACATAAGCAAAAAGAAAAAAAGCCGGAAGTGGTGCTGTGGCTCAGTGGTAGAGCGCTAGCCTTGAGCTGAAGAGCTGAGGGACAGCGCCCAGGGTCAGAGTTCAGGCCCCATGACCAGACCCCCCACCCAAAAAAAGAAATTTGTCCTAATTTATAAAGAAATAATGAAGAAATATGTATTAAAGTAGGGTTGAGGCTGGGAAGGTGGCTCAGTGGTAGAGTGCTTGCCTCGCATGCATGAGGCCTTGGGTTCGATTCCTGAGCATCACAAAAGAAGAAAAAGCCAGAAGTGGCACTGTGGCTAAAGTGGTAGAGTACTAGCCTTGAGCTGAAGAGCTTAGGGACAATGCCCAGGCCCAGAGTTCAGGCCCCATAACTGACTAAAACAATAAATTAAATAATAAATAAATAAATAAAAATAAATTATTAAAGTGTGCCAAAATGCGCCATTTTTTATTTCATCAGAAAACATTCAGCAAGAAAAAAAATAAATTTTTACTATACTTTGAAGGTTATGTTTACTTTGATCAACAGAAATTTGACCAATGGAAGGTTAAGTTAGATGTGGAAATGAGAAGCAGCCTTCCATCATCTTTCTTCTTTATTTCTTTTCTATTTTTTGTCAGCATACATTAGCTATAATGTATGTAGCTAAGTGGTTTATTGTAACATCTCCATAGATACATATATGTACCTATATGTATGTATATAAATACATATATGTATATATGTATATGTGTGTGTGTGTATATATATATATATATATATATATATATATATATATATATATATATATATCCCCTATCTCATTCCTCCTTCCCAAAACAATTCACTGAGATCGGTTGTTCTATTTTCTTATATGAAAGCAAACTACATCAGCCATATTCATCCTCATTCACCCACCTCATTAGCCTTTCCCCTCCATCTTTCTCAATGGAGCCTGCTTCTCAGGGATTTTTCCTTTCTTTTAGTGTGTATTAATTGATTAATTTGTAATTAATTGAGAGAGGAAGATATGTAGACTTGCATATCCTAAACTTGAATGTCCATCTCTCCTGCTTTTCCCACCAACCCCTCCTCATTATATTGCCCACCATCTTTCACTGAGACTCTTTATGACAATTCCATAAATTCTTACTATGCTTTTTAAGGTTTTTTACTCTCTTTCTTTCCCCTCTTCCCTTCCTTCATCTTCCTAGATGGTACTATAGTTAGAATCGTGTTCTCTGTATACACATACACATTTTATGTGTAAGGTATGTATAGTTATAGTTTTATATACATATGCACATGTCCATGAAGATGTATATACTTTAGGTCTAGCTTCATCATCTTTCAAAGGAAAGGCGCTTACCCTACCCTAATTGGAGAAGAATAACAGCATCAATGAACACTTAAGCATTTCTCCCCAGCTCATTTTCAGACTGGCAACAAAACCAAACTGTGAACACACTGACTGACCTCATGGGATAAAACCTATAGCAGTTCTGCTAGTTGTAACTTTAAAGCATTTGTGTCTTCCTGTGTATTTTTAACCTTAATGGCACCAATAGATGATATAGGGATTTTTTTTTGTTGTTTTTGTCTAAAATAGCTTCTGGTTAGGTATTCGATTTTGCCATTAAACTCCCCCTGCCCCAAAAAATATTCACGAGAGAAGGCTGAGATCTGGAGTATTGTGTTGCAAAGGCCATAACTGCCTCTGAGACTGTGTCTTCAAAATAACTAGTAAAAAGCAGAGCTGGAGGTAGGGTTCAAGTGGTGGAGCACCAGCTGGTCTTGTAGGCTGAGTGAATGCAAGACTCTGCAAACCCCAGTACTACGTGTGTGTGTGTGTGTGTGTGTGTGTGTGTGTGTGTGTGTGTGTGTGTGTGTGTGTGTGTGTGTGTGTGTAGTATAGTAAAATAAACCAGCCAATAGCATACCCATTCATGACATTTGTTATTACCATCAAGGATTAGTTACTAAGCATAATTGTGTGTGCTATAGTTTTATATGACTTTCAGTGTGGTAAATTTCTTCACACCAGCGTTACCACCAACAAATGAGTAAATTATCGCAGGTTAGGATGGCTACCAGGTGACTTGGCAATAGGAAATTTTCAGCTTCATTTTAGTCTTTCAGGACTATCTTTGAGTACATGATTCCTTATTGACAGAAATGTCATTATGCAGCCCCAGACCATTTTGTTTGAGCTGGAATTAAGTAAATGTTATTTGGTGTCTCAGGCAGTAATTAAAATGATAGTCTGTGGAGGAAACCTCTCTCAAGAGTGTCAGTTCCCAGCAGGACTATTTGCTAATTGTGTTAGGGAAAATTACATAACTTTTCTATGTCTCAAATTCCAAATCCACGAAGTAAGCCTACTAATAACAATATTAGTATGGCTCACATATAAGTTATTATAAGGACTAAATAATGTAACTATGTATAGTGCCTCCAAGTGACAGATGAACACATATTATTTTTAGTTTGCATCTAACTCAAATACTGAGAATAGGTTGGAAAAAGAGAAATACTGGAATCCACTTTGAAATTGTACTCTACTTCGAAAGCCATTTAGTATCTATTAAAAAGACCAGACTATTGTCCTTTAAAACATTTTTTTAAAAAAACCTCTATGTCAATTAGTGTATTTTTTATTTTTTATTTATTTTATTTTTTTGTCAGTCATGGGGCTTGAACTCTGAGGGAGTTCAACAATTCAACAATTCAACTCAACAATTCAACTCAAGGCTAGTGCCCTACCACTTAAGCCACAGCACCACTTCCAACTTTTTTCTGCTTATGTGGTGCTTGGGAATTGAACCCAGGGCTTCATACATGCAAGGCAAGCACTTTACCACTGAGCCAACTTCCCAGCCCAGAAAACATTTTTAAGAGATAAAAATTGTAAAGTGAAAGTGGAGTATATTAGTCAGAAACTTGAAACTATTGTAGGAAAACATTATAGGCTAAATGGTTTGACCAATGGAAATTCTGATTCTCTCAGTTCTTTGGGCAATAAGGTGTACTATGTAGGTGCTATTAGCTGTGGTTGTGGGCACAGGATCTCTGGCTGGTTTATAGACAACTGCTATTTTTATTGCATCTTACTTTGAAAGAGGGCTCAAGCATCTCATCCTCTTCTTTTAAGAGTCCTTGCCTTGTAGAAGTAAAGACTTCATGATTACAACCTCATTTTACTGTAATTACTTTTAGAAAGTTTTGTCTCTGAGAACTAAACCACATTGTAGGCTATAACTTCATAGGGATTTGAAAGAGGGTACAATTCAGTCTACAGCAAAGTCAGAGCCATGAAAAGGCTTAATTATGAAAATCGTTTAAAACAAATTTAGAAATATGAAATGTGTATACCTGAAGTAACTGGAAAAGTATAGGCTTTATGACAATGAAGTAGACAATCAGGAGAAACGGATAGGATTACATAGGAGGAAAGAGTATCAAAAGCTGCAACATAAAGTCAGAATACTAGGATCCTTACCCACAGGCTTCTAAATAACTTATTTTCAGGAAGAGAAAGAACATTTCAAGGATAACTCTTAAATTGAAATATTTAGTGTGATGGACAACATCAAAAAATAAGAATAGATAAGTAAAAAGGATACAGAAGGTGGAACATTCTAGCAAACAATAAAGCTTCCATTCCCAGCACTTAGTATATATGCAGATACAGGTTTATATACATGCTTATACGTGTGTACATATGTATATGTTATATATGTATGTAAAGGTTTTAATAAAGAACACAAGCCCAAGGAAACTCAAGGTGAAAATAAGAAGTCTTATGTAGAAATTGGTTCTAGAAAGTGGATAGATAAATTGAATTGTAGGAGAAGAAAAGCTACTTTAGAAACAGCATTCACAGTGTTAGTAGCTGTTAATAGAGGACTGAAATAATAATGCACAATATTAACAATAATGCTAAAACCATACACATAAATAGGTGCAAATAATACTTTTAAATTAAGATCTTGATGTGATTCTTCCAAGGTACAGTGTCCCCACTGTACTTTATGCCTATATTGAGGTGGATGGCTAAATTAAATAAACATTGGTTATGTCCTTATTGTTAGCTGGATCCAATGCTAGTTGCTGAAGAAGTAAAGACAAATGTTTCTTGATTCCTCACCTCAAAGGGCCTAAATTTAAAACAGAAGACTGAGGGCATCCAATATTTGACTCTTAGGATAGTAACAAAAAACATCTAAAAATATAGAGAAGTGTTGAAGGAAGGCTGAAAGTTCTGACTACAGAAAAAATGATGGATTTTTAATGTGGAAATTAAACATTTAGTGCCCATTTAAAGGTGTCAAGCTGAAGCATCTTCCCTGTACTCAGCTTCACACCACCGCTCATGGTCATCCAGGGCTAATGTCTATGAGCTTCCGGTTTCAGGCTAAACCTAATTCATTCCTCTAATTATCCAGAACTTAGGTCCACTCTTCACATAATTTGGCAGAAGGGAATATGGAGAACACTTAGTTTTCTCCATATCATAGAGTTGATGAGAGCAGACTCAGTTTAATCACTTTGATTGTCTGAAACGTTGTCAGGAAGCTTTAAGAGAAAATGTATTCTAGGTCATTCTTTATCATTTGCTCTTTTAGAATACTTGTTTTCAGATGCAATTCACAGGGAGCTTAATTAAGGAGTTCTAGCCCTAGATTTCAGTTTAACTCTTGCAAGATTAGTTTAAACTCTACAAATGTGTTTTAGAGCTAAGAAAGACCTGGAAACAAAAAGTGAGGACAGAGACTATCCTGTGTAAGCAATGATAATCCCACTCCTTAAATAAATGCCCTATATTCTTAGTTCTGCTCAAGCATACAACAGAAAATGTACGATCTGCTAGAGTGTCCTCGCACACAGAATTTTGACGGGAGGTTTATAGCATTCCAGGCAACAGCACCAGATGGGGTTGAAAAAAATGTCGCTATGAAGTCCTTGTGTGAGTTGGCAAGTAGAAATCAACTGAGGCTTTTCACTTTATCCAGACTAACTCATGCTGTGGACTCTCCAGTTTCCTGCACTAGAAGGCTTTGGTCGAAAAAACATTTCCCTATTGAGTATTGTGGTTTTTCCACACTCTTGTCTCTCTCTCTCTAAGAAAAATAACACCAGAAATGTAATCTAAGTAGTCAAAAGGATACACTTTTTCTGAATGAGTACAAATTTCAAAAGCTGCCCTGGATATGACAACTGAAAGAGACTGGGGAATCACAACAATACCTCTGGGGAAGATGAGAACTTCCGAGTATTTAAAACTTTGGATAGGCAGACATTATATATTTCAGTCTATACTAACGGCTTTTCGTTTTTGTGTGCACTATGACTCTTACAGTAGATTTGTTATATGAAACAGATGGTAATTCCTTCCTCTGAGAGAAGAGAAATCAACATACCAGTCACCATCCTGTTGGAAGGGTCTGTCTTTTGGATTGTAGCAGTTTCCCACCTGGAACCAAATTTTTCTGAAAGCAAAGCACAAGCATTTCCAAGAAGAAACCTTTTAAGTTGTATCTGCATAGAGCAGGCCACCTGGGTTTAAGAATGGCCCATCTGTTCACATTGGCAATCTCCATGAGAAGCAGGGATGCTACTGCTAAATTGAAAGCTCCACACAGTCACTGCTGGTTGACAAGGGAGCCACCAAATGGCTCCCCATGCTGTGGGCCATCCATGGGAGAACATTGAGGCCATGGTGAAGAGCAAACCCAGCAGATGCGCTCAACAGGGAGGAACAAGCAACATATTTGCAAACCATGCTCCTGGTCATCTTTGACTTATGAAGGGTTGAGGTAAACAAGTACGTAAGTGTTGATGGAATTTGGATTGAGGAAGGAGAGAATGCACTACTCTGAAATAAAGTGGACATCTTATCTTATGTTTTATTGTGCATTTAGGAATCTTGTTATGACATTTGCAGTGTGTCCCTTACCACCTCAATTCCCAGCAAAGCTAAATTCCATTTTGGTGCTGAGATTCTTTTTTCCTTTTCCTCCCATGTCCCAGTTTTTCCAAGAGAACTTCTATTGGCCTACTGTCTCTCTCTCTCTGAAAGAGGGTTGACAGATATCCAGAACTGAACTGAGGAGCAGTGAGTGGAATTGCCCACAGGGAAGGGGAGGAAAAGTAGAAACAGGGAGGAGAGCTTGGGGGCTCTGCTTTGTTACCTAGGCCTTCTGTTCCTGGCTAGAGATGATTCTTGCCTCTGCTCTTTAAGGAGCCATTGATGACATTCTTGAACCTATCTGTGTCCCATTCCGCCTTTCTCACACTCATAATTATTTGCCTTTTCAGAACAACAACAAATTTAAAAATTATAACCTTACAGTGATTCCAAGTCTTTCTTCTTTGCCCATAGGGAAAATGTTTCTTTGAGTGTTTGTTTCTACCATAGAATATGTTTAAAAAGAAATACAGTCCACAAACCACCACTGGTAGAACAGAAAAGAAATGAAACACACAGAATACATACATTTAGTACTTCAAGTCATAACCTTAAATATTCTAATACATTATGTTTTCCTCAAAATGTCTGTAGGTAGTACGAGTCCCAATGTAAGAGGTTAAACAAAAACAACAAAGACTCAGAGAGGTACTAAGCAACTAGCCATGTTTGTTCAGATTGTAAATGAACAAGACCTAATAATACATGCCTAGAATCCCAGCTACTCAGGAGGCAGAGGTAAGAGAATTAGAATCTGAGGCCAAACTTAGCAAAGTTAACCTGAGACACAAGACCAAGATCAAGATGAAGATAACCAAGAAGAAGAGGAAGAAGAGGAAGAGGAGGAGAAGGAGGAGGAGGAAAAGGAGGAGGAGGAAAAGGAGGAGAAGGAAGGAAAAGAAGGAGAAGAAGAGAGGAGGAAGGAGAAGAGAGGAGGTTTGGCCTATTTTCTCTAGCCAGATTCCTTTGAATTCCCCTTTTCAACTAGGTCCCAACCTCAGGGTATAAAAACTTGAAAAAGGGCTGGGACAGTGGCATGAGGCCCTGGGTTCGATTCCTCAATACCACATAAACAGAAAAGGCTGGAAGTGGCACTGTGGCTCAAGGGGTAGAGCACTAGCCTTGAGCTGAAGAACTGAGGGACAGTGTCCAGGCCCAGAGTTCAAGCTCCATGACCGACATAAAAACAAAACAACATCAACAACAACAAAAACACCTTGAAAAAATGCTAGCATGGTTTCTAGCAGCTCAAAGGCTAACCCTCCCCTCTAAAACTCAAGATTGCCAAAACAACTTTCTGTTTATTCCAGCCTTCCAGTCAGGTGTTGACCTCAGGCTATTTGGTCTGGTCTCTGCTAGGAAGAGTTCTAACTTCACCATTGCTCGCTGTCAGACAGGGATGACCTAATTGATTTTACAATAAGCCTTTGTAATTGTTCACTTACTTGACTCTTCTGAGCCTTCCCTGCTCCCCCATCCATTTCCTATTCTTTCTTTCTCTCTTAATAAAACAAGAAAAAGGGAAAGAAAAAGAAAACATTCACTTCTGTACAAATCAAAGTCAAGTTCCATTAGCTCTGGATCCCTCTTCTACTCCAACAGTATTACTGATTTAAAAAAAAACTCTTACCATTTTTGTACTGTTTCTTTTGTGTGTGTGTGTGTGTGTGTGTGTGTGTGCGCGCGCACGCGCACGCGCATGCGCCTGCCTGAGTGTATTTGCCAGTCCTGGAACTTTAAACCCAGAGTGTGGGTGCTCTTCTTGAGCTATTTTTCTCAAGGCTAGTACACTCTACCACTGAGGCCATAGCTCCACTTCCAGCTTTTGGTGGCTAATTGGACATGAGTCTCAAGGTCTTTACTATTCTGTCTGACTTCAGACATGGTCTTCAGATCTCAGTGTTTAAAGTAGCTAAGATTACAGGCATGAGGCAATGGCATTCAGGCCCCAGTCCTGTTGATCTCTGACAAAGAATAAAATAGTATGGATACCTACTGAAATTACAAAAATATCCAAATTTTTATAGGCTCTTAGAGTTCTAATAACATTTATTATTCCTTACAGGATATATGGCCATTGCTTATAAGTTCTCTAAAGGCAGAGACCAATTTCCTTCTGTTCACTATCCTCACCAGACCTTACACACTGCTTGGTGCACAGTGTGGTCATTAAATGTTTGCTGATTGCAAAAAATAAGCCATGAGATAAAGCATGGCTCCTATGTTTCCTGATTTTTCTGTTCTGATGTGAACATAAGTCAATCTCTACACCTCAGCTTGAGGATAAAGAGTTCAATGGATATATTCACTCCACACATAGATATTTCTGTGTTCCCTGCCTTATATCTTAGCTAATACTGTAAGTAACTCATTGATAAATTATTAGCTTCTACTGTAAGTAATTCATTGATAAATCATGGAAGTATGTAAGAACAAGTATTTCATTATTTAGCTAGTTGTATGCAAGCAGTGCCTACTTTCCTTTGCAAACTCAGCAGAGAAACAGACTCAATAGGCTCTTCTACCTTTTTCTCTGTATTGTCAAAGGCATATTACATACATTTGTGTATTTTATATATTTTCATAAAATACGTTTATGATGACTTAAAGTAATTCAGAGGCAGTAGAGAATCTACAAAATGTGTTGCAAATGTGTTACAAAATGTGTGTGTCCTTATGAAAGGACATAATTCTTTTCAGAACAAATTTTTCATAAGCCTTTAAAAGATTTTGTCACTGGACAAAGGTGAGGATTAGTGGAGCTCCCCTTTAAATATAGGAATTCTTCATTTAGGGTTCTTGACTTCAATTGCAGAATAAGAATTTCTGGACAAGTCACAATTGTAAGAAAACTTGGCAGAGCTTTATTAAGTAAACAAGCAAGGAAAGAGACACAAAAAAGCAGACAAACCAAAGAGCAGGGGAACACTCTAGCAGAGTGTGGGTGCTCTCATAGGGACACAAAGACACAGACACAGACACAGACACACATATACAGACAGACAGACAGACACACACACACACACACACACACACACACACACACACACACACACACACACAAGGAGACACCAGAGAGATACCCAGCTCCTTGGGCTGTTGGGTATTTATAGGGTAAAGGCAGGGGGTCTGGCTTTAAGTTATGCAAAGCTAGGTGCTTTGTCTTTGCTTTAACTACACCTGGTGTTCCAGGTAAGAATGCATCCTGCCATAAAACAGATCCTCCTTGAAACAAGGAGATACCTTGCTATCTGCATTTTGGGGCATCCTATCAGGCAGTTGTGAATTCTTGGGTGGGAAATGCATCCCTCTGAATTAGTGAAAGTCATCATAAAAGTATTTTGTGAAAATATATAAAAAATATATAAAATACACACTGAAATGCATTCAGTTTCCTCTCTTTGAAGCAAAGATAGCATTCCTAAGTTTCTAGATACTATATTTCTGAGTTGCCTACACCAGGCCTCAGTTTCCATAAGTTTTCCTGCTTCATTTCCCCCCAAATGACTTTTGTTCCCTTAATCTTAAGGGAAGTACATGAAGCAATATCTCCTGTATTTGCTATTAGCTGACCATACCTCATTTTTCCTATTCTATCCAGCTTCAATTTAACTAAAGAAAAAAAATGCCAACCAGAATCTACCCAGCAAAGAAAGAAGAAAGCATTGTGCCTCAGTTCAAACGTCTTAGACTATGCTCCTTTGATAAGGGAGACAGCAGCAGGATCAAAGCTCAGTTACCTTTCCAGATCTTCTTAGTTTTGCTATTATCTTAATATGCCAGGATTGTGGCATGCAATTCTGACTTTTGGAGCATGGGGTCCTATTGGTAGTAACAGAATAAATTACCAAGAAAAATGATGTTTACTGACAGCCTTCTAAGTGGATGTCCATTTATATGCAGTCCAGGGAGTAGATTTTATAGACAAATTAGAACTCAAGTTAATGCCTGTGTGCATTTTAAGGTAAGTAGAATAACCATATATATATATATGAGTAGAAGATTTAAGGCAAGTAGAATATTCATACATGCACACAATAACTGCTTAATGTAAGAGCTGATATTGTGAATATATGTGTATATATATATATATTGCATAGTATACACCCATATACATGTGGATATAAATAAATATATTTCCATATGTATACATAAATATAAATGAATAATATATAATATACATATTAGTGTGAATATATATCTATATCCAACTTTGTCACGTCTACCAGTTTTAAGAAACCAGGTTGATGATGTCATTGAGGGACAAGAGCCATAGCTACAGCAAGGCAAACATAGAGGGGAAGGAGGAGCCTAATTTATCTCCTTGTATAAAAAAGATGCTTCTCTATTGTTTTTGTTGTTGTTCTGGTTTTTTTTGTGGGTCATTGGGCTTGAACTCTGGGCCTGGGCACTGTCCCTGAGCTCTTCAGCTCAAGGCTAGCACTTTACCACTTGAGCCACAGCACCACTTCCTGCTTCTCTGTTATTCTTTTGTGGGAAACTTTGAAACCTGTCATTCAGTTTCCTTCACCCTACAGTTGGTTGAGATTTGTCCAAATGCTTAATGTGATGCTAAGGACAGACTCTTATAAACATTTTTTTCTTGGATAAGAAGAAAGGAAATAGAATGGAGGAGTACACTGTTTTCATGTACAGAAATAAAACAATGAAACATCTTCAACAGTGATACAAATATATACCCACAGCTAAGTCAAAATGCATCCTCAGCCAGTGAAAATTAATAGCTATACCTTAGATCCTGAATTTAAACCTTGTGACAGAGAAGTTGAGAACTGGTGGCTGGCTCATGTCTATAATCCTAGGAAGTTAAGATTTGGGGTTCACAGTTTGAAGCAAGCCCAGACAGGAAAGTCCATGAGACTCTTATTTCCAATTAATCACTAAAAATCTGAGAGTGGAGCTGTGGCTCAAGCAGTAGAGTGCCAGTCTTTAGTGAAAAAGCTAAGGGACAGAACTCAGGCCCTGAATTCCAGCCTCAACTACAAAGGGAAAAAATTTGATGCAGGTAATGGATGATGTAGCATGTCATTCCAATGCCACTTCAGAGTCAAGACCCTTTGCTGGATGCCAGTGGGTCATGCCTGTAATCCTAACTACTCAGGAGCCTGAGATCCGAGGATCATGCTTTAAAACCTGAGCAGGAAATTCCATGAGATTCTTATCTCCATTTAACCACCAAAATGCCAAAAGTGGAACTGTGACTCAAGGGATAAAGAACCAGCCCTGAGCACAAAAGCCTAGGGACAGCACCAAGGCCCTGAGTTCAAGCTTCATGACCAGAAGAAAAACAACAAAAAAAGACACTCATCAACTACCAGAAATCTATGTCCATTCGCAGATGTGTTTCCCTCTGCAAGAGGGAACTATCCCAGCCAATGCCATGTCCTCTCCCTGGAGATGAGAGTAATCAAGATGAGATGATGCAAAACACAAATTCTAGCCATCTTCCCTTTGTAAAAGGTTATATCAGCTCCAAAGGACCCTGGGGAATGATCAGGGCCTTCAATTGCTATGATGTTGCAATTCAGCACCTCCTGCTGCTCCCCTCCAATTCCCACAGGTCTGTTCCTGAGAATACTCTCCAATATCTCTGTATCAGTCTATTTTTCAGGAACCTAAACTAAAGTGGTGTAAAAAAATGTCCTTCACTGGGGCTCTTGGAGTTCTGGGAATATATTAAATGCAAGTGACAACCTGATCTGCTATGACAAATTTCTGCCCAACAACTCTACCTTTAAGGAGGAGACTATTCTAAATGTGTTTCACTTTCCATGATGTTGGCATAATCTAATGAGGGAAAGACAATAGGTTTATGTCTACAAGTAGCTCTTCCTACTTCATAACTTTGTTTAGTCAAGAACTCTGCAAAACTAACAATAAACCCCTTTTCTCCTTCTGTGTGGTAACGAGAGCACAGAGTATACATATAAGCCAGTTTGAAAAAATGCTGAGTCTCTGCTTATTTTCTGCTCCGGTAATCTTTATTGAACAGCAATTCTGTTGTACATAAGTAATATTTGTTTTATTTGGGGGACTCTACAATTCTTTTTCTAAAATTCATTGTATACAAAGTCTCATCTAGACTTCACTACAGCTGTTTAGGAGAGCAAGCTGGTTCAAGGGATTAGTGACTGCAAAGGAACATTAAATGTACTGCTAATAGTTACTTTTTTTCTGTGATGCAAAATAAATATTCTAGGGCCCATTTCTCAAAAAAATCTCTCCTTAGGTGAGAGAATCTTAGTTAATATAAGCATGAAAAATAATTGCTTCACGTCCTTCCATGAATTCAACAATACTATTCTTTTATTTTTATTTCTTTTTTTTTATTGTGAAAATGCTGTACAAAGGGGTTACAATTACACGGGCAAGATAATGAGTACATTTCTTATCAAGCATTGTAGCCTCCTCCTTTGTTTCCCCTTCCCATCCCTTCCCATCCTCCCCCCGACTCCTGACCAAATCCTCTTCCCCTTCCCCCACTCCCCCCAACCAAAGTTGTAAAGTTCGTTTTCAACATAACGACTTGTACATCTCATTGTTGCAATGGGTCCACCTGTATCCCTATTTAAACAATTTGTTTTTTTCCTTCCCCTCCACAAATTATACCGACATCAAATACAGTGAAAGCAGGGGTTATACCGTGGGGGAGGGACATACAAAGCAACAAAGAAATCATCTTATAAATGTGTTAGAAACAATCGCATGAAAGAAAAAAACATTTGAATATATATCTTAGGGTTCATTTCCCTAACATCAACTTATCTGACCTTTTCTGCTTGACTCAGACATATACTAGATATTGCAAATAAGAGAAACCATGGGACCTATGTTTCTTTGGGCCTGGCTTACTTCACTTAATATAATTTTTTCCAAGTCTTTTCATTTCCTAACAAATGGGGCAATGTCATTCTTTCTGATGGAGGCATAGAATTCCATTGTGTATATATACCACATTTTCTTGATCCATTCATCTACTGAGGGGCATCTGGGTTGGTTCCATATCTTAGCTATAGTAAATAATGCTGCAATAAACATAGTCATGCTGATAGCTTTAGTATGGTCTTGTTTGTGACCATTTGGGTAAAGGCCCAAAAGTGGGATTGCTGGGTCATAGGGGAGCTCTATGTGGAGTCTTTTGAGGAACCTCCATACTGCTTTCCAAAGTGGTTGAACAAGTTTACACTCCCACCAACAATGCAGTAAGGTTCCCTTCTTTCCACATCCCCTTCAGCATCTGTTGTTATTAGAGTTCTTGATTTTAGCCATTCTAACTGGGGTGAGGTGGTATCTCAATGTTGTTTTGATTTGCATTTCTTTTATGGCTAGGGAGGTTGAGCATTTCCTCATGTGTCTATTGGCCATCCTTCTTTCCTCTTCAGAGAAGTATCTCTGTAAGTCTTTAGCCCACTTATTTATTGGGCAGTTGTTTTTTTGAGAATTTGTTATTGGGAGATTTAATTTTTTGAGTTCCAGGTATATTTTAGATATGAGACTCTTGTCTGTTGTATGGCTAGTGAAGATCTTCTACCAATCCGTGGGCTTTCTATTGATCTTGCAAGCTATGTCCTTTGCCATGCAGAAGCTCTGCAATTTCATGCAATCCCATTTATCCAACCTTTCTTTGATTTTTCAATACTACTATTCTAAGGGATAGTCTGACAAGAAAATATTGAGCATTGATTGTGACACGAGAAGCAGATGCATGGGGTGAGTTTTCTGAAACAGGTGTTTCATATGTGGACATACATGCCTATCCCATTTCTGTCCATAAACTGCTATGGGGACAAATATTGGATAATACGGGATTAGAAAAGAAAGAAATGAGAGCACCCTTTTTCTACCAAACCCCTCTGATTTTTTTTGTATTTATGTCTCTGATGATACTCCAAAAGCAAAACTAGAAATTTACATTGAATAATCATAAAACTTAATTGAATAATCATTCAATTATAATTGGCCCTTTTTGCAAGCTGCATTAGATCAATTCTAAAGCTCCATAAGGACAGTAGGGAACCCAAGGAAAGAATGTAAGTCACTGACTTAATAAGAAGTCTTTTGGGAGGTGGTAGGGAGTGAAGAAGACAAAGAGTTCAGTGGCAAAACTGAACTCAATTTTTCTTAGAAACAACCTTAGAATGGTTAAATACAACTTCTCTGGAAGGAAAGATTATACCAGAAATGTTCAAGCTAGAGCCACCTAAAGGAAACAACAAAAATTGCTCTTACGGCATCATTGCAGGGGCTCTACCTAAGACTTCTGCTTCCAAAAAGGAGAACCATGAGCAGTCTTCCAAGTTGGTCAGGGAAGAAGTTTCAAAACATCTTATTGAAACCAAGTTTTAGACCCTAGGCCCAAACTCCAGAAGTTTCATACATCATGTCTGGCTAGTTGCCAAACTATAGGTCAAATAAAGAGAGATTAACCTCCTCAGTACATTGTCAGCCATCCTCATGATATAGACATGATTTCTGCATTTAAATGGACAGGGAGAGAAAGATATGCATAGTTTAAGAGTCACAGTCACAGGCTGGGTCTGGTGGACTGTTACCTCAGTCCTGTTTCCTATAGGGGATCTGGAGAAGTTGTTAGGAAAAGTTATTGCTGTCAGCATACAAGTCATCATCGCCTGCTGGGGAGTCTGTCCTGAAGAGGCCCTAGTGTTCCTGAACACTAGTTTACATCCCTTTTCATAAACATATCGATCAGTCCTGTCCTCAGGACCCAACGTGACTGTAAAATAACTGCAGAGAGAATGTTATGATAAGCCTTTATCCTAGTTTTGTTGTTGTTGTTATGCTTGTTGTTGACTCATGGGCTTAACCAAAGCAACATTTAAGTACCTTTTCCACCTTGACTTGATTTGAAAGGCTCAGACCATCATTTTCAGTCACCTCTAGTTCACTAAGTCTACCCTCAACCAAAGGAAGGAACACAGCTTTGAAAACGTCCTTCAATATGAGGAGTAGCATGTGCATATAAAAGAGGAAAGGGCTGTTGGCAGCCGCCCTGGGATAATACCTACCTCTCTATGTATTAGATCACATGAAGTCCTGGCAAGTGTATTGCTTTTGTCATCTCCTTTTTATCTCCTCCTGAAGACTTGTGGGGAATGTTACCAGACAGAACAAAGGGTAGAACAAAGATGGTTTGGATCCCACTCTGTAAATTCTAGGAATAATCAATCAATTGTTTTTAAACCAAAATGAACCTATTTCTTTCACTAAATCTCACAGAATGGACAGATTCTTGCCATCTAAAGAGCTAAAAAAAGCAGTCTTTAAATTATTTCTAATCTCAAGATTCTACAAAATAGGGTGATTTTTATAGAATTACCTACCTCCAGATAAAATAAAATAAAATAAAAAAGTCCTTCTCTCTTGAAAGCTTAGTGCATGCTCTAATGAACTTACCTTTCAGGAAAGCATATGTGAATGAAGAAATGAAGTAGTGAGCCCATGTTTGGTTTCTTATTGAGAGCATGTGTGTCCAACGTTCTTGATGCCTTCAGCAGCGCATAAAGGGTATTGACAATTCAGTATTTTTGTGTAGTCATGAATGGTTGAAAAAAGCATTTGTGTATTATGCAGTTGGAACCACCCCAAACAGCACCCTGATGTGTTCCTTACATCCTAAGAAAGGCAAACATGTTCTACTGAAGTTTGCTTGTGGATTTAGCTTAATTCGCTGATAGTATAGAATAACAACATATGTGACATTATCGTAGCACATTGTAACTCAATTCACAATCTGATCATGATTGCACAGAGCTCATTTTCTCCTAATCCAGATATAGATTTTATTTTCTCATGGTGCTCAAGTGGCCCCACAAACCACTGGTTGCTTTGAGGTAGGTAATGAAGAAGTTAAAAATGTAGTACCTCATGGAAAGATTGGGTAACTTATATAAGCCCTCCAAAGATTTATCTAAAATATAACTCATTTTTTTATCCTATTTCTGGGCAGAGAAAAAACCTTCCTACAACCCCTGAGACCTGCAGACTAATGCCGGCCCAGCCTGCTGCTGTGAGAACACAAATTCAAAGGCCATAGATGAAGAACATGAAGTTTGACTTGATCAGGTGCCCCAGCATCTGTGCTTCCAAGGTGATTGTGAATGACCCTTGTAATGGGCAGCTCAATGATTCTGGCTGTTATCCATTTAGCTTGGAGGTCCACATAATCTAACATTTTCTAAGAGTGTCCCTAAATCCTGACACCCATTCTCCTAATTGCCGATTAAGATGTTGCAATGGATTCAAATACAAAATTACAATTTCCCAAGGCCTTCTATTAGCCTGGTAACAGATGTACTGCTATCCAGCCAGATTCACATTCAGAGTGGCTTGACTTTGCTCCAAGTTGTGCTCTGCACATAGAGAAGCTATGGGACAAAGAATTAGACCAATTCCTTAGGTTATAGATCTATTCTGCCTTTGAGAGGCACACCATTAGACCAAATATTCTCAAAATTATGAATGCACATGTTTATCTTTGTATTTCCTTACACAGGGACCCACTGATTTTCCTCATCACTTGGATGCACAAAGCTATTTAGAGCCTGGGAAATAGGAAGTGCCAAGGGGTGAATTTAGCAATTGCAGCACAGTTAGAATGAAGATTTGGGTTCTAGCACCTAAAACTCCATTGTAAGATTTACAGCAAGACCAGCAGAAACAAAGACTTATTTAATAGAGGCATTCATATTAATTTTCTCATTATCATTCTCCTATTAAAATATAAAAAAGAATCCCTATCAGCTTGATCTTAGAATTTTACAAAGCAGCATTTTTTTCCCAAATAAGAAGGAAAAACCAGTAGGAGGCTCTTTCGAGTTTCCAAGGACTGAGAGAAGAAAAAGAGGAGTGATTTAAAGACCTTGTGTTAAAATTTTCATATCTGAGTCCAATTCCTAAAGGAGGGAAGTATGTGAGAGTCTCAGAGCAAACAGATCTCTGCTTTGTTTTGCTTATCATTGAAACTAGGAGGGAGGGAGGGAGGGAGAGAGAGAGAGAGAGAGAGAGAGAGAGAGAGAGAGAGAGAGAGAGAGAGAGAGAGAGAGAGAGAGAGAGAGAGAGAGAGAGAGAGAGAGAGAGATCTGAAAAGGATTACCCTGCAACCTCATAAGATAATTCAAAAGAGGCAATAAGCATTAATAAAGAAGAGGGAATAAATAATAGATTAGCCCTTGAGTCTCACCATTAGCCAGAAACTCCAAAGTGATGGTAAGAGAAGTTTATGCACAGCTCCTATGATCAAGTAGTGTACTAGGCAACTCTTAAGGTGATCTTCACCTTTTTTGCATTTGTAGGTTTGGAACTACTCCTTCTCCTTTTGACTGACCTCATGTTAGCCAAAAAAATGGAGTGCATTAAAGGGGATATCATGTCCATAATTAGGCTCCTAATATTATAACTTGCCTCTTACTAGTAAGTTTTTTATTGCTCTCCCAGTTTCCATGCACTGGTAGAGCAAAACCATGGAGAAGTACAAATAGGAAATAGCTAGAAACAGCAGTCTTGTCTACCTGAACCCTAACAGAATATTACAGACTAGGAAGCTTAAGTAGTGGAAAAAAATGTTTTCTGGAAATTCTTTTAAAAATGAATGTTAAGATGAAGAAGCTAGTCCAGTAAAACGGCTTTCTGGAAAAGTGTCTCTCCTTGGGTTAGCAAAAGTTTTCCCATGTCTCTCCACAAATAGACGTAAAGAACCCTTTTATGAATCCCTCTTCTTATGAGAACGCCATTCCTACTGAATGCAGTTAACCTCAATTACCTCCTTAAAAGCCCTACTTCACGATACAGCCACAATAAGGGTTAAAGCTTCAGCTCATAAATCTGTAGAGACACAATTCATTCAACATGATGATAAGCCCCGACAGAAATCTGTGGAGGTTATTCAGTACACCACTACTTCGAATGCCAGCTTTTCAAAAAAACAGAAAATTCAATAACAACCAAATAGTTGTTGGTTCCAGCTGTTTTCAATTTCCATTGAATCTCCTCTCCTACCATTTCTGCTCATGTCATGACCACATCCATAAGAGCTTATCATTGGCTATTTATTCAATTTATTCTATTTACTTCACAAAAGAGTGAAGGAGACTTATATTTCCCATTGCTTATGAACAAAATAGGGTCATCACCTTTTACTTTGCAATGAATTAATTTTTTTTTTGTTCACACATTTCCCCTACGTGCCACCTGCTTTAGCTGGATTACAATGACTGCCTGAAATTGATCAAGTTTTCACTGAGAAAGATACTTTTCGTGGGAAAAGTCAGAAGCATCATTTTTTTCTTTCATATTAATAAGAGAGAAGAACCTACTTACTTAGATTGGTATGTTAACCTTCTATTTCCTTCACTCTCAGTGCAATAATTACACTGTAGTACCCATGTGTATCTGGTGACTTTTCTGTACCTTTTCAATGTGGTATTTGGAAAATATAATAGCCAGGTTTTACAAAAGCATGGGTGAACTGTCAGACTCACTCCACAAAGAATGACAGGAAGACAAGAAAATGAGAACCGTGAGGAAAAACACTACATAAATAATGCTGGAGTCACAAGTGTTGACTATGAAGACACTGAGAGCAAACTAGGAAAATGATAAAAAAAACTGTCTTAAAGAAGACACTTCCCAATGCTGTGTTTCCATTAAATGCAGAAAATTGCTTCCTAAAATAACTGCCACATGAAAAGAAAGCAAGTAGGTGAAAGAAATATGAAAGAAACCTGAGGCGTCCTTCATTTTTCCAAGCCATTAGTTGTACAATTCAAAATCAGGTAAAAATATTCAAGGACATATTGACTATGAATTTAGACTTTATAACCGTTGGGGTGGGGTGGGGAGGGAGATTCTATTTGGGGAATACAAAGCAAAGTAGCTGCATCAATTCTTGGGTGCACTGTTGATTCTTTTCAATCTTCACAGGCTGTTTCGCTGTTACGGTGATTTTTTTCCCCGCACTCTGCATCTTTTCTCTGTTCTAGTTCTTTATTGAGTTTAATTACAGTTATTGTTCATGGGCTGTTGAGCTCAAAAAATCATTTGCTGTCTTGTATATTTACCCTGCTCTTGATTCATTCACAGCTGTTCATCAGTGCCATGCTATTCAGACCAGAGTGAAATCACTTATCTTTACAGAGCAAGAGAAGCGTTTTCACTTACTGAAGGTCCATAAAGGGAGAATAATAAAATGATTACAATGATAATGTTTGGTTCAATTTATTTAAGTTTTCTTTTATGTGTCAATATTGTGGCATGTGTTTGATGATCCTGTTAACTATTGTCACTAATTCCTGGAGATAACTCAAAGAATGAAGCTAGTTATACCTTTTCTAGAAAGATTAGATCAAAGTTTATAGACATCTTGGCATCTCTGCATCACTACTAATATCTAGAACTAGTTTTACCTTAGAGACATAATTCAAGTAAGGTCAAATAAAATTTAAATGTACAAAGCTTTTGCTGGAGTGTCTGGTATTTCCACACTTTTAACTTGAATTTGTATGAAGGTATTGGATCAAAACAATTTTCTCTCCTATGCAAGCTATTGCCTTGGAGAAACAACACATTAGCTATCTAGCAACAGTATGTGGAATTTGTTTCAGCAATAAGAATGGAAATCGTTCACCAAGTAAACTTCATTCAGGAAAAAGTGGTTCAGGCCAGGCGCCAATGACTCATGCTGTAAACCTAGCTACTAAAGAGGCTGAGATCTGAGGATCATGGTTCAAAGCCAGTCCAGGCAGGATAATCCATGAGACTCTTAACTCCAATAAAAACCACCAGGAAACTGGAAGTGGCACTATAGTTCAAGTAGTAGGGCACCGGCCTTGATCTGAAGAGCTGAGGGATAGAGCCCAGGCCCAGAGTTCAAACCCCATGACCAACAAAAAACAAAGTAGTTTAGCACTAGCATTGTTCAACCATTGTTGTGGTTTGTATCTTAATCATTCACAAAACCACATGTTGAAAGTTTGGTTGTTAGGCTTTGGTGCTGTTTGGAGGTGCTGGCACCTTTACTTCACCGGGTAGAGATGGGACCTAGTGGAAGGAAGTTGGTTATTGGGAGTGTGCCTTTACAGATACTATCCAGATACCCCTCCTCTCTTCTTGGTTTTCTGGACAAGGAAACCAAAGAAAGTAAGTGAAATAAAGACCTGTGCTTTGCAATTTGCTCCAGACCATTCTGTTCTGTCTCACTATGAAGCCACGTGACTTTTCTCAGGCATTTTGTGACTGCAATGGAAAGCTCACACTAACAGTGAACTCCACCCAGTAGAATCAGTCTCTTTTCTGGAAATTTCTCAGAGAACTCTATAGGGCAAACCTGAAAACTTCCTGTTTACCATTAAGGTCATTAAATAATCTATTATTAAAATGACAAGCAGATGGATAGGTAGATAGATAGACCGATAGATACAAATTTAAGGTTTGGTAAAACTCACCTGTGAAGTTATTAAATCAAATACTCCTCACAGTACCAAAATCTAGATTATCTACTATCTTCCACCATTCAAATGTTAAAAATTCTTAGCACTTAGTTATAAATAAATTGATGTCATAGCCAAAGTTTTACAACTTACTTAAATATTAAACAAAATACCTATGAAAGCAAACAAGTTCTTAATCTCATTCTCTGAAGGAGTTTGTGGTAGTCCAAGGTGACCTCCACATTGAGATTTTGAGTTGTATTGTGTCCTACCCTAATGTTTGGTGACTTGAATAAGGCAGAAATTTGAATCAAATAAAGACATAAAATCAAGGCTCATAAAAATGTGTTACTATCAGTTTCTTGGCTGTGGGGTAGACTGACTTAAAGATGGAGGAGGAAGTAAAAATGTTTACATGCTTTACCTTTTATTTAAGAAAAGTATTATCTGAAAATCTGTAGCTACATGCTGGTGAAAGACCAGCATTTAAAATACATAGGAAAAAGCCTGGCACAAGGGGCTCATGCTTGTAATCAAAGCTACTCAGGAGGCTAAGATCTGAAATCTGAATTGCAGTTCTAAGCCAGCTTGGACAAGAAAGTCCAGGAGACCCTTATCTCCAATTAGCCATCAAAAAGCTGGAAATGGAGCTGTGGATCAAGTGGTAGAGTTATAGCCTTGAACAAAAAAGCTAAGAAACAGCACCAAGGCTCTGTGTTCAAGTCCCCATACTGGAAAACAACAAGAACAAAGAATTACATAGGAGCCTCAGAATAACAAGAAAAAATGTTAATTGAATCTCTGTCCTCAATAGGAATTCATCTATACTAAGCAGGAATCAAAGGTAATTCTCTCTCTCTCTCTCTCTCTCTCTCTCTCTCTCTCTCTCTCTCTCTCTCTCTCTCTCTCTCTCTCTCTCTCTCTCTCTCTCCCTATCTCTGACACATTTCACTGGATCTCAAAATGTTTATATTGATAGTATGTGAAAAAAAATACTTTGGCAATGAAAAGTTATCAAATACTCCAGGAAACAAATTAGACCACATAAAACATGGATATAAAACTATCAGACACAAAATAGTAGACCAAGTTGTTCTTTTAAAAATCATTTTTAAAAGACACATTACAGAAAGAAACCAAGATATCAAGCAAACAAAAACATACAGGTTGTCTGGAATTCATAACTCACAATTGTAATCTTTGCTACTCAGGAGCCTGAGAACTTGAGGATGTTGGTTTAAAGCCAATTAGGCCAAAAATCTGTGATACTCCACCTCCAGTTAATCAGTAGGAAACCAGTCAGCAAGTTTGACTCAAGTGGTTGCATGCCACCCATGAGCAAGAAATCTGAATGACAGCCCAGACTATGGGTTCAGGCCCAGTACTGTCATTAAAAATAAACAAAAACAAAAACCAACAAACCCCCACACACATGCACACACATGTTCATACACACAGACTGGTTTGGGAAATAACAATGTTTTAAAAGGAGAAAACTATAGCCAGGCACGAGTGGCCCACATCTGTAATCCTACATACTCAGGAAGCTCAGATCAAGAATGATGATTCAAATTTAGCCCAGGATTCAAGTCCAAGGAAATATGTAAGACTATTACCTCCAATTAACCATCAAAAAGCTGAAAGTGGAGCTAGGCTCAAGTGGTAGAGTGCTACCCTTGAGCAAAAATGCTCAAGGACAGCAGCCAATCCCTGAGTTCAATCCATAGGACCAGCCTAAAGGGGGTGGGGGAGGACTAGAAGGAGGAGAGAGAATGCAGGATAGGTAGAGGAAGAGGTGGAGGGAGGGAAGAGGGGAACAGGGAGAGGGAGAGAGAGAGAGAAATGTAAAACTTGGACAAATACCAAATCAGATACAAATTAAGAGATGATTAGTAAATTGTAAAACAGAAGTATGCTAAAATAATTTTACAGAAGAAGAAAAGATAGGAAATAATGAGCTGAGAAGCAAAGCACATAAAGGAGGCACATCCACCAAACAATTAAATTTAGAGAGACAAGAAGGAAGATAGGAGAGAAGATTTTGATGAGAAAAATGAAGAATCCTTCTCAGCTGATAAAAGTGGAAAATATTCAGAATAAGGAACATAAATGTTAAAAAGAATACATACAAAACAATATCTTTCCTCTTTCCAAATGTCTTCCTTCTACATTCTACATTCATATCCTTTTTAAATTTTAATTAAATATAGAATCCATATATAGAGAAAACATGAACCTAATATGATGATCTCTACTTTCATCTATGTTCCTGAAAAAGACATAATTTTGTTCTTTCAATTGCTGAATAAAATTGACAAAGATAAACCTTAATACAAGTACGTTTTAAATAATACACAAAGTTTCTGAATGATAAATTTGATGTTAGAAAATAAATAACTCGGGGTTGGGAAGGTGGCTCAGTGGTAGAGCACTTGCCTTGCATGCCTGAGGCCCTGGGTTCGATTCCTCAGCACCACATAAGCAAAAAGAAAAAAAGCCGGAAGTGGCGCTGTGGCTCAAAGGGTAGACCGCTAGCCTTGAGCTGAAGAGCTGAGGGACAGCGCCCAGGCCCAGAGTTCAGACTCCATGACTGGACCCAAAAAAATTAATAAATATAAAAATAAATAAATAAATAAATAAATAAGTATAGAAAATATTTGGTGGGCAACCATAATACAAATATTATGTATCATAATGTTGGTGAGATATAGATAAATTTATATTTAAAATGAAACATATATATTTGCTAATTTAGGAAATAAACAATGTGAAAATTAATGAGCAAATATCTAACTTAAAATATTAAGTTTAAGGCTGGGAAGTTGGCTCAATGGTAGAGCACTTGCCTTGCATGAATGAGCCCCTGGGTTCAATTCCTCAGCACCACATAAGCAAAAAGAAAAAAAAGCCAGAAAGTGGCACTGTGGCTCAAGTGGTAGAATGCTAACCTTGAGCTGAAGAGCTGAGGGACAGCGCCCAGGCCCAGAGTTCAGGCCCCACGACCGGACCCCCAAAAAAGATAAAATAAAATAAAAATATTAAGTTTAAAAGACACTATAATAGTAAGCGTTTTCTCCTGAAAAAGAACTAAAAAAGATAAATAATAAAGATAAACACATGATCTGTACAACTTGGAGGAGGATGGAGGGAGGGAAAGTGGGGGAAAAAGGAAGGGAAGGGGGTAAAAAAGTTTGACCAGAAATGTACTTATTACCTTACTTATGTAAATGTAGTCCCTCTGCACATCACCTTGACAATAAAAATAAAGATAAATACAAAAATAATAATATTGAATTAAATGAATAGAGAGAATCAAGCAAAATAAGTAGCGCTTGTTTGCAAAAGACTAATAAACTAGCACGTTGGCTATTTTAAATGTAGATATAAAAACATATGACAGGGTTTGAAGACATGTTAAGACTATTATTAACACACATAAACACAGAAGAGAGCTAAGCTATTCATATAATCTTAAGCCTCTGAATATTTAATTGTAAGTAATACTAAGTTAAACTACTGGATTAATAAAATTTTAGAAATGAACTCAACTAAACATTCAAGCTATGAAAAAGTCACTTTCTTTGAAAGAAAATATGGCAAAAGAAATATTCCCAGCTCTCCTTATGAAGCTCATATAACTCAGATATATTCAAACTAGAGAGCACTGTAAGAAAAGAAAACAATAATTCAAGAGCCTAAATAGGAACATCATGAACTTAAGAAATAACAAATATACTGATGTATATTTTTATGGAAGTCTGTAAAAAATTATATGAATAAACCAGGGCATACATACATAGCTGATTTCGGAAACATGATAGTGGCTTGTCAAAATCCACAAATACATTTAATACTTTGATCCATATAAAAGTCCCAAAGATGAAAAACTCAATGTCATTTAAAGATTCATGCTTCAGTATGTAACAAAGCCAAGCAGGTGAATAATAAATACAACACTGAGATCAAGTGGAAGCGGGTGAGTTGTAATGAGGTAATACCCATTACAGCATATCAGGTCTTGAAAGATGTTCATAAGATTTTGAGTAAATTTGTTGATATATGGTAGTTTGCTTTATTGTTTGTATTTTAAAATCTGTCTACAGCTGGGTGCAGGAAACTCAGGTGGCTAAGATATGAACATCACAGTTCAAAGCCAGTCTGGGTAGGAAAGTCTATGAAATTCTTATCTCCAATTAACAACAAAGAAAAGACAGAGGTGGCTCAAGAGGCAGAGGAAGAAAGGTCAGGAACAGAGCCCAAGCCCTGAGTTTAAGTCTCAGGACGAGAGAGAGAGAGAGGAGAGAGAGAGAGAGAGAGAGAGAGAGAGAGAGAGAGAGAGAGAGAGAGAGAGAGAGAGAGAGAGAGAGAGAGAGAGAGAGAGAGAGAGAGAGAGAGAGAGAGAGAGAGAGAGAGAGAGAGAGAGAGAGAGAGAGAGAGAGAGAGAGAGAGAGAGAGAGATTCTTCGTGTGGGAAATAAGTAGGATTTGGAAATTACAGATGAAGTGGAAAAGGTAAGTAAAATTCTGGTAGCTTCCAGGAAATCAGCTTAGACTGCTTTCCTTCCTTTACTCAATAAATATGCTGGCTACTAAGTTGTACATCAAGAAAGAGGAGAAAAGCTTGTGTCCTGATTCAAGATATTCAAAATTTGGTAGGTGAGGTAAGTGGATATTATATTTGAATAAGGTGAGTAAGCACAGAGTTCATATAAGAACTGCTAGAACAAAGCAAAGGCATCATACAACAAATAAGAACGAAGTAAGATTAGGAATTCTGCAAAGAGCCGAGAGAAAGGAAATTAAAACAAGAGCAGTTTTCTAAGTAGAAGAAAAGCTTGTACGATTGCCAGATAAAATGTCTAGAGATTTTTGAGAATTCAGGTGATTTTATTTTCATAAAAAGAAACCACCCACAGATCAAACTACAAAAAGTTAAAAATCAAAGCAAAAGAAAGGACTGGCAAGTGAAACCAGTGAGCTCAATTCTAAGGGTAAAAGAGTAGGGCTTAAATAGGAAATGACTTATTGCAGATTTGTAGCATAGAAAAATCCTTTTGAAGTATGAACATTTTAAGTCTGGAGATGATTGGAAGTACAGTAGACAGGAGACTCAGGAAGAAGTATTGGTGAGAGATCATATGTTAGAGAGAAAAGAGGAAATAGAAGGATCCAAGTTGTATGAAATACACAGTCAAGAACGTGTGAAATAATTTATGGTACAAAGTAAGGGAATTGCTCATTCATCATTCCTACACACACACACACACACACACACACACACACACACACACACACACACACACACACACACACACACACACACTTTATTAGCATCAATAAGTTGTACAAGGGAGCTGTATTTAGAAATGGATTCATATGTATCTTGGTCTGGTGACCTGTCTGTCATTTTTCTTCATTCATCCTTCCTTCCTTCCTTCCCCACTTTCCCAACCATTCTCAACAACCTTCATGGTTCTATTTTCACAATTTTAAATATTTTATTATACTTTATATTTTTAATTATATTTACCCTCCTTCACACTCTCTTTCATCCTTCCAATCCCACTAGTACTCATACCCCAGACTAGACCTGTTTTACCTTCTGGTCATTCATTTTTGTAAAGAATATGTTAATCCCACAAAGGGGTTTCACCTTGCTATATCATGCATGAATATACAGCATGTCAATGACTCCCTTCCTTACTCACACCATCCATCACTAATATCCCCTAGTATTCAACAGTTCTCAGTTTCTTCATTCACCAATACAATGCATTTCAGTAGTGTTTGCCCACTACCATTCTCTTTTCCTTCCAGCTTCTAATTATCAAGTCAATTACATACATAGATGGATGCCAAGTAGAGAGAGACAGAAAGATTGGATATTTGAGACATGAGTCTCAGGAAACAAAGTAGAACATAAGGCCACTTAGCTCTATAACCGTGAGGGGGGAAAATTTGAGAAACGTGTTCACTTTAAATTTGTGATGTCTCAATCCTGGCTTAGTGAATCTAACCTTAAGCCAGCCTTCAGTCAGATAATAGATTTATGAGGAGATAAAGATTTAAGAGATGTTTGTCTTCCTCAAATAGCTGAAGATCTAACATAGGATTTAGGTTGCTCAAGTAAGTCATGTAACTTGAGAGGAGAACTGAAGTGGTTAAAGAGTACTGGTATTCTGAGAGTGGATAGAAAATAGACTTTCACAGATAGCAAAAAGTAAATAAAGAGGAGGCTAAGAGAAGAGGAAGGGGGAAGGGAAAGGAGGAGGAGGAAACAGAGGATGAAGAGGAAGAAGAAGAAGGAGAATGAGGAGGAAGAAGAGCCATGTTAAGTACTGAGGCCATAGGATCTACTGAGAATGACTAATAGGAGTAATTGCTATTAATGAATGAGGTAAAATTCAGAGCTGCAGATGTTGATTATAACTTTCAAAGAAAATGAGACATGATGACTTTGATTAAAAGTACAAGTAAGGATAATAACAGAAGAAAGGAACAGAGAATATGTAAACAATAAAACAATACATAGAATTTGATTGACATCTTGTCACATGGGGGGAGGGGGAATAGAACAAAGCAAAAAAAAAAAACAAACAACTTAGGATGTCATCCCACAGATATGGAGTCTGAGACATTGAAAAAGTGTATGTTTTTATCTTTGTACATATAATACTGTTAAATGGGACCACTGGGTGTATCCATTGAAATATATTAATAAATTTACTTCAATACATTTTAGAAACTCCCAATCTGATACATAAGATAGGAACCAAAATCAATGCCTGGATGTATTTCTGAATTTCTCACTCCATACTTTTTCACTACTTTTCTGTATTTTTTTCTTATTTCTGTATTTTATTAAGACCTTCTTCTTAGTCAACTGTTGAGGAAAATATCCAGTACAAATTGAACATGCAAGAAAAAATATTACCTCTCATTTCAGAAATTAGAAACATAGATGTGTACAGAACTACATCAGAGAATGAACCTAGTTTAAGTACCTTGTAACGAGGGCTAGCAATTAGACCACAGTCAAAGGTGACATCTCTGATAATAGAAATAATCCCAGAGTCTCTATCAAATGAAAACACAGACATTTCTGAGTAATTTGGTCTATGACATTGTAATTTAGTGCAATATATTCTTTCCAAATAACTCATAATCCACATTTGTTAAAGGTAATAAAAAAGGGCATATGGGTGTCTCATCATACTTTTATCTTGTGCAAATGATTTTCCCTCAATTAAAGATTCATGGCATACTTTAAGTCATATCTCTTAGAGTTTATACATAATGTAAAATTCTTTACCATGAACCGTTTGCCAGTAGCAATCTCTTTTACTTTATATTAGCATAGGCAATTCCTCCCTAGTGGTATGTTTTAGCATTTCCTATTAATTTGCTTGTAGGTAATATTCTCATTTTAACCATCTCCTGTGATAACATTAATTAGCATCCAAAAAGAGGCCCTTGTACGCTACACAATTTGACTCCAATTTTTCCTGTTTTATTAGCATTTTTGACCTTGCTTTCACAATAGTACTGCTCCATGAAAGGAAAACAGGCTTATCTTTCCAATGCCTCCCTGCTATCTGTTCTGAGTACAGTCTTATATACCAAGGAGATCATCATGCTATTCCATTTACCTCATTCTGTACTTGGGGCATTCTATAAAGTAAATTGTTCTTTATTCCCAGCTGTCTGAATTGTGCTGTTCAAAAAAGTCCCTTCAAAATTATCTTGTGCCAGAAAATATGTGCTTGCCAAATGTTACAGGTCATTTTGCCTCTTTCCAAAAGGAAGGGAAAAAAATAGAAATTTCTCCTGCTATGCGCTTAGGAAATGATTTGTCTCAAAGAATTGGCAAAGTCCTCAGGATAAAGAGCAAACTATAAAGTCAAATAAAAGGCATCAATAGAAACAGACTAAACTGTGTGTGTAGTATAAAATCATGAGGGAGGAACGTACAAAGCAACAAAGAAATCATCTTATAAATATGTTAGAAACAATAGTAAGAAAGCAAAAACATTTGAGTCCTTTGTATGTCCCTCCCCCACGGTATAATCCCTGCTTTGACTGTATTTGATGTTGGTATAATTTGTAGAGGGGAAGGGAAAAAAACAAATCGTTTATATAGGGATACAGGTGGACTCATTGCAACAATGAGATGTACAAGTCGTTATGTCGAAAAACAAACTTTACAACTTTGGTATGCTGGGGTGGGGGGTCGGGGGGGGGAGATGGGAAGGGGAAGGGGAAACAAAGGAGGAGGCAACAACTTTTGATAAGAAATGTACTCATTACCTTGTTCATGTAATTGTAACCCCTCTGTATGGTATTTTCACAATTAAAAAAAATCATGGAAGTAGAAACATGTCTTAATATCTACCCTGTCCAAAAGCTCAAAGATGAAGCAAACACTTCTTTATAACCACATTTTGGAACCATACAACTTCTGCTTAAGTCCCCAAAGAGCATCTTTCTAGTAACTAATGTGAAAAGCTCTGCCCGCTTTTCCCATCCAGATAGAGTATCCTTTACTTTGTTCAGCCTTAACCAAAGCACCCAGTGTCTCATGCACACCATCTTCAGCAGCAAGTACCACCTCTGGTAAATAGCTGATAGTGAATAAATGTACTTCACACACACACACACACACACACACACACACACACACACACACACACACAAATCAATATCTCTTCATCAAGATTAGAGTCCATATCTGTCTTAGTTTTCTTGCTGTGGCATTCTATACTCTAAGACTGGTTCATAGAAAGCACAAACACAAAACAGAAAATACAAACAACCAGGTCACTACACCTTCCTTATTCTGTCGTTTGCCATTTCCCACATTTTCAGTGGTTAATTGGAGATTTGGGGCCCAGACTGGATTTGAACCTCTATATTCAGTGTCCTGAGAGGCTAGAATTACAGGAGTGAGCCACCGTCTCCTGGATCAGGTTCATTTTAGTAAGTGAGAATGGGAAAGTTCAAGTAGTCTCCATAAACAAATATTCCAGGTCTAAATTTCAGATCCTTTAATCCCAAATATGAACTGTTGCCACAGTATTACATAATTTGGAGCCAGCTGAAGTATATGCTTATACTTGCAAAGCAATTGACCTGCAAAACCACTTTGAGGAAAGGAAAGTGTGAACTTAGGTAATCTGAAGGTAAGAAAACAGAGTTTTGGGTTTGATTATAAAACTGCAACATCCCCTTGACTTCAATACAATCTACATTGTCTCACAGCTTCTAACAAGCATTGCCGGAAAAGAAGGTTTTTATTAAATGTTTTTTCACTGGCTTCTTCTTCCAGGGAGAAAACCTGGTGTAGGGTCTTTATGCAAAATTAGATGGAGGTAAGGAGGCCCCAGTACTAAAAGAATTCAGAGTGATTCTCTCTGAAGACAAGGGTGTAGACAGGAAGTCATCCAAGAGGTCAGAAGTCAAGGATTCTATAACACATTGGGAAAAAAAGGAGTGATCAAGTGGCATTCAAGAGGCAACCTTACCCTTGAGGCTGGTAGAAATCTCTTTTAAAAAAATGGTCACTGGTACTAGTGTATGAACTCAGGGCCTTGTACTTCCAGGCAAGTGCTTTACCCTTTAAGGCCTTATGTACTTTCTAAGTTATTTTTTCAGGTAAGATCTGTTTTTAGAGAGACAGCCTTGAAAATCCCCTTCTCTCTGGCTGGGATTACAGGCATGTAGCACCACTCTCAGCCCATAGTGAATTTCTTATTGTCTAATAGCTTGTGGCTATGGGGATGCCCTTTTAAGACTATTAGGGGGAGCAAAAACAAAGATCAATTCCTTTTTGAGGATGCAAACATTAGAGGTGATTTTTTTTGGATAACAAATCTCACAGTCTCATTTATTTAACTATTTCCTAAATGGGGACGGATGGCACCTAAGAAAACCACTAAGAAAAACCAGCTACTCAGTCCCTTTACCTTGTCTTGTTTACAGCTGTTATAATGAAGAATGTATCTGCCTCTGACACACAGACAGGCCCCCATGACATCTGCATCCGAAAGGAAACAAGGCTGACAGTGAAAAAGCTGCCCTGGCTTGCCATTTTCACTGTGAGTACCACATTATGTTTCTCCCCTATCTCCTGAAATGCATTTTCTTTTCTTGTACAGGAAAAATTGTGACTGGACAGGTAATGATCTCAGGAGGAAAAAAAAATTGGAGCATTAACATTCTTATAAAAGTCACGGGGGATATCAGGAGAGAGACATTTTTATTTTATAAACAGAAGGTGTATCTAATACTCATCTAGCATTTGGACGTCCAGTCCTGACACTGTACATGAGTTATATGCATTTATATATTCTCTTCGGTTGCCTCTATAAAATTTTAATATCATTTATTCCATCAATAGCTCCACGAGAGTTCTCATTCTTTAATCTGCCACCAGTAACTTTTCTGAAAAAGAAAACTGGACAGGTTTGAAGAAAAACTCACTGACTGTCTCAGTAATGAATAATTATTCACACCATATACTTATCAGCAGTTAGATTCAAATGCTGTGTACCTACTCACCACCTGCCAAAAGTGATTGACACATTTGGTAATTAGAATGCAATTTTGAGGGAAATACATTACCAGTTTGACATCTGGAAAGAAGAAATCTAAATACTTATGCAAGCCTCTGGTGAAGACATGTATCCATTCATGTTGGTGTCAGGCTTTCATGATGCCATTTTTAAAGTCACTTTCCATTTTTAAAACTGGCTGGACTAGCCAAGTATGCTGCTGCTATAGCTCAGTTTCCCACAAGTTCCACAGTGTTGTTTGGCAGCTGAACATAGGTAGAACACACTCCATTGTTTAGAGATTAAATAATCAAGAACTGGGCATATTTTGAAGTATTAAAAAACCTAAAGAAGACAATATTTGATTTGGCCATTTTTCTAATGGTTCTAATAAATCAAAGGAACTTGGATATAACTTCCGACAAATATGTGTTATAAATTCACCTCTGGCACTTTCGTGTCAGAAATGTTGGATGTGGTTGAGAAAGATTACTGAACTAAAGAAATAATCAAATAGATGGTGATTTAAAATGAACAAGGACTACATAGAAGCAATAGACTATTGTAGTTAAACTCAAGTCTGAGACACTGTGCCTGAGCTTTTGTACTCAAGGCTAGTGATCTATCACATGAGCCACAGCTCCACTTCTGACTGTCTGGTGGTAAATTGGAGATAAGAATCTCAGAGACTTCCCTGCCTGGGTTGGCTTTGGACTGTGAAGATCTCAGTTGCCTGAGTAGCTAGGATTATAGGTGTGAGCCACCAGGTCAGTTGTAAAACTTGGATTTACTGGCTGAAGAAGGTCCCAGTGCAATGGATTATAAAAATTATAGATGCATTAAGAGCCTTGGTTCACATAGACTGGTTCATTCTGGGATTTATAAGTGACCTCCATCCTTTCCAATTTCATATTGCCATAGCAGGATTCCCAAACGCCTGTGAGTTCACTTAGCTAGAAGGCAGTAGATGTAGTAAGGACCCATCAGGAGTTGGTACTAAGTTCCACACTGAAGTCAAGTCATCAAGTAGAGGTGGAACTCCTAAGTACAAGTCAGTGACTGCTCAGAAAGATCTGAACATCTTTGAATTCAGCTACTATTCTTTTTAGGGAGAGTAGTGAGAATGGTTTATGATATAATCCATCCCACTTGTCTATCAACTTCCATGGCCATGTAGCTACAGGAAAAAGGGAGGAAGACCAATGGGTTTGTCAAAGCATAACTTCTTTGTGTGCCTCACAGAGGAACATGTTTCTGTTTGCTACTCTTTCTTTGTCTCTGTCTCTGTCTCTGTGTGTGTCTCTCACTCACACACGCACATGTGCACGCACGCGCGCGCGCGCGCATACACACACACACACACACACACACACACACAGAGCCAGACAAAGGAAATACTGAAAATGATTCAAACTATGAGGCCTGATGAAACAACAATTACTTACTGTTGCAGAGAAGAGCCTACCCTATAATAGAGACTAAATGTTTGCTATCCAAATTTGAATTTTGTTGTTTTCCAATTTCCTGGTATGAACAAGTGACTGAACTCTCTAATCCGTTTCCTTAACTGTAAAATAAGGATCCTATAAAGATTATGGTAAATAATAAAGGGATGAGACATGTTTTCTAAGTTATACTCTCCATGAAGTCACTGATAAAAGTAGTAGCATTTTATTGCGAGTTATTGTAGACCACAAAGTGGGAGAGTAGGAGACTGAACCAGAGGAAGGAGGGAGATAAATTAAGGGCATGATATTAACAAGTTGCCACCATGTCGACTGGAATGCAGTCCCACTGGAAACTTGAAATCAATAAAGGACACATTTCAGAGTCTGATTCTGATTGAGGACAAGCTTCAGAAGTATTACCCAGAGTTCTTTATCTGCTATTGGTTATAGGCTACTTACATAGGCTGCTTAAACACATCAGAGCTCCTCCTTATCCTAGATTGTGATCCTGCAGCCAAAAAAGAATACCTTAATTATACTCAGAAGTGTTCTCTGAGCAGTCTGGTAGGAAGAGGTGAATGCTCACTAAGGCTCTGTTACATAAATAACATGCATGAAACACTACCTTCTGCACAATGCACTTACTAACCCCCAAGTTTCATCACTACCTTCCAGTTGAGAATGTATATGAATTCAATCATTTCAAAATTAAAGTCCTTATCATTTCACACTTTTCATATATTCCTCATGTTTATATTTAATCCTCAAGAACAATAAATCAGCCTAAACATTGGGGAAGTTCCCAAACATGCTATATGCTGTCCTATTTCTGTTTTGTTCATGTTTCTTGACCCACTTGAAAACAATTCCTTGGCCACAGTATTTTCTGCTTCTGCATTCTCTACTAGACTTTTGTTTAAAGCTTTTACTCCCAGAGCTTGCCAGGATTTTGTTTTGTTTGTTTGGACTTCTGTTTCAAAATGTTGTTAATCAAATTCAGGGCCTTGAACACGTTGAGCTAGAAATGTGGCTCAGAGTTTGAGTTTATGAAGTCAGGTTATATGCTTTATATTTTATTTGTTTGTTTGTTTATTTTTGTTGGTCATGAAGCGTGAACTCTGGGCTTGGGCACTGTCCCTAAGCTCATCAGTTCAAGGTGAGCGTTCTACTGCTTGAGCCACAGTGCCACTTCCAGTTTCTGATGATTAATTGAAGGTAAGAGTCTCATGAACTTTCCTGCCCAGACTGGTTTTGAACTGCCATCCTCAGATCTCAGCCTCCTTAGTAGCTAGGATTATAGGCGTGAGACACCAGTGCCCAGCTTATATGCTTTTTATTTTAATACATCCCCCTCAATGGTGTCGCTTGATGGGATAAATAAAACAAACGGTTCCTTTAAAAAATTGACAAAATTGACAGACCCTTAGCAAATGTGACAAAAAAAACCCAGAAGATAACACACCCAAATGAATAAAATTAGAGACTAGAACAAGACTAACAAGAAAGATTCATGACATAAGCAAGCAAGATTCAGAACATCATAAGGGAATGTTTGGCACAACTCTATGCTAACAAATTTGAGAAATCTGGAAGAAATGGAAGCATTTCTAACAAATATTGATATGTGCAAACTAAACCAAGATTTAAAACATCTAAATATACTCATATAAGTATTGAAGTAGAAATGGCAATAAAAGAATTCCCATCTAAGAAAAGCCCAGGACAAAAAGGATTCACAGACAAAGTCTATAAGGACTTCAAAGGAGAACTCACTCCAATACTCCTCAAACTTTTCAATGAAATTGAAGCGAAAGAGCACTGCCAAACTCATTCTATGTGGCCAGCATCACCCCCATCCCTAAACGAGATAGGGACCTATCAAAGAAAGAGAACTGTAATGAACATTGATGCAAAATTTCTCAATAAAATTCTGACCAACTAATTTCAACAGTTAACCAGAAACCTCATATAATATGACCAAATGGGATTCATTTCAGGGATGCAAAGCTGGTTCAATATAAGCAAGTTAATTATGTAATTCAACACATCAATAGGAACAACGACAAGAATAATAGGATCATCTCCAGAGATGCAGAAAAGGCATTTGACAAGATCCAATACCCCTTTATGATAAAAAACTCTGGAGAAGCTAAGCATCTATGGAACATTCCTCAATATAATAAAGACTGTACATGACAAATCTACTACTAGCATTACATTCAATGATAAAGTTAAAACCATGTCTTCCAAAATCGGGAATGGGACTCTCTACGCCTCTTCAATATAGTATTCAAATTCCTAGCCAATGCAATAAGGCAAGAAACAAATATAAAGGGATCCAAATAGGGAAAGAAGAAGTAAAACTCTCTTTGCAGATGACATGATCCTGCATTTAAAGAACTTCATAGACTCCTCTCCCAAGTAACTTGAGCTGATCCAAAAGTTTGCCAATGTAACAGCGTATAAAATTAACCCACAAAAAATTGGTAGCTTTTCTATATGCCAATCATGAGAGAAGTAGGCTGAAATGAGAGGAGTGAGGCTGAACTCAGGAAAGCAACTCCTTTTGTAATAGCTTCAAAAGCAAATACTCAGGAATTGATCAAAGAGGTGAAGGACCTCTATGACGAAAACTTTAAAAACTTGAAATGGAAATTAAAGCAGATTTAAGGAAGTGGGAAAAACCTTCCATGCTCCTGGATTGGGAGGATTTACATTGTGAAAATGGCAAAGTCAGTGCAGTACCCACCAATATCCCAACAACATTCTTTAACAAAGTAGAAGAAGCAATCCAGAAATTCACATGGAAAAATAGAAGACTCTGAATAGCAAACACAAAGCCATATTTATTTTTAATATATTTTTATTGTGAAAATACTGCACAGAGGGGCTACAATTACGTGGGTAAGATAATGAGCACATTTCTTATCAAGCATTGTAGCCTCCTGCTTTGTTTTCCCTTCCCGTCCCTTCGTATCCTACTCCCCCCCCCCCCGCCCCGCATACAGAAAATCTTCAATAAGGTGCACATATTGTAGTCAATAAGTGAATTCATTAAGATTGCAGGTTATAAGCTAACTACAGAAACTTGATTGTATATCTATACACAGTACACTATATTATGAAAACTTACATTTATAACAGCCTCAAAAATAAAATAGGCATAAATTTAATAAAAAGAAGTGCAATACTCATGTAATGAAGACTACAAAAAAATCACTGCAAGAAATTAAAGGAAACCTGAGTCCATGTGATATCCCATATTTCAAGATTGGAAGATTTAACTCTTGTTATAATGGGGCAGCTCTAAAAGTTGATGAACAAATACAACACATCCTCATCCTCTTTCAAAATCATGACTGATTTCTGTGTAGAAGCACATAAATAGCAGCTGGGCTGGGCACTGGTGACTCTTATCTACTCAGGAGACTAAAGTTGTCAAAACTCTATCTCCAATTAACTAGTAAAATGCCAGACTTGAGGTGTGACTCACATGGTTGATTGAAAGCTGTGAGCAAAAAAGAGCCAAAGGATAGTGCGAAGTCCTGATTTCAAGCCCCAGTAGGTGTACCCACCCCAAAATAGACCATTATGGAGACAAGCATGCTGACTACCTCTTAGCCACATGCCAAGGTAATCTCCCAACTCTGAATATGCTATGCCATAGTACGAAACATCTACATTTCTTAAGCTGGTTTAATATTCAGGAAAAAATGAGCAAATGCAATGATTATTTTGGTTATGTTCCTTGAAAGCAGAAACTAGCCTGCATCAGGTCTGTTCATTCTACAACGTGAACCCCAGTTCACATGATCTTGTTTTCCCTGAAGTATAGTGTGTGTGGGGGAAATATGGAAGAGAAAAGTCAATTACCCTGTCCACATCAACAATAGAAAGTCATGAAACAGTCAGTCCAGGCTTCCATATACACAGACAACATGAATAAGAGAAGAGTGAGGGTACTTAAATAATGAACAGAGAGCTTCTGGGAAGGCTACAAGGCTCTCCTCCCATGAAATGTCACAGAAGAAGGCTGTGTCACTGATTTTTGCCTAGCTCTTACCATACTTAAAAACAAGAAGAGCTCCCCTATGACCCACCAATCCCACTTTTGGGCATTTACCCAACGATCACAAACAAGGCTATACTAAAGCTACCAGCACAACTATGTTTATCACAGCATTATTTACCATAGCTAAGATATAGAACCACCCAGATTCCTCTCAATAGATGAATGGATCAAGAAATGTATGTGTATACATATATGGATATGTATATATATACATATATATACATTTTCTTGATATACATATTATATGTGTATATACATATATGTATACACATATATGTATATACATACGTATATATACATATACATACACATATGTATATATGTATGTACATATATACATATACACATATATGTGGAGAGAAAGAGAGAGAGAGATACACAATGGAATTCTATGCTTCCATCAGAAACAATGACATCGCCCCATTTGTTAGGAAATGGAAAGACTTGGAAAAAATTATAGTGAAGTAAGCCAGGCTCAAAGAAACACAGGTCCCATAGTTTCCCTTATTTGCAATAACATGTGTGTGTGTGTGTGTGTGTGTGTGTGTGTGTCTAGGACAAGCAGAAAAGTTCAAAAGCTATGTACTTTATGACCATAAAAAATGATGTTAAGCGAAATGCACCCCAAGACAGGGACACAAGGGGTTTTTCTTTCTTGCTAATATTTTTACCGTACTTATAATGTACCATGTGATTTTTTTGTTTCTTTGGTATGTTCCTCCCCCACAGTACAACCCCTGTTTTCACTGTCTTCGATTCCGGTGCCCTTCATCTTGTATATACACTTCTCTAGCTTGGGGAGGGGAAGGGAAAAAACAAAATGCTTAAATAGGGATACAGGTTGACCTTTTGTAACAATGAGATGTACAATATAATATGTTAAAAACAAACTTTATAACTTGTGGTGGGGAGGGAGGGAGGAGTCGAGGAGGTAGGAAGGGAAGGGATGGTAGGGGAAAAACAAAGGAGGAGGTAACAATGCTCAATAGGAAATGTACTGTAACCTCTCTGTACACTATTTTTACAATAAAAATGTATTTAAATAAAAAAAAAACAAAAACAAAACAAGAAGAAATCCAGTTGTTTTTCCTAAGATTTCTTTCTTCACTAGAGCTAAGGTATGGCTTCATGTGGGAACTGAAGCTCCTTACAGCTTTTAGTGACCTAGAAGAGATCAAAATAATTATTCTACATCAATGCCTTCCATATATCCTATTTTCCCGATGAATCATCCATTTGGCACATTTCTTTTGATAACTCAATTTTGCTGCAGTTCTGTTTGCTTCCACTTTTCTGAGCATTTCAAGACTCCAAACAAAAAAAAAGCTGATGTTTCACATTTCAGTAATGATTGGTTTATATTTGGCAATATTATGTTTCTTTAAACACTGTTCATTTTCTATAACAACTTGAACTTGGAAAGAAATAATACCATGATAAGCAATAATATTTCCAGCATGACACATGTGTTGCAAAAAAATATTTCAATGGCTGTGCATTCAAGCAAAATCATAAATAAACTAGAAATTTGGCTCAAGAAAGACAAAACAGGGAATAAATGGATGTTAGTCCTAGGAACGAACATATGATTACGGATCTTAATAAGATTCACATTCAGAAGAAAATCTGAATTTGCAGATGCAAAATAGGTTCTGTTCTTTCAGAGGGTCTTGACCAAATGAGAAGAGAGGTTCGATCAATACTTATGAGCAATGAGTCATTCTAGAAGGAATAGGGGATCAGAGAGAGAGAGACAGAGAGACAGAGTTAGACACAGAGTTAGACAGAGACAGAAGCAGAGATAAAGAAAGACTGACAGGAGACAAAATCAGAGACAGACAGACACAGAGACAGAGAACAATGAGTAAAGGCTCAGAGTAGATGAGAAATGTCCATGAAACTATTCTTACTATATCATAAAATATGTATGTCAGTCAGGCTGTCAGAGTTGAGTAGTGTTTACCCAACTCAAAAAAAGTGAAGGCTGTACACCGGTGGCTCACGCCTATAATCCTAGCTACTTAGGAGGCTGAGATCTGAATATCACAGTTCAAAGCCAGCCCAGGCAAGAAAGTTCATGAGACTCTTATCTCCAATAAACCACCAGAAAACCAGAAGTGATGTTGTGGATCAAGGGGTACAGCGCTCGCCTTGAGCTGAAGATCTGAGGGACAGCGCCCAGACCCAGGGTTCAAGCCCCATGACAAAAAAAAAAAAAAAGTAAAAGTGGGGAGAAAGGGGATGGTAGGGGAAAAACAAAGGAGGGGTAACAATGCTCGATAGGAAATGGACTCATTACCTTGCTCATGTAACTATAACCCCTCTGATAGTACCTTTACAATAAAAAATATATATTCAAAAAATGAAGTCATGATTGTCCAAACAGGCATGCACTGAAGATCCATACATGCATTTTATTACAAAGAAAATGTTGGCCAACTTGCCCCTAAATGGATGTCAGGGAAAGAGTTCACTGACATTGAAACTCCACCATTGTCGATCCATGTGTCAAATCCTAAATAAACAAGCTAGTTCCATGTGGATAAGGTAATTATAGTCATGTATACAGTATCATAACCTGAAAGATAAGGATACGAATGAAAAGTTTTCATTTTCAAGTGAAAAACCATGTTCTCAAATGAGGTTTTTGCTGGTCCTTGGCATTTATCTGTAGCTCCATTAATAAATAAACTTCTATATTGTTTGTTGAAGGGGGCCTAGGGTGTGGGAGGGTTACATTATACATGATGATAGAATAATATGCATCCTATTCTAAGAGGTCAGGACATCCTCTGAAGGCCTACTGTGTGAAGATAAAGATGATTCACTCATCAAGTAAATTTTAAATTTATAATGAATTTAGCTACTAGAAGAATAGTATACTTATTACTTTCTGTGGGTCATCATCAGCAACAGCTAATGCTCTGCTGAATGGTAGAATTTGAAACTCCTTCCATGGCTCAGAGAGTTACGAGTTTGATTCTGTGTTTTCACAAAATCTCCATGTGACTGTGCATGGATTAGATTTCGAGAAGTGCTTGGAATAGGACACTGTGAAATGGCTAAAAATCATGCTAGAAGTATGATTGGACTTACAATACCCTTTCACTCGTTCTACTACTATCTTTACTACCAGGGTAAAGATAGTATGACAGAGACCCCTGTAAGTCCAAAACCCTCCCCCCTCAGCTTTAGGGCATGTTTGATAATTGTTGTTCTTCTCCATCTATGTCTAATTTTACATCTGAGCATCATTATCTGGTTGCCCCAATAGGCCTATGGTACCAGTTTCAGTTAAGTATATGGGCCTCCCAGGACTGGTACCATTTGCTCTTTCATCCTTCCAGTTCATAGAACATAGTTGATTTGATTTCCTAATCACTGGTATACCTTCTTAGCTTTATCTGTTATCTATTTTCTCATTCAGTATTTAATAGTATCACTTTTCAAGTTTTCAAATGATTTTTCAGATTTCCAAGTTGATCCTTAACTCATGCAGTGGCTATCTGTCTTCTCTCCCGTCTCCTTCCTCTCTCATTCTCCTTTCATCTATTTCAGAACTTCTGGGTCAATCTTTTCATAACATAGGCCTACCACTTCCTGTCTTTCTGATCTTGAGAAAATTCCCGTTACCAGCTAGTTTTGTCAGTTGGAAAACAGGAATAAAATTCCTCACATTGTAAAGAGTGGTATTAGAATGGAGAAACAGACTAGACAACTGAAATCCTGCTTCTAGCAGTTTCTAGCTGTTTGCTGAAAGAAGTAAAAACCTCGGTCTTTGGAAAAATGTGATTGCTGTAGAATTCTCTTTGAGGATTGACAAAACAGGTATGAAACACTTAGAGCAAGCACATAGTACCCACCAGTGATCAGCAGCTGTTACTGTGTTCATTACAACATCATTATCACAATTATCACCATGAATCAGGAAGAACATTGCAAGTAGTACTCCTTTGCAGTCTATTTATTTTCCCATCTTTCTTCCATCTGCTTAAAAAAATAAAATTCCAAACCAGGAGCTAGAGGGCTCTTACCTATAATCCAAGAAAGAAAGAAAGAAAGAAAGAAAGAAAGAAAGAAAGAAAGAAAGAAAGAAAGAAAGAAAGAAAGAAAGAAAGAAAGAAAGAAAGAAAGAAAGAAAGAAAAGAAAGAAAGAAAGAGAGAGAGAGAGAGAGAGAGAGAGAGAGAGAGAGAAAGAAAGAAAGAAAGAAAGAAAGAAAGAGAAAGAAAGAAAGAAAGAAAGAAAGAAAGAAAGAAAGAAAGAAAGAAAGAAAGAAAGAAAGAAAGAAAGAAAGAGAAAGAAAGGAAGAAAGGAAGGAAGGAAGGAAGGAAGGAAGGAAGGAAGAAAGAAAGAAAGAAAGAAAGAAAGAAAGAAAGAAAGAAAGAAAGAAAGAAAGAAAGAAAGAAAGAAAAAGGAAGAAAGCAAGCAAGCTGGGTGCTATGGCATGCAACTGTAATCCTAGCTACTCTAGAGACTGGGATCTGAGGATTGCAGTTAGAAGCCAGGCCAGGCAGGAAAGTCCATGAGACTTTTATCTCCAATTAACCAACATAAAACCAGAAGTGGCACTGTGGCTCAAAGTAATGGAATGCTAGATTTGAGAGAGAAAAAAAACCTCAGGGACAATCCCCAGGCTCTGAGTTGAAGCCCCACAACCAACAAAAATGTAAAATGAAATAAATAAGCAAGCAAGCTAAGGGACAGCACTCCAGCCCTGAGTTCAAGCCTCAGGACTTGGGGGAAAAAAATCCTTGCCTACTCTCACTCTGAATAAATAGTACAAATGGTAAGAAAGTTGGCTTCTATTTTAAAAAAAGACAAAGCTTACCTCCTAATATTTTTTCCCCTCAGTGATTTTAAAACCAGGCAAAAAGGTAAGACAATATGTCCATGGTGCCATCATTCACATTTCTAAACAAGCATTTATCACAGTGAAAGAAAAAATAACTATTTACATAGGGAAGAATTACATACATGAGAAATGAATAGATTACAACTATGTACAACTCCATGACTAAATCTCTCACACGTAATGTTGAGTGAAAGTACCCAGAGGACATCTTGAATGGCTCTATTTACTTATGATGTGGCTATCTGTCTTCTCTTCCACTCCTTCCTCTCTCAATTTCCCCCATAATCCATGAACTTGATAAGACTATAATATACTTTAACTTGAACAAAGGTTACTGCTTCATTTTTTACTGACTTTTAGGGTATATTGGTGAAAGAAGTCACAGCTGCCACTAATCCTATCTTCTAGTTCCTGAAAGAGAACAAACTGTATAAATCTTGTGGTAGGAAAGAAATCATCAACTCCAAAATGGTCAAAAGAGAATGGTTTTCTAGTCCCAGGTCTGTTTTCTTGTTTATTAAATACCTTGTAAGAACTCAGGAAACCCACTCTTTGATGCAGTTTCTTTATCTGCAAGATATTAATAATGATATTTCACAGCCACCTACCTGGGGTGTATACACAGATGATAAGGTTACCAGTGTATCTTAAGCACATTTCCATCCAAAAACAAAGTTGATAACTCATTAAAGAATTCATTTTCCTGACCTATTTCTGTGACTCCCTTGCATTAACTACTTGCACTTTTTTTTAAATCCTGAAAAATGGCTAACAAAGCACAAAATTGGGGCTTTGGAAAGTGTTCTGAGATGATGCCACAACTCCTCAAAGTAGTTTATGAACACATGGCTGATTCATTCCATTCTAGTTGGTCTTAGGCACTGTCTATATGTTATCTTAAAATGCATGCAATTATCTTCTTTGCCATCCTGGCAGAGGCTTGAAAAAAAGATCAGTGCTCCACCCCCACGGTTCCCCCAACTGAATTTTATAATGCAGCAAAGTCATATCCCAGGCTTTCTATTGTAGAAAAGAAGATGCTTGAAAGCCATTCATAGAAATGCCATGGCTGTTATAATGACCTTTGTAACAAAAGGAGTGAATCTAGTGGCATTTTGGAGCTTTCTTGTATTCTAATTGAATATTTCATTTCCTTTAAAAAAAATGACCTTTGTCTCTCTACTGTACCCAGGTTTGAACAGTTTAGAGGAATTGCAATTTCACTGAGACTTGACCTACAGAATCAGATTCAGGATTCAGGTCACTTTCCTGAGATGGACCCAAGATTTAGTGAGAGGTCAGATGTTAGCACAAAGAACAGGCTGAAACAGAGGTGCTGAACTTAGATGACTGACCTATGAGACTGGTTTCAGGGGTACCTTAAAATACATGCCTGGAAGGGAATTAAGAACCTGGGTAGTCAACCTAGAAATAGGAAAAGATCTGGTATCTAAGTCAACTAATCTGCTCAACTTGGTCCAATGAGAGTATGATCTTCGGTATACAAAAACACTTGCCATCCAACTCCAATTAGGAGACAATTTTTAACCTCTTCCACTCTGGTTACTAGCAATGATTTCCACTTCATCAGTGGTAACTGTCAACTGCTGGTGTATAGCAGCGATCTACAGTCAGAAAATTAAGCTTTGTAAGGAGGAGGCAACATGCTTGATAAGAAATGTACTCATTATCTTGCCCATGTAATTGTAACCCCTCTGTACAGTATTTTCACAATAAAAAAAAAGAAAATTAAGCTTCTTTAGCTCTTCAGTCCTACATTGAGGGCTCCATCCAATGTCCACTATGGCTTACGAATTTAGTGCAAAACGGTCCAATGATGCCTACATTGTCATTCACAGAACTCACTGGAGATTCTCTCCAGTCTGATAAGAGCAGTACACTCCACTCAAAGGAGTAGATTCCTGAGAGAAAATATTGTTCAAACACTTGTCAGAAAATAGGTGTTTTCAGAAAAAAATCTTTGTTCCCTGAAATTTAAAGTGGTCTTCATGTATCTTGAAGCCAATTCTCACAAAGATTTTAAGTGTTTTTAAAAAGTGAAGGCTCTCTATCTGTTGCCTTTAGTAAATCTATATATGTTCATTATCAAAATTGTGCATTGATATGTTTTATATCCTTACTAATGTTTTTTCAGTCAACTATCAGATAGGATATTGCAGTTGGCCATTCTGAAATTGTATTAGATGTATACAAATTTTAAAACATTGTGAAACTAAGCTCTTATCTTTATGTAGTTATGTTCTATGTCTCTAGAAATCATTCTAACTTCAAGTCCATTTTATCTGATAATATCATAATTGAATCATCTTCCTCTTGATTACTTTTCCCTGTTTTTTTATTCCATACTTTTATTTCTTATCTTTCTATCACCTTCCTTTAGGCATGCTAAGCACATTTGTCTTCTAACTGGTAGGTTCAAAACATTTTAATTTATTTATGTCACTTACATGTGTATATGTATATATAATGCATGGTTATTTCTTCTATATATATTTAGTTTGTGTATTTGTTCTATTTTTCTCTTTACTGCTTCCATGTTGTTGCTCATATTACAAGTGATTTGTAAATTTGTAAAGGAAATAAAGGATCAAGCGTGTAGGGTGCATGGTGGCTCACAATCCTAGCTACTCAGGAGACTAAGATCTGAGGATCATGGTTCCAAGCCAGCAAGAAAAAGTATGTGAAATTTGTATCTCCTATTAACCACTAAAAAAGCCACAAGTGGAGCCATGGCTCAAGTGGTAAAGCTCTAGCCTTGAACAAAACAGAGCTCAGGGGCAGCACCCAGGCCCTGAATTTCAAGCCACAGGACTAGCCCAAAACCAAACCAAACCAAATAAAAATAAACAAACAAAAAAGGAGCCAAGGGAATACAACAACATAAACAATTAATTATTATTTACAATATTATTTAAAATTATTATTAAAAATATTAGCAGTAAAAGGCGAAAGATTTATACATGAAGAGATATTGTTCAAAAAGAAATGTACCATATCTAACATATGTAACTGTTACCCCAGTGTACTTTACTTTTATAATAACAATAAAATGCATGAAAAATATATTAGCAGTAATAGCAAATATAAAGGAAAATTCGAACTCTAAAGAACAATATTCTCAATGATGCTGTAAGAAGGCTAAAAATCTTTTTAGAGTAGATCATTTATTTTTTGAAAATCAAAATTTTTCTTAAAACATTGCCCAAAATATTATTTTTATTATTCTAAACAACATTTAGAACATAAAATTCAATTTAAATTAGGTTTAAATGTAGAATTAAATATTTTTTCCTACTTTTGTTTATAGGTAGAGGGCCTTGAACTCTTGGCCTGGGCACTGTTCCCGTGCTCTACCACTTGAGCCACAGCACCACTTCTGGTTTTCTGGTGGTTAATTGGAGATAAGAGTCTCACAGACTTTCCTGCCTGGGCTGGCTTTGAGCCATGAGCCTCAGACCTCAGCCTCCTGAGTAGTTAGGAAAAGTTGCATAATTTAAAAATGAATTATCTAAAAATTGTTCTAAATGAGGAAGCATTTCCCTAATAGTCAGTGATGTGTGAAGGAATGCTTCATGGAGCCATTGGCCACTACAAGCCTTCCTTTGAGAACTGTATAATTATATCCTGTGCACTCTATTAAAATTCAGTCATTGTTCTCTGCCTATTGAGTGTCAGATGTCTTTGGGATATTAATCTTTTATCACATAGATGGCATGCAAATATTTTCTCCTATTCCCTAGGTTGAATCTTTATTAGTTAACTATTTCCTTTTCTGTGTGAGAGCCTTTTTTGTTTGTGTACTATAATCCCATTTTCCAATCTTCACATTTGCAGATTGTATTTTTAGGGTCCTATCCAAAATGTTATTGCACAGAACACTGTCATGGGACTTACGTGCTGTTCTCCCTTTAACACATAACCTCCATAGAAACAGATCATTGTTTTAAAAAAGTGCACATTGGTGTAATGTGATTGGCTTGACATTTTAACACAATGATTCCAGTAACTAAATGGGGAGATGGTAGAGATGCCAGACTAAAGGCAAGAAAGCCTTTAGGTATAAAAGAATTATATTCATAGTTGCAAGATGTGACCAAGCCTGAACTAAATCAGTGGTGCTGGGAGCAGAATGCATCATGCCAGCGTGAGATTTACATGCTGTTGTGATTCATGGTTACCAAAAACATTTGAAAAGGAAGAGTTGTATTTTATCTACCATTAGATAGAAGGAAGAGTTATTCACAACAAAATGAGTAGAAATGTTCAATGACTATGTTGTAGGATGACATGGCCCAGTAATTACTAAGTGAGAAAACAGTCTTGAGAAAAGCCAACATTTTTTGACAAAAATAGAAAGAGCCTGTGAAGATGTAGGGGAGAAATTTATAAATGCACAAATTCAAGAACTAACACATAGGACTAGATCATCAAGTCTCACTGAAACCAATCAGTGATTTTTCCCAAGATGAGATCTTACTAATAATTTGAATACAATTAAACAAGGGGAACAGGCAAAACAAAAAGTGGGCTGTAACACTGAAGGTAATACTGGGTTATATTTTTTTCCATTCAACACAAAATCTTTGTTCTACAGAAGATAAGGCTCCTACGGAATTTATGAAGATTAATTATCTCATCCGATGGGGAGCACTTAGATAACAAGAATATCTATTTTGTATTTCAAACAGTCAACTGGCTTCTGTGATGTCTTTCCAGTTTAGATCCATGATCTACAGCAATAACACACTAGGAGCATTTTCCTAAAAGCATTTCATAAGCATAGACTCTCTACCTAGTAAATGTCATTGTTTTATTTGCACAGCAGTGTGTGCATCATGTTTGCAAAAAGCAACACAGTCATCTTTTTTACTTTTCTCATAAAGGAGAGGGGAACGGTTCCTAGGCTAACTGTTGTATTCCCCTCTTTCCATGCACCTGTCAAGAAGGGGTGGGGGTGGTGATCAATTATGCTAGAAGTCATGGGAAGATTGAGTTTCTCTTTAACTGAATAATAATTAGGCTATTAGTGACTGCAAAAATATGTTTTATGTAATTGATTGAGAAAATTTACCAGACAAGTGGGAAAAAATACAGAAGTACAGATGAATTTTTAAGTATTTATTGAGACGACAGAAACACAAAAACAAAAGTGCAAACAAGCAGAGCTGATGGCACATGCCTGTAATCCTAGCTAGTCAGGAGGCTGAGATCTGAGGCTCTCAGTTCTAAGCCAGCCCAGGCAGGAAAGTCCATGAGACTCTTATCTCCAATTAATCACCAAAAAACCCACAAGTGGCGCGCTGTAGCTCAAGTGGTAGAGCACTAGCCTTGAGCTGAAGAGCTGGGGTACAGTGCTCAAGCCCAGAGTTCAAGCCCCACTACCAGCAACAAGAATAAAAGTACAAACAATATTTAAAAGAGGGTTATATTTAAGTTTACTCATACATTAAAAATTTAGTGGCATCAAGTGATAAAAGGATAAGAAAAAATGAATAAATACAAAAATACCTTGCATAAAAGGTTACTCAAATACTTGGTAAATGAATAAATGAACTGAGTAACCACAGCAAGCTCAATTTTTGTCTATTGTTTGACAATATCCACTTAATTATAAAATTTATTACCCTAGGCATTAGCAAAAAGTTATAAAATATAGCATGTGAAGAGTAAAACAAATTATGATTGACTTACAGATATGGCAATCAAATCGCAGAAAATTTCTGAGCTCTGCATAGCTCAGTCTTCCTGTCACATCCTTGTCATTTTAATGCTTGTCAGAACCTTGCAATCTGAAATGCTATCTCATTCAGTTTGTTTACCCAGAAAGGTATTCATAGTCCTGTGCTTTATACATAGTAGACCCTCAACAAATTGTTGTGTAGTCTCTTATTTCAAATTCTCTCTAGATTTTCTAATTTACCAGTTTAATATTAAGTACTTATTTTCTGAGAAAAAGGGAAAACTAATTCAAGATAAACCATTCATTGTTAGTCTTTTTTTCGCAACCTGACTGGTGGGAAGGTGTGTCTTTCAGCTGGAACTACTTTGCTGGTGTTACTGTTTTCAAATATATAACTGAATACAGGTATGAATACTTCATTTGGTCAAGAAGCTAAGGGAAGATGACAATAATGGGCTGGGCTATAGTTCAGCTGGTAGACTACTCATCTAACATCCACAAAGTCTGGCTCAATCTTTGTCCTGGAAAAAAACAAAATATAATAAAACCTTTCATCCATTAATTAAAGATATTATAACCATATTCTTTTCTGCCTAAATAAAGAATTGAAAAGCTTTCGTGCTTTGATTCATACTTTGTATCTCCCCAAGTCTTGAATCATTCAATATACATATTCAACAAGTGAAAATGCGGAAATAAGGTTGCTTTTTTTTGTGTCTGTAGCAGGGCTTGAACTCAGGACCTGGATGCTGTCCCTGAGCACTTTTTGCTCAAGGCTAATGTTCTACCACGTTAAGCCACCACAGAGTCATTTCCAGTTTTCTAGTGGCTAATTGGATCTAAGACCACACTAAAGCTACCAGCACGACTATGTTTATTGCAGCATTATTTACTATAGCTAAGATATGGAACCAACCCAGATGCCCCTCAGTAGATGAATGGATCAAGAAAATGTGGTATATATACACAATGAATTCTATGCCTCCCTCAGAAAGAATGAAATTGCCCCATTTGTTAGGAAATGGAAAGGCTTGGAAAAAATTACATTAAGTGAAGTAAGCCAGGCCCAAATAAACATAGGTCCCATGGTTTCTCTTATTTGCGATATCTAGTATGTGTCTGAGTCAAGCAGAAAAGGTCAGGTAAGGTGATGTTAGGGAAATGAACCCTAAGATATGTATTCAATTTCTTTTCTTTCATGCGATTGTTTCTAACACATTTATAAGATTATTTCTTTGTTGCTTTGTATGTCCCTCCCCCACGGTATAACCCCTGCTTTCACTGTATTTGATGTCGGTATAATTTGTGGAGGGGAAGGAAAAACAAATTATTTAAGTAGGGATACAGGTGGACCCATTGCAACAATGAGATGTACAAGTCGTTATGTGGAAAGCGAACTTTACAACTTTGGTTGGGGAGGGGTGAGGGGGTACTGGGGGAGCAGGGAGGATTGGCGGGGGAGGATGGGAAGGGATGGGGAGGGGAAACAAAGGAGGAGTCTACAATGCTTGATAAGAAATGTACTCATTATCTTGCCCATGTAATTGTAACCCCTCTGTACAGTATTTTCACAAAAAAAAAAAAAAAAAAAATCTCTTGCAGTTGAAAAAAAAAAAAAAAAAAAGAGTCTCACAGGTTTCCCTGCCCAGGCCATTTTGAATCTCAGTCCTCAGATATCAGCCTCTTGAGTAGCTAGCATTACAGGCCTGAGCCTCTGGTGCCCAGCTAGAAATAAAGCTTTTGAAAAGAGAATTTTCTATACCATATCTTTCCTTGAGCATGCTTCCTTTTCCTTTTCATGAAATATAAAAAAATGAAATATTGCACAAAAGGTTCAGTTTCATGCTAGTCGAGTTATATTCAGAAAAGTTTGTTTTCTTACACATTAAACTATAATGTATAACTATAATTCTTATATGTTTCTGGAAAAGGATTAGAGACATCCTGGTCTATATTAATTCTAGCTCAGGAATCACAGGACTAATTGAAATGAAGTTATTTTGAGTGGGGTTGTATATTCTATGATTTGCTAAAATTAGGTTCAAAAGCAATTCAGCCATATACTTATTCATATATATATATATATATATATATATATATATTAATGCCATGTACATGGAAAGAGTGAATGAGGCAAGGAATTTTTGAAATGTTCTTATGATTCCATTTAATTTTGATTCCTTCCTCCAATGTGAAATAAGATAATGTAGATGTTAAATATTGCCAATAATAAAATGCAAAATGATTGAGGTAATTTAATACTATTTATTTATTTGACTGGAATGAATTGCATTTCTTTTTATTTGAGCTCTAAGTTAGAAAACATGACCTAAATGTGCATTTTAAGATGTTTTGCACTGATGCTAAGACACATAGCATCAGGAAATAAAGAGCTTTAACAGTCAAGTTTCTTGTAACTCTACAACTTAGGCTAAGTTATTTAGCTTTACTCATACTCTATTCCCTGATCAGCCAATGAAGAAATTTGCCAACAGCTCCCATGTTTTTGTCTCTCAAGACTGAGTCAAGGGTAAGTTGATGAGTCTCTGGAGTTTCTAAACATAACTTTTCCTCCAATATGTTATAGGACAACCTATTTAAGCAACAAATAAATACTGGACTTTGCTGATGGTATTTCTCTGGTGTTAGTGTTAACATGTCCCTTTGTCCCTGAAAACTGCTAGCCTGATGTAAACTTGATCAAATTGATCAAATTCAGACCTAAAGTTCTCAGCATAAATATTTTGCAAGGTAGTATTGTGTTCTACTAGCAACACATATCGTTTGGCCACTTTGGTACTGTTCACAGCCACTGATAATCACTGCAGAGATTCATAATTTCCACAAGGTTTTCTAAGTTTTCTCCATCAAATCATACGGTGACATTGAAATAAAGTGTGATCAATTTGATGCAACTTTACTTCTACTTCTTCCACAGAAATGAACTGGGCATACCTACAGATTTTGCATGAGCATTTTATTTATTTTTTAAAATATGGTTTTTATTGTAAAAGTACAGATAGGAAATGTACTCATTACCTTGCCCATGTAATTGTAACCCCTCTGTACAATATTTTTTTTAAAAAAAGACAGTAAAAAATACTGTACAGAGGGGTTACAGTTACATGAGCAAGGTTGCATGAGCATTTTAAAATCAAAGTATTTACAAGTATATAAAAGATACAGAAAGGCAGGTAAGAAAGTTAAACTGTAAGTGATGCTCAAAATTTTTTTAAACTTTGGTTTGTTGTAGCCATGGCAAGTATCCTCATCTGGTGGTTTTCACTCTAAATAAGAATATATAAGAAGAACAAATTCAGCATTCCCAAATGCCTTACGAAATGCAGTCTGTTAGCCTTTCCACGAAAGACTTGAAAAAATATTTCTTACAGTAGTGCAAAAATGAGTGACAATTTCCATCTTCAATACTAACAGGAAGGAAGAAATATTTTACCAAATTCAGCAATAAGTATAATGAGAAGACCCCCTTCCAGTTAAGCTGCACCAGAGCAATTTTCCAGAGGACAGAGCATGTAGAGATGAAGTGATATTCCCCTGGAATGGAGTTCACACACCGGGTGAAAGAGGAGCCTCATTATAAGCTTCCTGAGTTACCACACCAGAGACACATGTACCTGCCCTGGAGAGAAATGTGGTCGAGCTGAGCCACAGCGTAAGTAGCTAAGCCAGGAGAGTGAGTAGAAGGAAGTTTCTGCAGTCATCATCCAAAGCTATTTCTGCACCATATAATTGCATCTGATTCTTTTCTTAGACAATGCCTATGTGATCTTTTGGCATAGACATGGCACATTCAACAAAGCCTCAGAAGGAGCGGTTTCAACTGTAACTGAAAGTAAGTCCATATCTGAAGTACAAGGCACCGAAATGAGCAATTAGAGATCAAATAGAAAATATATATGTGTAGATATAGATGTCTATATCTACACACACACACACACACACACACACACACACACACACACACACATAGAGAGAGAGAGAGAGAAGGAGGGAGAGGAAGAGGGAGAAGGAGTACATGTTAAGTATCAACAAGGAAATCATAGAAATTTTTACCAGGAAAATTCTAACAAGGTATTTTGTGTTCCAAAAGGAAATATGTAACTCTGAATACATTTCTTCATAAAAAGTTTCATACAATGGGGAAGTTTCTAAGCATACTAGGACTTAACAATCTTAAGGTGGGTATCAGTGGCTCATGCCTGTGATCTTAAGTTGTCATGTCCAAAACGAGCTTTATAACATCGGTGCGGGGGGGGGGGGGGGGGAGAAGGATTGGGATTGGGGGGGGAGCGGGGAGGCTGGGAAGGGATGTGAAGGGTAAACCAAAGGAGGAGGCTGCAATGCTTGCTAAGAAATGTACGCATTATCCTGCCCATGTAAGTGTAACCCCTCTGTACAGTATGTTCACAAATAAAATTAAATTAAATTTAAAAAAAAAGCCAGCTTGGGCAAAAAAAAAAAACTTCCATGACACTCTTTTCTCCAATTAACCACCAGAAAACTGGAAGTGGCACTGTGGCTCAAAGTGGTAGAGTGCTAGTCTTGAGCAATAGAGCTCAGCAACAGCACCCAAGCCTTAATTTCAACTCTCATGACCAACAGAAAAAAAAAATCATATTAAGTGAAGTTACCCAGTCCCAAAGAAATTTAGGTCCCATGGTTTTCCCTTATTTGCAATAATTAGTATCCATATAGGATAATCTTATCAGATGAGCTGAAAAACTCAAAAACCATGTACAAATGACCATATAAGTTGATGCTAAGCGAAATGAACCCCAAGATATGGACACAAGAGGTCTGTCTTTATTGTTACTGTTTTACATGTACCATGTGATTTTATTATTTTTGGTGTTTCCTTTGTATGTTCTTTCCCCTATGGCATATCCCGTGTTGTCACTGTACTTGATTTTGATATCCTGCATCTTGTATATTATCCTGCATCTTGTATATACATATGTCTAATCTGGGGAGAGGAAGGGGAATAACAAAACACTGAAATAAGGACACAGGATGACCCATTGCAATGAAGATACCCACAGGACAGTATATTAGAAACAAACTTTACACCTTCTGGCAGCGAGGGGGGGAGGGAGAAAAAAGGTGTGGGAGGTGGGGGAGGAAAGGGATAATGAGACAACAACAAGGAAGGGAAGGGGTAACAATGATTGACAAGTCATGTACTCATTGCCTTACTCATGCAACTGTAACCCCTCTGTACAGCATCTTAACAATAAAATAAAAATTAAAAAAATCTTGAGATAACTATTCCTTTCACCATTCATCCTTTCCTTCATTCTTTTATTCATCAAAAATTTGAGCTTCTATGTCTAAACACTGGCCATCCGGAAGTAATATCAATTCCTAGTCACCTGACTAGTAAGATAATCCAGTAGTGTACACTGTCAAGTACAATTATGGATCCCACTTATTATACTTCCATAAAAATGTGCTATAATACAAATAATAAAAAATATTTTATAAATATCTTAATAATTTAAAAAGTCACTCTTAATAAAGTATTTATTAATAGTTATCTACAAATTATCCCCTAGATAACAATGATTACCTGAAACTTCTTCTCTAGATTGCTTTGGCGGCAAGGAAGATTTGCAAGCCACTTAAGATTTGGTGAGAAGAGAATTAATAAATTTTATGAAAGGATTGTTAAATATTCCCATTTCTGAATGGAACGAATGAGAGAATTTCTTCTTGATTCTCATTGGACCTCTTACTTGTACTCGGGACCCACTCTGGTAACAACAAACATTTTGTATCTCATTTCTTAAATTTAATTTAAAACTTTCCAGTTGAGTAAGGCAAAATATTTGTTTTCATCTGATTTGGAGCAATGATGAGCATGAAGTGGAACATTGCTCTAAAGAGTGACTTATTTCTTTATCTTTTCATGTAAACAGTCCCTTTCAATTTTCAGTGTCCATTGTACTAGGTCTAGACTCTTTGGCAAGACCTGAGGTTTTAAATCTTGTGTTCACACACTGCCAATAGTTCTTATCTTTTCCAATTTTGCTTCTAATTTGTGTGACTTTCTAGCTCTCTTACACTCACCAATTTGCCTCAAGAGCATGTCTACTCTCTGAGAAGGTTTTGTAACAAGAATACCATTCTGACATGTTGAAAGGGATGACATTGAGCCAAATGCATTGAATCCATAAACTGCTTTGTTAAATGGCAACTCCTTTGTTCAACTACTTAAAGATAATTAAAACAACATAAACATGGTTGTGCCAAAAAGAAGAATACAAAAGAATAATGGGGTAATAAACTCTACATCTGAAAAACAAGAATAAACTATCAAATCCTTTCAGGGAAAAAAATCTCCACTGTACTCTGTTTTCTCATCTGGAACTCGAGTGTATCTTAAATGTAATTATAGTGTAAAATTGTTACAATTTATTATTTTGTAGTAAGTTAAGCTAATTGCAGTTGGTTTTGAATGAAATTTGTTACAAGTCATTGCATCATACAGCCAGGGAATGAGTTCGGATATTAAGAGATGCCTGTTTGTCAAGTCAGGTACCTGAGGGGTCTGTTAGAATCAAACCTGCTTACATCTTGATTTTGGACTTCCAGCCCCCAAACTTGCAGCTGTTGAAAACAGCCAATGGTCTGTAATTCTAGTTCCTCAGGATCAGGAAGCTGAGATCTGAGGACTGCAGTTCCAATCCAGCCCAGGCAGAAAAGTTTTTAAGACTCTTATATCTAGTTAATCAGCAAAATGCCAGAAGTGGAGTTGTGGCTCAAGGGGTAGTATACAACTTTGGCCAAAGAAACTAAGAATACTACTCAGGCCCTGAGTTCAAGTCCCAGTAGTAGCACAAAAAAAATCTGAGAAAATAAATTTTGATAGTTTGAGCCATTAAATTTATAGTACTGTGTTATGGCAGCTCTAGCAAACTGATACAATTGCTATTAATATTTTTGACTGGTGTTAAAACAATGTCTGGATATTAATAAAACACCTATTACACCAGAACATTTTTAATTAGATTAAATTGGGGGGGGAGGGTAATTGGGGATTTAACTTGGGTCCTTGAGTTTGCATAAGCAAGTGCTCTACCACTTAAGTCACATCCTTCATTCTTCTTACTTGTGGTTTGTATATATCTCCAAGGTAGATAGGATTACATTTGTGTAACATCATGTATGGCTTGTGTTTGACATGGGGTCTCACTTTTCCCTGGGCTGGATTCAAACTACAACCTTTTAACTCAAATCTTCTATGTCTAGCTCCTGAGCAGCTGGTGTTACAAGAGTACACCACCATTCTTGGCCCCAAAGCCAATTGTGTGTGTGTGTGTGTGTGTGTGTGTGTGTGTGTGTGTGTGTGTGTGTGTGTGTGTGTGTGTGTGTGTGTGTGTGTGTGTGTGTGCACTCATGGGGTAAGGGGGTAATGTGTGTGCCAGTCCTCAGGCTTGAACTCAGGGTCAAGGTGCTATTCCCAAGCAATGCTAGAACTCTACCATTTGAGCCACAGCTTCACTTCTGGCTTTAGTTAGGATTACAGGCAATAGCCACTGGCACCCAGCTTCCAAAGCAAATTTTTAATGAGACCCCTTTATTATAAATCTAATTATCCTAAAAAGAAGAAAGTTATCTTAATGGAGAAAAGGGACAATTTCCTTTATAAATAAAAAATATTTCTTTGATAACCAAGTCTCAGAACAGATGGCGTTTACTAAACACAAGTGGTAGTTAGTAACTGCATAATCTTGAAACTTTAATCTCTTAATAGATCTTTGGATATATGTGCTAATTCTAACAGCTTTCAGAACAGGCAATTATTTTCTCAATGAGCCCAAAACAAAAGGCTATTTCTAAGGTGATAAGATCATGTTAACATTTTAAATGAGCTCCCAAATGTTTGCAGTCTGTCCTTTGCTTATTCAGGCACTAAACCATCAATCTTCCAATCAATAGGCTTTTAACATAAGCCTATAAGCTGTCACTAGATAATTAAGTGGTACGTTAAAAATAACAAAAGGTTCCCGTTCAAAACAGATTGTACAATCAAAGTTTTATTCTCCTCTAGAATATAATAACTCATTGTAATGATGAAAAAGACTATTATGGTTGTTTGGAGGACACAATATGAGGGAGCATGAACATTTACCTCTGTGTAGAGAAAAATCAGAGATGCCGCTGGAGAAAACCCATGCAGGAATTGAGTCAATAGCTTTTTCTCTCAGCTCATTTCCATCTTCAGATGATATGAAGCCTCTTCACGGTCTCAGCTGCTCTGAAGGTCATGTGCCTCAGAGACTTTCACCTGAGTGCTATCTTCTCCAAGGCTCCTAATCCCTAGTAAAAGAAAAATGTGTTGATAATTTTGTTGGCTAATGTAAACTCTGTGGTTCATTATGATTATTTATTTATTCTAAATATTTACCTCCATATCAATTATGCATTTATAATTTTGTAAGCTACAATATTACCTGACAAAGTACATAGCACTCCCACTTAGAGACACTCATCTTTCTCTACAAGAGAGTAAGCCTACTGATATTTAGTGAATATAAGCTCAGGATGTGGCTAAATCTTATAATGCACAGAGCAACCCCTTGTAATTCCCAATTACCAAGCCCCCAATGTTAGGTATGCCCAAGTTGGGAGACCTGATAATAAATAATCATTATCTCAGAATTGAGTGGTGGTAAGCCAAGGTTTAGAGATAAGTATGTCTAATCACAAAGCTCATTATCTTTTTACCACACTGTTCTGATTATAATTGTAGTCTTCTCTGAAAACAGAAGCCAGAAGTTCCAATAAAGTGGAATAGGTAGTTCCAAATGCCTGAATGGTATATCATTGGTCAATCACTGGTCTTCAAACTACTAAAAGTAGTTTGAAAGGAAAGGAAATAAATGCTCAAATTATATACATGTATAGATACAGTCTGGATAGAAACACTGCTTAAACACTGCCATTGGTTAACTTGTTGTCTACAAAGCAGTCAGAAATTCCTTTAGAAACTTAGATCTGAATATGTCACTATTGTTTGTCATCACCCCTTCAAGCTACAACCCCACAGTTGTATCTTAAATCACACACTAACTTCTTAAGACAACATACAACATTTCCAACATGACATACCAAGTTGTCTTGGATATACCTCTGTCTTTCTGCCAGAAACATCTGCCATACCTTTCTCTTTCACCTTGGAACTGCGGGCACTGAGCAGTCTTTGAGTTCTTTGTCATAGTCATGTTACTTTATGTTATTTTCCATGACAAGGACATGTGATCTCCTTAGATCAGTGCATTTCTCTCTCCTGCTTCTTTTTCATCTGAAGCATCTGGCCTCTTTGAATAGACTACATTTCCATTGTACCTTTTCATACCACTACAGTAATTTCTTTGGGGAACTTAGCACAACTACAGTTTAATATTGAGATGATAGATAGATCATTGTTTTATAGAATCAGTTATACTGTAAACTTCATAAGATCAAAGTATGTTCAGTTTTGTCTGAAAAGCATCAGATCCCAAGAGTCTAACTTCAGCATCTCTCAGAGAAGCTGGCATTCAGTGGGCTTTAACAGATATTTGTGGAACTACTTGTTATAGAAATAAGCACATAAATGCTTGAATAACTGAACACAGGGTAGTAGACTCGGGATGAATGCAGCCTAAATGCTCAGTATAACAGAAACTCTGGATAAAGTCTGACACCAGCTAAGGCAGAGTCAATTTGATATTATGCAACCAGATAAGAATGTGCAATGATGGTCAAAAACTATTGGGAAAACAATGACATGAAACTTCTAATCTGGACTTTAATTCAAACCAAACATTTTTCCCAAGTGGAATATTTTAAATATGAAAGGATCTTTACTTGTGAAGGTAAGCATGTTAAATTTGATACAGATTATTCCACTGATCCAGTTGCATGTGGAAAAAGATTATAGCCTTCTCTAAGAGAGCCAATTCACCTCCAAGGAGACATATCTTGGTCCAGCAGAAGAAACAGGACTCTTGCCATCACAAACTGCCTCTAAGCGATCCAGAGGTGTTCACCATACTTCAAGTTGTATGAAGTCCTAGATTCAAGCCACACAGTGAGACTCTCCCAGTCCCTTTATGATGAGAAAAACAGGAGATCAAGAAAAGCAATGTTAACCGCCAATCTCACATAACACCTTATCTGTCTTGGTGAACTCTTAAGTTCAAATACAGGAACCTGCTCTCTCGAAATGACATGCAAAACTCAATGCTAGATTCTAGATTTGAAACATCATTTGCACTGACTTCCAAACCTTTGTCTTTGCCTTATTCTAAAGTGCATTCTTCAAATTTCAGGTTATCATATCTTTAAATGACCTTTCTAAAGCTGCCAGATATGGTCTTTCAAAAATGTTAGATAGTGAATGCAAAGCTATCCTTTGACTTAGGTGAGTATGCTAACATAAGCAAGAGTTAATTATTTTAGCTACAGATTTATTTTAACAACCATAACTCAACAAGCTAGAGTTCACTTTAACTCTTTTGTTTCTGTGGTGACATTTTTCCATCTATTTACTATTTTGTTACCAATAAATAGACCAAAAAAACCTTAAACTAGTTTGGCTTTCCCTAGCTTTCTCCAAAACAGATAAGGCAAGCTTAAAAAATGACCTTGTATGTCAAATGATGTGACCCTAAACAAAGCACCAGCCCTCTGGAACAATGAGATGCTGAAAGTAGAAATGTTCATTGTTTTGCATCACAAGCAGGCTCATTACACATTTTGCAACAAAATAAAACAAAGTACTGACCCCTCTTGACCTGACTTGCACTTCCTCTTAGGGCAGGAAAAGGCAAATTGACTCTTTCTTCCAAAGTAATAACAGCAATGACAACATAATTGGTATCCAAGTGGCACCTTTCACAGGGACTGCTATAAAGCTCCTCATCAAAGGCCAACCCACCATGAAAAGATCCAAGTTTAGCACTAGACTTGGCTGAGTATAAAGTATTTTTGAAGTGCTGAGATCTTCCAGTGATCTTGGTCTTTTACTGTCCCATGTCTTCTTGAATAAAGAACCGGTAGTTCTTTAAGAACTATTATTAAAACAAATACCATTAGCCAGAAAGTGAAGTTGAAAGATAGATATTATTTATCACTGACTGTGTCCTCAACATGTTTTTGTATCTTGTTTGCACTGGGATGTAAAATACATACAATAAATGGCACAAAGTCTGTCATTCAGTAACCAAGTTTGCTAGACATTTAGTATCTAACTCAATCTTCACAACAACCCTGTGCTACAGTAATAGTATTTTTTCAGGGTTGCTTCCCTCCCTCCCTCCCTTTCTTCCTTCCTTCCTTCCTTCCTTCCTTCCTTCCCTCCTTCCTTCCTTCCTTCCTTCCTTTCTTCCCTTCCTTCCTTCCTTCCTTCCTTTCTTCCCTTCCTTCCTTCCTTCCTTCCTTCCTTCCTTCCTTCCTTCCTTCCTTCCTTTCTTTCTTCCCTTCCTTCCTTCCTTCTTTCTTTCTTTTTTTCTCTTTCTTTTCTTTCTTTCTGTCTTTCTCTCTCTCTCTCTCTCTCTCTCTCTCTCTCTCTCTCTCTCTCTCTCTCTCTCTCTCTCTCTCTCTTTCTTTCTTTCTGTTGTGGGGCTTGAAATCAAGGCCTGAGGCCTGATCCTGAGCTATTTTTCTCAAGTCTAGTGTTCTACCACTATAAGCTTCCAGCATTCCAGAGCTATCAAAAACCTGAGTTCCATTTCCCATTATGAGTGACTAATTGGAGAAAAAAGTCTCACAAGGACTTTCCTGCCTAGGCTGGCTTTAAACCATGATCCTCAGATCTCAGCCTCCTGAGTTGCTAGAATTACAGGTGTGAAGTATCAGCACCTGGCATTATATCATTTTATAGATTGTAGGATTAAGACTCAAAGAGGTCTTTCAGTCACATCCATAGGACCAGAAAATGGTGAGACAAGATTTACACTCTACTGTGAATTGTTTCCTTCCATGAAATCTCCAAATATGCAATCCATCCTGGCAGGGTCATATAATACCATGGCTAGCTAACCTACCCACAAGCATAATGAAATACATGGTTCAATAAATCTGCTTTTCCATTCAGATACATTTATTGGCCTCTGTTCATTTAGGTCAATTTCAGTCTTCCCTTTTAGAACTATGACTCTCATTACAATCAGGTAAACAAGGAATGAGATTAATTCTCCTGATGATGAGAAGAACACTATAAGTTGGACACCCTCTTCAAAGAGGTTACTCAGAGAAGACATTCTGGCAGGCTCTATGATTTCTATGTTCAGGAATTATGAGAGCAAACAGAGAAGAGAAATTTGTTTCATCTCCTCTGAAAAACAGGTGGTAAGTGTGGTTAAAGACATATTCAGCACTGGAGTGTGACTGGGCCTTCTGTACATATTGCTTTTGGCTTCTGAGTATGGCATATTGGAAGCCAACTGAAGAACCAAAACAAAGACACTCAACAGCCAACTTCTATCAATGTGACCACGATGCAGGTGGCCTGGCAACATGACTGTAGATGCTCCATATTGGCAAGGAACAACACAAGAAGAGAAACGGTCCAAAGTATAAAAGCATGCCAAAACAAATCACAATGTCAACCCCACGATTCAAAGCAACCTTACATATACAAATGAATAAAACTTTACAGGAATTTACCTGGACTTTCATCAAAGATGCAGGAAAGAAATACAGCAATATAAATAATGAAGTTGATAAGCCGTTATTAACGAAATAAAATCAGCAAGAAATGGGTAGTTTTCCAACTAAGGTTCTAAGGGCACATTGAGCCCATGTCTCTTAACTTAGTGGGTTTCAAACTGTGGTCACACCACCCCCATTATCACTGGCAATACCTAGGAATATATTAGGAATGTATTTTCAATCCCTTCTCCAGACCAACAGATTGAGAAACTTAATCATCATCCCTAGTTTGTACATTAAAAATTTACACTGATTGGTTAAGTATAATGATTTCAAAGTCAATTAAGTAATAGAATTTGATTAAAATTGGTTCTGTTACAGGTTGTACTCTCAACATTATCGACTAATTTTGAATATAAACAAAATGGTGATTTTTCTATGATGTTGGCCATTAGACCAGATTTTCTAAAGAGTACTTTCCTAGTCACAAACTGATGAAAATGATTCCATGATCTCACTGACTCTGGAGATTGGAGCATCTGATCATGCACCTTGAAAAGCCAAATCTGCCAATTATGTTGAACTTCCTCAATGTTATTAGTTTTTTGATCAAGGCTTCCTTCCTTTTTATAATGAGCACATTAGCATTTCCTGCTCAGGCGATGTAATGTGGATCACTAAGAAGAGATTTGCAGATTCTTTACTACATTTGTAGTTATGTTTCCTATTATGTCTCTTTTCTGGGCTGAGATGACTGAGGTACTCAGGCTGGGTATTAGATGAAAGTCACTGTAGAGCCATTGTATGGATTTACAAATCCAGCCATGGAAATTTTACATGTTTTGTTTTATTATCCACAATAAAGTTTATACTTTGATACTACTCACATCTGGGGTCCAGTTAACTTTGTTGTATCTTGTCCATTGAAGAATGCCAACAGTACTCGCCATATAACATGGCTGTTAGAAATTTTAAAAAATGCCTCGATATAGTGCCAAATCCCCCAATGTGCAACCTATGGACCTGCTTTTCAGCCATGTACTGGAACGTTATCTCAATAGGACTGAGAGATAATTGGGTTATTCTACCCAGGTATCAGGGAAACAGTCAATGGAGATTTTTGCTAAGTGGACTTTTACAATTCCCATTTGACACATAATTAATCTTGACAAAGAGCATATTTACCTGCAAGAAGCAAATCTGTGAACTGGGACAAGCAATTTAATAATTTAGGTAAAACAAAATTCAAGTATGACTGGTGACTTTCTTTGCCTTGTAATTTTCTTAATTTACCCATACTAATTGTTAATCCTAGCATGACATAAGCCACCTGAAAAATTCTTAACAACTCTCATTAAAATAACTTCATTTATTCACTTATGTATTTAGTTTTATCAATCATGGTTCTTGAACTTTGGTCCTGGGCACTGTTACTGAGCTTTTTCACTCAAGGCTAGCACTCTGCTACTTTGAGCCACAAATCCATTTCCAGTTTTCTGGTGGTTAATCTGAGATAAATCTTATGGACTTTTGCCTGTCTGGCACTGTCTTTGAACTGCAATCTTCAACTCTCAGCCTCCTGAGTAGCTAGGTTGATAGGCATGAGTCACTGGCACCTGGCTTACTTTCTATTTTTTAATAATTTATTATAAACATAACTAATAACCCCACTATTCTCAGACATAACTTTTAAGGTAGTCAATATTCTACTCTTAAAATTTTTTTTTGGTGGGGGTCTGGTCGTGGGGCCTGAACTCTGGGCCTGGGCGCTGTTCCTCAGCTCTTCAGCTCAAGGTTAGCACTCTCCCACTTGAGCCACAGCGCCACTTCCGGCTTTTTTCTTTTTGTTTATGTGGTACTGAGGAATCGAACCCAGGACCTCATGCATGCAAGGCAAGCGCTCTACCACTGAGCCACCTTCCCAGCCCCTCTTAAAGTATTTTTAACCTGGACTCTAGTGCTTATACTTATAATCCTAGCTACCTAAGAAATGGAGACCAGGATGATTATGGTTCGAAGCTAATCCATGTAGAAAAGTCTAAGACATCTTATGTCCAGCTAACCAACAAAATGTCGGAATGTAGGCATGACTCAAGTGGTAAAGCACCAAGTGTGAGGCATAAAATCAAATAGGAGTATCCTGAGTTTAGCCCTGGTATACACACACACACATACACACACACATTTTATATGCTTATTAATGTGTGCCCATTCATATCTTAATGAATAAATGAATGCATATTCGTCAGCCACTCCAGCTGAGTCTTGGGCTTTATAAATAAAAGAAGTTGATAACTCTCCTACTTACTTTAATTCAACTATGTCCCCTTTAGGAAACAGAATTGGGTTGCAAAGGATCCCTGAGGTCAAGAGATGAAATTTTAGCCAGGAAGAAGAAGGTGAAAGAGTGTCCAACTGATGAGTGTCTGCTTCTAGGTGCTAAGAATTAGATAGCCTATGAATCCAGAATCATTGGAATATTTGTAAGCCATCCATATGGCTGGAATAATCAGGATATTGGCCGTGGTCACTGGAATGTGCACTGGTGATTGAGTCTAGCTTCTTACACACTAGTTTGAAAACTTGAAATGTTATAAGCTGGGTTTTTTTGTTGAGATTAATCCACATATCTGGTCCATTCTATGTGATACAAATGGTCAGATTGGCCCTAATTCAGAGTGAAGTATAGTAGAGAATATAACGAGACCAATTACTATAAATTGGCTCGTAGTATTCCAAGAGTGGAGTTTCTCAGAAGTGACCAATTTGGGCTAGAAAGTCTTAAAGTTACCAGGCTAGCTGAGCCATCATGTCTAACTTCATTCTGGCCCAGGTAATTGGATGATTCTCTAAAGTTCTTCCAAGTCTGTTTCAAACTCTGATTTCCTGATATTTATCTGGTTAGATATTTCATTCTTCATTGGAGAATGACTTTTCTACCTGGGCTGACTTTGAACCATAATTTTCCTGGTCTCATTTCACTCACTCATTTGCTGGAGAAATCACAAAAACCATACTGAGCTGAATGATGGAGGCATTTTTATTCTCTTACTTGAAAAAAACACTATAAATAATGGGTGGAATATTTATTTCACTCAGGCAGCCTCAGTTAGTTTGGGTCTTTTTTTTCCTTCTTTCTTGACATTCCAAATGGCATTCTTTTCAATCCAAAGTTTAGAGACAAGGTGGAAACCTCTTTTCTGATGAGATTCAAAACTCTATTTCACTGCTATCTGAAAGAAAAGTAAGCTCACCGAACAGACAAACAAAACCAAAAGTCAACTAATACATTGACTGTGTCCTTGTCCTTCACCTTACAATTTACTTTTCCACTGCTCTTGTTCAAATAGCTATTTAGTGGATCAAATGTTCAAATGTTAGTCTGGCCAGCACTCAAGAAAAATAAGCAATCCTTTCTTGTTGTTGTTTCTACTTTTTTGTTTTGTTCTTGGTTTTGTTTTTAATACCAAGAGGAAGCATTCCAGTGACACTGACAGAGAAGAACAGATGTCTGCAGTTTATTTTTCTTGATTGGATTTAATAGAATTTGCATAGGACCCTATTTATTTTCACTTTATCGCATTAGGGAGTCTGGATTCCTGGAGCCAACTAAAGACCAGTGCTGTCCTGGTTGATGGATGATAAAGCTGGCAGAAAAACCTGATCCTGAGAAGCGACAGAGAGTGATATTCGACTCTGTGTAGCAGATGAAGACCAATTTATACAAATGTGTTACTAGGTTCTCTAGAAAATAAGCACAGTGATCACTCTAAGATGCATTCTTTGACAATTCTGCCAAGTACTCTACATGGAATTTAATATATTTATTACTCTGTGAGTAAAATGTAGTCCTACAATTCCTTATCAGCAGCTCTGATAACCAAACAGCACATTAACAATGGTTTCTGGCAAACTTATTAAGGACAAAACTAGAACTATTATGAGCCTACAAAATCTTCATTTATTCCATTTTGTGTGAATATTCATACGCTCACTGCAGAAGTAGTACTTTGGTGATTACAGGGTGCTACATACTCTGAGAAGGAAGATGTGTAATTACCTTTCCACGTAATTTTTTTTAAAAACCTACTTAACATCTAGGAAATGCTAAATTTCAAACTCTGGTCCCAAATTGTTTGGGAAGATGATCGGGATATTATTATTATTATTATTATTATCCAAACATTAAGGGTAATGTGCAGAAGAGTTGAGCTATGTTTGGTGAAATAGGACATATTTATATGGAGTGTAAGTATAATTTAGATCTTCTTGCTCCCTCGGCCCTCTTCAGCATTTACTGGAAAGAAAATCCTTTGGTCCCAGTAGAATAGCCATATAATTTGTCTAAACTGGGTTCCTTGTGGATGATAAGAGAGTTCTAATAATAATTCCACCAAGACAAGAAGCACAAAGCAGGACAGTCTAATGCAAACTGGGACAATTTTTTTTTTTACTTATATAATATCCTTATCCCCAAAATGGGCTCCAGATAGAAGCAATCACTATCCTGTGGTAAGTTAACACTTTACTCTTACTCTGTTAATCTGCCCCCACTTCCTTGCCCCTGACACTCTTCCTAGAAGAATGGTTGATTTGTTACTGATTTTTTTTTCCTGCCTGGTGAAATCTTCTCTGTTCTTCAAGACACAGTGCCAGTGAAGCCCAGTTTAGGAAGCTTCCTTTTGATTTCTCGGTGCCTCTAATAGAGCATACTTGATGGAAATAAGCCAGTACCATGCACACCAATGAAACCCCTAGCTGAGTGGGTCCAGTGTTGGTTGGTGAACATCTAAAGTACCTGGCTCTTGTTGGTCTCTTGAAGTAGAATATTTCCTTAGATTTTTAGACTGATTTGCTGGGGCCAAAGTGCACCTGTTTTTCAGTAAGTTTCCAAAATAAAGAGGAAAAGAGCCAGTTCATGTCTGTTAATTCTGCCAGACACTGGAACTAATGCTCTTTCTCCAAGAAGAATATTTGCTGACCAAGCACATTTTACTGACCACTCTCAGGCTCTGTCTTTAACCTGATGCTACTAAATTGTGGCCCACATAAACTCCTTCAGAAATACTCCAGGTAGTTGTTAAAATTTCCTTCCCAAACCTGTTATATTAATTTGCTTTCTGGATCAGTACTTAAAACTTTACACCTCAAATAAGTTCCCATGTGAATATGAAGCCCAATATAACAAGAAAATACTGCTCGAATTAAACTAGATTAAATACTTGCTTTAATTTCTATAAAACAACCTTCTTCCCTTCATTTATTTAGTATTTGAATCATGCATTCTAAAAAATTCAAGAAGCAGAAAACAGCAGCAAACAAAAGAATTTGAAAGAAGGGACATCTGATTACATTTTCTCTTTGTTCCTTTGTCTCTTTCCTGCTTATAGCTGAAACACATACCAACACCTAACCATCACAAATGATAACCCAATAGGTAAGTAATAAGGTGGAATATAAAGGGAGCTACTTACAGTTATTTACGTATGTATTTCGTAGTTTTAACTTACTTGATCATTTTTATGACTACATAAACTACCTATAATTTATATATGTTATTCCAAGATAGCAGCTATGATCCACATGTGGTTACTGAGCCTTTGATGTGAAGCTAGTCTGAACTGAAAGCTCTATGCATATAAAATAAACCCAATATTTTAAACATTTTGTTGGGGTAGGGTGCCCAGGGGCTTGAACGCAAAGCCTAGGTGCTGTCCTGGAACCCCTGAGCTTTTGTGCTCAGAGCTATTGCTTTACCTCTTTAAGCTACAGCTCCATTTCCAGCATTGAAGATAAGAATCTCACAAGCCTTCCTGCTCCCACTGGCTTTCAACCACAATCCTCAGATCTCAGCCTTATGAGCAGCTAGGATGATAAATATGAGTCACCGGCACCTGGCTTAAAATGTTTTTCTAAGTAAAAAAGTGCATTATCTCATTGGTAATTTTTGTAGTTATTCCATATTGAAATGTTGAGGACATATCATAAATACCAACATATTGGTAAAATAAACTTTATTTATTTTTGTTGTATTCAATGTGATATATTTGAGTAAATGGTTCATATCCTTTCTATTGAGTAGTTTTGTAGTAGGTAACAGTAGTGCTAAAAAAAAAAAAAGGTTTCCATGGGGCTGGGAAGGTGGCTCAGTGGTTGAGCGCTTGCCTTGCATGCAAGAGGCCCTGGGTTCGATACCTCAGCCCACATAAGCAAAAAGAAAAAAAAAACAGAAGTGGCTCTGTGGCTCAAGTGGTAGAGCACTAGCCTTGAGCTGAAGAGCTGAGGGACAGCGCCCAGGCCCCACAACCGGACACCCCCCCCCAAAAAAAAGGTTTCCAAAGTTAAGAGAGTAGAGAACCAAAGTCCTGGAAACATAGAAACCATGAGGGCATCACTCCAATTTCTGAGAAAGATTCTATAGCCAGCATCTAAAAATGATGCCTATGGAGTTTTTTTTATTGTGAAAATACTGTACAGAGGGGTTACAATTACATGGGCAAGATAATGAGTGCATTTCTTATCAAGCATTGTTGCCTCCTCCTTTGTTTACCCTTCCCAGAAGAACTCACCCCTCTCTATATCACTAACCTGCATCACATTTCATTGTGAATAATATTTGTGTGTTTTTGCTTTTTAAAAAGTCATCTTCTTCCCATAAGCTAATTGTAAAAGTCTGAAAGAGAAGAATGCCTATTCTATCAAAGGCTGAGTAGTCAGTCAATACTTGATAAATAAATGGTGATACAATACTACCAACATATTGATGCTTGCCAGGTACCAGTAGCTCATGCTATTCAGGAGGCTAAGATATTAGAATTGAGATTCGCAGCAAGCCAGAGCAGATAACCCCTAGAGAATCTTATTTATTATTAACCAGAAAACAAAGCCAGAACTGGAGATGTAGTTAAAGTGGTTGAGTACCAACTGTGAGTGGAAGAAAGTGTGAGGAACTGAGTTCAGGTCTTAGTAGCAGTACACACACACACACACACACACACACACACACACAGAGTTGTTCCTTATTGTTTTGCATAAGTTTTGCCTAGTTTTTGTAGTTTTAGGTAGAGAGTAGTACACACAGACAGGAAGGGGTAGTAGAGTTCAACTTCATCTCCCGAAGCAGACAGGCTGAAAGTCCTGAATCACACATCATTCTCTTTTATTTAAAGCCCCATTCTTTCAAAGATGTCATGTTCTGCCTGATTTTTCAACCACAGATAATTTGGCCTTGCAAGAAGCACTTCCTTTGTTTCTTATCAGTTTGTACATCATCTGCAAGGGCAGTGTTGGAATAACAGAATCCTCCAGTGGCCTATTAGTGTCTAGGGTCAGAGAACATTTTTCCTGACTGAGACAGATAGGGAGACATAAGTATTCCTACAGCCATGCATTTCTCTCAGCAGATGCTAAAATCCTAATCACCACATGTCTTCTTTAGATCTGTTATTATGGTGATTCAACATGTTTAGGTCTCTTGCAGACCTTCAGAGGAAGTGAAAGAAAATCAGGCATCAAAAAGATACAGTAAAAATGTTCACACCAATGTTATACATAGCACCTTCATCCTCAGAGAATGGATAAATGAATTATGGTATATTCATCCAGGGATAACTATATACCAACGAGAGCAAAGAAACCACAATGCACCCAATGCCATGGATTGACCTTAAAACATAACCAGGTCATAGTTATATTCTGTGCAATTCCATGCATATAAAGTATGAAATCAGGCAAAGTAGGTCATAGTTATGTCCTTTGCAATTCCACGCATATAAAGTATGAAATCAGGCAAAGTATGCACTGTTGTTAAAAATAAGTATGTTTGACCCTCTTGGGGTTAAGAAAGGAACACAGGGAGGTCTTATCTAAGACTAGCTACACAACTATATTCAGTCTGTGACACCAAGTAGAAATGGAAAAAGCACATATTGTTTAAAATTGCAGAGATGAACCTCTGCTAGATGGCGTAGATGATAGGAGATTATGTGCTTTCAAAACAAAAGGAGGGATACAAGATCTTTGTCAAGTAGATGACAGTACATGGTGGAATGCCACAGAAAGAAGGCATTAACTCTATAACATAACCATATTCATTGAACTGCACACTTAAAATAGGTACAACTGTATACACATCAAACTACAATTAATAGTAAAGAATAAAAACAGCAGGAAGAGTAGCAAAGAAGGAAGAGAAATAGAAAGGAAATATCCAAATCTTTATTTGTTGTTGACCTATGGACTACCTAATGCTACAGGACTCAAGAAATGTCTCAGCTAATACCCATATAAGAGATAAAAGCTCACAGAAATTTATATCCACTATAAAAACTCTCAACCTCTATCCATCAATTATATTTTTTGAAATGGAGAAAGAAGGAAACTTCCAGGCAAATCTATCACCTTGCCTTGTTGATCAGGGCTCTTTACTGCAAATATGCTTTGAGGAAGCAGGCTGTATACAGGAGTGCTGGGATAGAAGGCGATAATAATGAACATCTAAAATCCACTCATGGGGCTACAAAGTAAATAGGAATACCACCAAGCAACTATACGGGCATTTCAATCCTGGGGAAAAAGTTCAAGGAAGAGAGAGCAAAACTCTCCAAAAGCTTTCTATCATCCAAATTACTAGACTTCATTATGATTAATTATAGCCTCTATGATTATTATTCCTCAAAAGTAAAATGTGTTATAGAATGAAAAGTACATGCATTTATACATTCAACACATATTGATTAATGATTTACTAAAGGTCAGGTATTATGTGGAATGCTGACAATATAAGAATGGATGAGCTGAGGTCCTTGATTTGAAGATATCATAGATTAAAAGGAAAAAGATAATTAAATAATTATAACACAAGGTAGAAATGGAAAAAACGCATATTGTTTAAAATTGCAGAGATGAACCACTGCTAGATGGCGTAGATGATAGGAGACTATGTGCTTTCAAAACAAAAGTCTGCCCAGCTAGCTTGGAGGGATTCAAGATCTTTGTCAAGTAGATGTTAGTACATGGTGGAATGCCACCAAAAGAATGCATTAACACCAAAGCGTATTTCATGAAATCAAGAACAAGAAGCCTGACAACTCAGAAGGCCAAAGATGCATTCTGAAGAGTCATCAAAATCTGAAGAAGTTATCCTTCGCCTAGACTCTTCTCTCTTGACCACTGACCTACTCAGACAATTTCCACCTTCTATTTCTGTAAGTTGACTGAATTCTTCTCTTTCTCTATACATTTGCTCTTGAGTGTTCATGGTTATCATTGTCCTGGTTTCAAATCACTTCTAAAATCTGGGATTTCACATTATATTTTCTAGGAAATTTGCATACCAACATCCTCTTTTATACTCATTTAAGTTGAAGGAAAGAAAGCTACAATTAATGGGATTGCATGAAATTGCAGAGCTTCTGCATGGCACAGGACATAGCTAGTAGGATCAATAGAAAGCCCACGGATTGGGAGATCTTCACTAACCATACAACGGACAAGAGTCTCATATCTAAAATATACTTGGAACTCAAAAAATTAAATCCCCCAACAACAAATCCTCAAAGAAACAACTGCCCAATAAATAAGTGGGCTAAAGACTTAAAGAGAAACTTCTCTGAAGAGGAAAGAAGGATGGCACATGAAGAAATGCTCAACCTCTCTAGCCATAAAAGAAATGCAAATCAAAACAACATTGAGATTCCACCTCACTCCAGTTAGAATGGCTATAATCAAGAACTCTAACAACAACAGATGCTGGAGGGGTTGTGGACAGAAGGGAACCCTACTGCATTGTTGGTGGGAGTGTAAACTTGTTCAACCACTTTGGAAAGTAGTATGGAGGTTCCTCAAAAGACTCCACATAGAGCTCCCCTATGACCCAGCAATCCCACTTTTGGGCATTTACCCAAATGATTACAAACAAGACCATATTAAAGCTACCAGCACAACTATGTTTATTGCAGCATTATTTTCCATAGCTAAGATATGGAACCAGCCCAGATGCCCCTCAGTAGATGAATGGATCAAGAAAATGTGGTATATATACACAATGGAATTCTATGCCTCCCTCAGAAAGAATGACATTGCCCCATTTGTTAGGAAATGGAAAGACTTGGAAAAAATTATATTAAGTGAAGTAAGCCAGGCCCAAAGAAACATAGGTCCCATGGTTTTCCTTATTTGCAATAATTAATATATGTCTGAGACAAGCAGAAAAGTCAGATAAGTTGATGTTAGGTGGAATGAACCCCAAGATAAGTATTCAAATGTTTTTTTTTTCTGTCTTGCAATTGTTTCTAACATATATATATAAGATTATTTCTTTGTTGCTTTGTATTTCCCTCCCACATGGTATAACCCCTGTTTTCATTGTATTTGATGTTGGTATAATTTGTGGAGGGGAAGGGAAAAAACAAATCATTTAAATAGGGATACAGGTGGACCCATTGCAACAATGAGATGTACAAGTCGTTATGTCAAAAAACAAACTATGCAACTTTGGCCGGGGTGGTTGGGGGTGGGCCATGGGAAGGGATGGGAAGGGGAAACAAAGGAGGAGGCAACAATGCTTGATAAGAAATGTACTCATTACCTTGCCCATGTAATTGTTACCCCTCTGTACAGTATTTTCACAATTAAAAAAAGAATTCACTTAATCTACCGAAAGCTGCACAGAGGAGTTGTTTCAGCTGGGATTTTAACACTGAGTAGAACTTCATCGAGTCAACAAGGGGAGGGACCTCTATGTTCAAGTAAATACTGCAAATTCAGAAATGTAGATTGTTTTAGAAGAGGTTATATGTTCTCAAAGAAATGGCTCTTTGAGTCACAGGGTTTGGAAATTATCCTGTAGGGTAGAAAGATCATCTTGGCAAAACAAACTTAAAGGAAATCAGTATTAAGAAACATCCTTAAATCTCCCTTATCTATCAAAGCTATTTGAAAATGTCTAGCTGCTAAGGAAATGCTATCTGGAATGAGTTACGAAGAATGGCATGTGTAGAAACACATGCCATTAGAATATCATAAACAAATTTTACTAAACTTATTAAAACAGATAATAAAATAGATGTGAAAAATCTCTCATCTTGGAAAGTATGCCTAAATGTATGTATTCAAAAGGCATGTTCAAGTTAATGAACCCCTAAGAATCTAGTAATCATTTATTCAAGTTTTTGTAACCATTTAACTTCTTACTTTGCTCAATAAATATGACTCTCAGTAGTGATTTCCTACTGTTTCATGTGCCAGCAGTGGTCTCTGTAAACCAAATATATTCTTGGCAGTCTAACACAGAGGACTAATAAATTCCTTCCTAATAAATTCCTTCCTCTGTCTACATGTTTACATTAACAGTTATTTAGTGTTTTTCTGTTTCTAATATTTCCAAAGTTTTTCCTGAATGAAGCTTAATTCTCTTTTAAAAAGGACATGGTATTTTTTTTTCCTTCTTTCTAGATTCATCAAATATTCCATCAGAGCCAGGTCCTTTTTAGCCTAGCTACTCAGGAAGCTGAGATCTAAGGACTGCAGTACAAAGCCAGCTCTACCAGGAGAAAATACACCAGACACTAATCTCCAATTAACCAGCAAAAAGCTGGAAGTGCTGCTGTGACTCAGTGGTAGAGCATTAGCCTTGAGTAAGAAAAAGAAAGAGCCCCTGGAAGCGTCCAGACCCTGAGGTCAAGCCACTGGACCTACTGACCAGCTCATACACACACAAAACGTTTAGTTAACTAAGAACATTATTATGATGAATTTCAACCAATTAAAAGATGCATATTTTAATTTTCTCTGACTTCAAAATTTATTGTAGGTGGTATTTTGTGTTCATTATCTTGATTCAATTATTTCCCAATACATAGTACATATTTTTCCATTATTATATATACAAAATACAATATTATTGCCAGCTAAAACTGAATTTTAAAAAATAATTTTCATAAAGAGATGGGCACTGGTAGCTCATACCTGTAATTCTAGCTGCTCAGCAAGTTGAGATCTGGAGGATCACAGATAGAAGGCAGCCTGGGCAGAAAAGTCTACAGGATTTCAACAAAATAACCATCAAGCAGCTGGTCAGAAGGCATGGCTAAGTGATGGAGTGCTAGCCAAACGGGCCAAGCAAGTATGAAGTCCTAAGTTCAAGCTTCAGTACCAAAAAAAATTATCAAAAAGAATTAGATTTTGCCTTCTTGAAGCCATCTCTCAATAGTCCTGTTTTTCTTCTGCACTTGCACTAAACACTGATCAGATAAGGTTATGTCAGCCTAGAGAATGGAGTCTGAGTGTCATCAATAGGGTGTCTGTAATTTTGTCTGAAGAAACTAAAAAGTTGCAGTCTCGGGCTGGGAAGAATGGTAGAGTGCTTGCCTTGCATGCATGAGGCCCTGGGTTTGATTCCTCAGCACCACATAAGCAGAAAAAGCTGTGGCACTGTGGCTCAAGTGGCAGAGCACTAGCCTTGAGCTGAAGAGCTGAGGGACAGAGCCCAGGCCCAGAGTTCAGGCCTCACAACCGGAAAAAAACAAAACAAAACAAAAAAGCTGCAGTCTCTAATGTGTTATGCCATTCTTGGAAGGATGATTCTGAGGAAGAGAAAGACAAGGACATGTTATAATCACTGCTCCAACTTTGTAAACATGCCTTTATTTTCAGCTCTCCTCCTTAGCCCATCTTCTCTCTTAGGATTTCCTTGTCAGTAGCTCAAATCACAATACTTTTCATGGCATCCCTTCCAGTGGCACTTGCTGTTAGCAAGGAAATAGGGGACCAGTTACATTTCCTTCCTAGCTTCCTGTGGTTCACTGTTACTTCTCTTCTTCTATCTTCTTTATGTTTGTTTGTTGACAACGTTCTGAAATTTTTGGTATGTTTTCATTTTGTTTTTATTTAAAAATTAGTCTTTCACCTGGAAGATTTGAGTAGTATTTTTATGGTTTTCATATTTCTCTCAGCTGAAAATTTAAAGATTACAACTAAGAGCTTCAAGTTGTATAAAAGTAGAGTCTCGGTAGTCTAGTATTGAAAAAGAGGAATCATGAGCTTATTGAAGATTGGATTTGTTTTCCAGTCTTAAAAGGATATAAATTCAGAAGACACCTATAACTTAGTAAATAATCACTAATCAATACCTTCTTATATGATACCAATAACCATCCATATAGAAAATAGAATCTTAAAATGGCCTACTCATAAGTGCAAATTAAACAAAGCAATAAGATACCTTAAAACAAATTTAACAAGTAAGAAGAACCCATACAAAAAATTATAAAACTGTATAATGAATATGCAAGAAAAAGACAGAAATATGTGTGTGTTCTTAAAAGATGAAAGGGAAGGGCTTATATCCATACATGAATTATAACCTACACACATAGGCAAGAATTTGGCTTATAATGGACTCAAATAAACTTTTGGTTGAACAATGAATGAATTCTATTTTTATATCAGCTCTAAAATATTGTGGATTAATCAGAGGAAAGTCTGAGTGAGTTGATGAGTATGCCATTATTCTAGTCCATCTAAAAGGAAATATCCCTTAAGTATAAACATGAATTTTAGTATTTCAAGAAGGAAATTTTGAGGAACAAAAAAGTAAAGCTACAACAATAGTCACTGGACTTGGATAAACCATGTGATCTGAACCACATTGTCCAATACAGCAGTCGCTGCTTACATAAACGTATACAGCATGAAAGATTAATTTACTAATATTACATGAGATCTAAATAACACTTTTAACTTCTAGTATTAATAGCTTTATACAACCAGTCAGAATCTTATTAGACAGCTCAGATATGAACCATTTCCATTATCATAGAAAGTTCTTTGGACAGCTCTGATGTAGAGCAAAAATAAGAAAAGTAGGTCCTAAGACCAATACTATCTGAAAACTTGTTAGAAATGCAGAAGCTGGGGCCATATTTCAAACTTTCCAAACCAGAAACTCTAAGGGTGTATCCAACTAGCCCAATCATCTGAGTTCTAGCAAGCCTTCAGAGTCTTCCTTTAGGCTCTATGGCAACTGTCTCAACTAAAAAGAGAAAGATGGAGAAATTCCAGTGCAGTTGCTAATTCAGAACACTTGCTTTTCCTCTCCTTTGTTTTCTGGGTCTGGGGGTGGGGTGGATAAGGTAGATGCTATAGTGTAGAAATAACAGTTTGTAGAAATAGCAGAAAGTCAGGACATCATTTAAATGGAAGGATTTCAGAAGTGCTTGTGAGGTTCATGAGGCCTTCCAATCTGTGATCACTCATGCTAATATCATCCCTGCAGATGTGATGGTATTCACCTGTGAGATTTGACCTGGAACATTCATTGGCATTAGGTTCACTGGCTCACAAACGCAGGTAAATTGAAGCCATCTTGCTGCCAGGGGTCTCGGCTATTCTTTGCCCTTCCTCTTGATTGTTATCCTCACTGAATCCTGAATCTTCAATCATGAACTAAAGAAATGTCCAAACTTTTTCAGAAAGCAAAGTCATAGAATGGTATAAGCTTTCATACTATCTGGAACATAATTCTTGCTAAAAGAATAGGCTCCAGTGTTAGCTGGTTACTAGCTACCTGTGGCTGTCATTTTCAGGAAGGTAAAAATATTCTCTACTTGTTCTGATTGACGGTAGCCTGTGGTTTAAACAACTATGTCTTTAAAGAGGTGACATTATAAGAATGACAGAGACAGGAGATGTTTGTATGTGTTAGACATAATCTATTTGAAAGTACTGTGAGATATTTGGAAAAAAAGACAACATTTTACTACACGAAGACATTTTCAGAGGCCAAAATTTACCCACTGAGGCAATGTCTTTGTGATTATGTAAGATTTCTTATCATGTTCTAAATGTCCATCTGCAGAATCCATGAGAAGATGTCTGTGGCTTAATCCACATGGTAAAAGCCATGGAAATATTCTGAGATGGAGGAATTATTCTGAAAGGAGAAACTTACTAGGTGTTTCATCCATCTTTAGTGTATTTTGTGCTCTAAAAAAAAAGCATTCAGGACTGGGAATGTAACTCAGTGATAGGTCCTGGGTTCAGTCCCCAGCATGACACATACACCAAACCATGCACTTTTACAATAACTCTGTAGAGTAGACAGGAAAAGCATAATGATTCCATTTATATAGATGACAAAACCAAAGCTCAAGGAGTGTCAAAGTCTTGTCAAAGTTACCCAGCTAATAAATGTCCATTTCACACTCTGAGTCAGAAAAGTAACATTAATTTCTACTTGGAAGGAAAACAATTGCAAGAGGAGAAATGCTGTGAATATTTTTAACTTGAAACTTGCTGAAAGCAGATCTTAAGTGACCTCACCAAATAATCAAACACGCCTGCACGCACGCACGCACGCACACACACACACACACACACACACAGAGGTAAAAGCGTGGTAAAGGATGTGTTAAACTGTGGTTATAATCTTACAGTGTATAAGTACAGTATACCATTCCATCACATTGTATACCAGTGGTGTCTATGTCTATATCTGTATGGCTTCTCAATTATGCTTTAATAAAGCTAGTTTGAGCTCCTCTGGACTTCACTTTCCTTGAACTCCATAGATTATCTCTCAAAGCTACATAGTAGATCTGAAAAGTGATGGACCTTCTGTGCTAACAGTGGATGTCATCACTTGAGCTGTAGAACATTCAGGTGATGGAAAAATCAGTAACAAGTGAAAAACTGGGACTATTGGCTGTCACTTCGGGGTTTTCTGTCTTTTGGTAAGATGCTCATTCTTCAGTGTCATCATGGGTAATGGTTTTTGAAAGTTTTGCAAAACTTAGACCAGTAGTCAAGAATGGCAGTCATAGAAGTACTATCCTTTAACATAACCCTGCGTCCCAGATGTTAAGTAATATGTGACCTGTATGACATAGTTGAAGTAGACACATATATTAAATGCATACTACGTGATAAAGGCATCTCAGTGCCTTCAACATGCGTTACTTCTGCCAAAGTTTGTAATGAAACTTTGAGGCAGGCATTATAAACTTCCTTATTATAATTTGTTTGACTTCCTTTTCCCCTCAGCAATCAGTTATTGAGCTTTTTCTATGTGGTGGTCCCTGAAGAGAATTGTAGAAAGATAATCTGTGCATTCAAATCACTCACTGATTTCTGGAAGAGGGGAAAGAAAAATAGTGATGCCATGCATGATAGAATGTGGCGATAACAAACATAGCCCCAGAATATTATGAGACTCCTGAAAAGTAACAATGAAGCAATGAGTAATAAGTTAATTAAAGGAAAGGTTACAATTCCATGGGGAAATTCACTAAAGAAGTAGATAACATAGTAGGGCATAGTATTAGGGAGAAATCATTAAAAGTAAGAGGAGATATTAGAAAGCAGTATGAGAAATGGAAGAGAGTCACATTGGGAAACTTGGTTGCTTTGCCTGAGTTTGTAGGTCCCGCTGAAAGGAGATAGAGACACTCAATCAGAGCAGAGCTCTAACTCAAGTATTCACTGTAAAGGGTAGATTTGAAAAGAGTTAGTCTGCTGGAAAAAAAAACAAACAGTTAGTATAGCATTCAGTAATCTGGGTAAAAGTTCATAAAGACCTAAACTATGGCAGTAGAAACAAGAATGGAATGAAGAGAATTAAGAAACATTTATGGGGAAAAATGAATATCAGAGTCTGTGGGTAAAATCAACTCTAATTTAAATACTTCGTACTAGGCAATGTGATCTGGATGGGGCAATGTCTGGAATACACACTCCAGAAGGGGATAGAAGAAAAATTGATGAAGAAACCCTCTTGTACAGACTGCACGTTTCTAATCCAGGAAATAATCAATGCACTGTTCTTAACTTTCATACATGTACACTCATTCATCCATCTAAATTGTTTGAACTCAAGGCGCAGGCTTGTTCAGCTTGCTTGCTCTGTTGGAACCTTTACTATGTAAGCCACATCTGAAATCCCTGCTTCTTGCTATTTTGAAGATGGTGTCTCATTGACTTTATTATGCACACAGGTTTTGAACCTCAAACCTGAGTAGCTAACAGGCATGAGCCATTGTAACTCAGTATAACATTTTAAGGATGTTAAAATATCAAGTTGTAGCATTGGAAATCCAGATACATCATAAAAAAAAAACCCTCAATCCAAAAGAGAACCATTGTTTGGGAACCAAATCTTAAAGCAGAGCTGGACGACTTATGGGAGTGAATTGGGAAATAGTGAAAGCAGGAAAGAAAAAGAACATATAAAAATAACTTGGATAGCAAAGGACTCAATGAGGCATTACTTAGATTTTTCTTTTACTGAAAACAGTTCACATATTTTAGAGAGAAAGGTTTCTGAGTAGACACCCTCTGATTCATCAAAAAAAAAAAATCGGTAGCAGTATCTGGTGAGGTAAATACAAAGTAGATAACCACATTTATGGGGGAAGGGGCAGCAGGATTTTTGCATCTGGCAAAGACTGATTCTCCCCATCTCTTTGATAGCCAGAGGAACTGATGGAGAGAAAATGGCGCATTTGCATAAAGACTGAGTTTTGTGCAAGGAAAATAATATAATTCCATCCAGAGAATTAGTACTAGTACAGTTTTTTCAATGGCCTTTGCCATAAAATAGCCCCATGTATCTAAAGGGAAGGTCAATGTTAGATGAGACAGATGATCTGGCTGTAGGCTTGTCACTGAGCTTCTGGGGGGCGGGGAATGAAGGATGTTAGTGAAAGTCCATTTGGACAAAGTTCTATTCTTCATAGTGTACATTCACACAGAGACATTATCTGTTAATGCACAGCTACAAGATCTCTTTAGCATTCCAAGTATGGCATCATAGCAAGTCCCTTCAAATGTCTGTATGGCACTGCACTGTGCATCCTTGTTGATTCACCGGAGTGTGCAAAAGGCAATTTTAACAGCACCTCATGCCCTGGCTATAAAAGCCACAGTAGCAACAGATCTGCTCAGTCCTCCAGCTCCATAGCCTGGCATCACCTGTACCACTTCACTAGATTACCAGTGATGACGGATTGTGCCTCAATTGTTTAGGAGCTATAGGAAATTCCCAAAAGAGGAACCATAGGATGTTTAAAAAAATAGAGCCTTCAGGTACTCCATTAATTATTTAGAACAACAAAAGCCATGCAAACATATGTGTGGCCTAAAGTGAACACAGTGTTGTAGTGTGCCATTTAATAATTTTTCTATTCCATTTATTTACCTGCTAGTCTATTGACTTTGCATCTACTCATTCTATTTTTATTTTACTGTGTTACAGAGTACTCTTTCACCCATTCCATAAAGGTGCTTTATAACAACATTACAAGATATTTTAAAAGACACTTAGAACGTGGAATTTACAGGAAGGAAAATAGTGATACAGCTGAGCCAAGGTCTTCTAGCTCAGCATCTTAAGCCTGGTCATCAGTGCTCCAGTTATATTCCCTTTGTCATTCCTGTTCCTGCGTTCTAATATGGCAATCAGCATAGCTGTTTGCAATTAAAGCAGAAGGCTAAATTAAAAGGGAGAGAAAGCAAGCCGGTTTGTCAGTCATATTAATCCCTCTGAAATCACTGGTCTTTCCAATTAACAGCCTCTTTCTGAGACATTTATTGCTCTTGGCTTGAACAGAGGTCATTAAAATACTCATGAGCATGGTTCTCAGAAAGCCTGTTTAACTACTCTCCACAAGAGCTTGGGTACCACTTCTGCTTTGCATGGATTCAGAGAGAAGCCATAATAAAGCAAGCCCCAAGGCTGTCATCTTTGCTTCTTTACCTCATTTTATTACCTGAGTTCATGAGCCTGCTCAAAATTCACCCCTGGATATCATCCATCATCCCAGGGAGAAACCTATATACTTTATTTAAAATGTAGGTCTGAAAGAAAGCAAATACATAAATTAAATAAACCTGCACATATGGCATAAATTCCAGCCACTCTGAATATGATTTTACACATTGACTTAAAAGATGCCAGCCATAAAAGGCTTGCTACATGGCAAGATGAATCACAACCTTTTTATTAACCTAAGCTGAATTAGCCTCCTCACACTGGAATATTTTATAGCATTATTTTATTGGCAGTCACTGTCACCAAGTAAACTACAAAGTAGTGACTGATGTAGTAGAACTCGACAGCTTGACGGATCTAGATTACTTGTAAAAGAGAAGTATTTTGCCGAGCGTTGCAACGATAAAGCAATCTGATGCTCATAAAAGGAGACAGTGGATGGTGGCCAACCTCAGCTGCAGTACAGCTGGGGAAAATGACCTGGTGAGCAACTCACCTCAGAAACACTAATATTTTCAAGTGCTTGAGTTTGCTTTTGTTTCAATTTTGTCTGTTTTTTTTTCTTTTATGACAAACAGGCTGTGTTTCATTGCTGTGCTCACATGAATCACTTATTACACACTAAGTCTAGAAGGGAAGTAACTAGATTATAATATAGGTAACTGCACAAGCTGAACATAAAGCATTTGTATGCTAGGAATGAATGATTCTTGACTTTTCCCCCTAAACATTGCAACTGATTCTCTTGATTCATCCAGACAAGACTAAGTGAAGTTTTTTCCTGGGAGAAAAGGAATGACTTATTAAGTCATTTCCTTGGTGATGTGAGTTTGAAATTTTAAGAATGTAATGTCATTGAGCATTATTCAGGAACAGAGTTTATTTCACACAGTGAAGAAGAAACTTCAGTATCATGAGCATAATCTCTTTTTAAAAATGTCTAAAGTCCATTTATCTGAATTAAATAAAAGAAGAGATTTCCATGTGTGGAGGAATAAAACAGGGATGTCATTGCTCTTAAAGGGGATACTAGGACCCTCAACTTCTTCCTCTTTTTTTCTTTTCAACTTCCAGGCATTAGATGAGATTTTACTATACCACATCCACAATGCAGTGCTTTGGCATAGACTCAGACACAACTGAGGAAATCAGTTATGGACTGAAAGCTCCAAAATTGTAAGCCCAAACAAGATTTTTCTCATTTTAAGTTAATTATCTCAGGTATTTGTTATAATAACAGAATGTCACACCAACATAAACACTATGGGTTCACATGGTAGTTCTATTTTTTAATTATCTGGTGAACCTTTATACAGTTTTCATAATACCCATATCAATTTTGCATTCCCATCAACAAGATTCTCCTTTGTCCACATTCCTTCCATTGTTCTTATATTTCTTTTAACTAATAATTGCAATACGACAGGTGTCAGGTGATACCGTACTGAAGTCAAAAGTACAATGCATTTGCATTTCCCTAGTGATTAGTCATAGAAAAATATTTTTTCATGTACTTGTGAGCAATTTTTATGTCTTCTTTTGAAAAAATACAGGATCTTGTCCCTTGCCAGTTTAAGTTAGAATGTTTCCTCACTATTAAGTTGTTCAAGTTCTTTATGTTATGGAAATAACCCCTTATCAAATGCACAGCTTTCAAATACTTTCTCCCATCCTCTACTCCTTTTTACTCTGTTGATTGTTTCCTTTGCTGTTCCGCAGCCTTTGCTTCATTCAATCCTATTCATGTACTTTACTTTTGTTGCCTGAGACTTGTGCTTAAATCTCCAACCTCCCCCGCCCCCCCGAAATTAAATTATATCCTGGTTACCATTCCATTTCCCAAATATATAGCAGAATGCTTAGCATATAGAAAACATTCATTAAGCTGGGTTCTGGTGACTCACACCTGTCTTCCTAGCTACTCAGGAGGCTGAGATCTGAGGACTGCAACTCAAAGTCAGCCCAAGCAGGAAAGACCATGAAACTCTTATCTCCAATCAACTATGCAGAAAAAGCCAGAAGTGGTGCTGTGGCTCAAGTGGTAAAGCACTAGCCTTGAGCAAAAAGAGGCCCAGAGACAGTACTCAGGCCCTGAGTTCAAGCCCCAGAACTTGAAAAAACAATTGTTGTTGTCTGAATAAAGGAAAAATAATCAAGAATGCTTTTTAAATTTTTTTTGTTGTAAAGATACTGTGTAGAGGGGTTACAGTTACATGAGTAAGGTAATGAGTACATTTCCTATTGAGCATTGTTACCCCCTCCTTGTTTTTCCCCTACCATCCCTTCCCTCTCCACTTCCCCAACTCCTCCCTTCCAAAATGCTGAAACAAGGATACTGGTTGACCCATTTTTATCAAGGATGCTTGCTAGGTAAAATATTCAAATTTAAGATTTAAATCTAGGTTATTATTTATGTACTAAAAAACTGCACCTAGTACTCTTTTCCACAAAAGTTATAATAACCATGTTAATTACAGCATTACTTTACCAGAACTAAGATATGGAGCCAACCCAGATGCCCCTCAGTAGATGAATGGATCAAGAAGATGTGTTATATATACACAATAGAGTTATATGCTACCATTCTTTCCCTCTACCACCCCGACTCTTCCTCCCCCACACCAAAGTTATAAAGTTCATTTTCAACATAGTATCTTGTACATTTCATTGTTACAATGGGTCAACTTGTTTCCTTATTTCAGCTTTTTGTTATTTCCCTTCTCCTCCCCAAATTAGACAAATGTATATACAAGATGCAGGGCAATGGAATCAAATACAGTGAAAACAGGGGTTATACTATGGGGAAAGAACATATAAAAGAAACAAAAAGATCACATACTACATTATAAGTACATTGAAAACAACAAGAAAGATAAAACCTCTTGTGTCCCTATCTTGGGGTTCATTTTACTTAGCATCATCTTATATGGTCATATGTCCATAGCTTTTGACCTCATCTACTTGTCTGGTAAGATTATCCTAGACATATATTAGTTATTGCAAATAAGGGAAACCATGGGACCTATCTTTCTTTTGGCCTGGCTTACTTCACTTAATATAATTTTTTCTAAGTCTTTCCATTGAACAAATGGGGTGGTGTCACTCTTCCTGATGGAGGAATCAAATTCTATTTATATATATATCTCACAGTTTCTTGATCCATTCATCTACTGAGAGGCATCTGGGTTGGTTCCATATCTTAGCTATGGTAAATAATGCTGCAATAAACATAGTTGTGCTGGTAGCAATATTATGGTCTTGTTTGTGATCATTTGGGTAAATGCCCAAAAGTGAGATTGCTGGGTCATAGGGGAGATCTATGTGGAGTCTTTTGAGGAACCTCCATACTGCTTTCCAAACTGGTTGAACAACTTTACATTCCCACCAACAATGCAGTAGAGTTCCCTTTTGTCCACATCCCCTCCAGCATCTGTTGTTATTAGAGTTCTTGATTATAGCCATTCTAACTGGGGTGAGGTGGAATCTCAATGTTGTTTTGATTTGCATTTCTTTTATGGCTAGAGAGGTTGAGCATTTCTTCATGTGTCTATAGGCCATTCTTATTCCTCTTCAGAGAAGTCTCTCTTTAAGTCTTCAGCCCACTTATTAACTGGGCAGTTGTTTCTTTCAAGATTTATTGTTAGGGGTACAATGAGTTTTTTAAAAGGGGGATAATAAATTACTTATCCCATAAGGTTACAATTGCAGATAACATGTTGTGACATATAAATGGCTTATATCAGAGTTTGAAACATGGCCTAAAAGAAATGTTGGTTCATTACCTCTTGCTGCTATTGCTATTTCGATTAGAAATATTTCTACTTGCAGGTAACAAGGCACCCAAGTTACAGTACCTTGAACATGTGATATAATAGCATAATGTATGTAAAATATATCTATAACATAATCACATATAATTCTCTTTTATATAAACAATATTTGAGTAAAAGAAAGCAGATGAGAATTTTTCCTAATACTCATTGCCTCCTGTCAAGAGAAGAGCTAGCATGCTGAGCAATCAGTCTACACCCAGGGCTCTGAACAAAATGATACTATCCCAAGAGTCCACATCAATAAACATCCCAACTTATGCTATGAGTTATAAGACCACATGCCACTCAAGCCACCTCCTGCTTTCTAGATTGGATCCTTTATGGATTTTTGTGAGCAGTGAAACATACCCATAACCTAACAGTTTATAGCTTCCTTTTTCTCCCGATGGTTTTTAACATATTATTTTGATCAGAGATGGAAAGGGGGGAGAGAGAGAAAGAGAAAGAGAAAGAGGAAGAGAAAGAGAAAGAAAAAGAAAGGGAAAGAGAAAGAGAACGAGAAAGAGAAAGAGAGAAGAACTATAAGCTTGCAGGCTATAAATTTACTTCCCATTTATCCTCCAAAACTAAAGTGTAATAACCTCAAGAGCAGACATTTCTGTGTGCTCTACCGCTTGCTTCCATCAAGGAGCATATTTGTGATAGACAGATTGACACTCAGTAAGTATTTGTTATTATTGTAATAATTGAAGTTTTATTTCTGCTGTTTCATTGAGAAACACTGCAACTCCCATTCTTTATGTGTTTAAACTCCACTATTCTTAGCAAATTGAATTTCGAGATGGCTTCTTCACTTCTAAGCATAAGCTCACATATGAGAAAAGATGAAAATAGTAGGGCCAAATCTGAAAGAGTTCATTTCATACACGATGTTCTTTCTCTATTCTTAAAAATATGTTCCCCTAAATCATCATGGCAGATTTCCATGTCTACCTATTTATCAGGACTGTGGATATATTTCTGCACGAGAATCTAGTACTCCACTTTACTCTTCCTAATAAGCAAGAGGGAAGAATTGGAAATGGGAGTGAATCAGTCTACAGAGTTTCTGTCCCAAATTTCTCTCTAACCTTACACACTATTTATATATAATGAATGATTTTTATTTAAAATACAATGTATTGCAAGTAAGGAATCCTTGATACCATAGCTTATAAAAGAAAACAGGTATTTCATATTAACGAAAGATAAGAGGTTTATGTATCGATTCTCCAAAACTAAAAGGAAATATAAACATCTAGTTTTTGGAAATATTTTATTTATTTATTTATTTATTTATTTTGACAGTTGTGAGGCTTTAACTTGGGGACTGGGCACTGTCCCTGAGCTCTTTTGCTCAAACCTAGCACTCTACCACTTGAGCCAGTGCTACTTCTGGCTTTTTCTGCTTAAGTGTTACTGAGGAATTGAACCCAGGGCTTTATACATGATAGGCAAGCATTCTACCACTTAGTAACATTCACAGCCCTGGGAAATGTTTTAAATTTACATATTTATAGGATGAATCTCATTTGCTCAGACTGATTCAGGGTTTACTTTCTAGTGGGCATCATGAACCTAAAAGTTAAAAGGTCCCTCAATTACAAATATATATATATATATATATATATATATATATATGTATACACACACACACACACACACACACACACATACATATATATGCCAACTTCCCTTTGAGTCTACTATGTTCCAGAAGCTTACACATACAGCATGAGACATTGAATCTATGCTACAGTATTTCAAGGTGGTATAATTACTTACAATGTAAAAACACTGCCATCTTCTATTTTAGAATTAAGAAAAACAAAATTCAGAGAATATGAACAACTTTTAGTTTTATTGAGAAAGAGCCAGGATTTGATCTAAGTTTGGACTGACTCAAGGTTGCTCAACCATGTTTTATGCTTCTTTTCAAAGCATTTTATTGCTATGTGACATTAAAAGCTATACTCTGCAAAATAGCATGCCAATTTTTTTCTCCTAAGCCAGGCATTCACCCACCCAATAGAAACTATTTTCAGATTGATTGAAGGTTTACCAGCTCTCAGAATTCTTGGATTAAAGAGAAAACAAGAATAGACTAGATTAAACTGACTTTCTCTAATTTTAAGAGCAGAGAGTTAAGATGTGAACTAGACTACTACACTGGCTTTAATCAATACCGAGTACCATTGTCAGCAAAACAAATCTTTAAACAGAGAAAAAAACTTGCTAAAGCTGAAAGTAAATTTTACCAAGAGATAGATTATTCCATGGACAGAACTATGGAGTCTATGCTTTAAAACATAAGAAAAAGAACTAGCATTATTGAGAAACTCTCTGCACCAGACTTTTCATATCTATCATTTCTCTGAATCCTCACATATACCTTGTGTGGCACGTATTATTATTTTCATTACTTTCCAGATGATAAAATTGAGACTCAGAGGGACTGGAGCTCAAAAAGAAGCCCATCTAGCCACTGCACAGATTTTACCACATAATTACAATAACTTTCAAGAATTATCTTTAGCTTTCCCACAATCCAACTGTGGCTGGCAATGCTTTAGCTCTCTAAATTTCTCAAGATCATCACATCAGGGCCAAAGTGAGTCAATAAAAGGTAGTAACCTTTAGACTAAAACAAGGACAATCTCAGAAAAAAATGGTAAGTTTATTCCTTCTCATCTTAGAAGTCATAGTAGTATAGCAATTGACTGGCAATTCTGCCATTTCAGGTATCCAGACATTAGGGGTTTTAATCACCAACATCAACCTTTTACTCTCAGTTACAGCTAGCATCAGCACCAGGATGTATAAAAGACAGAATGTTGGAACTGGAGGCATGGCTCAAGTGGGAGAGCTCCCCCCATGAAAGTAAAAGCCAAGCCTGAGGCCCTGAGTTCAAATGCCAAAATTGGAACAAAAATAAAATTAAAGGATATGTCTGCTTTTGTTTTAGATATATAACGAGGGAATTAACTGGACTATTTATATCCGATAGCTTCTGGTGAGAGTTCAATTGAGTGATAGAAGCAAGCTTTGAGTCTTTAACTGAGTATCTATGGATACTGTTAAAATTCAGTAGTTTCCATTACTTAAAAAAAAAAAGTAGCCAGGCACCGGAGGCTCATGCCTGTAATCCTAGCTACTCAGGAGGCTGAGATCTGAGGATTGTGGTTCAAAGCCAGCCCTGGCAGGAAAGTCCATGAGACTCCTATCTTCAGTTAACCACCAGAAAACAGGAAGTAGTACTGTGTCTCAAGTGGTAGAGCACTAGCCTTGAGTTGAAGAGCTGAGGGACAGTGCCCAGGCCCAGATTTCAAGCCCCATGACCGAACCCCATCCCCCCCCCAAAAAAGTATGAATGGACGTCAGGAGAGAAAAAAGTATTTACACATGTAGGGCACACTTCCCTCCTAGCTTTTGGGGATCTGGGGTTCTGCTTGGTTTTTCTTTATTTTGCTTTGCTTCTTGAGACAGGGGCTCACTAGATAGCCAAGGCTGGCCTTTAGCTCATGTTCCTCCCAGCTCATCTCTGGAGTATCTACCCAGAAGGTGTCATTTTTCTTCATTGAGATGGATTAGTTTGGAAATCCTCCCACAATATCATCTTCTTATTACAGCAACTCGTGTATGTTATTTTCATACAATTAAAAAAAAAACCCTGCTTTTCAAATCCAAATGACTTTAAGACCTTTCTGAAACTAAAGTTGTAACAAGAGAATGGTTGGCAGGCAAAAGAATATCTACACGTTTCTGGTAGAATATTAATGCTTTTAATTAATATTAATACTGAGGTTATGTAGGGACCGGCAACAATTATGCAACATCCAGTTGCAATCCTAGCTTCTAAGTGACCTCGCTGAATAAGGAAAGCAAAAGCAGCTTGACTGGCTCTCCTTTTCACTGATTCCCATAGGGCTGATTCCTGCAGAGAGGTCTGCAGAATAGAAAAGAATATTAAACAGCCTCCCTTTCCCAAAGGAGTGATTGAAGAGTTTCTGAAAAAGCCCCAGGCACACAGCAGATTGGCGAGGCATGTCACTGCCAGGGCAATGCCACAGTCCTTACAGACTCAAATCACTGATTCCTCTTTGAAATCCCTCTTTGTAACTCAAGATCTAAAGAGAATAAGAAGCTTAATAATCAGGGAGTACCAGGACTTGACCAGAAAGCTCATTAAGTGTGGTCATATTCTTGCCTAAGAAATTGCAGTGCCTTAGCTAAGATTATACAAAGTTGCAATGCCAAAGATTACAGTAAGATGAATTTTGCAAATAATAAATCGAAAGTGCTCAAGAGGCCCTCCCTGCTTCTACAAAAGCCATGTCCTTCAAGTCTATTATGTGGATGGCAATAGTGATTAATGCTCAGGGAATAGCACAGTGAAGTGGTTGAAAGCTTGTACTTCAAACACCTCTAACTGTGGCTTGACTCCTGGTGTTATTCCTTCCATACTTTTTCAAAAAGGAAAAGGCAAAACTTGAATAGCAAAATATGTTCTGGAGTTTAAGGTATGTTCTTTCTACAGGGGCCTATTTCCTTATACAAATTTCACAGAGCTTGTTCTGAAGCAGGATAATAAGGAATGGAAAAGGATTACATTATAGACCGAAGACAAATTTGCTGGCTTCTTGGCAGAACTGGAATTGTTCTAAGTTGAAAGAATATCAGAGGCCTCTTCTTCCTGTGATTGCTCCAATGGATAGTTATAACATACTTTCCTTTAGTAATTTCATATCAGGGAGTCAGTATACTTATGGTCATGGGAGGAAATTGGAATCCATTTTTATGATTAAAATCAGTGTGGTTATCTTTTTACTACTTTAACTGCAAGTACACAGACTCCCTGCTTATGAGAGAAACATGTATTTCAGAATCTGTATTTCATAACTATGGCAGAAACAGGGTAAAGAAGAAAGAGCACTGGGCTCAAGCTGGAAGGTTTGAAAGTAAGTACTGGTTTAGTTCTATTCTGTCATGATATTAAATTAGGTGAATCTATTGTCACCATAAACCTCATTGGCTGAAAGTGGAATGTCTATGCTGCAGACATCTCAGGGATGTATAGAAGACACCAGTTCAAAGTACTTCATAAATCAAAGTGTTTTGTAAGCATCTCCTTTCATCACAAAGCTTATATCCATAATGTAAGATAAAAAGTAACACATCCAGCCAGGTACCAGTAGTTTAGTCTTATAGTCCTAGCTACTAAGAAACTAAAATCTGATGATTGTGATAGAAAAACAAATCTGAGAGACTCTTATATCTAATTAACCAGCAAAAACAAAACAGAAGCAGGGCTGTGGCCCAAGTGATAGAGCACTAGCTTGAGAAGAAAAAGACATGTGACTTACTTACATAACTGTAACTGTAACCCCTCTGTACATCACCTTGCCAATGAAATTTATTTTTTAAAAAGTGAGAGAGGCACCAAGCTAAAATGTTAGTACCAGAACACACACACATACATACAAACACAAACACACACGGATAAAGGCAAGAAACATGAAATTTGTCTTTGAAATGAAACCAAAGTAACTTGATACAGGTAGAGCCTGGAATACAAGGACAAAAATGAAATCACACTTGAGAGTTAAGCAGGGGCTAAATTAAGCACAAATTTGAAGGATATGCCGCATTGTCTCTCCTTGCTTAGCAGTTGGAACGACTCTAGGTCTGCGCAGTGTTGCTCTTCTACTTGCTTGGTGTTTCTTATTCTCCTCAAACATCTGGATACTAAACTAGAGCCTGATAGTCCATTATGGCTCCCTTCATGGATCTCATGCTGTCTGTGAGTCAGGTCACATGTCTGTCTCCAGTAAGCAAGGCTAAGCTGCTTCAAATGGCTGTTTTAGCAGAACAAGAGCAAGGATGGAAATCTCCTGGGGTGTAGGCTGAAAGTTGTGTAGTGTCAGTTCCACTGTATACCATCAGCCATTATAACTTCCAAAGCAGTGCAGATTTGAAAAGGGAGAAATAGACATTCCTTCTATCATTTTTTATTAATTATCCTTAAGTATGTGTATGAAGGGGCTTCAATTCAACATGTCAGTGTGTGAGTGCAATGCATCTTGATCAATCAGATACTCCTTGATGGACAAGGTGACAGAGTCACATTGCAAAGGACTTTGGAACAAAGACTGGAGGAAGCGCAATGGCCTCTTTGCACTCATTTCACTCCATACATACTTACAAGTTTGGTTGGGGTTGTCAATGAAATGAAAAGCCACAGACAGTTAAATATCCCTTATTAACAATATATAATAATAGCAATAATAACCCTTTGCACTAATTCATCATTTACCATTTTTCTGCTTACAAAATGTTTTATTGTAAAATATCTGTGTGTGTGTGTGTGTGTGTGTGTGTGCTGGGATTGGGGCTTACAATCAGGACCTGGGTGATGTCTCAGGTTTTTACTAAAGGTTAGTGCTCTATTACTTAAGCCAAAGCTCATTTCTGTCTTTTTTTCTGGTTAATGGGAGATAAGAATCTCACAGATTTTGCTGTCAAGGCTAACTTTAAACCTCAATCTTCTGATCTCATCTTCCAGAGAATTATGGACATGAACCACCATGCCCAGATTTATGTATATAATGTCTTACTTGAGATGCTCAAAAACCTTGACTCGAATACCATTTTCAAATAGGAACTAAGAAGATCAAAGTCCAAGAAGCTTTATGGGTACCCAAGAAATAGAAAGCTAAACAAAGAACGATATCAGGAAAAATGTACAACAGGGAATCTCATTCTTAATACCAATGATTTCATTCTGTACTCTAACTCAAGTCCTTGATGTCCATACTTGTAGGTGCTTCTCCACGTGATTGGTTACTGGATCTCTTCAGCTATGAGAATTTCTTTTAAACAGCAATTAATGCTGGAAGTCTTGCCAAGCAATGATAGCTCACATCTGTAATCATATCTGAGATATGAGGATTGTGGTTTGAAGCCAGCCTGGGCAGGAAAGTCCGTGAGACTCTCATCTCCAATAAACTACTAAAAAAGCCTAAAGTGGAGCTGTGGCTCAAATGGTAGAACACTGACCTTAAATAAAAGAAGTTCAATGACCGGCTCTGGTTCTAGGATACACACACACACACACACACACACACACACACACACACACACACACACACACACACACACACACGAATCTTTTCACACAACACATAGGGAACCATGTGCATCCTAAAAAGCTGCACTCTGTCTAAAGCATACGTTTCTGCATTATCTGGCTCAGATTCTGATCTTAGGGAAATCATTTTATAATTCTGTCATTTGTCAGTGACTGAATTGAGGCACCAATGTTTTTGTTTTTTCTATAAACACTCTATAGGAAGCATTGCACTAGAATCTGTCTGGTGGAAAGGCAGCCATTCGCCACTCCCCAACCCCACAATTCACTCCTTTTTGATGAAAATTTGTTTGTGTTGAAATCTAGGTTTGAAATCAAGACCTTGAGCTTCCTAAACCATAACTCTTTTCTTTTAGCTATTTTTAATAGAGTCTTGGGGAAAGCTATTTTTTTAATAAAATGTATAATTCTAAGTTTGACATACCAGGTAAACATTGTATATGATCAAAAATCACTTTTGAGAAGCCTTACATCATCCCTAAAGTACACTCTTTCAGAAATTTCAGTTCATAGGAGTTATTTTCAAAATGTAAATATTTCTGTAGTGTTCTGCTACCTGGGGACTTCCAATGAATTTCCAAAGATTACAAGTTACTTCATCTTCTTATTTGCAGTTTCTGTCTTCTGCTGGACAGAACACAGCTTATGATTCAAAGCATAGATTTGCTAAGATTTCATCAATGACTCTCTTACATTTCTGTACTTATTTATTCTTCATTTACTCATTTTTCTTGACCATCTGAAAATGTGTTTTCTTCCTTCTTTCTCTCCTTCCTTTCTTTTCTTCTCCTACTCTTCTTCCCTACAGTCTTCCTTCTTTCTATTCTTACCTTCTTCCTTCCTTCTTCCTTTTTTTTTCCTTCCTTCCTTATCCTATCCATGCTTTATTTGTGATGAGCTTGAGGCATAAACTAAGGGCCTGGACATTGTCTCTGACCTTTTTGCTCAAAGATAGCACTCTACCACTTGAGCCACAGGTCACTTTCAGGTTTTGGGGTTTTTTTTGTTTGTTTTTTGTCAGTTGTGGGACTGGAACACTGGGTATGGACACTGTCCCTCAGCTCTTCAGCTCAAGGCAAGTGCTCTACTACTTGAGCCACAACACCACTTCTGGTTTTCTAGTGGCTATTGGAGATAAGAATCTCACGGACTTTCCTGCCCAGGCTGGCTTTGAACCGTGATCCTCAGATCTCAGCCTCCTGAATAGCTAGGATTACAGGCATGAGCCACTGGTGCCCAGCTACTTTCAGCTTTTTTGGTGATTATTTGTTGGTAAGAGTCTCACAAGCTTTTCTGCCTAGGCTGGCTTTGAACTGTGATCCTCAGATTTCGGCCTTTTAAATAGTTAGGGTTACAGGTGTGAGCCACTGGCATTTGGCCTCCCTCGCTTTATTTTTATCTTCCTTCTTCAGCTCTTGACTTCCTTTCTTCCCCACTTTTTCCCATTGTCTAATTCTTTCTGTCCTTTTGGTACACTTTGTTAAATGTTTTTGTATTTTAAAGCAAAATTCACATCTTTAAAAAATATGCATATCCTTCAAAATATGCTTATCTTTTCTGGAGGTTTGCATGCAACCATCATCTGATTCAGCCTTGTATGTTCTCAAACTGTGAGAAGTCAAGAAACGAGAGACTATCACATTTGAAGATCACAACTGTGATCATTTGCCTCTTTATACCATCAGACATAAATAATGTGTTTAGGGTTTTTTTTATATTCACACATACTATCTCCTGTTCCTATACTTTTGTTGCCTTTCTCACAGCACACAAACTTGTCTATCAGGCTAACATACATATGGCCTGACTCTTCCTATACATACAAATATTATGGTCATTTACCTACCCTGGGAAGTATTCCCAAATGGTTGACTTGAAAAAGCAGAAGGGTTGGGGTGGAATGTTAGCTACTCATTACTGTGCCAAAATACCTGAGAAAACCACTTTAAAAATGAAGACCTGTTTCAGAGGTTCAGTCTGTGATCCTGTGGCCCACACTGACTATGAGTTTATCCTGTGGCCAAGAAAGCCACTGACCTCATGGAGAAGGGAAGAAAAGGAGTTTGGATTCCAATATCCCCTTCAAGGGCACACTCTGAGTGACACTGCTCCACTCCACCAGGCTTCCCTTTCTCCATTCAGTGCCTCAGGCTGGTGACCTAGCCTTAGACCATAACCCTTTAGGCATCTTTAAGATTCAAACCATTGCAGGTAGAAAATAGGAATTAGAGACAATATGTCAACTGTCCATACAGAAATCAGAACAATTATTTTGGAAGCATCAACCACAAGGACATTGTATTCAAAAAGTTATCTGAACTACACATCACAGGAAGGAAATGTTGTCAATGTTCATTTGACAGGGAAATGCTGGATTCTATTAGTCAAGAGCATTGATTTCAGAAACAACCCGGCCTGCATAAAAGCTCAGTAGGGAATATCTTGGCATACCGAGCCTTTGGAAAACTTAGCCATTCATCATAAAGTCAATGGGAATTTTTCTTTGGCTCAGCATTTTTCAAACTAACTTCCAATTTAAGCGATGCAGTGTTACCACCAAAGTACCACAGATAGAGCCCTGGATAATAGTTTTAGGTGAATAGAGCCCATTTTAAAAGACAAAACCATACTTTAGAAATGGTCATAGGAAGCACTTCAATTTTACCAATATACCAATTTATCAATTTCACAGCGATATGTATAATGTCACCCAATATCATAAATTAATAAATGGGATTAGACAAGAGACTATTAGAAAGAAAAAGGTTGAATAATTATATGTGTTTGTTATTGAGATTCACTAGCTGATTTGTCTCTGTTTTGTGCTATTTCTGGGACTCTGCCATTGCATTATTTCAATAGTGAATTGTGGCAATAAACAGGTGACATCATCCAGTTGCTGACGTTGTTCAATTTCAGTCACATCAAAGAATTGCTTACAGTTTTTGAAAGGCAGATCTGAATTGCTAACCAGCCCCAGAGTCTCAAATGGAATTTGGATTAATTTTTTTCATTAGCAAATAAACTGAGTTGAGTCTGTCCTCTGCACACTTGACACAGGTCAAACCAGGCAATGCTTTCTTCTGTGGGTTAGATGGTGAAGTAAGGTGGCTGAGCCTAAATAATTGCTTGCAGCCATCCTGGTGCCTAGACAGGAGATAGGGGTTGTCTACCCAGCTCCAAGGTCTGGAAGTGAGACAAGCCATCCTAGGAGAGGTCTGCTTCAGAGAAATGCTGATGCTATCTTGTTTTCATGGCAGGGGAGGGTGATGCCCCGGGACTTGGCTGATATTTTGCTGGATCTGTCAGTCAGTGTCTGGGACTAGGTATTCGCTGCCCCCTGCCCAGACCTGATTTAGGCCTGGAAGAGCGTCGACGCCATGATGCCATGCCACGGATCTCCGAGGTGGGGTTCGGTGTCCTGTCTCCAGTCACCATGGTGTCCCAATTGAGCTCTCCATTGGGAGCTGAATTGGTTTATTGGTATAGTTTTTGTTCTCTCTTTCCTCTCTGGCCTGTTTCCTAGCTGTGTTAAGTGTGTTTGCGGCCTGTAAGCCTTTGTAACAACTGGCTATCTGTGGGTTGCTAGCTGAGTAATATAGATTTCAATATTTCATCTTCCAAAATGTGGCTTCTCTGATAATTTACCTTACAATAGGAACTGGGCAACACAATAAAATTAATTAAATAAATTAATTAAATAAATAAAATTAATTAATAAATAAATTAATTAAATAAATAAAATTAATTAAATAAAATAAACATACATATTTGTGTCTATAAAATACAAAATAGATACTATATATAAGCTAGTCACAATATAACACAAACTCAAATTACCAGTGTACACACATCTATTAGTGTTTGTCCTTAAGCAAGAACTTGTGGGAGGTGGTTTGTTTTGAGCTCACAAAACAAAAGTTTATGTTTTAAAAATGACTAAAAATTTCTGCCATGGTTAGAGTAAACACAGTGCTATCGACAGCATCATCAAAAAATTCTCTAAAACAAGTGAAAAGGAGTGAAAGATAAAAATTATTGGAAGCAATATATCAAGCAAATTTTGGAAAATGAAAATAAATGCATGACAGTAACTACTGTACTCCAGAATTCCTTGAGCTTTATCATCCATTAAACTCACCTTTAAGATATCAAATTAAATGGATAAAAATGAATTAGAACCGACTGCATAAACCAACTACCCATCAGCATTTCCTCGTTCCTCTTTCTAGCCATGTTACAGATGCCCACAATGTAGACCTGACAATGCAGCTATCCTGGACACTATCATTTTGTGCTCAGGAACATTATCATGTAAATTAGACCAGGATATGCATTTGTGTGTGTGTGTGTGTGTGTGTGTGTGTGTGTGTGTGTGTGTGTGTGTGTGTGTGTGTGTGTGTGTGTGTGTGTGTGTGTGTGTGTGTGTGTGTGTGTGTGTGTGTGTGTGTGTGCCAGTGCTGGGACTTGAACTCAAGGCCTTGCTCTCTCCCTTACCTTTTATTCTCAAAGCTGATGGTCTATCACTCGAGCCATACCTCTTCTTTTGACTTTATAGTTTATTTCTGTGAAGATTTGAGCTTGCGTCTACCTTTATCTCTATAAAGGTAATTTGCCTCAGTTCCACAATACTTCAGGTCCACATTACTCAGTTCTACAATTACTTGTTGGCGTTAAATTTGAAACAATATGCCAGAATTGTGATAATTTCATGTTTGCAAGCAAGGGGCATATACCTGACCTGCAGCTAACAGCTGGACAGTCGGCTGTTTCACTGCATTACAATGAAATGTTTCACTGCATTTCAAGGTATTACCACCCATTTTCTTGGGTGGTAGGTATTTTGTTGATTACCCAACAGGTATAAAAAGATGGCAACATTAGAAAATAAGATCAGTGTTATCTAATTTATCCCAGCTTTAAATAGAAGTAAATTGTAAACAAGTACACAGAGAAAGAATATATATATATTATTAACTTCAATGCAGTTGGGCTTTCTTTTTTATCTCATGTGTTACAAAATATAGTTCCTACCTTTGTCTTTGTTCTGTAGATACAAAAAAAGGTAAAATTATCTTGATTTTCTGCTTTCCAGTTTTCAGAAATAAGTCTTCCCTCTTGACCTGTATTGATTTCCTAAGGATCATGAAGTGTGATCTCTGAATGGCCTTTTTTTTCCATTTATTTACCTGCAGGGAAAAAAGTAAAAAACCTGAGACACACCAACACTGTATTCTAAGCCTCCCTGGCTGTAATGGTAGTCTGCTCTCATTCATGGAATTTATTAACCATAAAAACTCTGACACTTGGTTTCTCAAGGCCAAGTTTATTCTAGCTACAGAAAATGGATGGGAAATAAGCTCTTCCTGTGATACTCTGGGGGCTGGCATGGTTGTAGACAACTGCTTGGCCATGCTACTCCTGTCATGAATTTGGAATCAGTGTGGCTGTCTCCCTAACTATATACCAGGCAGAATTCTTCAAGTCTCTGAGGAAGGACAAAGCAGAAAATGGCCATATAAAAGTGAAGCTAAAATGATACATTTTAGTTGCATAAGAGCCAGTTTGCTGGTTTAGCACTTTTGCCTCGTATAGCTATTGATCATAGGACAAAACTTTGAGCATCAATTGTATTTGCAGGGATTTAATTAGGATTTAATTATTTCTCTTAAGACCTACCCTTGTTAATAATAAATTTAAGGCATTCTGCATTATTATTTAGCTTTTTAACTGAGAAAAGTCTTAGACTCGTTTATATATATATATATATATATATATATGTGTGTGTGTGTGTGTGTGTGTGTGTCTTAGACTTATCATATATATATATTGTCAGTCACAGGCCCTGAATTCTGTCCCTCAGCTCTTCAGCTCAAGGCCAGTGGTCTACCACTTGAGACACAGTACCACTTCCAGCTATTTCTGCTTATGTGGTGCTGAGGAATCGAACCCAGGGCCTCATACATGCAAGGCAAGTACTCTACCACTGAACAACCTTCCCAGCCCTATATATTGTTTTACATATATACTTGTTTTATTTATACACATATATACCATGTCCTAGTCTTCAAATGTGACTAAAATTACATATTTCTGAATAATAATAATCCTGTATTTCTTTTATCCCCTTCCCAATTCCTACACAATGGTAGACACCAGGCTTATTTAACATTGTGTTTTAATGTCTCGTGAAATTATTCCTATTCTCATCATCCCACGTTTAGAACAAGTAAATTTTATTTTTTTAAAAGCATGTGTTTTTTGTCTTTGCTTTTAAGATTTGTTTTCCAAATCCTTTTTCTTGTTCATTGTGCTTTAGTGGATTATCTCGCAATCCCCCTGCATTGGTTGAATTGGGTGCTCTAAATCAGAAATATACATGTAATAAAGATGTGTCTGAACAAAGCAGCATTTCTCAAGATGAGTGAATCCCTGGTTTATGCCTTTCACATTTTTAAATGCTACCAGAAGGGTTGTCATGAAAGCCAGCTTATACCAGCTTATAAAGGTATTCAGAAATCAATCAATTTTCACATTTTCCTATTTATCCTTATGGTTCAGGTGGTATTAGAAGATGTAGTTTGGGGGAGGGGTTGAAAGAGTAGGCACAAAGAGGAAGGAAAAAGTTTGAATATTTCAACCACTAGAAAGGAGTGGAGATCTGGAGGACTATGCTTTAAGAAGACTGGGCCAAAAGCAATCTGTAAGACTCTGTCTTGAATTTACCAGCAATATACAGAGCTGGAGGAGTGATTCAAGTGGTAAAGTATCAGTTGTAGGAGAAAACTCTGAGCAAGAGCTCCAGGACCTGAGCCTCATCACAGGAGCCCAAAATCGAACTTCTGTATGTGCCAAGAATACCGCTACTTGGAATATATCGAAAGAAATGTTATCCTTATCTCAAAGAAGTATCAGAAGCTAGGTACCAGTGGCTCATACCTGTAATCCTAGCTACTCAGGAGACTGAGATCTGAAGACTACTGTGATTCAAAGCCTGTCAGGGCAGAAAAGTCTGATAGAATTTTATCTCCAATTAATCTCCAAAAAAAGAAACCAGAAGTGGAGCAGTAGCTCACATAGTACAGCACCAGCCTTGAGAGAAAAAGCTAAAGAATAGTACCCAGGCTTAGAGTACAAGCTCCTGTTCTGGATAAAGGAAATGTGGTGTCTGTACCTAAGGGAATATAAATCAGCCATACACTAAATGAAATATTATCATTTGTGACTACATGGATGGAGTAGGAAGTCATCATGTTGAGTAAACAAAGTTAGAAAGACAAACAGCATATAATCTACCAAATATGTGTTACATAAGAAAGGTGGTCTCAAACAAGTTGGAAATATAAGGGTCAGTACCAGAGTTTCTCAGGAAATGGAGAGGGAGAATCATGCAAAGAGGTTGGTCAATGGGTCCTAAATTAGTTCAACAGGAATAAGAAGTTCTGCTCTGTGCTATGCAGCAGAGTGAGTACAGATAACTATAATGCATAGTTTGAAAACTAAGATAAAGGAATCTTAAAGTTTTGATGTAAAGAATTGATAAATCTTTGAGAAGATAAATGCTTTATCTGATTAAAACATTGGTTACATGTACAAAAATACCTTATTCATGAACATGATTTTCAATCTATGTATTTAAAAAATTAACTTTCTAAAAAGTTAATGTGAGTTGGGCATTGTAGTCCTACCTGTAGTCCTAGCTACTCAGGAGGCTGTGATCTGAATATCATGGTTCAAAGCTACCTAGGCAGGAAAGTCTGTAAGACTCTTATCTCCAATTATGCAACACACAAAATCAGAGCTGTGGCTCAAGTGGCAGAGTACTAGCTCAAGGACAGTACCCAGCCCTGAGTTCAAGCCCCAGGATGAGAAAAATAAAAGGCCAAAATAAAGATCCTCCTGTCTCAACAATATTATAAACAAATGCCACATTTGTGATCTTGAACCAACCACCTCACCTCTCTGGGTATAAATGTAATAACTATCAAAGGGAACAGTTGCAAAACAGCCTTTCACATACAATGTGAAGAGTAAGTGAAATTGTGAAATATAAAACTTCTATCCTTACTTCTAGTGCATAACAGTTAGGAGTAATAGAATTACATTTCTTCTCTTGGAGAATTTGTTGGGCCAGTAAAGAAGTATCTTCTAAACAAATGTTGTCAAACTTTGATGCACATATATGCCATCTTGAGAGTTTATTGAATCACACATCCTGGTTCATAGTGGTGGGGTAGGGACATTTGTCACTCTCTGTTCCTAACACCTCCCCAGGAGAAGTCAATGGAACTGGTACATGAACCATAGGTCAAATAGCAAACTCTAGATCATATATGTGGTTTATGAAGCTCAAAGACTTCCACCACGGAAGCACTTCACACCTGAAGTTCTCTGCTCAGAGAAGCATTTAAGAATGTGAAAGTAATGGGAGCCACCTGGAATACACAAAACTGTGCAGCAGTCACTAGACTGTTTCATGCATGCATATACAGTAGTATAATTCTCCTTCTCTAATAATTGACAAGGAGCAACTTAACCATAGTTCCCAACCCCTACCAAAAAGTTAAACCCTAAATTTACCTAACGACACAGAGAAAGGCATCAGAAAAAAAATGACCTCAGAAAAATAGAATTCTTTATTAAAGAGAAAATTCTTGCAGAGGGAGAGAAAAGAAAACATTAGAAGCAATTCTGACACACATAAAATAGATGAATAGGACTTCCACAAAGTCAGATAAAACACTCCTGAACAGACATAGTCATACAAGGCTGAAAGCATCAGCCATTCTTCAGATTTCTGTATAGGGATGAACTCTGTAAAGAACTTGACTTGTACCATTGATAATTAAAGAATTATCCTTTTCAAGTTTTTCTCTTCCCACTGATAAATTTTCCCCATTCAGAGCTACCAAAATGTATTTCGATCAGAACCATATTTGTATATAAATGAGAGATAAATTATAGGCCAGCACATTTCCTTTCTTTGCTCTGCTCACCATTTCTTTGAGGAATGGAAACATAATAAAAGAACACTATTTCCATTAACTTTTTTTCTCCTTGCAAGCAAATTTAGGAACTAGTCAGTGAACAATTCTCTACTTTTCCATTTAAATTATTTTACTCCGAATTCTCCACCCAGCCTTTTTCTAATAATAATGAAATGCACGCATTACATATATTAATATTAACACAATCCTTTAGTGAATGAGATGGCATTATGTTGAAACTTTTTAACTTCTATCTCCTGTTAGAAGGCAAAGTCAAATTCCAATTTCAGTTATTTTGAGGTTATTTCTAACTCATCAATAGCAGCAAGTAAGGGTCAGGCAGAACCCACTGGGATAAATGATCCCCTAGGAATGACTAAAGTGAATTTAAAAAAAAACCTTACTGGAAGTTACGCACAGACTCCTGGGATTCCTATTATATGAAAGTGTTACACTTACACAACATATCCTACATTTACAAATATATCCTTCAGCAGGGAAATGCCCATGTCAACAAAACTCCAAAGCTTTTACTCCAAAGATGCACTTGATTTTTTTTTTGTCTTGGAAAAGTAGGTAAAATGGCAGCTTGGACCACTGTCAGAAGAGCACTATTAGGAGTAACAGAACATGATTCTTCAGAATAATATGTTACATTCCTTCAAAACATCACTGGAACTTCCCTGCACTACTATCTGGCATAGATGAAACATTCCAGATTGTTTATTTTCCTCTTGCAATTTCAGTAATAGGTCCAATCCTCACAATAGACACTCTCTCAATCTCCTTCAAAGAGGCCTGGACAGCCTGTCTATTTTTGCCATCATAACTCAGAACATTTGTTACAGTTTTCCCCCAAGCTATTCCTCCATTAAGGAAAAGAACTGTTGAAGAGTTAATTATATATATACATAGAGACAAAAAAATAAACCCTTACCAAACTCCTCAGTGAGATATATTTTTAAAAAAATCTTGTCATTAATCTGCTGACATTTCAACTGTTTTACTTTAATTAGACTAATCATGGACTCTCTAATATATCATACACTCATTGAAAAATAAGGTTTATTGTTAAATGACAGGAGGTAACTAAAGCCAGGCTATTTGGCAGAAGGTAAGCTGACTGTGTGATGAAGTAAACTGTTTAATCAGGGCTAGTAATGCTTTTGTCTTGGGGAGAAAACACTGAAATCTATCTGTGAGATGGATTGACAGGTTTAATAGCACTTATTACACTGGATTTACCAAAAGAGAAACTCAGACCCAGAGAGTTAATAATGTTGATAGTATCATCCATCTTGCCCAAAGAAAACAGCTAATCTACTTTAGCCCCAAGTTCATTAAAGACTGATTTTTCTTCCACTTGTGGGAGATGCAAGGTCAGACATAAGTCACCTTCATCTAAGAATGTGCACATAATTCCATGGAGAGGTAATATGACAGCCTACAAACCAGAAAACACAAGAATAGAAAAGCCATGTATATCGTAGAGTACACTGCAAAGTAGGTTATTAACACATCACATCAGTTGAGGATTATTTCATGTAAGAGGGTGGAAGACAAATAGGGGCTTAGAAAGAAATAAAATAAGAAAATGGAAAAAAGATATACTGCAGAGGAGAATGCAGAGGAAAAACAGTGCAGTCCAGAGAGATCTTACTTGTATAATCTAGCTGTTAAAAGTAACCCACTAAACAAAGAAATTGAAAAGAAGCACACCTCAAAGAAAAATATCTTACTTAGTTACAGATATGACTGTAATTGTACAAGGAAAGGCAGTTTCAATTCCTTGGAAGAATTAAAAGTTCCTTCACTTTAAACTAGGCACCAGTGGCTCATGCCTAGATATAATCCTAGATATTCTGGAAACTGAGATCTGAGGATCATAGTTCAAAGCCAGACAGGCAGTAAAGTCTGTGAGACTATAATCTCCAATTAATTACCAAAAAAGTTGAAAGTGGAGCTGTGGCTCAAGTGGTAGAGAACCAGCCTTGAGAAACAAATGCTCAGTTATAATGCCTAGGCCCTGAGCGTAAGCCCAAGTACCAACACACACACACACACACACACACACACACACACACACACACACACACACACCACCCAAAGTTCTTTCACTTTCTTACCCAGATCATGAACACAGAATTTGATAGAAGATAGTCATCCTCCCCCCCCACCACAAAAAATTCCTACCGTTCATATCCACAGGCAAAATTCATAAGTGGGGTGGAGTATGAATTTTCACAAGTGGTTTCTATGAGGAGAACATTTTTAGGGCAAAGATAAGGTCTATTTTTAAGTAGTATTATATCTCAAGCAGTGCGTTAGTTGATCATCAAAAAGCTATGAAGGAAAAAAAAGAAAAAGAAATAATTGCAAACAGTCATTTCTTGGATTTCATTTTGATAAACATCATTTTGTGTGGTCATATGCACATAGCTATCGAGCCATTGTGATCCTTTGGTTTATTCTCTTTCTCTCTCTCTTTTTTTATTACTGCACCCTTTGCCTTGTACACAAGGAGAGGAGAAAGGGAATCACAGAAATGGTGGGATAAAGGGCAAACCAATTCAGCAGTAATACTCACTAGACACGATGTTGGAAATGAACTTTACCCCCTGTATGCGATGGGAAAAAGTAAGAGAAAATGAAGGAGGGGGTAGCACACTTCAAAAAGAAATGTACTCTGTCCAGAAAAAGATGGCAGAGGAGAAGCTGGAGGCGAAACAAGCTCTCATATAAAAACCAGTTTTAGTGTTCCAGTGAACAGTCCAAGGCAAGAGAGTCGCATTAAATATGCCACCATAGCACAGAGAGTTTGGCCAGAGAGGAAAAATTCAGGCAGCTTGATTAAGGACACAGATTCGAGTACTCACAGGTGTTCCCAGCAGCAGTGGCAGCAGGTGCTGTTGCACCTGCCATATCAACAGAGAGAGCCCGGGACAAAGGCACCAGATGCGGTGTGTGAGCATATTCTACTCACCTCCAGCAAGAACTGACAAGGAGCAAAAATCTTCATCTTGCTGACCACAGACAGTTACAGACCATGGATGGCCTGGAAAACAAGGTAAAGGTGTGAGTGCCCCACAAGACAGCCTCACTCTTTCTCATGGAGAATTGGTGGGAAAGTAGCCCCTCACCCACCACCGGAGAAGAACTCCATCTTTGATACTGACAAAGACTGGGCCAGAGCAGCTAGCACACAACTCAGGCCTTGGAAGAAGACAATAGGAGCCATTCATTCATCAGGTCAAAGGAACCTGAGCTGCAGGACTCAGCTTCACCCTAGGGGAAAGTTAGCCTTCCCAGGCAGAGGAAGCTCTGCTATGGTAGAGTGAGTTTCTTCACTAGATAAAGAGCCAGAGGCTGCCCCACCCCTCTGCAACACAGGTAGCAGACCCAGCTGAATGAGGGTAAAAGAAAAACAATTGGAAACTCAGGAAACATAAATCCAGAGAATGGCTCCAGGCTGTGCTCTGTGAGTGTATCAGGAGCTAGCCCCTCAGGGAAAAGCTACTGACTGCTGACGGGTCTCAACCGTACCCACAACCTAGCCCCATCACAGCAACTCCAAGCTAAAGGAAACAGCCATCTCCCTCTTTTGTGATACTCCAAGGAGATCACCCTCCAACTGAACTAGTTTGGGAGGAGGGTCCTAAGGTCCCTGGTAAGGCAGAACGTCATTCTGCCTGCTGAAACAAACTGATTTAAGAAACCAATCAAGCCACAGGCAAACCACACACCACAAGCAAAACAGAGACACCAAGAGACTGGTTATGGACACAGGGGAGACACATGATTCATCCCCCACATTAAAAAAAAATCGAAGAACTCTTTTTTCTACCTATTTTTTTTAATTTTTTTAAAAAATTATCTATTTTTTTCATCATTTTTATTTTAGGTTTTTAAATTCTCTTATTATTCTTTTCCTTTTGGTCCTTTTTGGGTTTTTTGCTTTATTTAATTGCTGTTCTGTTCATCCCCCAGTATGTGTATATACTTAATTAATGTGTGTGTACTTAATTCAGATATTGATTACTCAATTCACAAACTCTCAGCCTTCACTCCTTTAATTGAAGTATTATTTGTTTATACTTATATAATTTTTCAGTGTTTCATTTTCAAATTTTTTATTTTTCCTTTTTCCTTTTTCCTTTTCCTTTATCTCTCTTCTATTTTCCTTCTATCCTTTTCTTCTCTCTGAATTAAGGTCTTCATTATATTCCTTCTCTCTCTTTCCCTCCCCACATTCCTTTAATCTTATTTTCTACTCACAATTCTCCCTATTAATTTCTCGTCTGCTGACTCTTTCTTTGATGTTCTTAGTCCACTGATCCCTAGTTGTTTGTTGTTGAACTAGATTGTATATGTTGAAACAGATTGTGCAGGTACTCGTTTTGGCAGTGTCAAACAATCTGTGCAACTACAGAGCTCTGGTTAATGTTTACCTTAAAATAGTGTTCTACAATGGAATTCATTTTGCTTTCATACTCAAATAGGCAGAACAAGCAGGAGAAACACAAGAAAAATGGCAAGTTCAGGTATCTCAACTCCTGCTCATGATAATCTGGTAACAGAGCAGTGAATGAATAATCCAGAGGAGAATTTCCAAAGTGCTCTACAAACACTACTGGTAAACATGTTGAATGAAAAGATTGAAAGCCTGCATAGGACTCTGTGTGGGCGTGATAGGGAAATGTGTGAGCATGAGGAGGCTAATCAAAGATTAATACAGGAATTACGTGAGGAGGATGAGAATAAACAAAGATTAATACAGGTATCCAGGGAGGCCACAAAAGGAATGCTGAATGAAGCCTAACATAAGGAAAGGGAATCCAATGAAACTATATCCAATCAACTAAGGCATTGGAGAATAAACACTGAAAACCAAATTAAGGTGTTAAAAAAGTCCATACAAGATCTAAAACAAAGCTCCAACAAAGAATTTGAAGCCACCAAATGGGTGTAGAGGAGGGCCTAGAGACAGAAATAAAAGGTCTAGGAAATTTATTAAACAGAATCCTAGCAGAAAACTACCCAAACATGAAAAAAGATAGGCCCATTCAGATACAAGTAACTTTTAGAACCCCAAATAGACCAGACCAGACAGGATATCCCACTGTCACATTTTAACCCACACAGGATCAATTGAGACCAAGGAAAGGATTCTTAAAGCTGTCTGGGAGAAAAGAACAATCACCTATAAAGGGAAACCAATCAGAATAACCAGATTTCTCAGTGGAGACAATGAAAGCAACAAGAGCCTGGAATGATATATGCCATGTCCTAAAGACAAAAAACTGTCAATCAAAAATACTGGACCCATGCAAACTCTCCTTCATAATGGAAGGAAAAAAAAAAACAAAAACCCTTCCACAGTATATCTCCACAATATATCTCCACCAAACCAGCCCTACAAAAGATACTTAAAAATGTCTTACACATAGAAAACCAACAAGAGCATGATAAATGTCAAGAAACAGTCCCCAAACAAGAATCAAAAATAATACAAAGAACCTAGTTGACACAGCCCACAAGAAGGTGGATAATACGGCAGGAACTACCAAAAACCTCTCAGTCCTAACTCTCAATATTAATGGATTAACTCTTCAATTAAGTGACATAGATTATCATGTTGGATTAAAAAGCAAGATCCCTGTATCTACTGCCTTCAATAGACACACCTTGCCCACAAAAACAAACATATTTTGAAATTGAAAGGCTGGAATAAAATGTACCAAGCAAACGACCCCTATAAACAGGCAAGATTTGCAATCCTAATATCAGATAAAGTATTCTTCAAATTAAAATTAGTAAGAAGATCTAAAGAAGGTCAATACATGCTAATTAAGGTATCTCTCCTTCAGGAGAATATTACAATTCTAAATATCTATTCACCAAATAATGGAGCACCCAAATTTATCCCAGAAACACTACTTTCACTAAAATCTCACATCGATCAAAAGACATTAATTGTTGGGGACTTTGACACACCACTATTCCTGCTGGATAGATCAACCCAGCAAAAACTCAACAGAGAAACCTCAGACCTAAACAACTGCATACACCAACTAGACTTCATAGATATCTACCGAATATTTCACCCAGCAGCATCATTTCACCCAGCAGAATACATTTTTCAGTGGCACACAGAGTATTCTCCAAAATGCACAGCATTTTAGGTCACAAAGAAAATTTGTCCAAATTCAGAAACATTGAAATTATACCCTGCATTCTCTCAGACCACATGGGAATAAAATTAGAATTCAACACCAAAAGCCACCAAAGTCCTGTAACACATGGAGGCTGAACAACACACTGTTGAACTACCAGTGAGTGATGAAAGAGATTAGAAAGGAAATTCAAATGTTCACGATATTTTACAAAAATGAGCACACAAATTACCAGCTACTCTGGAAGACAGCAAGGGCAATACTAAGAGGCAAGTTTATAGCTCTGAGTTTCTACATCAAAAATTGGAGAGATCTGAAACCAACAATTTAACGAGGTACCTGAAGCTCCTTGGAAAAGAGCAACAAGTGCAACCCCAATCCATATGCAAAAACAATTACTTAAAATTAAATGAGAATTAAATGAATTCGAGCCCCCAAAAGTCATAGAAAGAATCAACAAAACAAAGAGTTGGTTCTTCAAAAAAATTAACAAAATTGACAGACCCTTAGCAAATCTTATCAGAAAAAGAAGAGAACACACCCAAATAAATAAATTCGGAGATGAGAATGGAAACATCACCATAGGGCGAAAAAAACCAAGATTCAGAATATTATAAGGGAATACTTCTCAAACCTTTAGGCTAATAACTTTGAGAATCTGGAAGAAATGGACTAATTTCTAGCAAATATTGACGTGCCCAAACTAAACCAAGATGATTTAAACGAACTTAACAGACCTATATCGAACACTGAAACAGAAATAGCAATAAAAGACCTACCACTCAAGAAAAGCCCAGGACCAGATGGATTTATAGCTGAATTCTACAAGGCCTTCAAAGCAGAACTCACACCAATACTCCTCCAACTCTTCGATGAAATTGAAAGTGAGAGTTCACTACCAAACTCTTTATGTGAAGCCATCATAATCCTCATCCCAAAACCAGCAGGGATGCATCAAAGAAAGAGAACTATAAACCCATTTCTTTGATGAACATTGATGCAAAACTTCTCAACAAAATTTTGGCCAATTGACTTCAACAACACATAAAAAAAATCTTACACCATGATCAAACAGGATTCATTCCAGGGATGCAAAATGGTTCAATATACACAAATCAATCAATATAATTCATCACATCAACAAGAGCAAAGAACCACATGGTTATCTCAATAGATGCAGAGAAAGCATTTGACAAGATCCAACACCCCTTAATGATGAAAGCTCTAGAAAAACTAGGAAACCATGGAACTTTCCTCAATGTAATAAAGGTTGTGTATGACAACCTACAGCAGCATTATACTTAATGATGAAAAGCTAAAGCCATTTCATCTAAATTCAGGAATGAGACAAGGATGTCCACTCTCTCCACTTCTCTTCAATTTAGTATTAGAATGCCTAAGAAGTACAATAAGACAAGATGCAAACATAAAGAGTATCCAAATAGGAAAGATGAAGTAAAACTCTCCCTCTTAGTAGATGACATGATCTTATATTTAAAGAACCCCATGGACTCTACTCCCAAGCTTCTTGAGCTGATCCTAAACTTTGGGAAAGTAGTAGGGAATAAAATTAACCATCAAAAGTCAGTGGCTTTTCTGTATGCAAATAACAAGAAAAACAGCAGAAATCAGTAAAGGAGTTATAGCCCCACAAAAAATAAAAAACTTAGGAGTTAACTTAACTAAAGAGATGAAGCACCTCTATGATGAAAACTTTAAAAACCTGAAAAAGGAAATTAAAGAACAACTAAGGAAGTGGGAAAATCCCCCATGCTTCTGGATTGGATGGATTAACATCCTGAAAATTGCAATACTGCCAAAGGCTATCTACAAATTCAATGCGATATCTATCAATATTCCAACCTCATTCTTCAAAGAAATAGAAGAAGCAATTCAAAAATTCATATGAAGCAATAAAAGACCCTGAATAGCAAAAACAATCCCTAGCAAAAAGAACAGTGCTGGAGGAATAGCAATAGCAAACTTCAGACTCTGCTACAAAGACATAGTAATCAAAACAGCTTGGTAATGCCACAAAACAGACCTGAGAACCAATGGAATAGAATTGAAGACCTAGAAATGAACCCACAGAACAATAACCACCTAATCTTTGATAAGCGAGCTGAAAAAAATAGAATGGAAGAATTGAAGCCTGTTCAGTAAATAGTGCTGACAAAATTGGTTTAACACCTGTAGAAAACTAAAGCTAGATCCTTATATAACACTTTGAGCCAGAATCAACTCCAAATGATCAAAGACTTGGAAGTCAAAGCAGATACCCTGAAAACATTACATGAAGGAATAGGAGAAACTCTAGGGCCTCCTTGGTACAGGCTGAAACTTTCTTAATAGAGTCACAGAAACACAACAAATCAAAAAAAGGTTGGACAAGTTGGATTACATGAAATTGCAGAGCTTCTGCATGGCAAAGGACATAGCTAGCAAGAACAATAAAAAGCCCACAGATTGGGAGAAGATCTTCACTAGCCATACAACATACAAGGGTCTTGTATCTAAAATATACATAGAATTCAAAAATTAAATTCCTCAAAGAAACAACTGCCTGATAAATAAATGGGCTAAAGACTTAAAGTGAGACTTCCCTGAAGAGGAAATGAGAATAGCCAATAGACTCATGAAGAAACGTTCAACTTCTCTAGCCATAAAAGAAATGCAAATCAAAACAACATTGAGATTCCATGTCACCTCAGTTAGAATGGCTATAAGCAAGAACTCTAATAACAACAGATGCTGGAGGGGATGTGGCCAAAAGGGAACCCTACTGCATTGTTGGTGGGAGTGTAAACTTGTTCAGCCACTTTGGAAAGCAGTATGGAGGTTCCTCAAAAGACTCTACATAGAGCTCCCCTGTGGCCAGCGATCCCATTTTGGGGCATTTACCCAAATGACCATTAACAAGGACATACTAAAGCTACCAGCACAACTATGTCTATCACAGCTTATGTTTATTCACCATAGCTAAGATATGGAACCAAGCCCGATGTCCCTCAGTAGATGAATAGATCAAGAAATTTATATATATATATATATATATATATATATATATATATATATATATATATATATATATATGAATTCTATGCCTCCATCAGAAAGAATGACATCTCCCAGTTGTTAGGAAATGGAAAGACTTGGAAGCAATTATATTAAGAGAAGTAAGCCAGGCCCAAAGAAACATAGGTCCCATGGTTTCCCTTATTTTCAATAGCTAGTATATGTCTAGGACAAGCAGAAAGTTCAAAAGCTATGTACATATGACCATATAAGATGATGCTAAGCGAAGTGAACCCCAATACAGGGACACAAGTGGTTTTATCTTTGTTACTATTGTTTTTAATATACTTGTATTGTGTGATATTTTTGTTTCTTCTTTATGTTCTTCCCCTATGGTGTAACCCCTGTTTTCATTGTATTTGATTCCAGTGTCCTGTACCTTGTATATACATTTATCTAATTTGGGGAAGGAAAGGGAAACAACAAAATGCTTAAATAAGGATACAGGCTGACCCATTATAACAATGAGATGTAAGAGACACTCTTGAAAATGAATTTTACAGCTTGGGGTGGGGGAGGGAGAAGTTTTGGAGGGTAAAGGGATGGTAGGGGAAAACAAAGGAGGGGGTATCAATGCTCAAAAGGAAATGTACTCATCACCTTACTAGGTAACCATAACCCCTTTGTACAGTATCTTTAAATAAAAAATATATTAAACAATAAATGTAAATTAAAGAAAGAAATGTACTCAATACCTGACTAATGTAACTGTCGCCCCTCTGTACACCACCTTAATAATAAAATTTAAATTAAAAAAAGCTATAAAGGAAAATTATGCAATAGCTAGTACAAGACTGGGAGCAAAAGTCCTTGGTTCGATAACATTCACACCTTGGAACTCTAGAAAAGGTAACTCTCTGAGCCTAACCTAAGCCAAAAATGAGTGAGAACATTTTTCTGAAAATCCTGCTTTATACATATTGTGGTTTTAAGTGTTGTTCAGGCACCGTCTTACTTAATTTTTAAAACAGTCTCACAAAAGATATAGTACTGCCATTTCGGAAGTGACAAAATGGAAGAGAAATTTAAATGATCTTCTCAAGTTCACGTGGCTGGGAAGAGGAAAAAAAGAGACACTGGAACTGGAATTCAGGGAACTTGAGCACTGAAATATTTACCTGGGGCTGCTGTTTATGCAAATGTACAGAACAGGGTGTGGCATCAGCTACTGGGCCAGCTTTGGATGGCTATCTTGTCCATGCCTTCCTAATTATAGGTGTGTGCTACCACACCCCACTAAATGGGCAACTTTTGAATACATTTTTTATTGTAAAATTACTGTACAGAGGGGTTACAGTTACATGAGCAAGGTAATGAGTACATTTCCTATCAAGTATTGTTACCTCTTCCTTTGGTTTTCCCCTACCATCCCTTCCCTCCCACTTCCACAACTACACTCCCCCCACTCCCCGCCCCATGCTCCTAAATTGTAAATTTTGTTTTTCAACATAGTGTCTTGGACATCTCTGGGCATTCTTTTTAAAGAAGCTCACAGGAGGATGCTGATGCTTTTGGTCTGTTGGAAACAGTGGAAGTAACAAATATCTACACTGTATATATTGTAAGAGAAGAACGAGGTCTTCACCAATGACCTGGTTCATAGTCTCCATCGGTGCCTTTCTCTATTCAAAATGCCTTCATTCTGGCTATTTTCCTTGCCCAACCTTTCATAATCGCCTACTTAAAGTCTCTCCAACTGTGCCTGGAGTTGATCTTGCATGCTTTGCTGCTTTCCCAGTGCTCTTCTGTTGGGTTGCCATATGACAGCCCCCTTTTTATTTATTTATTTTTCCTTTTTAAGTGCCTGTACTAGTGGTTGAACTCAGGTCTTCAGCTCTGTCCCTGAGCTTTATTGCTCAAGGCTGCAACTCAACCACTTGATCTCCACCTCCACTTCAGGCTTTCTAGTAGTTAATTGGAGGTAAGCATCTCACAAACTTTCTGACCAGCAGGTTTCAAACCTTGATCCTCAGACCTTAGCCTAGAATTACCTAGAATTACATATGTGAGTCACGGGCACTCAGCCAATGGGCCTTCTAATTGCTTTAACTCATTGACTAAGGTCTTTGAGGTCTTCATTGTTTTTGAATCTGCCTGCTATAAGTCCACCACCTGTACCCATCAGAAAGTTCTATATGATATAAATTTAACTACTCTGATAAGGAAAGGAAGAATGTTATGATTGAAAATTTTCTAATAGTTTTATTCAAATATCCATAGAGCTCAATGAATGTTAGAAAACAATGTAGAGGTATAATAGCATTTTTCAGTTGAAGGCCAAACATGGCATTATTTAACCATCCATGTCATTTAATCCAAACATGAGTTCAGTACTGATAAGCGAGAGGCATCTTTTCTCTTTGTAGAGGAAAAAGGAATTGTATTTAGGACAAATTAATCCACTCAATAAAAATCTGAGGTAGATTTCACAGCCCAGGGAAATATGATCTGAAAAATACTCATTAATATTTGTGCAGCTACTTGGTTCATAACCTTATAAGTGCCATTTGCTTAGATTTCAGATGATAAAAGAGACAGAAAGTAATCAGTAAAGAAAGAAATTCTGATTCTATTGAAATAATAGCTGTGAATGGTTTACATATTGAGGGTGCTAATTCTTTCAAACACTTCAGTTAAATGAGTTCACTGTTCAGTTATGTTAAATAATATTACTAATGATGATTTTTAAAAACCTCTTTAGATCTGGCGTTTGTTATGTCATTTATTCTTACTCTGCAACTAATTAAATTTTTTTTAAAGGAGCTTTTTCAAAGTCTCAAAAACTTGTTATTTCTTCCTGTCTCAAAATGGAACAAAACAAACATAATCAAATAAACCAATGCCTTAAAGTATTTATGCATTCATTCATTCATTTGCAAAGAAAGTTTAGACTTTGCAGTTTAGAATACAATATATCAGGGGCTGGGCGTGATGACACCAAACTGTAATCCAACTTATTTGGGATAAAGGAGCAGATGGATTGTGGTTTGAGGCCAGCCCAGGCAAAAATGAGTTAGAACCACCCCCACCCCGACCCTCCCTCACACATACACCTCAACAAATAACCAGGTGTTTTGACATAAGTTTGTGATCCCAGCTACAAGGCATAACTAGGAGTATCAAGGTCCAAGTCTGGCTCCATACAAAAAACACAAGACTCACCAGGCCCTGGTGTCTCACACCTATAATCCTAGCTACTACTCACGAGGCTGAGACTTAAGGATCGAGGTTCTAAGTCAGCCAGGGCAGGAAAGTCCGTGAGAATCTTATGTCCAATAAATTGCTCAGAAAAAGCCAGAACTGGCACTGTGGCTCAAGTGGTAGAGGGCTAGCTTTGAGCAAAAGAAGCTCAGGGACAGTGCCCAGGCCAAGAGATTAAGCTCATGCCCAGCAAACACACACACACACACACACACACACACACACACACACACACACACCAAGCACAAGACTCTATCTAAAAAGTAAACAAATTTCCAAAAAACTAAACAAAGTTCCAAAAATAATGAAACTCTGTTCTTCCCAAAGCACAATGGGATTGTAAACATAGCAAAAGCTGTATCAGAGACAAATTTTCCCCCTCTTTCTCTTCTTAGATCTCTGAAAACTCTTTTGTCTTTCATTTTTATTCTGGTTGAACTAATCAAAAGTCACCAAGCAGAAACATAACATTTCTTTGTGCCTTTGGGAAGAGCAGTTCCTATCTTCAAACTCTGTGACTCAAACCCCACCACAATTGTAACTAAGCAAAGACTTGAACGATGAACTCAGAGTTGCCACAACCATCTTAAACCAAAGTCAATGCACTAAAGAAACACTGTCAGCATTATTAATCTAATGCTGATTAAAGAATAAGAAGGGTTAAAATATTTGCCATAGTTTCTTCTAGCATTTTTCAATAATGCTAAATGATGAATCAAACATATTGGAGAATTTGCCTTATATATTAAAAGAAAAGAGAATTAAAATTCAGAAAATGTATTTCCTGAAATGTCTTCATTTTTCTTTCCTTTTTAGTTTTCTTTAAGTAGTTGTATAAAAAAGGGTTTCAATACAACAGGTCAGTTTCTGAGTACGATGCGTCTTGATCAATGTCACCGCTTCCATCCTTCTCCCCTATCTCTCCCAACTGCATCCATCCTTTAAAGTTATCCAGCTCCATTTTCACATATGTACATCTATAATGTCTTCTTTTTGTCTCCCTAGTCTTTATTCAAAAAGCAAGTTTAATTTCACCTCAAATTTCCAGCCAACTGTATTTGATTGGATGAGTCTATTCTAGGTTGGGAGTTACAAATAGTGTTTTCCAGGAAAGTAACAGAACTATGAGTGGGAACTTACCACCATTCTCCTCCATCTCCGACCCTATTTTTTTTCTTTGCCTAATGCAGTATTCTTCCAAGGAATGGCCCATGGGTATGAACTAATTTGCACAGTGGCCTTAGAAGGTACTCTTCTAATTGCTTCAGTTGAAATCCATTTACTTTATAGCCCAATAAAATTCTATGTGCAATGGTAAATAAAACCATGTAGATGTGGCCTTAATATACAGTTCTCTGGGCTCCATTTGCAGCCCATGATAAATTAAGGGAAACAAAAAAAAATGTGCAAAAGGATGCAATTAAGCTGAAATGGTATATTTTTGGTCTCTGATGGTATCTGCTTACATTCAATCCCTACTTGAAAACCAATCTTCATTTAAAAGCAAACTAGAAAAAAATATCTCTGTAATACAGATGAACCTCATTTGGCTAGACGTTGATGTGCAAAGACACCTTTATACATTAAATTGCAGTGTTGACTTCTGTGCTTGAAATTTCATTTTGTCATTTTTAATCACAATGAGCAAATGTCATCCTTAATAATAACCCTCTGCTTCTCTATAATGCCTTTCAACAAAGGACTCGAAAGCACTTTTGCAAATATTAATAAACTGAGATTCACAACAACTCCCTCAGGCATCTGTATTAGAGGCTGAAAGGAAGCCCAAAGTCATGGAGTGACTTTGCTCATCCACAGGAAACTGAACTCAAGGAAGAGGAATAAAAACTATCACTCCAGTTTCAGTCAGAAATGCCTCATTTGAGTTAGCCAGAACCTTAGGGCACAAGAAATGAAGGATTGATCTCTTGCTGAGCTATATGTTTTTTCCCCTACATATTAAATACTACAAGCCTTGTTTTTTGTGGGGGCTAGTCCTAGGGCTTGAACTCGGCGACCTGGTCATTGTCCCTGAGGTTTTATATTCAAGGCTAGTGGCCTACCACTTAAACCACAGCTCCACTTCTAGTGGAGTCTATAAGCATCTCATAGACTTTTCTGCCTGGGCTGGTACTGAACCACAATTTTCAATATCTCATCCTCCTGAGTAGCTAAGGTTACAGGAGTGAGCCATCAACACCTGGATTTCATTGCTTTTTTAAAATATTTTTTAATTGTAAAAATACTGTACAGAGGGGTTTTAGTTACATGAGTAAGGTCATGAGTACATTTCCTATCAAGCATCGTTATCTCCTCCTTTGTTTTTCCCATACCATCCCTTCCCTCCCCACTTCCTCAACTCCCTCCCACACCAAGTTGTAAAGTTCGTTTTCAACATAGTGTCTTGTACATCTCATTGTTATAATGGGTCAACCTATATCCTTATTTCAGCATTTTGTTATTTCCCTTCCCCTCCACAAATTAGACAAATGTATATATAAGATGCAGGACACTGGAATCAAATACAGTGAAAACAGGGCTTATACCATGGGGGAAGAACATACAAAAGAAACAAAAAAATCGCATAGTACATTATAAATATGTTAAAAAAAAAAAAAACAATAGTCTGTAATCCTAGATACTCAAGAGGCTGAGATCTGAGGATCGCGGTTCAAAGCCAGCCCAAGCAGGAAAGTCAGTGAAACTCTTATCTCCAATAAACCACCAGAAAACTGGAAGTGGAGCTGTAGCTCAAATGGTAGAGTGCTAGCCTTGAGCTGAAGAGCTGAGGGACAGCGCTCAGGCCCAGGGTTCAAGCCCCACAACTGACAAAACAGCAACAACAACAAAAACAATAGCAAGAAAGAAAAAACAACTTGTTGGTTTGGGGATTCATTTCGCTTATCATCTTATATGGGCATATGTATATAGCTTTTGACCTTTTCTGCTTGTCCTATAGTCAGTTCTGCAATAGCTTTGGATATCTAACTGGCATCTTAATTGTGATATATTCAAAACCAAACTCATGATGGCTTCTTTAGACCCAGTTTCTCTTTCGGTTTTCCTCTTCAGTTTCTCTTTCAGTAATTAGCAACTACTGTCTCCTCATTGATGGGTCCCAAAACTTGGTCATCTTTGGCTCTTCTTTCCTTTGCACCCTGTGTCAAATTATTTGTGAATCTTTCTAGATCAATTTTTTTTTTTGGCCGTCATGGGGCTTGAACTCTGAGCCTGACGCTGTCCCTCAGCTCTTCAGCTCAAGACTAGCACTCTACCTCTTGAGCCACAGCGCCACTTCCGGTTTTCTGGTGGTTTCTTGGAGATAAGAGTCTCATGGACTCTCCTGCCTGGGCTGGCTTGCACCACAATCCTCAGATCTCAGCTTCCTGAGTAGCTAGGATTACAGGCAGTGAGCCACCGGTGCCCAGCTAGATCAAATTTTAACCAAATCTGGAGACCAAACATTTTACATCTTTTCTTGGTGAACCGGGTCACCTTTCTACTAATCATGAACAATGAAATAACCTCATAATTTTATCTCCCTGCTTCTATCCTTGCCAACTTGTCCATCTTTCCACAAAACAGATGAAAAATTAAAGCAGTTCAAGGACTTCTTTACTTAAAAACCTTCATAGATTTCTCATCTTATTCAGAGTAAAATCCCAGATGCTTGCCACAAGGTACAAGTGCTATAAGGTCTGGCGATTAGTATCTCTCTGATTTTTATCTATTGCCACTTCCTCTTCCTCCTTTAGATTCAGCCCAGATGTTCTTTCACTTTCCTCAAATAAGCCAGACGTGCTACTAACTCCAAGCCTTCAGACTTACTAATGTTTCTGCCTATAGGGTTCTTCTCCAGATATCCAAATGCTCTGTGTCTTCCATGGTTGCAAATCTCTGTTCAAATATCACCTTTATGAAGTACGTTGTATCACCCAAAGCATGTTATATTACACGGCACCTCCATCCACAGCCTCTGAGCTAGCAGCACCTGGCACCAACTTCTAAGTTATTCTTCTCCACATTCTTCCTTCACATCTAAAGATGCCTAGAAATCCTCGTATTGCCTTTCAGAAGGGCAAGTGCTTTCTTTTACCTTTACTTTCTTTCCTCTTTTATTCTCAGGAATCTTGAACCTACCAAGAGAAGGAGGAAGCAGTGGGAAATTCACATCCTTGTAGTTTTTCATAGAGTTCGTAATGGTTAGCAGGGGTAGTTTCACACACCAAGAGCTATGTGGAGATTGAGACTGGGAATTCATGCCTGCAGGCAACTGCTCTACCACTTGAGTTAAGTAGTATGGACTTTCATGTTTCAGGCAAAGAATAAATAAACTAGTCAAAGAACGAGGGTTTCCCTTGATTCTATCATCCTAGTGTATCTTTCTGATAAAATAGAGGATTGATCAGCTCACAGCAATTAAAACATACCTTCACACTGTTTCACTCTTCACAGAATCTCACAGGTTCTCTCTAGGCTACGTTTTTTGTCATCTATTTCTTCTCCAGTGCATCTATTAGAAATACACGATTCTCATTTCACACACACAGAAACTGAGTCAACAAGATTGATGAAGAGAGTCATTCAGTGACTCAGAATACAAAGCCAATAAAGACAGGACTCAAATTACGATCTGCAGTCTCACTTTCTTTCAGCTAGAGCTTTTCATGAACCCTTTCCACAGAGGGATCACGATGACAAAGCAGAGTCGGCCCAGGTGTGGAGACAATAGGCTTAATTTCTTTGGACTTTAAGCATTACCTTTCAAGTTTCCATTCATATCACACATTCTTTTAGAGGAAGATGCTATTTGTTTCCTTATGAAAGTGTTTGAATGAATTCTAAATTGCCTTAGTAAACTTTCTAGATTCTGAGTAAAATGAATCCTCCAAGAAAATTCCTGCTGTCTGACCCGTACTTTCCCTTGCCCTCTCACACTGTTGCATGCCTCCTGGTTGTTCCTATATCCTGGATTTAACCTCCTAGTCTATGCCTTTTATTCTAATGTAATATCTAATATTTAGGGTAGAAGGGAGCTTATCAATAATCCTGTAACCACTATGCAACCCTTTGTGTTCATTTTACCATTGCCAATTGTATCACCATCACTAGTGAGCTTTGCATTCCTACTGTTAAATCGGAAGAAAATGCAGGACTCCAAAGCTTTAGGCATCCTGTGTCAGTTTACACCACTAAGTGGGGATCTGGTCAGCCAGGAAGCACATCTTAGATGTTTTTGACTTTTATGGTGTTTAACAGAAGGGAACCTTATTGCATTGTTGGTGGGAGTATAAACTTGTGCAACCACTTTGGAAAGCAGTATGGAGGTTTCTCAAAAGACTCCACATAGAGCTCCCCTAAGACCAGTAATCCCACTTTTGGGCATTTACCCAAATGATCACAAACAAAACTACCAGCACAACTATGTTTATTGCAGCATTATTTACCATAGCTAAGATATGGAACCAACCCAGATCCCTCAGTAGACTAATGGATCAAGAAAATGTGGCACATAGATACAATGGAATTCTATGTCTCCATCAGAAAGAATGACATTGCTCCATTTGTTAAGAAATGGAAAAACGTGGAAAAAATTATATTAAGTGAAGTAAGTCAGACCCAAAGAAACATAGGTCCCATGGTTTCCCTTATTTGCAAAAACTAGTATATGTCTGAGACAAGCAGAAACAGTCAGATAAGTTGATGTTAAGTGAAATGAACCCCAAGATAAGGATTCAAATGTTTTTTCTTTCTTGTGATTGTTTCTAACATATTTATAAGATATTTCTTTTGCTTTATATATCCCTCTTCCACGGTATAACTCCTGTTTTCACTGTATTTGATGTTGGTATACTCTGTGGAGGGGAAGGGAAAAAACAAATTGTTTAAATAGGGTTACAGGTGGACCCATTGCAACAATGAAATGTACAAGATGTTATGTCAAAAAACAAGCTGGCGATGGGGGAAGGAGTGGGGTGATGGAGGGGTGGTGGGAGATGAGAAGGGGAAACAAAGGAGGAGACAACAATGCTTGATAAGAAATGTACTCATTCCCTTGCTCATGTAATTGTAACCACTCTGTATGGTATTTTCACATTAAAAAAAAAAGAAAAAAAAGAGCATACTGTACTATATTCTTAGAGGTTAGAGGAGAAAATGAGTAGACCCTGAATAGAATCCAGGGAATCTTTTCCTTATTTCTTTATATTTATTTTTCTAAATGCAGTACAGGCAGAACTTCCCACAGCCCCACACGGGGTTGTGTGATGGATGGTGCCCAGTGTTAGCAACTGACAATGGCCCCAGGGCATCATTTGCATACAGCCCTTTCATTTTTCATTGGTTTAAAGTACGCATACAGATGATTTTGCAGCTTTCTCTCTTGGATATGTCATTGGTAATAGTGGTTGTAGTAATATTTATTCCATGATGCAGCAGAGATACTTCTAAACTTTAAGAAATCTACAAGATAATGTAAAGTTCCGATACAATTCCTGAGCATTTCATGAACCCTCAGTGTACCTTTCAAAGTATAGGATTAAATTTGCACTAGAAAGATAGGTGATGTCAGGATGATATAGTAAAAATGAACTACACAACTTGCGGGTGGTGATGGGAGGAAAAGTCAGAGAGAGAGAAAGAAAAAGAGAGACATTGTCCAAAAAGAAATGCACTCATTACTTGACTTACATAACTGTAACTCCTCTGTGTACCATCTTTATAATAACAATAACAAATAAAAAATTAAGAAAAAGATGGCATAATGCTTTCAGAATATCATTCTTTTCCAACATATGTTCATCCATACAAGTCAAACAAACGTCCTTCTATAAAATAAACTCTGCTGCTTAAAGATTTAAGTGGTTTTGTTGTCCCTATTTCTCTGAGACAAGCAACTCCCTTGGTGTTTGGCAGAGATGACATTTTTCTACACTTTCAGTACTAAGCTCCTGCTAAATAGAAAAAATGAGAGCAAACATTACAAGAGAATGACAGGGGTGTTACTTCCCAAACATATATTTCCTAATTTTATCTTCCCAAAAAATCATGTGAGAGAGCAATAGTCTTGCTTCACATGTGAGCCAACTGAGGTACAAAGAGGTTAAATAGTATTTCCTGTCACGTAGCTGATCTGATTCTACAATGTTTTCTTTTTCAGTTAACTAGAAGTCACAAAACTAAATCCCAGTAGACATAACCAGCTTGCTTCTTATTTTTGAAAGTAAAATTGATTGGAACACAGTCATACCTGCTTGTTTATATATGACCTAGGAATTAACTGAATACATCAAAGAGCCAAAATCTAAATATGTGTGGTGTCAGTTCAAGCCATATTAATTCAACTCTACCATTGTCCTATGAAAACAGCCACCGAAAATTTCGAAATGTGCTGCTTTGCTCTATGAAGAAGTTTGATTTAGGCCTGAAGATTATAGTTTTCCAGCCCCTTCCTGGCATGATGTTATATCCCCTAAAGTGAAATTGTAGAAGTTCATTTACAAATATATAAAGTGTAAGAGGTGTGTGTGTGTGTGTGTGTGTGTGTGTGTGTGTGTGTGTGTGTGTGTGTGTGTGTGTGTGTGTGTGTGTGTGTGTGTGTGTGTATTGTGGCACTGGAGATTGAACTCAGTTTCTTAGCTTAGCCACACCAATATTCTACCATTTGATCAACACCTCTGACACTGTTTTATGTTGGTTATATGGGAAACTGAGAGTCCAAGACTTTCTGCTTTAGCTGAAGTAGAACCACAATCTTTCAAACCTCAGCTCTGTAAGTAGTTAGGGTTATAAGTGTGAGACAGTAGTATTTCTAATTATACTTTTGATGAGTGGTTGAAGGAGTCAAGAAATTAACATTTGTTTATAATTATTTGAACACAATTTTTACTTTATCTTTTTTATTTATTCCTTTTTCCTATGGTATTATTCCTTTTTATTATTTCTTTTTATTTCCTCTTTATTGTTTTTTATTAACAAAAATGCCACAAACATAAACATCTATTTGACTACTTGGTATACAAAGACTTCTTTCAAAATAAGAAATATATATTACTTTTGTAGTTCACCTACAATAATTATTATATATATTATTCATATTATGTATGCATGTGTATATATTATTCATTCAGACCTGGATGCTTATACAGACAAAGATTTGGCCTTGGGAAGTGTCATGATTTAAAGGACAAAGCAAAATACTCTGCAACCCATCACGGCATTACAAAGAGCAAAGGAAAGCCTGAGAGTGTTTTGCTAAATCTCTCAGCCCAGGTAAAACCCCAAAGCTCCATGAATTGGCTTCTGAAATGTGTTCTCTACCCACTTATCTCACCCAGCAATACAGTCTTGATTGACACCACATTTCTCAAGTGAAATGAAAACGGGTGCCAAACCCAGATGCCCAGCCAAAGGAAAGGAGTGCATTTGGCAAGAGAACATGTGTTAGATGTCAGTCATATGGAGTAAGAATTCCAATCACATGAGAAGGCTGGCATTTTTGCAGAAGACTAAGACAGAAGCATGGTCCCAGGATTACAATGTTCCACAAAAGCCTGCCACCGCTCGAGGACCAAAACACAGAGCTATGATTGCGCCTCTACATTATTATGAAAATGAAAATGTACAAGGTGGCTTTGACCAGATTTGAGCTGTGGCAGAATGATAGCGAGATGCTTTGTTCCAAAATACCTATATTTGGTACCTAAGTACAAAGGAAATATTTAATAAAAACTTAAGGAATAGCACTTTATTTCAAGTAAAAAGTCGAAAATACAATAATTTTGTGGAACAGATCATGTGTAGCACTTAATATATTGCAGACACAATTTTTCATGCTCACAAATACTAATTCATGTAATTGCTTAACAATCTCCTCTGTAAAAATAATTATCACTTTCACATACATGGAGACAGAGTCAGAGAATGCCCTTATAGCTTTTCCCAATGCTCAGCTTAAAGTTCAGTGTATGTTCTTTACTGCTTACCCTGTTTGGCCAACCCTTCAAATATAGCTGCCATGGGTGCATTAATTTATCTCATCTGTGAACTTCTGTTTTTCTCATGGACAAGAGGAACATACAAATTCTTACTTCACCTCACAGTTGCAAACATGAAAGGCTGAAAAGAAAATTATGCAACGGTGTTTAGTTACAAAAAGATTCACACCTGTTCTATTGGTTTATCACAACATCAAATATTTCAATAAAAAGTTTACATAGGTTGTTTCATTAATCTCCAGAAAAATCTGACAACATAGATCCTAATATCCAAACTTTACCCATTAAAAGAAAAAGAACTTGAAGATGTGGATCATGAAGGACTGTGTTTAAAGCCATATATCCAGTCAAGAGAAATCCAGGCCTGAAATGGCAAAAGAAGAACTGGGATCACTTAGTTAGTACCTTACTTCTTGTATGAAAAAAAAAGTCTACTGCTAGCAAAGGAGTAAGAAGGTCCAAGCTATTTGAAAAGGGTAGGATTATTCTAGGGTTCTCAAACAAAGCCATTGATCCTGGGTCGAGCCACTCAAAACTCATCTGCAGAAATACCAATTGAGCCAAGCTGGTGCCTCTGGCTCACACTTGTAATCCTAGTTACTCAGGAGGAGAATGATTTAAAGTCAGCCTGTGCAGAAAAATCCACAAGTCCCCATCTCCAAAACAATGAGCAAAAAGCCAGCCTGGATCCAGGCTCCGATGGCTTACACCTATAATCATTGCTACTCACTCAGGAGGCTGAGATCTGAGATCACAGTTTAAAGCCAGCCTGGGTAAGAAAAGTCCTTGAGATTATTATCTCCAATTCACCACCATAATGCTTGAAATGGAACTGTGGTTCTAGCAGTAGAGCACTAACCTAGAGCAAAAAAGCTCAGGGACAAAGCCATGGCCTTGAGTTCATGTACCAAAAGCCAAAAGCAATACGTGCACACACACACACACACATACACACACATACACACACACACACACACACACACACACACACACAAGAACTGAAAAATAAAAATTCCTAAAGCATTATTTCCTAACATATCTATGAAGGTATTTCCAGAGGGGACTGGCAAGTGAGTTACAGAGACTTGACTATGGTAGGTTCCCGCTCAGATTGTACAGTCAGTACAATCAGGAAGTGTGACTCATGTGGAAGAGCAGCAGCCCAGCAACCATAGAACCATATTCATTGTTCTCATTACAAGACAAAATAATTCTTTTTTTTCTTTTCTTTCTTTTTTTTTTTGTCAGTCATGGAGGCTGAACTCTGGGCCTAGGCACTGTCCCTCAGCTCTTCAGCTCAAGGCTAGCCCCTACCACTTGAGCCATAGTGTCACTTCCAGGTTTTTTCTGCTTATGTGGTGCTGAGGAATCGAACCCAGGGCCTCATGCATGTTAGGCAAGCACTCTACCACTGAGCCACCTTCCCAGCCTGAGACAAAATAATTCTTTATGTCAAGGTGACCAGGGCATCTTGGAGTTTCACAGATGTTGCTTCCAGGTAAGGTGTATACCATCTATTCATTTGCTTCTCCCGTGTTAACCAAATATTTGTATTAATACAGATGCAGTATATCTTAATGAACTGTCAAGTAAAATACAATGCAAATGTACTTGATTTCATAAAATTTGTAGTTGAAAAAGGAAATTGATATATGCAAGTTGTTTCAAACATACAAATATTTTCTGGTAGTTGAACCAACTAGCAGATTTTTAAATTAAAATCAAGGCCGGGCACTGGTGGCTCATGCCTGTAATCCTAGCTACTCAGGAAGCTGAGATCTGAGGATCACGGTTCAAAGCCAGCCCAGGCAAGAAAGTCCATGAGACTCTTATCTCTAATAAACCACTAGAAAACTAGAAGTGGCGCTGTGGCTTAAGCAGTAGAGTGCTTGCCTTGAGCTGAAGAGCTGAAGGACAGTGCCCAGGCCCAGAGTTCAAGCCCCACAACTGACAAAAAAAAAATTAAAATCAGTTAAAATGAAATAAAAATTCTATGTGGTTTCCTCAGACACAGCAGTTATATTTCAGCTGCTGAAGAGACACATGGAGTTTATGACCATATTAAATAAAAATTCCAGGGGATGAAAAGTCTCCCTTCTCCACATGTTCACCTTTTAGCTCCCAGGTAGAACATCTTCTAATTCTTATTATTCTACTTCTTCTTGTACACTCTCAAAAAAATCAAATCTCAAATTAGATTCATTAAGATTCAGTATAGTGCGAACTACATCAGGACTTAATAGGAAAAGGGCAAGTACTGAGGAATGTTTAGCTAAGAGACAAAAGAAAATAGAAGGATATCAAGGGCAAATAAAGGCCGCTGGGTATTGTTTTCCTTGCTAAGAATAAAAATCTTTCAGTTTAAAATGAGACATTAAAAATATGAGGAAAAAACTGGATTTTATGGGGAGCCATATTTGAAGGTGGTAAGTAAATATGCAAGAATAAAATATATTAATACTAATAATAATTGAGAGCAAGACATACTATTAAGAAATGACTGAGAACCATGAAAGCCCAAATCCTCCTGTTCTGAAACTAAAATATACCTTTCCCAGAAGAGTATTCCCAAGGACAATATGGACCTGGACCCAAGAAAAGAGTAAGAATCACAATTGTATGATCAAAGTATTTTATATGTGTTGTATGAAAATGGAGTAATGAAATGTTTAGGAAGGTAGAAGATCTTGTACTCATGTATGGAACTATCACAATGATACATGTTTGGCAAATTAATATATATTAATTTAAAAGGGAGAGAAGAGGAGGAAGAAGAAGAGCCAAGTGCTGATGGCTCATGCTTGTAATCCTAGCTACACAGGCTGCTGAGAGGATAGCAATTTCCAGCAGAGGCTTAAAAGTCTACAAAACACCATCTCCAATTAACTAGTAAAAATGCAGGACTAGAGACATGGTTTAAGTGGTAGAGTTCCAGCTGTGATTTAAAAAGCTGAGCAAGAGCATAAGATCTTAAATTAGAGCCCCAGGACACTGATACAAAGGATGACAGACAGACAGGCAGACAGAAACAGAGAGAGACAGACAGAAAAAGAAAAGAAAGAGAAAGGAAAAAGAAAAAGGAAAGAAAGAAAAGAAAAGAGAAAGCATCAGTTAGGAGATAAGTGCAGAACAATCCCCTGTTATTCCAACAAAAGGCTGAACTCTTCAGCACTTAGACACAGACCTAGAAAGGATGCATAATAAGAATAGTGGAATCTGTGCTTGGGCTTTGACTTAATTTCTCATCCCATTATCTTGGAAGTTCAAATTGGTGCTATTTACTCCATTTCCTCTTTGTTTTTCAACAATACTTCAAAATTACACTTATAATCCCAACTCTAAATCACTATTCTCTTCAATTTACAACTAACAGAATCATTTTCTTTAGAGCTAGGATATTTCTGAAATTTCTAGGGTATTGTTAAAAATAATTTTGAAACCCATTAATGCAACATATGTACAAGACACTTTTCAGAGCTCTCAAAAGTTGACTGAAGAGACTCCAAAGTCTGAAACCAACCCTGGCAACAAGAAGTTGATGTGACAAGTTTGGAATTTTGGCCTGGTTTCACAGAAAGCTTGTTTCTTTTTTAGAAGATCACATTTGTTGGTGCGTTTCTGCTGACAGTGCACAATAGCTATCAAGTCTATTGAATCATCTTTGGGCAAGGAAGGTCTATGGAAATATTCCCAGCTAATTTATATCTATTCAAAGAGAATTGCCAGCTGCATCTCACCTCCAGTGCCAATTCTAGCCACAAACTAACCAGCAGTAAAAATCAGTTCTCCACTTGAGGAGGCAACCTCTTCTTTTGATTTCTCACATAGCCACATTATCTTCTGGGGAAGTGTGGGGTCCAGAGGAAAGATAGCTGCTCCTCCAGGTGATTCTTGTGTGACAGGAGAATTAAATGATGTGGCTAAGAATGACCCACAACTATCCTCTTCATTCCCAGTATAGACCAAAACATTTGAAAAAGCAAGTGCTTTAGTATCCAAATTGGTCACCAAGATGAGAGTCTACTATTAAACAAACCTGGAGGCTTATCAAATACTGGAGTGATTTAAAGCTTCAGCTGGACAAGACACAGACACATGGGTTTGTTTCACATTTGTATTGTTATTTTTTATGAATGTGGCCACAATGCAAACATTACAAGACCCCAAATCACTAAAATATGACTGAATCCAAACATTATAAGAATTTTTACAAAATAAGTCTATCTATATATCTATATATGCATAGTATGTCTTACATATTGATGATATAATTAAATATTCCACTTGAAAAATATTATACTTCATATTCACTGGTAAACCTCTCACATGAATGGAGATTAGCTAGAGATAATGACTGAAGACAAAAATAATCTGAAATTATAGACATTAGAATGAACATTTCAGGTTTTATAACTATAGCTATGGTAAATAATGTTTCAATGAACATGGTTGTGCTGGTAGCTTCATTATAGCCTTGTTTGTGGTCATTTGGGTAAATGTTCAGAAGTGGGATTGCTAGGTCATAGGGGACCTCTATGTCTAGTTTTTTGAGGACCCTCCATACTGCTTTCCAGAGTAGTTGAACAAGTTTACACTCCCACCAACAGTGCAGTAGTGTTCCATTTTGGCCACATCTCTGCCAGCATCTGTTATTACATTTTTTGATAAAGGCCATTCTACTGGGGTAGAGTGGAATCTCAATATTGTTTTGATTTGCAACTATGACACTTGATGAATTGATAAGAGTTCACATGCAGGCATTTTTAAAACTTATTCAAACTATATTGATAAAGGGTGTTCCATTCCAAGTTTAGTTTCAGGATAGTTGTCAAAATTTCACCCCAATCTTGGGAGACCCTGAGTTTCTGGATTTGGTCTCCTCTCCTAAGATAAAATCCTGCAAAACACCTTTGCAGACCTTTGCAGTAGCTAGTAATTGAAGCATGAATATTCTGCTGATTTGAAAGCACCAGGAATTTTTGTTTGGGGAATTGAAAAGAGAAACCACTTGGCTTTTATCATCTGGGCCCTGAAGTAGGGAAAGAGGAACTCCAACCCTGTAGGTAGAGCACGTCATCTTAGAGAAGGGATGTTTTAGGAACACCGGTAACTGAGTGTAAAAAAAATGACTGGCTTTAGACATAGGTAGCATCTCTCCCCAGCCTCATTTACAACCAAGAGAATGGGATGGTGACCTTTTTTTAAATAAGGGTTTTTCTTATTGTGACAATACTGTACAGAGGGGTTACACTTACGTGAGCAAGGTAATGAGTACATTTCCTTCCTATCAAGCATTGTTGCCTCCTCCATTGCTTTTCCCCTATGGGATGGTGACCTTTTCATGATGCTTACCCTTGGCTGTTCCTTCCTTGGCCCACTAGAAGACAAGCAGCTTCTGTTGAACTGTCACATTCTACTGTCAGTTATGGCTCTCACTGGCATGAAGCAGCAGGGGCAATCCAGGCTGCTAGGATGGTATATTTTCTATATTTTGCTCAGGGCAATAGCTAGTTAAGAGCCTCTTTTCTTTCATACTGCATGAGTTCCTGTGTTTCTTGATTGTGTCAAGGAGACATAGAAAAACTTTGACAAAGAGTGACTTTGATCAAGATATATTGTATTCATAAACTGCTTTGTTAAATGGCAACTCTTTTGTACAACTACTGAAAGATAGTAATAAAACTTTTTTAAAGAAAAAAGACACACAAAAAAGAATTGTGATATTTCTGTTATTCTGGCAAGTGGGTTTTAGAGTTAATGATATTAGAACTTAAACTTGTACATTAGGTCAAAATTAGACATTTCTGGACTAACTTACTTTGGAAGCCATCTCAACTTTGTAAAGGCCCAAGTAATAGCAAATGAATTGTTTCTGATTCCCAAGTCAGTTCATCTATGTAATAATGATAGCTATGCTCTTACGGAGCTCTGTGATGTTGAGGATCAAAATTCAATTTAAATTCTTTAGTTATACTTAAATATTTGGACTTAACAGGTAGGCCTCTTATTCTGTAATTCTTTGTATAAGAATTCTATAATAACTACAAAATAGTTAAAAATATGTTGAAAGCTGGGTGCTTGTGGCTCCTGCTACAATCATAGCTATAGATGAAGCTGTGGCTCAAGTGGTAAAACACTAGCCTTGGGCAAAAACAAGCTCAGGACACCACCCAGACCCTGAGTTCAAGCCCCCAGACTGGCACCAAAAAGAAAAAATCAAACACTTGGAAAAATAAATCTACTGTGCTAGCTGCAAAAAAAATTATAGAGCATCAAAATCTTAGTTTTCTTCTTGACACAAACTCTTCATGAGAGCTTGTTTTTATCTTTGGTTAATGAAAAGCTCAGTGAAGATTAGACAGCCTAGAAACATTGATTAATAATAGTAACAATAATTACCATAATTATGAAGTATTTCTAGGTGCTTGCACAATTCCAAAACACTGTTTCATGGTCTTAATTTTATAAACTTGGTGTGGTTTTAGAGAAGAGACAAGTAAGGTACGATGCATCTAATGACAGGCTTAGTGTCACCTAGCTAATGTGCAGAAAGTGCAGACTTCAGACAGTTCTGATATTAAACCCGAAGTGCTTTAGCTCTACCTTCCAGAAGAGAAATGAGCACTTTCTTTTTCAGTCTTCATCAATGTATTCAAAAGTCACCTTTGGTAATTGACAAATTTGTTATCAACAAAGGGTGAGGTTTGATGCTTGAGCAAAATGTAGAGAACAAGACAATTGCAATCACTCGTGCCTGTGTGTGATTCTAACTACTTAGGAGGCAGAGATTAGGAGGATCAGGTTAAAGCCATTCCTGGGCCCTCCCCTCTCCCCAAAAAGTAGACAAAAACAAATCTCAACCAAATTTTTTTAAAATAAAGGTTTGATATTGTTGCATATCGCTGTTATCCCAGCTGCATGGGAAATACAAATAGGACACTTAGTGGTCAGGGCTTTCTTTAGGAAAAAGAGAGACTCTATCTGAAAAATAAGGAAAGTGAAGAGGGTGGGGGTATGACTCAAGCAGTAGAGCATCGGTCTAACAGGTGCAATGCACTGAATTAAGTCCAAAATACTGCATCCTCCTCCCCAAAACCTTACAGGAATTAACAGTGGTCTTGGAGAGTTAAACACCTTAAAGTAACTGTTGGCATTTCTACTGACAAGCAAACTGAAAACTGCCATCTACTCAGATTCTGCTTATCAGTTGAATTGCTTTTTCTGGAAACAGGCTTCTGTTGTTATAAATATTGGTTCTCAAAACATTAATGATAAAAAATGGAGGAAAAGTTTATTTCAAGCCCCGAGATTGGATTGCACAGAGAGGTTAGTTTTCAGATTCAGCCAAGCCCTCTTTTGATTCATGTTGTTTCCATGAAATTAAGAAGCCTTTCATCCAAATATATTAGATTCTTCTTCCTGATAAACAGGAGCCAGAGTTTCAAGTAGTACACATCAAAATAACAGTGTCATTGTGTCATTTGTTAAAACACATGAACACCTGTTTAAAAATGTTTGGTTAAAGATGTTTGGCTAATTGAGTTCTATGATATTTTCCAATCGGTTCACTATCAGTCCCCTTTTGTTTCTTCAGCTTCACCTATAACTTTCTTGCTATGACAATAAATTGACCTTTTTACCCTTTGTATTCTATCAAAGAGAACATTTAAATTACTTTTACAGTACTAATCCTCCCAAGCCTCAGGACCTCAAAACACACCAAAGAAAATACTCAGAGATATTATGCAGCAGAAGGTGGATGTCTTATTTTCTCACTTCTGAAATTCCTATAAAAATATGCAAAATAAATCTTGCCATGTAAATTATTTGTTAGCAAACAATATTCCACAGTTTCATTTCTAAATTATCCACAATGAATTAGGATTTCATACGAACTGTCACTATGAAATTCTACCTTTTAGAATACAGATTGGATTTTGAGAAGAAAGAAAATCCAATGTGGTAAAAAGCCTTTATTTTAAATTCTTTATACTCTTTAAACCTTTTCCTACTTTGGACCTTTTACCTTTTGTTGATTTTTTTAAATATTTAAGTAGAGCCAGATTGCTTCCACATGTCTCCAGTTTAATAGGCATTCAGGATTAATGGATCCTCATTCTCTGTCTCTGTCTCTGTCTCTATCTCTGTCTCTTTCTCTCTGTATTTGTATGTTGAAAACAAACATTTTATTGTTATTACTAAGATCTTGTACAGAGCAGCTACCATTTCATAAATCAAGTAATGATTACATTTCTTTTTTGGGACAACATCATCTTGTCCTTTACTTTCCCCGAGTTTTCCATTCCTACAAGTCACCTAGGTAATTTTCCACATAATGTATACTGAATAGCATGATTACATTTGTTCACCCTTCCTTCTTCCCTTTCTGCACCCCTCCTTTAACCCCTTAAGGGGAAAAAATCAAACCCAAATTAAGCAATAACCACAACCACGAAAAACATGTTTCATTTCCTGGAGTTTGTTTCAATAAATAGTATTTAAAATGCTTAGAAAAGTTATACCTTTCTATTCCTCCCCTGCGTGTTCTTTTTTGGTCTGACTGTGTATGAATGTCCAGAGCCCTTTGTATGTTATCATGTTCGGTTATATTTTACAGTGAGCTTCCACATATGAGAGAATATACGCACCATTTGTCTTTCTGAGCTTGGCTTACCTCACTTAGCATGATTTGTACTAGGCCCAAGATACATCTGAGGCTTTTTGCTGGTTAATTGCAAATAAGAGTCTCATGGACATTCCTACCTGGGCTGGCTTTGAACTGCTATCCTCAGATCTCAGCCTCCAGAGTAGCTAGGATTACAGGTGTGAGTACCCAGCTTCATGCAATTTTCCCAACTATTTCCTAGACAATTCCTGAGGTCAAGTACTTTTATTTTGTTATGTGAGAGTTTTGAATAACTTAAAGTCACCAACTTGAGGATGGGATATCAACATTTCTAATAAAACATATTAAATAGAGTTAGATATTTTTATATTCACTCCCTACAGTTGCACAAGGTCATGGTATCATTGAAAAGCAAGCAAAATTACAATTCAGTGTTACCAATAATATGCAACTGATTAAAATAAAATTATTGGATTCTTAGCATGGATGTATCACTCTGACATTTCCCATTAATCTTTTTTTAGCTGTGAGATTAAAGTAAGAAGCAGGCTTCTGATCCGAGAAGCCAGGCTGACACCCCATTTACCATGAAGACAAACATATTGCTATTTTCAATGGAATATGAGCTCTAATGAAAATCAGAGAAGGCTTGCCATTTTGGGTACAGCTCATACAAACAGAAAGGTAAAAGAAGTAAAGAGGAAACTTTACCTTTTAAAAGCTCTCACTTACAGAAAGGGGAGGAAAAAGTTACTTATCTCCCAGTCACAATGCCACCGTTATCTCCCGGGATGCCCAGCACAAAACACCAGACACCTTTAGTACTTTAAAGGCTTATCAAAAGTAGTATGTCTAAAACTCATGTTCTAAAGTTCTCTTTTTAAAATGTGTTCCTTCCTAAAGCTATAAATGACCCATAGCCAGTCTTGTTGCTGAAGTCAGAATTCTAGGAACTTCCTTTTTTAAAAAAATATTTTTTTATTTTTTATTGTGCCAGTACTAGGGCTTGAACTCAAGGCATAAGTGCTGTCCCTTAGCTTTTTTGCTCAAGGCTAGCATTCAACTACTTGAGTCACAGATCCATTTCCAGGTTTTTTTGCTGAGTAATTGGAGATAAGAATCTCACAGATTTGTCTGTCCAGGCTGCCTTCGAAATGGGATCGTCATATCTCAGACTCATAGGTTGACAAGCAAGAGCCACCAGCACTTGGCTACAATCTTTAATGTCATACTTTCTCATACACTACATCAAGTCTTATTAGAACCTGTTTCTTCAATATTTTCTTTTGTTTTCTTATCACATCATCATCATTCTTATCCACCATTACCTCTTGCTAGCACAATTACAGTATTTTTAAACAGGTATTCCAACATCTATGCTAATCATTTTACATCTTTCCACACTGAGCAGCCAGAAGAACTTACTAACAGAAATCATAGAATGGGCTAAAAAGCCTCAGTAGCTTGATCTTCCAGATAGATAGATAGCTTGATAGATCTATATTATATAGATACCTAGATATATCTGGAAGAGCAATGATATATATATATCTATATCTATCTATCTATATCTGTATCTATCTCTACCTATCTATTTATCTATATATATATCTATTTATATATATATATATATATATATATATATATATATATATATCTATTTATCTATATATATATATATATCTATATCTATCTATCTCTACCTATCTATTTATCTATGAAATGTCATTCCAGGACCACTTTTGATTTAATATTCCTTTTGCCATCCCTCCTATCTTCTAATAACCTAGAAGGTTATTAGAAGAAAATTCACTAATAGATGTCTGAGGGAAAAAAGAAACAATTCTAGAAACAAAATCACAAAAGATTATTCTGTTTAAATTAGAGTAGGAGCCACAGGCATGAGCTAGTGATCTGGCCATATTTTATTGAGCAAAATTTCGTTCTTTTTTTTTTTTTTCCTTTTTTCTTTTTGTTGATTGTGGGGCTTGAAATCAGGGACTGGGTATGGTCTTTTTGCTCAAGACTAGGGCTCTACCACTTTGAGCCACAATGCCATTTCTGGTTTTCTGGTGGTTAACTGTAGATAAGTCTCACTGATTTTCCTATTCAGGCTGGCTCCAAACTACAATCCTCATATCTCAGCCTCCTCAGGAACTAGGATTACAGGTGTCAGCTACCCATGCCCTGCTGAGCAAAATGTTTAGAAATGGAACCAAGCTAACAGAGCAAGGTACTTCATCCAAATGTTCCTGCATAGAGTGCAGCAGGGTCATCTTCATTCAAAATATTCCCTTGTAAATGTTTCATGAAAGCTTTTGAACACAAATGCTCCTTCTGGGGAGGCTATATAAACAAGGGCAAAGTGAATCATTTTTTTTCTCACTTCCTTTGGCTCTTTTGACCTTTTTGACATCAAACAGAATTTTTGCCTATTTGTAGAAAGTTGAGGTAGGGAAGGTCTTTCAATAACAACTCAAATGTCACAGCTACAGAGACCTCAAATGTATCAAATGAGCAAGCCTAGTTTCCATAGCATGCAATGAAATTTTCATCTCTCTGAATCAAGGGGAATTTGAGTCTCAGACAAAAACTGTTGCTGCTTTTTAAGAGTCAAGATCACTGCTAAATTAATGATATTTTTATTTTCTATTTATGAACAATTGAATACTGTAGCTCTTTTTTATGGCATCCAGATTTTCAAGTACATGTTTCTTATTAAACTCACATTAATTTTAATTTTCAAAATTTTAAGATTCAATGCATATGTCATGTAAATGCCTTTGCTGTCATAATTTCATTTTCAGAAGAAATAAAAGTGGTCATGGTTTAATGCCATCTGTCATTTTAGTGAAGTCTACATAGGAAAGATTTCCTTTTTCTAAGGTAAAAAATTGAGTGTATATGTGTTGCTAACCAAAGCACAGATACCTTAAACAAAAATTTTCTGGCATAAATGGATCAAGCTTATCAGATTGGAAATTTTTGATTAGTTGCTTTAGAACTCAATTACCTTGTATATCAACTTCAGTGATTAAACTGATAAAATTCCAAAGCAGAATGTACATAATTTCACAGTCTTGAATTACAAAATAATATAAAAGGTTTGTTCATTATTTTTGAACCATACCGTTGTTCAAAGGCACAGTGCACTTTACATTATTGAAGCTGATTTAAACAAACCCACATCTTCTGACTCCAGGAGAGAAAAAAGCAGATTATAAAGTTGGCCAATATTTTTTATTGGCCAATGTCTGAAGACTTTTAAAATCATTCCAACTGTGAAAGACAGAGAAGGAAGAGTGTGGATATCTAATGTCCAGAGGCAACAAATACTGAAGAAAACATGCAGACATGTACAAGAAAGGCCTACAATGAAGACTCTCCCAGTCTAAAACATCAATAGTTCCACAGTTGAGAAATCCTGAGTTAAACAAAACAAGAGGACTGACTGTACTAAAAATAAATATAATGATAATGGTAAACATAATAAATTATAAAATAATTAGAAATAATAAAAATAAACCCCAGAATTGGGTTTCAATGTCAGAATAAGGTACCAAGGATGCAAAACTCTACAGAGCATTTTGAAAGAAAATAAATTCATTTGACAATCACATTCCCAAACTTCAACTATATAGAAACCTGAATTGTCAAAAAGTATCCTCATGGTCCTTACCACTCCAACCTGAAACACCATCATCTGCTTATATATGGCTGATAAAAGCCCAAGAAATTCCTTGAATCACTCAGAAAGACATAGTGAAGATACAGACATAAATTTCACAGATGCTCAACAAGGAAAAACAAAACAAAACAAACAAAAAACTATCATTCTCCTCACAGGAGCCATAGCCTTACCATAATGACCTCCAAGATACAAAAGTCATTGTTGACTCTGGTTGAAGAAATAAAATATTTCTAAAGTTTCATATTTATGTATATCACCTTGCATCTGCTAGAGTAATGTTGTTGGAAAATAGATTTAAATATATAGTTGACATCTGTTAGCTATTGAAAAATCACATAAAGGGCATTATTAGAGTGAGAAGCTCTTTTCAGACCTGACTCTTTCCCTGACTTATTGTATAATTTTAAGGAATAATTCAAATTTTCTATATCTCAACTTCTTTGCAATTTGATGTAGTTTATGCGGATGAAGTGAGAACAATTAATATAAATTTATTTCGATTGTAAAAAGCCACTGCAAGTGAATGCCATGATGTGTCAACTCTTCTACTTCTATTGTGGCTATTTTTTACTTTGTTTTGCACAATGAGTACTCTAAAATATGAGTAATTTCCAATGAAAGATGAAATTCTTTTCTTTTCTTTTTTTCTTTATTTTCATTTTATTGTCAAGGTGATGTACAGAGGGGTTACAGTTACATTAAGCAAGTAGTGAATACATTTCTTGTTGAACTTGTTACTGCCTCCAGGGATGAAATTCTTTACAGTTTAAATGTTTTGCTAGATTCAGATGGACTTTGCCAAGAATGATATTATTGTCAAACTATCCTGTAAAATACTGTAAGAAGTAGATTGCTAAGAGAAGTAGCTTGTAACCAGTGAAGGAGATCAATTTATTTTGACACACCATCCAAAATCCTGATAATTTCCTCTCTAGCAAATGTTGTTTCTTAGCTAACCGAACCTTATCTTCATTGTAAATGGCAACAAGCTCAGCCCAAGAGGTGAAGTACTATCTTGACCAAGCCATCATAGCAACCCTAATTTCTGCATACAATAGATGTAGTCCTCACCAATGAGCTGTAAGGAAAAGCACAAAGGAGCAGGGTAGGGGGCTTTCCTTAGGAAGGGAATCATGTTATCCTCAATGATTTAAAAAGAAAGAAAGTAAAAATGTCAGGAAACTCTTCTGTTTCCACTATTGTTGCCTTGGGGAGTATAAGCGTTAGTCCATGTCTGCCACTATGGCATCCATCAGGCAACCATGAGGCTAAAAGTCTGAGGCCCACAGCCAGGATCATCAGAAGAGCAGAGCAAAAAGATGGAAAGAGAAAGAATACTGGGTGGCATGCCTGAGTTTGCTCACCAAACCTGCAGCTGTAGGAATAGGCTAAGTACATAATAAGTATTTTCAGATTTTCTGTTTTTGTTTCACTTTGCTTTGTTGGTTGTTTTTGTGTTGATCCTGGGGCTTGAACTCCAGGCCTGGGCACTGCCCCTTAGCTTTTTTTGCTCAAGGCTAGCTTTCAACTATTTGAGCCACAGCTCCTCTTCTAGCTTTTCAGTTGTCAACTTGAGACCAGCCTGCCTCAGGCTGGCTTCAAACTGCAATCTTCAGATCTTAGTCTCCTGAGTAGCTAGGTTTACAGATGTAAGCCACCAACACCTGGCCATGCTTCCAGGTTTTAAGCCAAATTCACATCTAATACCAACTTTACCAATTTTACTGACTTGCTAACCTACTTTTGTGTAAACTGGACATATCTCTAAATCTTTTTTTTTTTTCATTCGTGGGGCTTGAACTCTGTCCCTGGGCTCTTCAGCTGAATGCAAGCACTCTACCACTTGAGCCACAGCACCACTTCCGGTTTTCTGGTGGTTTATTGGAGATAAAAGTCTCATGGGGAATTTCCTGCCTGGGCTGGCTTTGAACTGCAATCCTCAGATCTCAGCCTCCTGTATAGCTAGGATTACAGGTGTGAGCCACCCACGCCTGGCTTCCAAATCTTTTATCTAACCTACTTTCATGAAAACTGGATATGTCTCCAACTCAGTATTATAACAGTATTTAATTTATAAGTGGAAAAAGAAGCCCTGAAGAGTGAAAAATGAGGAATAACAGCCTCTTCTTCTACAGGGATCAGAAATGAGATTGTATCAGTTTTCTCACTTCTTCCTGCCAAGCCCTTTCTTCCTTATCTAGTTGGTCAACTTCTCATCCTCAAATCTCCACTGGAGATTTACTCCTCTAAAATATCCTCTTAAGCACAGTTAGATGATTTCACCTTTTGCTCTAACAGAATTTTTTCTTCGTTAGTAAGAGACAGATAACACATTCGGATACACATTGGAGATTCATGAATCTCTGAGTCCAAGGACACAGTTAACTCTAAAGACTCAATGAGACTATAAAGATTTAGTTGTCATTGTTCCATCACTCCTATAGTGATCTGTTCTCAATCAAGTTCTTTCTTCATATGCAAAGGAAATTTAAGAACACTTCCAAAAAAACCCAATGGAAAAAGAAATATTTCTCTTTACAATATAAACAACATTTTTAGAATATACTCTAATTGTCCTGGGTGCATGATAAAACAGAGAATATAAAATACACTTATTAGTTTAATAGTGAAGTTAAGGATGAGGATAGTCATGCACAAATCCTGTGGACCAAGAAAAGACAAAACAATATATCTTCTAGGGAAATTCCTAGAAGGAGAAGAATAGATAAATAGGAATAATCCTTATCCATCTCATATACCTAACTCCCCCCAGATAGTACTACGTTATACTACACTCACTAATTAAAACACATTGACTGTTTATTTTTTTTTAATTTAATTTTATTTTATTTGTGAACATACTGTACAGAGGAGTTACAATTACATGGGCAGGATAATGCGTACATTTCTTACCAAGCATTGCAGCCTCCTCCTTTGTTTACCCTTCACATCCCTTCCCAGCCTCCCCCCTCCCCCCCAATCCCAATCCTTCTCCTTCCCCCCCTTCCCCCCCCCCCCGCCCGCACCGATGTTGTGAAGCTCGTTTTGGACATGACAACTTGTACTTCTCATTGTTGCAACAGGTCCACCTGTATCCTTAAACAACTGGTTTTTCCCCATCTCCTCCACAAGTTATACTGACATCAAATATAGTGAAAGCAGGGGTTATACTGTGGGGGAGGGACATACAAAGCAACAAAGAGATAATCTTATAAATGCGTTAGAAACACATGCATGTTTATTATGTGTCAGGCACCATCCTATGTCATCTTACTCTGTTCTTTCTTTCCCCATTAAGTTATATTACTTAATGGCCATTAGAGTGGCTATTACGCTGATGAACACTCATAAAAGACAATCAGTTGTTATTGTCTCTGAGCTTTTGCCACTTTATGCAAAATTGTAAAATCTACAAAGGTTGGGAACTTCCCTTACATCTCTTACGATTTGTAAAAACCTACAATGGTATTAGCTCCCCGAATCCTTACTGAATGAATAGATTCATGTGGAGTACCTGGGATTGAATTTGAGTTGAATCTACTACTCACTAATCGCTACTTGCTATCTTAATCTCTTATGCTCCGCATGCATTTTCCAGTTTCTGCAGGCTGCCAACAAGACAGAGATTCTTGACATTATAAAACCACAATACTGAATAAGGCTTTATTAAAAGAGAAAGAGAACCAAGTAGAGATACTGCAGATGTGAAGTTAGGTTGTTACTAGGTGCATTTAAATCACATACTTAAACAAAGGAAATATTTCAAACATAGAAGCAGATGGGGCAGATAAGGACTGTGTTTCAAAAGGATGCTATCAACAACAAAGATTTCTCTAGCGAATGCAGGTCACAATCTAAACAAAAATAGAACTCTAAACTCCTTGGACTAAGCCAGAGGCAAGCACCCAGGACGCTAACATGAAAACCAGTCTCACTAACTTAAAAGCAGCAGGAAATAGCAGCTATTAGTTCTAACTTCAGGCCAACTACAGGTCCTGAGGCATTGCTCAGTCAGAGAATATCCTTGCCATGTTCTTTAATAGAAAGAAGAACAAACATTAAACCTAGGCCTATACCAGGAAAAGAGATGACATGTATCATGCTTATAATCTTGAATATACAGAAACTGAGGTCTTAGAATCTGGGCAAGGAAATCCATGAGAATCCTTTTTTTAATTAAAGGTTTTATTGTCAAGGTGATGTACAGAGGGGCTACCGTTACATAAATAAGGTAATAAGTACATTTCTTGCCAAACTTATTACTCCTTCCTTCATTTTTCTCCTACTTTCCTTCCCCACCCCCACCCCCTCCATGAGAAACTTATCTCTAATTAAGCACCTAAAAAACTCTGGAAGTGAAGTTGTGGATCAAATGGTAGAGTACCAGCCTTTAGCAAAAAAGCTATGGTTCAGCACCCAGGACCTGAGTTCAAGAATTCAGGGACCAGTAACAGAGCACACTCCCTAAAAAGGCAGTCCAACAAAAACGAAAAGCCAGAATAAAGAATAGATATGACATGCTACCCCAAAGGGGAAAAAATGAGTTTAAAGTATCTTTAAAATACTTCTTTAGTCCATATCTACATGCTTTTTGCGTATTCAACAGCTACTTGTCTAGCAAGGCATTTTGTTTTGTAATCTAGAGATCTTCTGACTTAAAGATTTAGGAAATTGAATTATTTTTTGTTTTTTGTGTTTTCTTGCTTTTATTTATTTGAAAGAAGCTATAAATAGGAGAAGATAAATGATAAAAATTATTCAAAAGTGGTCAAACCACCTTCTAAAATAAAACATAGTCTTTCATTTTTTTTATTGGAAACATGGAATGGTTATACAAAGTCCTGAGTCCCCTGCAGTGTTAATCAAATAAGCAAACAAACATCATGTAATGTTTCTCCATGTTGTGCCTTTGGATAATGATATTCATAGCAAGTGGCTCTTCATTTATTTATTGTGTGTGTGTGTGTGTGTGTGTGTGTGTGTGAGAGAGAGAGAGAGAGAGAGAGAGAGAGAGAGAGAGAGAGAGAGAGAGAGAGAGAGAGAGAGAGAATACTGGGGCTTGAACTTAGGATCTGGGCACTGTTCTTTGCCTTTTCACTCAAGGCTGGTGCTCTACCACTTTAACCACACCTCTACTTCAGGCTTTTTGTAGTTAACTAGAGGTAGGAGTCTTATGGAATGTTTTGTCTAGGCTGGCTTCCAATCGAGATTCTCAGATCTCAGCTTCTTGAGTACTAGGATTGCAGATGCAAGTGAACAGCTCCTAGTCATTCATTCAATTTGTGATTATCTTTCCTTCTCCATTTTTTTTACTGAATTTAGTAACACATAGTAACCAAGAAAACACCATTACAGAATGATGGGTTTATTTGCAAAAAGAAAATAACAACATTTGTATGCTTGACAGACACCAGTGGCTCAATGCAATTCCAGCTAACAGTAGGCTGAGATCTGAGGAGACTCTTAACTCCAATTAACTACCAGAAATCCAGAAGTGGAGCAGTGGCTCAAGTGGTAGAGCACCAGCCTTGAGTGAGAATGCTTAGGGACAAGGCCCATGCCCTGAGTTCAAGCCCAAGGACTGAATGAAAAAAAAAAACAAATAAACAAACAAACCTCAAGCCAGGGACTGGTAGCTAATACCTATAATCCTGGCTACTCAGGAGGCTGAGATATGAGGATGGTGGTTTGAAGCCAGCCTGGGCAGAAAAGTCCATAAGAATCTTATCTCCAATAATCTCCTCAGAAAACATAGGAAGTAGTGCTGTGGCTCAAGTGGTAGAGCTCTAGCCTTGAATAAAAGAAGCTCTTGGACAGAAGCCAGGCCCTGAGTTCAAGCCCCAGAACTGGCAAAAAAAAAAAAAAAAAAAACCTGAATATTAACACTTGTTGAAAAATTTCTGTTCTCTGCCCCTGAAACTGCATTTGATTCCAATCATTGCTCTCCAATTTCATGTTGGTGCATTGGTGAGATTCTCAGGTACTCACACCAAAAATAGGGAAGAAGCCGCTACCCAGCACAGGATGGCAAAGGAGAGAGCCAGGGACAGAGACAGAGAGACAGAGACATAGTATCAGACATGGATGCTTACCTAGGCATTTTCCATAAACTTTCTGTCAGTGCTTGTACTTAAAAGTTAGTGAAGGGCAGAGACTTTCCTGTTTAGTTCATTTTATGAGTCATAAAACACCACAGGAAGAGAAGACAAGAGTTTTACAAGTAATGAACCCAAAAGTAACTGAAGGGAACTCTTCTGACTTTCCTGAGGCCCATCTGTAAGCAATAAAGAAATCAAACGTTTCTCTTCAACTTCCCATTCTCCCCTCTAAATAAGTAAAAAATACTCAGCTCCTTTATCCCAAGACAAAGCAACTTCATCTAACTGACCTTCCTTCCTTTCCTCCTTCCTTCCTTCCTTCTTTCCTTCCCTCCTTCCTTCCTTCCTTCCTTCCTTCCTTCCTTCCTTCCTTCCTTCCTTCCTTCCTTTCCTTCCTTCCTTCCTTCCCTCTTTCCTTACTCCATTCCTTACTTCCTCCTTCCCTCTCTTCCTTTCTCCTTTCTTATTTCTTTCTTCCTTCTTACCTTTCTTCTTCCCTCCTTCCCTCCCTCCCTCCCTCCTTCCCTCCCTCCCTCTTTCTGATGGGTTGCTCCCTTACACCTTCTTATAGCCCCCTTCCACATGCTGACTGTTGCAAACCCCAAAGCATTACACTCTGCTTGTGCACTCTATCCCTCCCTGCCATTACACATGCTCCCCTTCCTTCCAGAAACCCCAGACAAGGGGTACCTGACCTACGTCTGGAACTTTTACTAGTCCTTTGGAACTCCTTGGGCATTCTTCTATCTTCTACAGAATCTGGTGCCTCAATCTTAGTTCCCAGGGCACTTTACCCACACCTCTGCCATCAGTTTTCAATGGGATATCATGACCATCTCCCCAGACAGACCCATCAAAGATGTATCTTTATTTGGAAGGGTTTTTGATATAAGAAGAAAATGACCTTGCTGAAGTGTCATGTACTCTGATTTTGGCAGGTTGCATTACAATGCCAATAAAGGATGAAGAGAACAAAGAAAATAGTTGAAAAGAGCCCAGTCCTTAAAAAAAAAAACCATTAGAACTTGGAATTAATAAACTGTGAAGCCGATTGGATAATCTGATATGTCTGATAGCACTGTTTGTGTTTATTTTTAAGCCACTTTAAAATTTATATTCTGTTTCTGGCAAACCAATTATCCTGACACAAATCCTTAGTTGTTTATTTACCATTAAGCAAACTTAATTTCAGCTCTCTGGAAGGTAAACTTGAGCAGAGGGACACATGCCCTAAACTTGAATTTTCTCATTTTTAAGTAGATTTTAAAATTTCCATGCCAGCAATGTTATGGGGGGGAAGAACTTTTATATTATATTTAAAGGCACTGTGAGTGCTACAATTTGGAGAAAGAAAATCCAAACACCCCCTTCAGGAACAGAGGGGTAGCACAAAAAAATCAGCTGATCAAGACAGCTTGTGCTACTCTGCTTGTGTTTGGATCAAGACTCTTAATTGCCTCGTTCTGTTGCATATGTATTTCATATACATAAAAATACATATGTTCTATACAGTATATATTGATATATATATATAATCTTCAGTTTATAATATCTTTCAACAGATTGTTGTGTTACCAAATAGAATAGTGAAAAACAACTAGAATGTTATTGTTAATATACTGTGGATTTTTTTACTACCACAGAATTTCTTTTACTGGAAAGTATCATCAGATACCCTACACTATGCTTCTTGTGTATTTACATGCTCTTATTCATTGCATTCCCCTGGAGCCCAAACCCTGAGAATTCAGATACATTTTAACAAAGAATAAGAGTTTTAGCAACTTCCTTAAACTGTTGAAGTTTTAAAATATAGCCACAAATTCGTAGACATTTATCCTCCTATTGAAAATACAGTTGACATCTCCTTCTTTTGAGTTTGAGCAAGGTTATTTCTAGTCTATCCACTCAGGTATGGTGAAGGCAATATCATGTATCTTCCATGGATAAATATTTCTGCCTTTTTATTTTAGCATCAATGCTTTCTGGCTAGTAGCCATGTTGTGAGAAACCCAAGGCATAAGAAGAGCTCCAAACCCCCATACTAACAGAAAAAAGCTTTCCTGATGGAGCTCTATTTCAATCTCTGATCTGCAAAAAAAGAAAAAAATGTAAGCATAATAAAGTGTTGATACTTTAGGCCACTGAGAGTTTTCCACACGGTAATAAATTAGAATAACTCCAATTTCATTATAAGACAGTTGTTCAATTAAATGCTATGATGAGAACTGTAAATACATTCATGAATGGGAATTATTTGAATTTTTAGATTACAATCATTATATCAGAATTGTAAATCTGGAAGAAATTTATGAATTAGGAATATGTATTTCATGTAAGCAACTAAGATACAGTAAGGCTAAGCTGGGCACTGGTGGTTCTCTATAATCCTAGCTACTCAGGAGGCTGAGACCTGAGGATCGCCATTCAAAGCCATTCCAGGCAGGAACGTCCATGAGACTCTTATCTCCAATAAGTGGTGCAAGTGGTAGAGCGCTAGCCTTGAGCTGAAGTGCAGGGACAGCGCTCAAGCCCAGAGTTCAAGCCCCACAACCAACCAAAAAAAAAAATTTGAAAGAAAAAGAAAAGAAAAAAAGAAACTGTGAGGCTATATTATTTTCATCAGATTTTAAATGACTTACTAAATGTAAGATATGTAATGGTAGATCTATAATCAGAACAAGAACACTGACATGCAGGCTGGATTTATTTGTAAAATGAAGGTTAAGCCTTCTGATATATACATATATACATATATATGTATGTATATATTTTGTGGGGTGGTGGTCATAGGGCTTGAACTCTGGGTCTGAGTGCTGTCCCTCAGCTCTTCAGCTCAAGGCTAGTACTCCATCACTTGAGCCACAGTGCTACTTCCAGTTTTCTAGTGGTTTATTGGAGATAAGAGTTTCACAGACTTTCCTACCCTGGCTGCCTTTGAACTGCGATCCTCAGATCTCAGCCTCCTGAGTAGCTAGGATTACAGGCGTGAGCCGCCAGTGCCCAGCTCTTATATAATTTTAAAAGGGAATTATATCTAAAGAACTGGTATAAATAAGTAAAAACAAATAATATGTTCTTCTATAGCCAATGGGATGAATACTTCCCATAAAATTATCACTTAGGATAATATAAATGACACTTATAAAATCCACCTAGAAGCCAATGCCATTGGCTCGCACCTGTAATCCTAGCTATTCAAGGAGCTGAGATCTGAGAGTCCCTGTCAGAAGCCTGTCAGAACAGAAAAGTCCATGAGACTCTCATCTCAAATTACCAGCAAAACAGCCAAAAGTAGAGGTTTGAGTCAGGTGATACACAGCCAGCTTTGAGACTCAAAAGCTAAAGAAGACCATGAAGCCAAGACTCCATGAGCTTCTTAGCTCCAATTAACCACCAAAAAAGCTAGAAGTGGAACAATGGCCCAAGTGGTAGAGCACAAACATTGAGCACAAAAAGTTCAGGAACAGTGCTCAGGCCCTGAGTTCAAGCCACAAGACCAGCAAACACACACACACACACACACACACACACACACACACACACACACACACACACACACACACAAATATATGTATATGGGAAAGGAAAAAAGTCCTTATCAAATTATGATTAAATTAGTGACATTTTAATCAACATATGCAACATATACATAAAAATATAGTTCATAGCTACATAAGAAATTTTCCAGATTATACAGCCATTGAGGACTTATCAAAACTAATTCCAATACTAACTTGATATTCTATTTTTTTTCAGTTTTAAAGAAATACTACTGATAATACAGGAAGTGGCAGCTATTGTTTCATGGCCTCAAAAAGTAGCCCAGATCTCAAATTTCCTATTTTATTTAATGGTCCATTATGATCTTTGCGACAGAGACACTTCAGACATAATGGACAGTTACTATCTATGACTAAGGGTCAGTAAACTTTTATGAAATGTGTTTCCTCTTCATGAGCACAGAGCCAGACTGTATTTCTCAGTTCTCCATTTTTAGGTGAGGCCAGTGAAATGTACTTGAAGAAATATATCATTTTTAAACTAATACTTTAGTGACAGACATACTCAAAAATCGTCCCCAGAAATCCTTATCTTTTGATTTTCATCCCCTTGAGTAATTCCTTCCTCTTAAAACCAAGCTGTCCTTGTGACTCTCTTCTATTCAATTGAATAAAGTCATTCTCATAATTACATGATGTAACATTATGACTTTCATCTAGCTAGCAGATTTTTGTCTCTCCAACTTTGATGAATCAAACTGCTACATTGAAAGATGCCCACAGAACAAGGGATTCAGTCTACCAGCCTTAAGGAACCAAATCTTCCCAATTGCTTTGAATGTGAGATATTTAATCATATTCTTTCCCATCTGATTCAGCTCTTGTTAGCACTTGAAATAGACTATGAACAAAAAGACCCAAGCAAATCATCCCAAGGCTCTTGACCAACAGAGATTATGAGACAATAAGTGTATGTTATTTGGTTTCTGCTAAAAGTTGATATAATTTGTTATAAAGTACTAGCAAAAGCAGCTAAGCATGCCTGCAGTGTTCATCCTCTAACTGGACAACACCATGACACCAGAGGGGTCAACTTCAAAGGGTTAAAGGTGATAGAGCCCAAGAGAGAAATGAGTGCTAGGTGGATTCTGAAAGGACTGAGAGAAGAAATGCACAGATTGAGAAGAGAAACAATGAAATTACTACTTGATTAACATACTACAATTAGAAAGTGATTACAATAAGTGACTTTGGTCTGCCTTAAGAAACTTAAATCTTAGGGAAGTTTTTGCTTCTAGCCATATGCTTATTAAGTAATTACTAAATATTATTGAGGCAATACGACATCTTAGTACTAATAATTCATCAAAATCACAAAGCTACTCTGTGAAGGTCTCAAGTATTTTCACACCTTTGCTCCATTTTTCTCCCCCCCCCTTCTCTCCAAAGAATGTCTTTCTTACTAACCTCTTCGTTCAGGAGTACTTGCTGTGAATTCTTACATGGTTACCTTTCACCTCTATCTTGATTTCATCTTTATCAACAGAACCATATTTCATTGGCTGACTTTCTGGAGTCTGTTAAAAATACCAGATTTTTCCTTATTAGTGTCACTTTTCAAAGGGAAATTGGTAATAACTACTGACATTTAAAATGTCCATCTCTCTCTCTCTCTCTCTCTCTCTCTCTCTCTCTCTCTCTCTCTCTCTCACACACACACACACACACACACACACACACACACACACACACACACATGCTCATGTGGACCTGTGTGTGTGTGTGTGTGTGTGTCCTGGGGTTTGAACTCAAGGCCTAGGCTTTGTCTGAGCCTTGTGCTCTGAGCTTTTGAGCTTTTTTTGTGTGTGCTAGCGCTACATTAGTGCTCTACCACTTAAGCCACAGCTCCACTTCCAGATTTTTTAGTGATTAGTTGGAGATAAGACTTTCAGAGACTTTCCTGCCAGGGCTAGCTTTGAACTAAGAGCTTCATATCACAATCTCCTGCATAGGTAAGATTACAGGAATAATCCTACAGGACTTGGCTCACATCTCCTTTTGTATGTGTGTTTGTGTGTGCCAGTCACAGGGCTTGAACTCTGGGCCTGGGCACTGTCTCTGAGCTCTCCAGCTCCAAGTTAGCACTCTACCACATGAGCCACAGCACCATTTCTGGTTTTCTGGTGGTTAATCAGAGATAGTTTCATGAACTTTCCTGCCTGGTCTGGCTTCAAATCACAATCCTCAGATCTCGGCTTCCTGAATAGCTAGGATTACAGGCCAGAGCCACCAGCACCAGGCTTCAGCTTATGGGTGCTGAGGAATCGAACCCAGGGCTTCAGGCATGCAAGGCAAGTGCTCTACCACTGAGCCATTTTCCCAGCCCCCACATCTCTTAATCCAATATTTCCAGTGCTAGAAATTTGTTTCAAGGTTATCCAATTTAATTACATAAAGATATGTATATAATATAGATGCATCACAGCAATATTTATAACTCTACCTCTAGGTATAGTCTTTAACAGAGAACTGGTTAATAGACTATGGTGGATATATATGATTTATATATGCTAATATAAAATATTTACTATGTATAATTTTTTTTGCCAGTCCTGGGGTTTGACTCAGGCCTGGGCACTGTCTCTGAACTTCTTTTGCTCCAGGCTAACACTCTACCACTTGAGCCACAGCAACATTTCCAGCTTTATCCATTTATGTGGTGCTGAGGAATCGAACCCCGGGCTTCATGCATGCTAGGCAGGCACTCTACCACTAAGCCACATTCCTAGCTCATAATGTGTAATTTAATAAAAGTAAATAACAAAACTCTGATGCACACACAGCTGATGACTGTTGCATTAAAATCTATAGGTAATGGGAGAATGGCTCAAGTGAGTAAAGTGTTTTGTTAGCAAAGAAGGGCCCTGAATACAGACCTCAGTAACTTATTAAAATCATATAATTTTATATAAATGCACACATATACAAATATGTATATGTATATATACATACACACACACACACACACACACACACACACACACACACACACACGTGTGTGTGTGATTTAAAAAATACACCAGGCACTCATGGCTCACATTTATAATCCTAGCTACTCAAGAGGCTGAAATATAAGAATTGAGGTTCAAAACCAGCTCAGGGAAACATCTGTGAGACACTTATCTCAACTTTATCAGCAAAAAGCCAGCAGTGGAGGTGTGGCTCAGGTGGTATAACACTGGCCTTGAGCAAAAAAAAAGCTAAAGAAGAGCAAGAAACCCTGAGTTTAAGCCCCAGTACAGGTGCACACGCACACACACGCAGGTGCACGTGTGTGCACACATATACACATACATACACACACAAAAATAAATATACATACACATATACATCCTTGTATATATCTAGAAATTATGAATGGATACATAGGTTGCTTTCCATTTGAAGAGAAAAATGGAAACATTAACTGTAAACTTTTATGGCATTTATTATCTTTATAACTTAAAAAGTTCTAAAAATGTTTTAAGCAGCAAGGTAAATGATCATCATTTGGAAAATGGTAGAGTTCATTGTAGCCTCCATGCACAGAATATTAAGAACATTAAAATAATAAATTGGGTTTTTGTCATAGACTAAATAATTGGCACGGTATCTCAAGTCCAAATACTTAGGACCATAACTGATGATTCATATAGGGAAAGAATATTTGTAGATGAGATAAAGACATGTGAGTTGGGGTGATAATTATGGATTATCCATGTGGGCCCTGAGCCAATCACTGATATCCATATAAGAGAAAGGCAGAAGATTTGACATCACCAGAGTAGAGATTGCAGCAACATGGCTTCGACTCAAGCAATGCAAGCTGACATCAGGAGCAAGCAGGAACAGGAAGCTGACACCAGAAGCAAGGCGGGACAGGAAGCTGACACCAGGAGCAAGGCGGGACAGGAAGCTGACACCAGAAGCAGGGCGGGACAGGAAGCTGACACCAGGAGCAGGGCGGGACAGGAAGCGGCTCTCTGATAAAGCCCCCCCAGGGAGTCAGCACCCTCAGGACACTTGGGTTTCAGCCTGGTAACTTCCGATTTCAAACTTCTGGCCACTAGAACTGTGAGACAATAACGTTGTGTCATTTTTAAGTTTGTGACCATTTGTTCTAGCAGACTGGGGAAATGAAGAGTAGCTTTATCATTTTAGAGATATTTATTGGCATGGCCTAAGTGAAATAAGCAAAGTATAATTAAGTTAGGGAGGGAAGAAAGGGATGGTAAATCAAGGAGAAGACTAGATCAGATACTAAAGCCTGAACAAAACCTAGGAAATTGCTGTGCCACTGAGGCACAGCCCCAGCCTCACACACCATTCGTTCTGGAATTACACTCCTCTACGGAAGTAGCACCTAGACTCCCTCTTCTTGACTTTGGGAGAGCTTGGGAGTAAATCAGTAATAATACTAACTGCTAAGATTAAATCTCTCTCTCACACACACACACACACACACACACACACACACACATCAGTAATAATACTAACTGCTAAGATTAAATCACACACACACACACACACACACACACACACACACACACACACACACACACACACACACACACACACACACACACACACACACCATAGTTGCTCTTGGCTCTATTTTGGGACCTGTGCCTTGGAAGCACTGAACTCCTGTAAGCAGTATAAGCAGTTACCATGCCAGAAAGACTGCAAAGAGAAAGCTTACAAAAAGAGGATCATCCAGTACTCCAGCCCTAGAGATAGGTTGATAAAACAGCTATGAAAAGACAAGTCTTGATTTGAAGGGTTTTCTGATTTCCATAGCATAAATATCTTTCCCATGGTCAACTTCAGGCTATCATCCTCTAAAAGTTTGGCACACATAATTCCTGAGTGGTTAACAAATGGCCTCCATGAGCGGCCCTAGAAAACTAACTAGCCTTTGGCTTCTCAACCCAGATACCAGTCCCAGGAGCAATAAGTCAGATGGCCTCAGTTTTTTGTTTTTCGTTTTTCTGTCGGTCATGGGGCTGGAACTGAGAGCCTGGACACTGTCCCTGAGCTTTTTGCTCAAGGCTAATGCTCTACCACTTTGAGTCACAGCTCCATTTCCAGTTTTTAGGTAGGTAGTTGGTGATAAGAATCTCACAGATTTTCTTTCCCAGTCTGGCTTCAAACTCATCCTCAGATCTCTGGAGTAGTTAGGATTACAAGCATGCACCACTGGCACCTGGCTACAGTTCTGACTAAGCACAGATTGTGACTTTATGAGAAAATTCACTGTAGAATTACCCAGCTAAGCCTAAATTCCTGACTCACAGAAAATGTGAGAGATAATAAATTATTGGAGTTGTTAGAAATCAATAAGGTTTGAAGAGATTCACTAGCAGCATAGTAACTGAAACCATATTCCAAATAAGAGTGGATGTAGTAATACATACTACTAATGAACTTGGGTCTTAAGTGATCATTTATTGTGAGTCAGGTTAGACAAAGAATTACCTTTTTTCCCCCCTTTTGTGCTGGGGCTTGAACTCAGGGCCTGGGCACTGTCCTTAAGCTTCTTTTGCCAATGGCTAGTGCTCTACCACTTGAGCCACAGTGCCTTTTCTGCCTTTTTCTGAGTAGTTTATTGGAGATAAAAGTCTCATGAACTTCCCTGTTCAGCTGGCTTCAAATCGCTATCCTCAAATCTCAGCTCCCAGCTCAAGAATTACCTTTTAAGTGGAATATTACCCTACTGAGAGTACTCCCTGGGCCCACCACTATAGGACCAAGAGGGAGAGGGCATTTTACTTAGTTAGACGTCATTGCCAAATGCTCTGTCTCCATGCCGATGTCACCAGTTTGCCTATTGTGAAATTTTCCTTTCTAAAGCATCAGGAGGGTACACCATGATGTTTTGTGTATGTCTTGACATTCTCATTCTACAAAACTCCTAGGTGCTCTCCACAGGGAAATGCCTCTGGCAATCCAAGGTCTACACCAAAGTGTAACCAAGAATGCCTCCTTCACATAGGTTCCATGCAGTTTTCATAGTCATCATGAATGCCTACAGTTCTTTATTTATTATTATCCTTGCCAAGACTCAGAGAAATGCCCCATTGAGCATTGTCTGAAAACACAGCATTTTCTGTGTCCTTATTCATTACATTGTGATGGTTAGAGAGGAATGTGGAGCTCAAATACCTGGGTATGACTTCTGACTGAGTTACTGATTGGAATTTTATATACAACTTGTTAAGTTCCTTGTATCATTGAATCCCTGTTCATAACATAGAGTTTGAAATAGTATCTATGTGTAGGATTGGGCACTAGGATGTAATGAAGTTGTGCATGCCACACCCTTTCACAAGTATCCACCACAATTAAAGCCCAATAGATACCAGTCATAAGTATTCAGAATCCTTAACTTTATTCAGCAGCACTGAGTTTTCATGATTGCTAAGTAGGCACTCTACCATTTGTGCCACTACATAGTCCCTTTTCCTATCAGTTATTTTCAAGAGAGGGTCTTGCCATATGCAAATGATTCCCAGGCTGTCCACTTTGTGAAGGATCCACACATCAGTGGGCTGGCAGGTGCATGTCACATCTCTGTCATTGTGCTTCCTTTGTAGCTTGGAATAACATACACATTCTACCATTCCCAGCCACTGATTGAAATGGGGCCTCTCAAACTTTTATGTCCAAGTTGGCTTGAACCTCTATCCCCTGCTCTGCCTCCTGAGTAGCTAAGATTACAGGCTTGAACCACCCTACCTGGCTCAGAAATTTTATAAAACTGTGAAGTTAAAATGTTCTAAGGAACTTTTTGCACAATGGCAGGAAGCAACAATGTACTCAATCTCTTTAACCAAAGAAGTACTTACATGTGCAGTCAGCCCTCGTGAAATTATACGAACAGCATATCAAGGTTAAATGTTCAGAAATATCCACCTACCTCACCCACCCTCAAGGCCTGCCCTGGGGTTATAAAGCTTTTTTGCCATCTGCCACTTCCACGGATTATGACATTGGTAGATGCCAGCCAGAAGGCAAATTTGAAGTCTGGGAGACACAATCCAAGAGATCATTTACACTAATTAACCCTTTAGCTACAATTAACTGAGCAGACTGGCTCTCCCCACACATTCATGTCTATTGGTTGTAACAGGCGTTGATTATGGACCCAATCTAGGCTTGGCTTTGATCTTCAGTTTAAATTAGAGAAGGGCAGGTGTAATTTGTATATTGTGAACAAGTTATGACCTAAGGAAATCAAGCAGAGTTCAGAACACAGAGTTCCATTAAAGAAAGGGGGAAAGGTAGAGAAGGAGAAGGTAATGGAAGAATTTATACTCATCAGAGGTATATTTGAGAGAGATGATGAAGGCTGAAAACTTTCTCTTTCAAAATTTTGTCTAGAACTATTCCTTTGTGAGTTGATAGGCTGTCAAATTTAAATTACTTTCCTGTCAAGTTCTGGATTAAATAGGCACTAAATTGCAGAGCTCCTCTTGTACTGAGAAGAGAGGAGAACTGATCAAGGGAGAGACCAGAAGGAAATGAAAACTAACCTCACCAGGAGAGACCTATCAGCACAGAATGTGCTAGAAAAACCAACAGGTCAAAAATGTTTTCTGTGTGCTGAGATTTTCAGGTTGGTATTTGGGCAAATAATCTAAAGCAAACACACTTAAAAAGCATAGCCTTGTGACTGCATACTGCAATAATGCTTTCATGTACTTTTCTTCCTTTTCATCAGTTTATTTATTTATTTATTACCATTACAGGAGCTTGAACTCAGGACCTGGGCATTGTCCTTTATTTTTTTTTTTTAACTCCAGGCTAGCACTCTACCATTTGAGTTATTCTTCCACTTCTAGTTGTTTTTTGTTTTTTGGGGACTTGGGGTTTTTTGTTTTGTTTTGTTTTTGGTGTTCACTTGGAAATAAATTATCTCCTTCACTGCAACTACTCTGGGTGGCAGTTTGAATTACAAAAGTGGCAAAGTTTCACAGATTTTCCTGCCCAGATTAGCTTCTGTGATCCTCATAACTCTACCTTCTGAGTAACTAGGATGATAGGTGTGAGCCACTGGTGTCCAGTTCATGTACTTTACTTTTATCCTGACATCGTTCTATGTGGTATTCAGTACTTCCAGCTTCTCTGAGAAAAGCATTGACCTCTCAGAGACGTTAAGCTAATTGTTCACTTCGAATAACTATTATACTGCTGAGTAAGGCACCACACCCAGCTTTTCCTCCCAGTGCCACCCATCTATCTAAAGTATGAAACATGCATGAACCATTAGTTCCTCTGTACCTCACCCCCACACACACACTTCCACTTCCTCCCATCAACAGACAAAGCCAATTTGGTCTACATCTGATGCTTCACTCCTATTTCTTTTGGAAGGCATAAACGATGATGTTAAAACCAACTGTTTTGAGCAGCTGCAGAAAATCATTAACCCAAATTGCTCATTACACCTTTATAGACACCAAGCAAGTGTGTCTGCTAAACACAGATATAAATATAATGAGTAATAATGATGATGGAGGATGATAAAAAATGAGCAAGGCTAGAAGCGGAGGGAAAGGGATTGAAGAATAAATGTTCCCCATTGGAAAGTGCTTTCTCCCTGAAGGACACAAAGGAATGAATTTTATATATTTACATATCATGAACAAACTTCTCCCACCACACTGCAGCCAGAAGCCTGGCTCATTGCACTGACTGCTTTATTGCAAATAACAAGGAGGAAAATATAACTTGGGGTTAAAGAACAGATTTAAGAGATGCTTTTTTAGAAACATTTGGGAAAATGGAAAGTAGATGTCGTTTTGAGTCTGGGAAGTTATCTCCAGAGCACAAGACATGCATCGGGGAGAGTAGGAGGCCCAACCAGTGTGCTTTTTTTCCCCAGAAAGACCTTGAATGAAAGATTTGCTGCCAGTCAGAAAGCAATACGGTTCAGACTAGCCTTTTCCTTCTCTGGAGCCACTGAATGGCAGTTTGAATTACCCTGCCAAATCCTTCTGCTTTGCTCTTTCTAAAAACAGAACAAGGAGAAAGATGGGGAGAGGCTGAGCATGGACCCACACCTCAGCAGATTGGGCTGCAACTGCAAATGTTAATATTTTTTTAATGTCAGTGTGGAGGCTCCTGTTTGAAATTCTACTGAGAGCTAAAATTAATGTATGCCCGCTTTGGAATGTCAAATGAATGTTCATCATATTCAAGAGGTTTTGTGCAACTAGAAAATGATGGCAGTGGAAAGTGGAGGGCTCATGTTGGGTTGATAATCATAGTAAATTCTGGGTGGGAAATAAATGTACATGTTTTAACTTATTGGTGTAAATATATAACTTTCGTGAGAAAAAAATGTGGTATATTTATACAATGGAATTCTATGCCTCCATCAGAAAAAATGACATTGCCCCATTTTTTAGGAATTAGAGAGACTTGGAAAAAATTATACTAAATGAAGTAAGCCAGGTCCAAAGAAATATAGGCCCCATGGTTTCCCTTATTTGCAATAACTAGTATAACTCTAGGACAAGCAGGAAAGGTCAAAAGCTATGTACATATGACCATATAAGATGATGTTAAGTGAAGTGAACCCCTAAATAGGGACACAAGTGGGTTTTTTCTTTCTTGATATTGTTTTTAACATATTTATAATGTACTATGTGATTCTTTTGTTTGTCTTGTATGTTCTTCCCCCATGGTACAACCCCTGTTTTCATTGTATTTGATGTCAGTGCCCTGCATCTTGTATATACATTTTTCTAATTTGGGGAGGGGAAGGGAAATAACAAAATGATTAAATAAGGATACAGGTTGACCCATTGTAACCATGAGATATACAAGACACTATGTTGAAAACGAACTTTACAACTTGTGGGGGGGGGAGGGAGGGAGGAGGTGGAGAGGTGTAGAATGAAAGGGATGGTAGGGGAAAAACAAAGGAGGAGGTAACAATGCTCGATAGGAAATGGACTCATTACCTTACTCATGTAACTATAACCTCTCTGTATTTTTACAATAGAAAAACATTTTTAAATAAAATATAGATGTGCTTCTTGCTGGGGAAATTGGCAGCCTGAAAAAAGTGAAGAATGCATGTGCAGACCATGCACAATAGGGAGGAGTTTGACTTCTAGAGAATACTTTTGAAATGACCCCAATTCTTCACCCTTCCTTGAATATACAGCCCTTGAAATGGGACTTTGTGGCTCTTCCTCTCAAGATATAAAGTCCGTTTCTCCACTGCTAGAAAACTGGACTGGCTTTGTGACTTGCTTTGGCTAAAAGAAGCTGCAAGAGTGACCATCTGCCAATTCTAAGCCCAGCCCTCGAGAGACTTGTAGATGCATGATGTCTCTTAGAGTCTTCTACTAACATCAGCAAAGCCTAGGCTGCCTTTGGACAAAGCAAAGTCAAGCAACTAACACTATCCAACACATGCCATGCCTAGCCAACTACGTGCTCAGAATGGAGCTTGTTGACATCAGCCAAGCCTAATCTAGATGAGCCGAATCAGCCAGGTGCACTGGAGTCTTTGAGAGTAATACTCTATTATAGATTTTAAACATAAGCTTGGAGAGTTTTGTTTCACCGTAATAACTGAAAGAAATAGCAGATTGTCTATAAAATACTAACCCTTGTTTAAAATAAGGATTTCAGGAAAACTATATCCCTGGGTACAGGTTCTTTATTCAAAACAGCCTTCTTACAAAAAGATCTTGCAGTTATTCTTTGGAATCTGCAATAGTCATGATGGAAAATGGCCAAGTTACAGGTTAGCCCATCTACCCAACATAACCCCTGTTGCTTCTGCTCTACTTAGTTGATTTTCTTCCTCCCTAGTTAAAAGTTCCAATTTAATTTACAGAGTAGGTGTTCTACTGGAAATCCAGCTGAGGCCTGAACAGGATTTAAACTGCAATGAGGTCTCCTTTGGCATTTAAAAGCTGTAATTTGATGTAATTAGCCATTCTTGTCAGTACTGCATGTCACCTTAACCACAATTTTGTGGAACTAGGAAAATGGAGTTTATAAGGTTCTTCAACATTCTAAATAGCTTTTTTTCTTAATCAAGAAAGTGCAGGGGTAAAAAATAAGATAGGGTGTGAATATTAACAATGTAATTTGGACTCTACTTTGCTATTCTAGCTATGAACCCTGGTTTTCTCTTGGACTTCTCAATCTTCTGGAAGAAGGTTAGCTCTCACTTTCTTTAGTTTACCTTTTTTTAGAAACCTAAAACACAATCTGATAAGAGGTAAATGAATAGACATCGAAATATTACTCCTTCCCTGTGAACCAGATCCTTAATACAAACACATTTTTTTCTATTTCTTCTTTTTACCTCCTACAACATCCAATATTTAGATAGATATTTAATAGCTTAAGAAAATGTTAAGTCTGATTTTGTCACTTAGTTAATGAAGGGATGTGGATCCATGCTTCAATATATAATTTAAGATCACACAAATTAAATTATAATTTCATTCATCTCTTCTATTTCTTGTCTATAATATGTTGTGTTTACCTCAAGAGACTCAGAAATCTCTTTAAAATACATTGTGGAAAAAGAAGTTGCTCTTATAGAAAATTGCAGCTCATAGTTATACAAGTAGGTTTTGTCCTTACAAGTTTTACACTTAAACGATACATTCCTATTTCAGAGTCCTACCCCACCTCCACCCCCGAACCCACACTTTGATATCAGTACTGTGGGTATGAATGAAGGCTTGGGTATTATCCCTTAACTTTATTTGCTAAAAACTGGCACTCTACCACTTGAGCCACATCTCTACTCCCAGCATTTTTTGGTAATTAATTGGAAATAAAGAATGTTACAGATATTTTTGGCCAGAATGGCTTAGAATTGTAATACTCAGATCTCAGCCTCTAAATAGCTAGGAGGTATGAAACATCTGTGCCTGGCTTTTATGTAATCCTTAAAAAGTATTAAGATGGGGCCTGGGAATGTGGCTTAGTGATAGCTAGCATGCATGAAGCCCTGGGTTCGATTCCTCAGTCAGTACCACATAAATGGTAAAAGCCAGAAGTGACACTGTGGCTCATGTGATAGAGTGCTAGTCTTGAACAAAAGAAGCTCAGAGACAGTGCCCAGGCCCTGAATTCAAGCCCAAGGACTAGCAAAAAATTAATATGTAATATTATTTTCTTTAGCTAGACTGACAAACCCCTCCCCCCTCCCACAACCTCAAGCACAAGACTAGAAATTCAGGCTCATCTTTTCTATCTATGGCCAATTTCACCAGCTGCTGTCAAGTACTCATGGCTAGTAGCTTTTGTCTTTATAGTATCTATCTGTCTTTTTCCTTCTCTTTCTTTTTTCTCTCTGCCTTTACTCAACTACGAGTTTCTATCATTTTTATAGAGACAGAAGTTTTCTGTATGATTGGACCAAGACTCTCATTTCTCCTTTAAGATAAAAGTGTGGCCTCACTATTAATATGGTAAGTTCAAGAAAAAGTGGATCTTGATGCATGCAAACGTCCCATCCGGTAGAAGCACTTTCATTAGTCTGGTCCTCATAATCCATGGGTTAATTAGACCAATGTAGGCCCCTAGACAGCATGTCAACTCTCCCCCTGGACAGAAGGCCCAGTAATTTGAATTTATGGCAAGTTTCTACTCCTCCATGACTCTGAAGCATACCACAATTTGAGGACCACTCCTTAGATCGTAAATATAATCTCATCAGGAAAAACAATGTGAGTATCATCATTTGAAAGCAATGGGCTAGTACTGATTGAATTTCTCAATTGGGAGTAGGACCCTTCCTGCATGAGCACTCATCTTTTCCTCTATTCTTCTCCTAGCAGCATGGCCTTAAGGGAGTTGCCAGTTACTCCAAGATCAAAGTTCTATACTTCTCCTTTGTTTAGTCATTTTATATGCCAATTCTTTTATTCTAATCTAAGCCATTACAAACTTCTAAGTGAATCTGTGGTCATATTGCTGTTTTAAATAACTGGTCTACAGCTTTGAGTAACTAGGAGTCAGACTGCAGTTCTGATGCCTAACTAGTTCCCCCCTATGCAATCAATACAACACTGAATCCAAAGTTATCTTCCTCAAAAAGTAAAACTAAGTGAAATTAGTATGTTATTAAAATTTGTTTAAAAGACCTAAATAAAACCATATAGATGAGAAGGAAAAATGTAAAGTTCTGATCTGTATAAATAATAAAATAACATGTGCAAACATGAAAAAAATCACTATTGAAATAGTGCTCTCATGATTGAAATTTTGAAGATTCTTCTTCTTCTTGAAGAAAGGACAAATAAACTTTGTCATGTACCTACTACACAACAACTATGGTACTAAAAGAGAGAGGTTTGTTTTGTTTTCCTTTTTAGTTTTTATTTATTGTTTGCTTGTTTTCTGATACTGGTGCTTGAACTCAGGTCCTGGAGCTTTTGTTCAGCTATCTTGTTCACAGATAATGCTTTACCTCTTGAACCATTCATCTCACCTGTTTTTTGGCTGGCTTATTAGAGACAGAGTATCAAGGACTTTTGTACCAAAACTGGTATTGAACTACAATCCTTCAGTTCTTAGCCTCTTGAGTAACTAGAATTAGGACATTAGACTCTGGCATGTGGCTCTAAGTTAGGATTTTTTGTTTGCTATATTTTCTTAAATAAATTGACTCATTTTTAAAAATCAATGTTGGTTTACCAGGGCATTAGGCAAGTCAATGACTTATTTAGATATTGCCTCTTAAGGGCTGAGGAATGATAATTCTCTATTCCTTCCATGTAAGCTGTATATAGTGATTTCCTTTCAAAGAGTACAGAACAGAAAAAAAAGAACAAAAGAATGACATCAGTTAGAGTTGAAAATCAATACCCAAGCATTCAATCACACTTGATGTTATCAGTGGAAGGTCAGATTGGTGGTACCCACTCTTGATAGAATGTGGTAGGAAAAATAGCACGTTTTCTTTTTGATCTTCTTCCTCCAAAACTCTCAGCTTCAATCTACCCATAAGAAAAGATCAAAACTGGGAATAAGTGGCTCACACCTGTAATTCTAGTTACTCAGGAGGCTAAGATCTGATGATCTCCAGCTGGGGCAGGAATGTCCCTGATCTCCAATTAGCCACCAAAAAGCTAGAAGTGAAGAAGACAAAAGTTCAGAGACAGCACCTGAGTTCGAGCCCCAGGAGCAGTACAAAAGAAAAAAATAAAGCCAATCAAAGAAATCTAATAGTAGAGACATTCCAAGACATTCCACACAACACAGACCTACTGGAACTCTTCACAATTATCAACGTCTAGACCTAAAATGCATACAGATATGTAAACATGTGCAAAGTTGTATGCATATATATCTGATAAAAACTGAATGATGTATGCTATGCTCAGAAGCGAGATTCTGTGGTATAATTAACCCTTTGAGCAGTTACACAAAAGGAGTTTTCGGAAACTGAAGCATGTCCTGACTGAAGGTAAGTGTTAGCATAGGAGGTGCACAAACAGAGAGAGGGAAGAAGGTGCATATGGTTATAATATTCAAAATATATGTGAGAAAACAGAACAAGGAAACACTTATATGGGTGTGGTAAGGGGATGGGGAACAATGATGGAGGGGTGACTTTGATCAAGATGCATAGTACGCATAAATGGATATATTAAATTGAACCTTCCTTGTACAACTAACTGAAAGTAATAATAAAAGAATGTCAGAGTATTCTAAACAAGAAGCCCAAAATACTGTCTGGGGTGTCTTAAGGGAACATAGATTGAAGTTAATGTGGTATAGAATGAGACAGAAAAATGACTTTAGGGAAAAACTAAGGAAATCCTGATAGAGTTTGGATTTTAGTTGATAATATGTGTCAACATTGGTTTATTAGTTGTGATAAGTGAATGGTAAAAATGTAAGATGTTACTAATAAGGCAAACAGTTTGAGGCACATAAATATAAACTTTAGAATTTTTCTGCAAATCTAAAATTTGAAATTTTCTTTTCTAAAAGAAGGGAAAAAACAGTCACAAAAAAAGCTAAACACAGTATCTTTAGTGAATGAATGCATGATGAATGAATAAATGAAAAAACTGGTCAACGGTCAGAGCACCAGTTTTACTGCAGTAGCTCAATGTTGGTTTGTAATAAATTTTACAGTAAATAAACAGAAGTCTGCTTTGCAACTGAGGATTGAGAGCTTTAAGGAGAAACAATAGAGGGAAAAATCATTGCTGACTTTTAAAGATGTTGATGGAGTTATTATGTTGCAAATTTGTGCCTATTCTTTCAAGATGTGATATGAGCTGAATATTTATAGCTATGGCAACACAATTTTGATGATATATAAACACATGAGAATGTATATTTTATACATGCAAATTTTGAAGGCTATTATTAAAGTAAAACAGACTGTAAAGTTAGAAAGGGAAATCAAACTTGTTGAGGAAGTGAGAACTAAACACCGGGAAAACAAAATTTGATTGTCTTTTGAGTGCAGAGATCTTTACATAGAAAGAGCAAGCTGACTAATTTACATAGAAAGAGCAAGCTGACTAATCCCAAATTTCACTTTTGTCTTGGACAATACCAAAGACTTAAGAAGAGGAAACCATCACTACTTAAGGAGATTTCAGTCAATGTCTGTGTGGCTACCAACGGGCAGAAAGGATGTAACTGAGCAAGGTTGAGCCTCATGGAAGCAAGGAAGCAGAGAGAGAAAAGAGAGAAGGGGAGAAGAGATGAAGGGATAGGAAGGGGTGAGGAAAGAAGGAAGAAAAGGAAGGATGGGGAGAAAAAACTGGAACTAGGGACAAAAATAGCCCAAGAACCCATCTCCAGTGACCTATTTCCTCAAGCCAAGCCCTACTTCCTAAAGATTCTACCACTTCTCAAAACAGAGCCACTATTCAGGATATACAAGGAGTTTTTAAGAAACTATTCAGGAAATATTCCAACATGCTTGACTCAAAGGCTGTCTTACAACTTGTAATTTACAAATGCAGACTCAAACCATATGTCCCAAATTTGCTGGATATTCAAATCCCTAAGTGTGCTCTCATTACTTAGTATCAGGTTCAATTGTTTAAACTTACATTGATCATAGAATTAAGAGTAATCCTAGCTACTCAGGAGGCTAAGATCTGAAGATTGTGGTTAAAGCAAGCCCATGGCAGGAAAGCCCATGAAACTCCGTCTCCAATTAACTACCAAAAAGCCAGAAGTGGAGCTGTGGCTTAACTAGTTGAGTCCTAGTCTTGAGCACAAAGGTTTAGAGACAGCACACAAGACCCGAGTTCAAGCCCTAGAATTGGCATGCATGCGTGCGCATGCACACACACACACACACACACACACACACACACACACACACACACACACACACACACACATCCCAACATCTCCCAACTTCATTAGCTACACCAAATTATAATTTTTCCAAAAAAAAAACTTCTATACTATATCCCAGTCCGTTAAGTTAGCTCTTTCTTTACACCCAAAAAACCCTGAACCTCTTTCTGTTTTCTGAATCAAATTCTTACCCAATTGGAGATTTTGCTCATGTTGGCTTGTAGGTGAAATGTACTTTCCTACTTTTCTTTTCGTGGAGAGCTTCTACAAGCTCTCTGAAGTTAACTAAGCACTATTTCCTCAAGGAAGACCTCAGAGGTCACCTCTACACACACACACACACACACACACACACACACACACACACACACACACACACTTCAATTCCCTGTGCTGTAATATACAGCAGGTGCTGATAGCTCACACCTATATTCCTAGCTACTCAGGAGGGTGAAATCTGAGGGTTAAGGGTAAGTCCTTGAGACTCTTACATCCAATTAACCACCAAAACGTTGAAAGTGTAGGCATGTCTCCAATGGTAGAGCATCAACCTTGATGAAAAATCTAAATCTAAGTAAAATGTCCTTTTAGTAAGTGAAATCAAGATATGTACTTAACACAGTTTCTGATGAGTTCTTCCCTCTGGTCAGTGTACTGAATAGGCTCTAAACCACTTTTCACCCTTCCCTACCCTTCTTTCCACCCTGTGAACCTGATCTCCTGGACAGTATCAATGATATTCCTTTGCACTTTAAACTCTAATTCACTAATTCAGCCACTTTGGAGGAACTGAAAGACCTCAGGGAATAGAAAGAAGAGAAAGGGATTATTATCCCCCTCCATTTTTCTTACCAGCTCCACAATTTTGTCGTGGATAACTTTTTTCCCAAAGCCACTGCCCCACTAGACAACTCCTAATAAGGGCTGCAGGTCTCTAGAGCAAGGAACAGTGGTTTTCCTTTGCACTTATCCCTGGAGGTAGTACTAGACTCTACTATTGCCCATCCTGCATGATTCCATTTCATCTTATCAATTTCTTTTTACTCAGCACCCAACCTGTACAACGAGTCCATTTGTGAAATAGTTGTTTCATGAAATTAATCACTCTTTTGGATGTGTTATCTGCTTTCAGGTGGACAGGAAGGTAAAGAGTAAGATCTTCTTGCCCCTAGTTTAAAACATCAATGATTGGATAATCGTAGAGAAATTGTGACATGCCAAAAAGGTTATTTTCAACCTACTTATAGAAAGTCAGACACAGATAATAATGCCTCCTCAAATAACAGCACAAGATGATCCAAGAGAGGCTAAAGCTCTCTGGGTAGGGTTATGAAATCCGTCTAAAGACTAGATGGCATGACAAGTGATGCTTTTTATGCCTCCCTCTTTTCATCCATGATTGTAGCTTACTCATCAGAGAAGACATCAGGATTCCATAGCAAGTTTGCTTATTTGACACCTATGAATATCCAGATTCTTTTGAAAACATTATATCTACCACATCCACACCCAGACTGATCTTTAAAAATAGTGAGTAATAAGGCAGCTTCATAGATGAATGGGGAACACAAGATCTAAAGTGAATTCTGAGGTAGCTACTCATTTCACAGTTCCTCTCACATCCGATACGTAGAGAAGGTGGGGCATTTGGTCATCAGTGCCTCTGAGAAGGTGGAGAAGAAATTACCATCTATTCCAAAATATTGAAGTTCCAAGCAGGGAATACACTCTAAGGAAAGAGAGAACATGTCACCAAAGTGGAGGAAAACAGAATATTTAAGCAAAAATGTTACTAACACATCTTGTCTACTAAAGATTTTTCATACTATGCCACATTTCTTACAATATAGAGATGGCTTTATTCTTAGGATTTAAATATCCTAGGGAATAGAGCAAGGAGGTGTGTTTAGAAAAATCTGGAGACAGAAAGGGAGCAAAAAGGGAGATAGATGTATTCGCTTTTAATTCTGCTACAGTCACTCCATGCACTCACATTTCACTGCTATGGAACTACTGAGGTGAAGCGTCTCAAAACACATAACTGAAGTTTCTGCACTGCATTTCACCATGTTTGACTCTTTCATGAGGCCCTGGGACTCTCAGTGATCTCTAAGCCTGCCAGAAATGAGATGCTAATAAAAATCATGAATGTAGATTTTAATATTGAGCGCATAAATATGTTGGTTGCTATTTCTGTTTGCTTTTCCCACTCTCTGCATAGAGATTTAATATTGAAAAATGTTAACAATAAAAATGAATGCTATAATTACTGATAATAAACATAAAGATGTCTGTACCATCAAATCCTAAATATAAAGGTACAGGAGGGCACTGGTGGCTCATGCTTGTAATCCTAGCTACTCAGGAAGCTGAGATCTATTGATCACAGTTCAAAACCAGCCAGGGCAGGATGCTTATCTTCAATTTAGCATCAAAAATCTGGAAGTGGAGCTGTGGCTCAAATCGTAGAGAACTAGACTAGAGCAAAGATGTTTAGGGATAACACCCACCCAGGTCCTGAGTTCAATTTCCAGGAACAATAACAGCATTAACAAAAAGTACAGCAAGAAATGTAGCCATCTCTACTGTACTTAGTAAGACACCAGAATAGGGTTTTGTAAGTTTCAGTTTACTTTCCTAGCATTGATAACAAAATTTTGACACCCCACATCATAAGAAGCCCTCAGTCCTGGACATTCTGAGAAGGTCATCCATTCCACTAGAGAGGAAACTGATTTCCTTCCTCTTTTAGATGGGACCGAATTGAGATGACATAAAAATACACCCTGAACATTTCTCCTTTACTGTCCTCACTGAGAAACCTAAAGATGCCTAAGTTTCCACCTAAGTTAAAACTCAGAAACTTTTTCCCTGCCAAGCTCAAACCTGAATCTGCAATTCACTCATCCTTCGAGGAAAAACAAAACAAAACAGATTCCTCAGAGGAAACTAAGGAAGGCAGCCATTTTGCCTTCCAGGAGCATTAGTAGATGTTTGTGGGAAAGAGGGTGTGGCACCCCCAAATGCGAAGCACCACTCTGCATCTCAGCTCTGAGAAAGGTCTGCCCGACCAAAGCTTTATTCTACTGGCTTTAAAACGAACATCAGGATGGGATGAAACTTTTCCTGGGCTTTGGGGGACAATGCCCTACATAAGGCCCAATAGTGTGTTCTACACTTTGGTGCTAAATTGCCTTGTCCTTCCTTTGTAAAGCAACTGTGATTCCAGGAAGTTGTTTTAATTGGTCTTGATTAACTAGATCTATTTTGAAAGTAAGTATGAGCATTTAACCTCCCCCAAAGTTTCTTTTCATTTAAATTCATAAAGCAAGTTATACTGCATAATCATGGTGGGAATGGTAAAGCTAAGTAAGGATAAACAATTAAAATGGCTCTAATATCATTTCCTTTGAGATAAAGTTTCCTAATAAAAATAACTCTAATGGTTTGTATAAAGCATTACTTTTAGTGTTTGTTGAATGACACTGGGAGTGTTCTAAGAGTGAAGCTAGAAAGCAAAGTAGTTATTTATGCCGTTATTCATTTCTGTGAAAAAAAACCTTAAAAATGCATCCTCATGCACTTGTTCATAGAGACAACATAAATTCGAATTGTATGGCAGAGTCACAAGAGAAGAATTTGCATCTATATCAGTCCCCTATCCTAACTCCCAAATGACAGAAAATATATATTAATAAGTGTGCAAATAACCAAACTCAAAAACAAAGAGGGTCCAGTCATCTCTGTATAGGAAGATTTGGAAGAAGAGAAAATCTCACTGGGGAGAGAGCAAGGGAAGGGGGAGGGCATTGCTCAAAAGGAAATGTACTCTTTATCTGACTTC